>NC_137462.1:141896499-142580070 GCF_964235325.1 Thermobia domestica | reverse complement strand
TCAAACTATCTTGTTCAGTACTTCGCTTAACGCTAATAATATGCAGCGTTTCTTTCAAGTATACTTCCGAGGGAGTCGAGAGGGCGATGAGACAAAACACATTAAATTACGGTAATATGTCACACTTGTGACGTCCTTTAGCAAATAGTGCTCCCGTGCATCCCACCTCCATACTTTGATTTTATCCTCTCCCCGGATAAAATTTCCAGGAAGAAAGCCTCGTATTATATCAGGAAAATATTCCAGAGTTCAAGTTAGCAAATCTCAGCATCTGTCACATTCTATTTTCCATGTGTATCGAAACCACAATAGATCAATATACTAGATTGGGTTACAAGTTGCGGATTGGGCGATTTTTTAAAGTGCTCTCGCTACCAAAATTTCAAATTGGACACGGTAGTTTTGGGGGCTACTTTTAATTTTATTGCCTAGGCCTAATAGTTGAACGGAACTGTGTGAACGTGAACGTTGTAAATGTAGCTATATATATATTCCATATTAAGATAATGAGTAAAGTACAATACAAACTCCCGAAATCCACGGAGCACAGATAAAGAATTTAGCAAACAAATTGAAGAAGTGAGGAATAATAGTGAGAAAGACTACTGTAAACTTTATAAAGGGTTATCTCAGAGTCAATAAAATTGACTTAAACAATTTTTTTTTTTAACCCTTTGGGGCACTTATGGTACAATTTGTACCATACGGGTGTTTCATGGTACGTACATTGCCTATTACCATTTTTGTTCTATGGCGATAATGTTAAAACCGGAAATAGTTAATTTGACACACTTCCTGTTTGAAGAAAGGGTTAATGAAGAAGGTGGAACCTATCCTTGGTACAATGAATCGATTACAAAAGGCCACATCTCGATATCTCTTACCATTCTTTTTCTGTGGAAATCAGTATTGAAACCGAAAGTGATAATAAATTTGAAGCACTTCTGATTTTGGTAGAGTTATTGGGTTAGTCATGAAACCTTACCTTGAGACGGTTTATCGTTAGCAAAAAATCTCTTCTCACTATCCGTTACCGTTTTCGTTCGATGCCGATAAACGTTGAACCGGAAATGACCAATTTGAACCATTCAATCGATGCCGATTTGAATTAAAAAGTTAACGGAGGAGATGGATCCTATTCATTGGACGCTGAACGGACCCGCGGATGGACGGACAAAGCCGTTCTATAAGACCTTCGACACTTATGCATAGTTTGGAAGTCTAAAAACACATCACTTTGGGCTGGAAATCCACTAAATTAGTAATACTGTTCGTGCACACTCTCATTTGCTCCACTTTATCATTACATATTATACGTAATTTTGCATTATTTATTTAAGCTTGCATATAAAAGATAATGTAACCGGGGTCAGTGGTGGGTTCTGTAATCCATTTCTCTTGAAGGCGAGATAGTATGGTCGATTTTGCGTAGTGGTCTATGCACCCGCCAGTTGCAGTTTATTCAAACACCGTCGTAGACTGAACTCCACATTCATTCTAGGCAATGTTCTCTTTCATAATCTCGGTATTGTAGAAGACGTGAAACAAAACAAACAACACACAAAATAGAAATGAAAGTCAAACTCATAAAAGACAATGCATTTGAAACTCATTTTTGTATATGGTTCCGTTGATACATTTTCTTTTGAAAAATTAATTATTTTTTGTCTTTAATCCAGTGACATGGTCAATTTGGATTAATCAAGAAATTCTGCATAAAAATGTAAGTCGAATACGCTTAATTAGATAAACAAATTTCTACAACTCAAAGTGATATGTCATTAAAGAAATGGAGCAAGCTCCATCCTGTAACACGTGTTCAATTCTCTCAGTAGGTTTAACGTGAATGGTTAGTGTCTTATGACATATTTTCAGTGTCTAAATTATTAATTTTCACGTAGTAATCACTAGAACTAAGAAAATGTGTTCTGTATTTTACAATGAAAAGTCATGGGTAATTTCATTATACTTAATTTTCCATTCATTTCATTAATTACTTTTCCAAAAAGTTTCCTCGTTTTACTGATCTTAATCGCCCTCATTTTCAGTCAGATTGACTCTCAGATTTCCATTGTAGGAATTATTTTATATCATCATCAATAGTGATGTGAAATAACTGGTATCTAATCCCAATCACGTGAGTCTCTTGGGAATTTTTCACCATTAAGGGCCAACACAAGATAGTTTTCCCCTCTAATTTACCTTGTCAATCTTACTAAAATTTTAATCCACAATTTGCCTTTATAGTCCATACCTTATGTAGCTTCTCATCCATGGAAACCATGAAGAAGAATCACGTAACTTCTCATCCATGAAGAATTACGTTTAAACTTCTGAAAGTCTCGTTATGAACTTCTGAAGCATAAACTATACTATGGAATTTCACTAAAGTCTCATTAAATTAATTCACTAATAAGACTCGCAACGTGCAGCACTTACAACGTTATAGATTAGAACATTTAATAGTAAGTTCAAGGTTGTATATAAATATTTAGGATTTCCTTTACACTATGAAGTCTACTTTTAAACTTGAATAAAAGTGAATGTTTCCACGCTAATGTTAATAAGATTGACAAGCTAAATTAGATGGGACAACTATCTTGTGTTGGTCCTTAGCGGTGAAAAATTGCCAAGAGACATTTGGGATTAGGTACAAGTTATTTCACATCACGAATGATGATGATGTGAAGTAATTCCTACAATGAGAAACTGAGAATTGATCTGACTGAAAATGAGTGCGATTTTCAGTGTGGATAAAATTAGGAAGAAAAATGCCGATTCTTATCTAATTTTCATACAATTAATTCCTTGAAAAATCGGATCACAACGAAAAACTAACATTTTTATTACAGTGTCTGAGGTCATGGAGTATTGTTCAGTATGGGTCAGAAACATGAACATTGCGCAAAAGCGATGAAAAACGACTGGAAGCTTTTGAAATATGGGTGTGGAGAAGAATGGGGAGAATTAGCTTGGTCGAACGGAAAACAAATGAGAGGGTGTTAGAAATGGTGTGGGAGTAAGAACAATTTAATGTATTATTAAGAACAGGAAGAAAAACTGGTTGGGATTTTGGCTAAGAAGGAACTGTATCATGAGGGACGTGTTAGAGGGTATGGTGGCAGGAAAGAGAGGGAGGTGACGGAGACTACAATTAATGGATGATATTAATACAGAAAAATCGTACGTAAAGACGAAAAGATTAGCGGAAGAGTATGCAACATTTAAGATTCTCAGTTGCGGGAAGTGACCTGACAATAAGGAGAGAATATTTATGATGATGATCTAAGATCATACTTTGCTCAAATTCTATTTTTTGAAAAATGTTTTTTTTTTTAATCAAGATTGTTATTACTTGTCTTCGTTTAAACAGAAGTATTTATACATTATGCTTCATTTCCTTTCATCACAAGTTGTTGTGGTTTTTAGAAGATTTCCTTTGGAAAGAAAGCCTTGTGATGAGAAAATATTGGTAGGATAACCTACGTTGAACATGAAGGGAAATAAGGTTCCAAAAGAAAATTTCGAAGCTCTAGGAATGGGAATCTCCCCCCCCCCCCGCCGCCCTTTTCTCGAGCCGTTCCTAAAAATATCACTGGTCATTAAAGTCCGCTTCTCAAAGGTAGCAAATGTGAACTAGCATTTGATTTATCTGCGAGTATTTTTTCACGTCAGCGATCCTTCAATGATTGATTTTGACTTTCTATACAAACATGCTTGATAAGGTAGCAACTGCGATTTTCAATCTCTGATCTCACATGACGTGAATGATTACAGTAAGTCATTAAATGGAATAAAAATTTCGATGTCAATTAAATCACGTCTATGATCGGTCACATAATAAATAATAACATTTTAAGGTCGTTTATGATATTGATGGTGATCTACAAAGAAACAAACAAAATTGTTGCAACCTTTTCCAAAAAAGAAAAGAAAAGAAAAAGAAAAAAGAAAAAAAAGATTTTCGACTTCTCTTCATGAAGAAACTACGGTACCATTTATTCGAGGGAATTTTGAGAAAATAATAATAAAATCCTAAGGAGTTTCTTAAAAGTATTAACACTTGCTTTCGATTCGTTCAGTATTGGCGTCAGCAGTGACGACGCTAGAGAGAGGCAAGGAAGGCGAGCGCCCCTGGTTACGTCACCTGCCTCATTAAAGTAGACCACGTAATATGAAATTATTATTTTTCGGTAAACAGAGAAATTGCTGTCCACCCAAAACTTCTCTGTCCCTCCACTTGCCACCCGCCTAAGAAATTAAAACTAGCGTGGTCACTGGGGGCAGCCAAACCTTTCTCCGCACATGAATAGATGGGCATTCAAAATTTACTTTTTTCTTTGTCTGTATTTATGTCCTTAGTTAGCAACAAAGCTATATACAACAAGATTACAGTTAGTGAGAGCTGAACTTGTGTTGCTTAGGTCGGGAATCAAATTCGGGACCTCGTACACCAAAGGCATAAATGTAGCCACTAAACCAATGAGGTCATTAGGCCCTACCTCCTCACTATATGAAGATTATTGAAAATCTAAAACTTCTATCGTTACAATACGGTTAGTGTATGCACCCTCATTGCGGGAGAAACGTGTTCGATTCCCAGTGGGAGCGCATTGATTCTATTCAGATCTGTTTAATATATTCTTGGTGCGAAAGGAACGCTAAATTCCAATCCAACCATTCAAGACTACATCATTAACATTTAATTTATTTATCTATTTACTAATGAAGGTCTAAATTCAGTTGTGAAGTTCTTTCATAATGGAAACAATTAACAATGAGACTTCGGAATAAAGTCTGGAAGCCAATCAGACTCTTTACTTAAATGTACAGTACTAAATCATTATTCGAGTAGTTTGACTGAGTGAACACACAGAAAACTCTTAGTCAATATGTCAGGTAGCGACATTCGAACCCAGGTTCTTTTGGTCAAGTATCGAAAACACTATTTATTTACTCCTTCTTGCCTAGATATTTTTGCTTTTGCAATATCTTTTGGGGCCGCAGTGGCTCAGTGGTAGAGCGTTCACCTGTGGTGCATGGGGTCCTTGGATCCCAGCTCGGGCCAAATGAACTTTGTGGTGGACAAACACCGTGTGCGTGGGTTTTCTCGGGGCTTTTTCATTTTCCGATAATAATAATAATAATAATAATAATAATAATAATAATAATAATAATAATAATAATAATAATAATAATAATAATAATAATAATAATAATAATAATAATACATCACATTACTGGAGAACACTGCCAAAAATATCTACTGAAACTGATCGTATTGTTTATCATATAACCTTAACAGAATGTAGCTAGGGGAGACCTCGGAGGCTGAGCGACTTGTGACCTTGCTCAGCCCTCCTTGAAATTTTCGATTCTTTTTTGGTATGCATGTACATGAATCCGAGGTGAACTCAAATCAGTCCCCCTTCCCCCCTCCAAAAAAAAATGATAGCTGCTGTCTTAAGTGTTCTGCTTATGGGCCTGAATCCTAATACACCTATTAATAGACAAAATTACATCTTTAATTTCTACTGCACCAAATATGAAGAAGCGTGGGATACTTTATCTCTGTGTGCCACAAGATTTTATTTTGTTTTCCTTAGCTACAAGTGAGAGCTCTCCAGAACTTGGAAATGGCCAGAACCGGTTTCTTTCTGTAATATTTCTAACCTCATATAAAGTAATCAATACCAAAAGATTAAATGGCGAACTAAGTCAGCGTGAGCCATAAATAGAAAATGAATTTTAAAAATAACGGTTACGTTCTTTTAAAATTATTTTTATTTAATTTGTATTTGACAGCTTGGCATTATTAAAAGAGTTCTAATTTGGAATGATTAATATATGATATTTGTAATACATGGTGGCTCAGTGGCACAGCACTTACTTCCAGTGTGAGGAATCCTCGGTTCGATCTCAGATCATGTGAGGTTGCGCTGGGCAACATCGTATTCGTGGGTTTTCTCAGGATTCTCTCATTTCCTTTTACATTCTAATTTCATCGATTCTTTCATAATCATCCACTTTCCTTAATACCTAGGTAATTCGTTTCCTTTAGCCTGCAGAGCATAATCGTTGTGACGTAACACTAGAAATGTCATTTCATATTACTAACTCATTTACCGATCTCTTCCTTACTCACATATCTGTAAGGGAAAAAGAATAAAGAATGAATTCATTTTGTTCGGCTAGAATTTCATCGTCTTTATAACGCTCTGAAGTTAGCTAAAGTTAAATTAAATTTATAAGTGGCATTATCAGAAATAGTGCTTTATTCATAATTTCACAATTAAATTCTGTCAGTAGCTTGAGCTCCTTCCTTGTACTTCACGACCCACAGGTTAGGAACCATTGAGGTAGAGAAGGCAGTGAGTGATAAGTGTAACTAACTAACTGGCTATGGGGGAACAACGAGTGAGTCGTTACAAATGGGAGGTGAAGACTCAATATAAACTCACATGGTCTAAGATCAAACCTGCCACTCATTGAACCAGCATTGTATCTCTGAATCATATTGCTTTTTATTTCTCAAGTCTTGACTACATAAAATGAGAGCTGGAATCAGAGCAAAAGGTGCTCCGATCTGGAATCCACCTCTGGACGAAGCGCACAGAGAGTAGTCGTCTAATCAATTTGATTTGGATTTGAATTGAATTTTGTATTCCTTTTAACAGCTTGAGACATAGACCTACGTGGAATCCCAAATCACATGATCTCCCGGCGGAAATTGATCCCAGTTCTTCCGAGCCAAGTCGTCTCTCTCTCTCAAAAAAAAAAAAAAAAAAAAAAAAAGAAAAAAAAGAAAAAAAAGAAATAAAATCTTTCAATTTAACGCCCCACGAATATGCCCTTTAGGCTGAGAGAGAAACGTATGATTACGGCAAATGAATGATGATGAAAGAATTGGTGAAATGAGAATGCGGAAGGAGGTAGGACTACCCCGAGAAAACCCATAGACGCAATGTTGTCCACCATAAACTTCCTTGGTCGGGAATCGAACCAGGGACCCTACACACTAGAGGTAAACACTCTGCCACTGAGCCACCGTGCTCCACCTCGTCTACTCGAGGAACACAAAATATGATTTTATTTATTTATTTATTTATTTATTTATTTGCAGTGCTTTGGTTTCGTTGATACACAAGATGATCTCATGCTGTAGGATGTAATAAATTGAAAGTTCTGAGTTCAATTCCGTCTTATTCTTGCCATTTCTGAGTAATTTATTTTAATTAATACCATAACCAATAACATTGTCTCCATGTTCTGTATAAAATCATTTCATACACAACGATCATAAATAAGTGTTCAAAGTATGGAAGAAGCTGATGTTTAAGCTCATAATTTACTTTAGTTTAAGCCAGATAATTGCGTCACATAATGTTTGACCTGATCAGCAGATAGCCACAACAACATACTAAAATGTATAATAGACTATAAAAGAATTTCATAGGCTATATAATTATGATTGATTGTGATTTTTGAATTCTATAGCCATCTTGCGCACGAACAATGCAAGAATTCATATTTGCACCGAGAATCGAACACATAACTCGTGAACCTTAAACAAGTCACTTCATTAGCAAAAGATAAACCAAGTAGGTCGCTACTTTTCCACAGTGAACGAATTCCACATTAAGTACTCTAAAAGGTATATCAACACTTATACATCACTTAAGGTAATATGTATAAACACCACACTTGGGTTGGGTCCTTCCGGAAGCTGGAAGAACGAAGATCATCACTCAGAAAGAAGCGTAGAAACTGTTTTCTTTTAGGACACTAAAAAAAAATCACTATACCACTCGATTTTTTAACCGTATACTTACTATTATCAAAATCATATTGGCACGATGTTGGCAATGCAAGAATCACTACAGACTTAGATTCCGAAAAGAACGGTGAGAGTAGTTTTTATACTGGGAGTGCGTGGAGGGAAGGTGGGAGGTTTGAAAATTGGGTGGGGAGTAGGTCGGGTGGCCTTCTCGTCCCTCGCCTTGTGGAGAAAGGGATATTTGCTTCACTTGAGTGACTATACTCCGTTGCTCTCAAGCCTGTGAGAACTAAGTAAAGATACAAGAACTTCGCCCAACAAGCCAGTCTTCTGAGCTAAGTTACGTGGTTGACCTTTAGACCCCCAGCAAGTTTTGGTTTTTCCCAATCAACCGGAAGTATCAACTATATCGAATATCGAAATTAACACTTTTTTATATATATATACACGAAAATGAAGCAATAATGCGGCATGATGTTTAGTAAATTAGAATGCAAGTAAGACAAAAAATTTTAAAAAGACAGAAAAGAAGGTAACCTGCTATCCGGAAGAGTACATTTTAAATGCATCTTTCCGCTATGTAAATGCAGATAAGAAAAGACAAATATTAATTCAAATGAGTAGGAATGTACATCAAATGCAAATCATCATACTATATATGTGTTTCAGAAGTTATTATTATTATTATTATTATTATTATTATTATTATTATTATTATTATTATTAATAATAATAATAATAATAATAATAATAATAATAATAATAATAATAATAATTTGAATTTGAATTTATTAATAGTAGTGACCACAGCCGAAGCCGTAAATGGTCACAAATGGATTACATCAAAGTAAATACAAAATAAACAAATTAAAAAGAAATAGTACTTGTAAACATTTCTATCAGATACAAAATTATATGTTATACACGAACTTGATACAAGCTTAGATTACAAAATAAAATTTCAACATGACCTCCATTCAAGTATCTATTAAATTAAGAACTATGATGTAATGTATAACAAAGTAAAATATAATGAACACTGATAAAATTAAACAAAATTTCTAAAGAATATATATATAACAAAGAACATTACTAGATAAAAATAAACGTACATCAAACAAAAGACAATTGGGATTTCATAGACAATATACCAGAGGGAACAACGGCGAATTTATATATTTACTTAATAATACATTCTAAATATTGTTTTTTAAGTAAAGCAAAATTTGGATTAAATAGATCGATTCTTAGAGACTATTTGTTTATATTCTCTACACTAATAAATAGTGGAGAACCAATTAATTTGTTATTAAAATTTTTTAACTAACACTATCCTAAAACTTTGGTAAAGCTTTCCAGTTTTAAAGAACATCCATTGGGGCACCTTTCCTTTGTTCTTTGGTTTCTATTGGTAGAAAGAATCATCAGTCTTTCCCTACTAATTCACGAGGTATTGATATATTGCGTGGTATGTCCTTCGTCGACTATAGAAGGGATCATTTTTTTTTTTTCAGGCTTGACGCGTGTTCCCCTTATGCCAGGTTAAAGTGTTCTATCTGAGGTAAAATATTTCTTCAAGCTTATGGGAAGAAGGGAAGGAACTCAAAATACTGACAGCATTGCTTTTTTGTATGGCTATGCTTATACGTTGCAGTAAAAATTGATAGCTTCTAGGGTCTCCTGTTTTTGCTGTCAGACTTGCTCCTAGTTCCTTCAGAAAATCAATTGCTTCTTTGCTGAAGACACCTGTTGTTTCAGTAGCAAAGGCTATAAAATAATGGTCTTATTTAAGTTTAGAGTATTTTGAGTGTTTGCGTGAACAAGCCGCTTCCGCTGCACTCCCTGCTTTTATACTTGTGGATTGTAGATAAGATGGAGCAAATATCCACACATGTGACATCCCAGACTAATCTTAGACCCTTTTCCCACGGAATTAATGTTATTCCGTCTTTTCTCTTTCACTTTTTTTGTCAACTTTCTGTACGAAGTTTTCAGTGATTGAACAAGGTCGCTTACTTCGTTCCTCATCATGAACATTCATGCAGCCATCTTTAAAAGCTCTAACTCATTTCCGTACAATTCCATCGCTCATAATATTTTCTCCATATACTTCAGCAATTTGGCGATGAATTTCAACCGCTTTCACGCGTTTAGCACTAAAAAATGGATCACAGCACATATTTCACAATCGGTGGGCTTCTCAATTGGCGAGTAAACACGACCAAATGTTTCCGTAATGGCGTCTGTGGCTTGTCAACAGATGTAGGTACACAGAGTCATGCACAGACCGCAGCACTGCAGGAACCGAATTTCAAAACGGTACTTACTTTTATAAAATATATCTCGTATGTGTTTCATGATTTTAAATGAAAAGTTCAAATAGCAAATTTCATCTCTCTAACCTTAAGGAATTCGGAGATACAGACATATTGCAATTGCAAACCTCATCCCCTTTCCTTCCCATCTCTTTCCTTCTCTTCTAGGTACTGGAACACGAGTTTAATTATTTTAACTGAAAAGTTTAAATACCAAATGTCAAATTTTTAAGATTAAAGGATTCCGAGATTTTTATAATAAAAATTGCAACTCCCACTTCTTTTTCTTTCCACCTCTTTTATTTCCTTCTAGGACAAATATTTTAAACAATGCTAAAAGACTGTTTTAATTATTTTAATTGAGAAATCTAAATACCAAATTCCATGCCTCTAACTTGAACTTTAAGGGATTCCGAGTTATTATTGCTACCCCAATTTCCACTTTTCCACTTTAAATTTCCGAAGAACCTTTCTTAGTGGTACCTTGCATCACAAATCTTATATTCTGACCCAATTTAAAATTTCTTGGTTGATTAGTCAGTTAGTCAGTAGTTAGATATATTTTTTTAAAGTTTTTTTTCTTAATTTTTTGGGTAAAGTTTCATTAGGCTCCATTAATTTGTCTTTCTTAATCTAGTGGCTAATTCGCGAACTTACTGTGCACGAAAACTTGACTTCAACTCTCGATTGGGGTGCTTGCTTCACATTTGCGTAATGTCACCACTGAAACTACTCTTGTAGTAGCTACCATCAATGAAACTAGTTGAGATATTGGACTACTTAATATGAATATAGTTTGAATGATCTCCATCGTCTGTAAAAGATAGACTATTGGAGATAGACTATATTTTTCTCGTTTATAGTAAAAAGGAAGGCCGTGTTATCATCCGTGCTCCAAGCGATTATTCTACGACCTTATTGACTGAACTTATCGGTGATATAGAATGCTATATTGTAATTTCTCGAAATGGTTGTTTTTGAATCATTTAATTAAAACTATAAATTGTTTCCGTAAATACTTAATCATTGAATTAATTTAATGTATTTTTTCAAGGAATAGTTATGATCCCTTTTTAGATCGTAGGTCTTGTCTCATATGTAGAAAAGCCTCTATGTTGAAAATTCAATAAATTAGTCCACAAATTATAATATTATTGTTTAAATCAAATTTTACGTTATCTCTCATTGTCATATAATATATAAGTATTTCAATTTTACTTGCATGTCTTCTACTTAGCACTTTAAGTAAGTACTAAGATTGAGATGAAATTGGACTTACCATCTCGATTAGACGATCGTTATGCTACTGTTCCACAGCGTTTTTCTTAAGTATTCGGGTTAGTTGAGATTGAAACCCACTCCCCCATTCGTAATAGAACCTATTGTTTTACTACTTTTTACATTCCAATGATAATCTTTCTCATGGCAAGCATAACGCAAATTGCAGTCCAGACGTATTTGAGTTAGTGATGTGTTTTCAGTAAATCGGCCCCCATTGCCGTTGTTATTGAATTAAAAACCTCTTGGCCAGCCATAGTCCTTGTGAACTGTAAATTGGAAGAGTTGATCAATTAAATATATCACAAATGATAGTTTTATTTAAATTTCTAATATTTTCCCAGCAGGGTAAAAGTACCAAGAAAAGGGTTTCCTTTTTCAGAATTTGCTTGGGGGGAGGGGGACAAGATTCTGCAACAAAATAAGCAGTTTCACGTTTTAAATTTATTACTACACTATTCATTAAAGAATGGCAGAAATCAACAGCTTCCGTTTTAAACATTGATTACCATAAAACAAAACTCGTAATAGATAACAAAGAAATAGTTTTCTGTAATCAATTAAGTGTCCCAAAAATATATTTCACCTCCACTGTAATCTACTAAAACCAGAAGTTACAGAAATCAACCACTTCCGTCTTATCCCGGTATCCTGCCGTATATCCGAAACTCAGAGGGTTAGGGGGGGCAATTACACTTGCGTGTCCTGGTCCAAGTAAGTCAGAAATTTAGAAAAGCAGTGTCCTTTTCTTTACATCTCTCCATCCATTATCGGCAGTGATGATTTCGGAGGATTTTTGCCGGAGACGAGGTGAGGGAATTTTACACGAAGGTAAAAGTAATAGTGTAAAAATACTAGTACTCACATTGAGCTTGATCAGGAATATGCTCCAGAGGGTGTTTGAAAGAAATGTAATTTTCAATTAATTAATCCACAAATTAAGTAGCTCTGAGGAGGGGAAGAAATTTCCTTTGCAAGTCACTTGAAATCATCACTATAGGATTGGAATAGTGACTTTATCCTATTTTTACGTGATGAAGAAAAAATCTGTGGGGAGAAAAGTTTCACATATATACATTCTTTATTTATTTAGGGTTGCGTGAAATGGAAAGAGAGAACCAAGGCACGCATTGACTACAACAAAATTTATTTGTTTCTTTTAAGTAGACAAATGTCAAGGGTGTAAAAACGTTAGTCCCCCTGCAGTTTTGTACACATCATTATAAAATAAAGGTTATGTAACACTAATTTTAGCACTTAACGATAGAGAGAAGTGAACGTTATGACCTACGATTTAAGAGAAATTGAAGAGGAACTCCCGGGATAATATTGCAAACAACTTTCATTTCTGTGTTCACGTACCTACAGTATGTATACATATCTACGACTTACACGGTATTTAACTTTCTTTGTTTGTGGTTCAGCACATCCGGTTACATCATACAATTTCTTTTACTTTTCCTCTGTATTGGTCCATTAAGCACAGACGGTCAAGCTCAGTTATTTTTTTTCTTAAAAAAAAATCTATATCGTACTCAGTGATTTAACAGTCATCCAGTTTCAGATTACATAAAGCTAATTTACTTCGATGCCGAAAAGTTTATATGTATATCGAGGCATTCAATTATAAACAATGTAAACAAAAGTGTTTACTTCAATTCAGTGTTTCTTGTTCACTCCCTTATGTGAATATGTCATAGCCATAGCTACAACTAGGGACATAAACGGAACACGTACTGTGAGCGCCATGTAGGGCACGGACGTCAAGTAAAAGACTTTAATAATAATAATAATAATAATAATAATAATAATAATAATAATAATAATAATAATAATAATAATAATAATAATAATAATAATAATAATAATAATAATAATAATAAATGAAGCATTTAAAAATAATCTTTTTTTAATGATCTGTTTCAAAAACTAGTACATATTTGATCACCGATTATTCCCGGATAGACAAGTTTATTATTATTCATATTATTTATACTCTCGACCTTGTGTTAACTGACATTACCGATTATTCAATATGGTTCAAAGTCGATTCTCTACTTAAAGTTGGCAAGTTTTATCCACTTTTTGTTGTTGAATGCCAAATTGATAAAATTTTACATTCTTTCAATGTAGCTACCACACATGTTCAAGATGATGTACATGATTTTGTAAGAGTAATTTCCTTTTTCAATTACACAATGACATAAAAAATGTTACGAAAGTTGACTTTTTAGAATAGTAAATTTTTCAGGGTAATAATAAGTTACATGATGGCTTAAACAGAATTAGTAAATGGTGTAAAGATAATGGAATGAGCATTAGTTGGTTAAAAACTAAGTAATATGGGAATATGTCCTCCCAATAAGGTATTAGGGAAAAATGTAAATAATAGTATTGCATTACTACTTGAATGTTTGGAAAACAAATTGAAATTAAGTGTACCAAGAAGCCCTATTGTACACTGGAGAAAATATAAAACTCACTTGATAAACAAAGAGTTAAAGAAGTTAATTAATATGAAAAAATTCAAGAAAACCTATAATTCTGGTATGTACTTGTATAAAAAATTCTCCACGTTAAGAAAAAAATGAAAATAATACATAATGTACTAAATAAAAAGTATTTTGCATAGTTGGAAAATAGTATTTATACTACCAAAATGTATTTTTGGAACTATTTTAAGACATACAGAACAAACAAGTACCAAATACGATGATGAACTTTTGAGAGAAGTTATATATATATATAGAAACTATCAAATATGCGAATATCTGCTTTGCACTTAATTTGAAAAAATATTTGACTCATAGAATGTATCAAACTGTAATTAGAACCCGTTGGTCACACTCATTCACTATTAGCAACGGTATTCCTTAAAGTTTCTCCACTTAGGACCTTATTTTTCTTCAATTTTTATTAATGATTTACCAACAGTTTTAAACTATTCTAATATTTTACTCTATACCGACGATATCAAGCTTTTTAGAAGAATAAATAATACTCATGATAATAATAAGTTACAAGATAGTTTAAACAGAATTAGTATATGGTGTAAAGATAATGGAATGAATTTCAATTGTTTAAAACTAAATGTGTGACATACAACAACAAATACCAATACTGTGTTAGTCAATACTACCATATATTACCCGCTTAGCTGGGTTGAAATAAATAATTTAAATGCATACTGATATTGCTTATTTTCGATCCTTTTAATGTATGTCACATTGTCACCCCTCCTCATCCCCCAAGTGTCTGGATTTAAACGGCATCAGAAGTGTCACTGTTCATCTCGGCGATTGCAAGAACTATAGATTCAACACTAATATCGGTCATTTTTGACCATTTATATATATATTCTCCTCCCCATGTTGTGAGTCATGGCATGCAAAGTGTCACCGTTCATCTCAGTGACCCCCCAAAAATATGGATTCAGTACTAATCGGTCATTTTCGATAATTTTTAAATATCTCTTCCTCCCCCTCCCCCAAGTTGCGGATTTGAATTTGGAATTAAGTGGGATCGAAAGTATCACTGTTCATCTAAGGGACCTAGACAACTATAAATTCGACACTGATAGTGGTCATTTTCGATTATTTTTATAGATCTGTTTCTCCCTCTCCCCAAGTGGCAGGGCTGATATATATAAAGCTCCCCTTCTCCGTACTACGGCACACGGCATCAGAATTGTCATTGTTAATCCCAGGTACTTCTAAAATAATGGATTCGACACTAATATTAGTCATTTCCAATCATTTTTAAATGTTTATCACTCTCCCCTACGTTGTACCCTCCCTCTCCCAACTATCAAGGCTGAACTTGGATTGAAATAGCATCAGAAGTGTCACTGTTTCTCTCACCAACCCCAAAAACTATGGATTCAACACTAATATCGGTCATTTTTGATCATTTTAAAATTTCTCTCCCCCTCCCCTCCCCTACGTTGCATCGCCACAGTGAATAGCCTGAAGTAATTCTTGCCCCTAAACTCATGTATGTTGAAAATTTGATTGAGATCGGTCGGGTGGTTCAAGAGTGATGAAGTCAAAAAGGCAGTCCTTTTTATTTTAATTTTTTTTACATATATCTCCCCCTCCCCCTCCCCTAGGTTGGCTCGTCAAAGTGAAACGACAGAAAACACCCAAGGCTCGACCCTCATATACGTTGAAAATTTAATCGAGATTGGTTGGGTGGTTCAAAAGTTATTAGGTTTTATTAGTTTTTATTTATAAGTCCCTCTCCCCTCCCTCTCCGCTAGGATCTACCGTTAAAGTGAAATTACAAAAATGTTTCCAGATCCGAAACTTATGTATCTTGAAAATTTGATTGAGATTGATTTTATAGTTCAAGAGTTATTAAGTTACAAAAATAGTGACTTTCAGTCTTATATAAATTGATTTTTATATATCTCACCCTACTTCTCCTCCACTACGTTGCTCCGTCAAATTTAAATCATAAGAACGATGCCAGGCCTGAACCTAATCTATGTTGAAAATTTGATAAAGATTGGTAGAGTGGTTCAGGAGTTATTAAGTTTTATTTATTTTTTCATACCCCCTCCCCCCCTAAGTTCTACCATCAAAGTGAATAGCCTAAAACCAGCCCGAGCCTTGAACCTCATCTATGTTACAAATTTTCAATTTCATATATGTGATAAGACAGTGATGCTAAAGATCCAGATGTAATCTTTGACAGTTCCTTACGTTTCAATGAACACATATTTCTACAACATATATGCAACGAAGCGAAGAAAATGATTGATTTATCTGTTTTATCAAATCTGTCCTATTTTTAGTTAACCAGATGCATGCATACTTTTATTCAAACTAGATCCAAATTAGAATGCTCATCAATTATTTGTAACAGTAACACAGGCACTCGATGTCACCTACCACGACAAATTTAATATCTTACACTACACTACACGTTAGATTAGGGAGTGTAGATCTTTTTCTACAGAAATTATTTAATTGCAAACAGTGAGTACATCTTGGACCCGTCTGTATATATTTTTAGGGTTTATAAAGCATATATATATACAAATGGTGATCAGAAAAATGGAAACACCTGAATGAAATTGCAACTTACCAGATTAATATGGTGTCGGGCCACCTTTCGCCTTCAGAACAGCCTTGATGCGACATGGGATGGAGGCATAGAGGTCGTGAATGGTAGCAAGTGGAATTTTACACCATTCCTTGTGCAGGGCATCGGCCAGTTCTGTGAGAGAGGATGGAGGTGGAAATCGTCGCCGGAGTCGTGTTTCCAAGACGGACCACAGATGTTCAATTATGTTGAGATCTGGGGATTGGGCGGGCCAGGGGAGGTGTTGAACTTCATCCCGATGTTTCTCAAACCACGCTGCAACAACGCCAGCTGTGTGAATGGGTGCATTATCATCCTGGAAGATGGCGTCATTGTCCGGAAACAACATCCGGACCATAGGATGCAAGTGGTCTCCTAAAATTACGACATAATCGTTGGCAGTGATTCGTCAGCTAAGTGTGACCACAGGACCCAATGAAAACCATGATATGGCGGCCCACAGCATCACCGAGCCGCCGCCATGTTTCACAGTTGGGCGGAGACACTGCAGATCATAAGCTTCTTTAAGCGTTCTCCACACATAAACACGGTCCGTGGTTGGGAATAGGGTGAAGGATGACTCACCCGACCATATCACACGTTTCCAGTCCTCAACGATCCAAGTTGCATGGTCGCGGCACCATTTGCGGCGTGCGAAAGCGTTATGGTCCCTGATGAGCGGTTTGGCCCGTGCAACACGACCCCGTAAGTTCATGTCATGTAATTCGCGGCGGACTGTGATTGTCGAAACAGAGTGGGGGAGGTGCTGATGGAGTTCCTCCGTCACTTCCTCCGCAGTGGCACGACGGTTCTGCGTGACAATGCGCTTTAATATCCGACGTGACCTGTCACTCATGATTTTCTTTCGCCCACTGTTCCGCTTCCCCGATATGGTTTTCCCGTGTGTTGTGTAGGCCGCCATCACCTTCGACACTGTCCCACGCGACACACCTAACACAGTAGCCACTGCCGTCACACTCACTCCACATAACCGCGCACCAACAATTAGGCCTCTTTGAAAATCTGAGAGGTCTCCCATTTTACACTACCTCCGTCTGCTGCAGCCACTGGACACTGCTGTTCCACTGCGCCTGACGTAGTATGGAGACCGACATAAGACACCACCAGCACCACCAGCGCTGCGGGCGCCACGACACCACTGCCAACCCATACATCTGACGTGTTGCCAACTACAGGTATTTCCATTTTTCTGATCACCATCTGTATATATACATATATATATATATATATATATATATATATATATATATATATATATATATATATATATATATATATATATATATATCAAAAATAAGGGAGCTACCAATAATGGCAATATAGGGCTACCTATGATTATGATGTTCAGGAATAACAGCAATTCATTTCGGGAAGGTTCCAAATTCAATATGAGGAAAAAATATATTAAAACTAGCATCAATTACCCGATTTGCTGGGTTAAATTAAGAAAAAATAGTAATATGTTCCGTTAGTCAGTCACTTTCTACTATTACTAAAGCGCTCTTTGATATCGGTCATTTTCGATGATTTTTATATATCCCCCTCCCCTCCCCATGTTGCGGTGCACGGCATCGGAAGTGAAATGACGAAAACATCCCAGGCCCGAACCTTTTCTATGTTGAAAGTTTGATCGAGATCGGTCAAGTGGTTCAAGAGTTATTAAGTTTTATTCATTTTCATATATTTCCCCTCCTCCCCCTCCCCTCCCCTAAGATCTATAGCCAAAGTGAAATGATTAAAAAAAAAAAAAAAACTTCCCAGGGTTGAACCTCATCTATGTTGAAAATTTTATTGAGATCGATCGGGTGGTTCAAGAGTTATTAACTTACGAACATAGTCACTTTTATTTTTACTTGTACTGGTTTTAGTATCTGCTTATTTTAGAACAAAAAAATCTCCCTCCTCCCCCCTCCTTTATTTTTTACATTTATATTTCTCCCTCCTCTTCCCTACGTTGCACCGTCAAAGTGAAATGATTAAAGACATCCCAGGCCCGAACCTTATCTATATTGAAAGTTTGATTGAGGTCGCTCGTTTGGTTCAAGAGTTATTAAGTTTTATTCATTTTTATAATCCCCCTCTTACCCCTCTCCTAAGTTCTACCGTCCAAGTGAATAGCTAAAAACACTCCCAGGCTAGAACCGCATCTACGTCAGAAATTTGAGCGAGATCGGTCAGGCGGTTCAAGAGATTAAGAGTCACAAACTTTGTCACTTTAAATTATTAAAATTACATAAAAATCGCGACTTCGAGGGTAGGTAAGATTCTGGATCCCTGCGTACTTTCCTGTTTATAATAATAATCGTTATGGCAAATTAAAAAAAAATCATCAAAATTCTTATGATGCGTTGACCTGCACCGTGTGAAAAATATTTTTTAAAAAAATGCATATATTGGAAGTTTTTCAACGTAGTAGTAAAATATGCTCTATTTGTTCGATGCATTAGTGAATGCTTACTGTAGATAACTTAGTAATTGTAATTTTTCGTCTATATGAATAGTAGTTTTTATACACCCTTTTGAATATTAAGGTTTAGGTTATATTTTTAGATATTCGGTCCTGTATTTTCCGTGTGCAGGTTCTGGATAACGGCTCTACAGAGGTTTCTCCCAAGATATATAGCTTGATTCGCATAGAGCTTGATATCAGTTTTTATTTTTTAGGGGGGAGGAGGAAAAGGGGAACAGAGACAGTTTCATCCCTCCTGGACCTACTTAACCATCTTCGGGATTTTATACAAGTGCTTTATTCTTACTTGCACCTAGATTTGAACCTGCAACAAATGGTCCGAAGACAAACTTACTGAGTTGGTGAAAAGGGGTGTAGCTATAAAGAACTCTTTGTGTCTCCACCAGTCATACTTGAACGTAGAACCATTTGGCGAGGAATTTGCATTCGTTCTAATATAGTGCAGGCAATGGAGTGGCTATATTTCCTGTATGTTCAATGTTTTTGCTATGCTCTAGTTTCGTGAACTATGCCGTGTAATACATTAACAAGAGGAACGAAATCTGACGGAGCATACACAATTATAGCTTTAGTTTCAAACTATGATTTCTGGTTCGCCCCACCTCCACCCCCTCACTTCCTTTCTTTATCTCTTTTTATTTCGCGAAATAGCAAACAAAAAATTTATAGCTCTGAATGATTGTAGTGTATTGTGATTGATGTACAGGCAAGGACGTGTTTATAGTGTAGAAAAACATTGAGGTCAAAATTCCATTGTTCCAAAGTTCTTTTCAGGTTTTTTTTTTTTTTTTTTTTTTTTTTTTAAATACTATTCACAGTTAGGTGTATACTGGCAGAATAAAGACCTTTTCGACATTCTGATATTTTCTTTCCTTCTTTTTCAAAGAAGTTTTTTTTTATTCTCTTTGTTTTTATTTTTTATTTTTCACTTTCACTAACTGTTTACGAGTTTCCATCGTGCATATCGTGAATACGTTCCGTCAAACGATAAAAACACCGAAAAAATAACGAAGTATTTTTTTAAAAAAAGCTCTCAAGCCAATATAATTTGCATTTTAATAGTTCCACAATTGATTAGTTGATAATGAATAGTTTAAAATTGTGGTTGATTACAATCAGTCTACTTTGGAACTGAAACCTTTACTTTGTATGTTATTTGTGAGCTGTTTGCAAAATTCATGTAACATAATTTCTTTCTTTTGGATGCATTGTTAGGTAACTTAATTGCCACTTATACATTTAACGTTCCCGAACTAAGTATTGCAAATGTTGCAAGAAAGAAAAAAGGTTCAAGTTATCTACTTATTACTAATAACAATCAAACAACATTAGATCCGAAATGCAAATGATAGGAATGATATAGTTAATCTCAAAATTTTATCGTACTTTCTCGTATGAATAGTTCGTATATCAATAACAGGGAAACAAGTTTTGCAGATTCTAAAGAAGTATGGAACGATTACTGATCCAAGTTGCGAAACTATTTTTTTCCTCCTTCAATTGTGTTGGATCACGGTTTTCTGTGAGAATCTTAGCTACAACACATTGGCTACAACTGCTTATTTGCTTGATATTCTGTTCTCATCTCGCAGCTAAATCTTATAGCAGTGGCTCATTTCATTATTGTCAACATGTAGAAACATTCTAAGCGCTGTGTTGTCATTCTTGAATCCAGAAATAACTAGATTTTAATGCGATTTCTTACTTGACTACTTTCATTACATTTATCTTCCATTTAAGACAGACCCGTATCCACGGGGAGTCTAGGGAGCCGCCCCCCTAAATTTTTACCGGCCTCCCTAAAATTTTCACGGTAGTATTGCAAATGAACTATAATATGGTGATGAACTACAGTATTGTTGGATCGGCCTCTCTAACTTCTACCGCCCTCTCCCTCTACATTTTTGGGTTGGCTATCGACCTGGTTCAAGAACACCTCAAATCTAACCACTAAGAAATGAGCTATCCTGAAAATGTACTCAATCCAGACTAAAACAATTATACAAGAAAGCGACCTGTATTTCTATTAAAATTTCAACAGTAGCCTAATGAGACGAGTAACCTATTGAGTAACGAGACTACAATTATATTCCAGTACCCGTCTTACTGAGTTATATCTTGTATATTTCGATTACCAAAGAGTCAAGTATGGTTCTACCATTTCTACTTACTTTAAAATCTTTTTCTTTGTAAATATTTCAGTTAACGATTTTGTTGTTGTTGCATTGGGGTTTAGATGTGGACCTACAGTTTAATGTGGGATCCGAACCACACCTCATCTAACAGTTTATCAGGCATTGATGTTTTCAAGATAAGAATTTTTACATTTTAGGCGAGATGAGAATTCCCATCATGCCTAATCCTATCTCGCCTAAAATTATGACGAGAAAATTTCTGTACTAAAGTGGGAATTTCTACTCTAGATTATTAACTATCAGAACAGCATCAAGTAATCGTGAAATCATAAAATAACATCATAATCATTGGTTGTTGGTGTTGAAAAGATTCCACCACTTCCTAAAATAAATAAACATAAAAACCATAAATAAATACTCCAGACGTAGCGTGTAACCTATTGAGGAGCTAACCTTCGAGCTAGCATTGTTTAAAATTAATAAGTAAATACAACACACCTGTTAATAATATTTATAAACTACATAACAACACAGTATTTTAATATAGCCAGAGGAAACATAAATCAAATCACAATTTGATTGATTACAACTGCAGGAACTAATAACAGCTGGACATATTAATAAAAGCTTTTAGCTATTCAGTTACGTATGCCAGGGGGATTTCGGGGTCTCTGAAATATAAAAGTAAAGCAAGTGACGCTCTTTTGTCCGCGCCTATTTTAAACTTACTTTAATCTCGTTTTCAATGGCAACATTTCCTCTACTGTCTTCTTCAGTCGTATAGTTCTATGGTATAACATTGCGTTTAGTTTTATTAAAGCCTTCTGGCTATTGTTATTTCTTGTCAAATGAGTTTGTTTTCATTTGCTACAATGTATACTCCAATGAGAGAAAATCCTAACAGGTAGGTATACATTTATTACTTACATATTGATCCAAAGTGAAAGGAAATTTAAAATCACTAACCATAATCCTGGAAGAAATTATTTTAAGAACTAATCCGTTTGGTTATAGGCTAAATATGTCGGCAATGAAAAAGCAAGTTTTATTTTTTTCTCTATCAGATTTACCAAGTTATAAAACAAGTTTAGCAAAATTAAAAATAGATCTTAAATCATCTGAGTTGAATGTTTTGCCGGTTGACTTAGCGCTCTTTTGATTATGATGCAATATAAAGGCAATTGCAATAGAGTATAAGACAACAAATCGTTTCCTTGTGACTGACTGTAGAGTTGAATTGCATAGTCAAATCGTGAGGAACCTTCACACAGGAATGTAGTAAACGTTCTTTCTTTCTCTCGGTGGGTAATTATATAATAACACCATTTCACGAATTGTACTCACTAATACGTATATACATATATATAGCAATTGTTACAATAATTTACACTATAAAAAGTAAAACCGACTCCTTTACTCTATAAAAGAAAATTATTATTATTATTATTATTCGCTTAGATTAATTTATGAGAAACAGTTCTGAATTAATATAACATGTAACTCAATGAAAAAAGTTTTTACTAAAGACTTCGAGATATCTAAATAATAATAATAATAATAATAATAATAATAATAATAATAATAATAATAATAATTATTATTATTATTATTATTATTATTATTATTATTATTATTATTATTATTATTATTATTATTAGAAGAAGAAGAAGAAGAAGAAGAAGAAGAAGAAGAAGAAGAGAAGTATCATCTGCTGCAGTACTGCGGGAACTTCTTATGTTCAATTTTGCCGCTGGTTAAAAGTATACTCAAACGTAAAAACTTCATCAATATTAATATATAAAAACAACCACTTTATTCATAATGTCTTCATATAAAATATGTTGATTTCCACAGTGGCATACAGTGGAAGATTTTAGGATTTAACTCTCCCCCTTAAACAAGATATTGAGGTAAAATAAACATTTACTACATTAAGATATATACGAGTATCAAGAAAAAATAAATTTCTCCTAAAATGAAATGAAATTGGGTGTTTGAATCCCCACTGATGAAATTTCGACATATAAACGCCCGAGAAAACCCACGGACACGATGTTATCCACTACAAACTTACTTGGTCGGAGGATCGAACCAGACTCCACGCACCAGAGGTAAGTACTTTACCATTGAGCCACCATGAGCCCCGGCTACTGCCATAATGTAAAGATTATGAGATATACTTCAAAATCAGTTCATAGGTTGTCGTGCAGCATCAATTTTTAAGCTAATAATATTCTTGATCTTCTCAAAAACTACACATGAGGTTTTAAACACCCATATATTTTTTTTATCGATGGGAATATAAATCTTTCGACATTTTTCCTCGTTAAACGCTAATAAAATTGTAGAATTTATTTTCTTTAAAGTTATTTATAAATAGCTAATTTTGATATTGTGTTCATCTTGTTTTTCAATCAATTAGAATGAACGATTGGGTATTGTCAGCTCTTCATTACATGAACTTCAACATGTTCAATTTATACGTAGAAATCATGGCATGAAAGCCAATCTCAAAGTAAAATGCTGGCAAGATAAACATCTTCAGAAGAAAAAAAAATCAATTAGAACTGTTCAGAACAATGAAATTACATTATAACCTCATTAATGGTACCCTGTCACATTCTTTAATGAAATGAATTTGGGAATTTTTTTCAACAATGAAAAAATAATTTCAATAGTTTATTATTTAGTTTTGGACAAAGTCCTGGTAATTAGCTTTGGAGCAAAATGTATGCGAAGACTTCCGGGGTCACTCTTGAGTACAAGGTCAAATTTATCCACTAGTCCAACATTCCTCCCGGGTATGAAGGCACTTGAACTTTCACCGTCATGATGGGAGTGAAGTCAGCTAATGATAACCGGAACTGTTAACATTTCTGGTCTTTTGTTCACTTGTGTGATGATGAAGGTGAGTGTTTACTTTCAACTCAAAAGGGTGATTATTGCTCCTTCAATTGACGTGATAAAGAACCTCCTGGAGAGTAACAGCAATGATTAATCTTGTATTGTTTTTTCTTTTTTATTTTCTTTCTTTTGAGAGAATAAAGTACAGAGATCATGAAAACTTTTAAATTTGAAATTTTAACATATGTACGCCTACTGTACATGTTTTATGGCCTCTAAATACCAAAAGATTTTTTCGATGTCTGTCAGTCCGTTCATCCTAAGTATACTCGTCAAAATGCCACATCGTTCAACGTATCTGGAACAAATTTTAAACTTATTATTATTATTATGGATAATACGAAATAAAACCTGTCCAAGTCGGCCATTGTTAAATGCGCTGAAAATTCCTATCTTAAATATACCAGTGTCATATTACAGAGTAAATACACACTGGTTTTACATGATTCCATCCATAGGTAGACATAGGGGCATCATTTCGGACTTCGCTTGGGGGGGGGGGAAAGCACCACCGACATAAGATTTTCGCGTTTTGTACTAGTATATTAGTAGACAATCAATTAAAGTATATGTATTCCTCAAACTCTTGGGGGGGGGAATTGCCCCCTCCTGCCCCCCCTAAATGACACCCCTGGGTAGACATCCTATAGGCTATGCTAAAATTATCAGGTAACCAGTTAAAAGAAACAATAATGGAAACAAAAAAGTTCCATTGTGTTAAAAATATCCTTTATTTTGAAAAACAGAGTAAAAAGAAAGCCACCTAAAGACAACGGAAACTTCGTATTGATATGGACTAGTACAATTATTGTAACTGTGCATAAAAATTTCTACATGATTTAATTTTCGTTCTTTAACGACCACTTTCAATCATTCATCTATTCAAGGGGAAATCTTACCAGCATTCCGTCAGTTGGTCAGTATGTTTTTTTCTATGAGATTGTAGGCAATATAGATAAAATGTCTGTCATTATATTGTACTCTTTATTCCTTCCAAGCAATTATAAAATCAAAATACTTTGTTCGAAATTTCCAGACTTGTCTTTCTCGAGATAAGCAAACTAAAGGTTTTGGAATTAAATTGTTGCAAACATTTCTGTTGAAATTCCAGAGATAAAGTCTTTCTAGAGCAAGACTCCTCTTCACTTTTGTGAAGTTGTCTCGCCCATTTAATGAATTTTTCTTTCCTTCATCTACTTCGTTAGTTTTGCTTTTTTTTGTAAAAAAAAAAAAAAAAAAAAAAAAAATCGTTAGTTTCGTAAAACTAAACTTTAAAGAGTAAATGGGCAGGCCAACTTCAGGCATCTCCACTCACAAAACGAATTTCAGCTTTCCTCCACCTCATATCGTCAGTTTATCGTTAGTTTTAACTAAAATTATTATTAGTTTCACTAAAATAGAAACTTGATTCGAGATATAAATTTGATCACCAAGTGTGAAGCTGGTTCACTAATAAACAATTTTCGAAAATTTCTACCTCATATTGTTTGTTTACGTTAGTTATCGGCCATTCCACGTAAATATGAGCCTAAGGACAAAAAATTGTTTTAAATATATTTTGCTCGTTATTTATATAAAAATGACCAGAAAGGTTCAAAATATACTATGCAGGTCGATTTCTTGTTAAAAAGTTTTAGTATTTGTCCTTTTGAGCGATTGAAATTCCATGCTGTACGAAGCCAGTCGAAGGGAGAATTTACCAACAATATTGGACACCCCTAAACAACACATGATAAGCATTTGATTCTGTTGCACTGAGGTGTAAATAAGCACGTACACCTTAGGAACTGAAGCTAAGAAGTTTTAAAGCTGTTAGTATATTAAGTAGTCTACTATATGGCTACTTTTGGTACCAATGTAATTATTTAACGCCCGTTACAAAAAAGATATATTTTTTTTATACAACTTGTACTAAACTCAGAAGTAGTCTATCTTTTGCAAAAGTAAAAATGAGCACATGGGCAACACAACAGGAAAATGAATATCATTATATTTGTACTTTAATAGGCAAAAACTGCGTAACGGGTGTTACATTGCCAATGTAACCGGTGTTACACGTGAATTGTTAGCTTGGTTTGACAGTGATATTTTGTACACTTAGGCTAGCTCTATGACTCTAAAGAGGGAATTTGAAGTTAGTAAAGTTATAGAAGGTCCTCTTCTGAAGATATGAATTATGTTAAGGGTGAACAGTGTGCGAATTAAGGGGTATTGAACCGGAGGTGATGAAGTGCACTTCAGAGAAAATAACATCTAGGAGATATCTTGGGATCGGGGACTCCCTCTCATGTCCTCGTTAATCGCACACTCAGGGTAGTTATTAAGTGTAATAAAAGCGCCATATTTCAATTGAGTACTCATAACATACTAGAAGTCTACTTCATCAGAAGCTCCATACGCTGCTTTGGAAGTCTTCGTTTAGCAAATCATTAGAGGGTGCAGCGCGACAGATTTTCATCAAGAAACCAGAAAAACCCTACACTACAATGATGTGTACGCAGACTCCAAATGAAGTTGTGATCAGCCCTTTGCGGAAAGATGTTTGTGTTGGAATGTTGTCTTGCTGGCAAATGAAAGATGAAATAAGTAACAAAGACTATCGTCAAGTTGGAATCTGTCAAGGACTTGCGGACGAAAATGGTGATATTAGAGTTATGTCCTTGAAATCTTGTGGCGGAAAGGAATTCGAACTACGCTTAAGTTTAGAAAATATACTAGTGACGTGCCGTAAGGGGGAATTGGGGCAACGGCCCCGGGCGCCGAAGTAAGGGGGCGAAAAATTCGGGAGGAAAAGAAAAGAAAAAAAGAAAAAAATACTTCACATATCAGTATAAATTAGTATGCACTTAAATCCTCTTCCTGTTTTAGGAATTGGTCCTATAATGTTACTCATGTTAGGAAAATGCATATGCATATATATATATATATATATATATATATATATATATATATATATATATATATATATATATATATATATATATATATATATATATATACGGTAAAATGGAAGGAAAAAAGTAATAAAAAATACTCGAAATCAAGGAAAAGCAGGGTTTATTTTGGAAAAGTTTCTTTCGGTTTGCGCCAACCATAGTGTCGCTTCGCGGCTGGTCTGTCGACCTCACTAATATGTACGGGGGCGCCGTCGTATACTCTCGCCCCGGGCGCTGATTTTCCCAGCACGGCACAATATAATTCATTTTCATGACGTGATTGGTAAACTGGCAAATTCTATTATGCAAATTAAAGAATAACGTAAAGTTGTGTAGCAGTTTCGTTCCAGAGTTAATGTCACTGAAGCATAAGAAGATAGACATTTGTTGATGATCAGTGTATCAACAGACCTACATATTTAATACTGAAACTTCCTAAATTCTTCTGATTTATATGTTTATTATTTTGTGTTTTTATTTCCTACACTGTACTACATGTGTAATGTTTTATCTTAAGGACCCCGCACTTTTCTTATGGAAAGTGGCTTTCGGCTAATGTTGTTGAAACTTCGCTGGTTGATAGTTCTTAACATGTGGATCAAAAGTCTCAATGGGCACAAAGACCGAAATCCACTCCTTCCCCCCCCCCAAAAACCGCCTCCAAGTAGCTGGGGGGAAATTGAACTGATTTCAGCATGTAAAACAATTTGTTGTTTTAATCAACTCAACAACGACCCCAAACAACCACATGTTAGACTATCAAACTGCCCCACTTGACACCGCCCTTTGCCCCCCACATTTTCCCCCTTCCCCGCGAATTACCTTACGGATGTTCCATATTACTGTAGTTTATAGTTGCGCGTATGTGTTGAAATACCTACAGTTTTGGTCTCACCGACGATATAATGGGTTTCACGTATCGCTGATTACGAATCTGAGGTGAGAGTTCTAGAATTCAAGATGGATGATCAATATGGCGGATCAAAAACACGAAACTCCTGAATGTAGCCACAAATAGCTGTTTACTAGGGTATTTTGGGTCGTTGGTTACGAATCTGAGGTCAAAATTCTTGAATTCAAGATTGCAGATCCAATATGGTGGATAAAAACGTCGAAGCCACAAATCGTAGTAGACTAGAGTGTTTTTAGATCGCTGTTTAAGTACGCAACATTCCTTGATACTTCAGCCACCATGTAGAACTATTCTGCACCCTTGCCCTTTACCAAAACCCACCACAGATATCTTAATCATCAATTATCTGTTCATTATTTTCATCATTTCGGTTTGCAGCATCTAATGTGGTACTTAGCAATGAGTCATCGGGATATCTAATATTCTGTAAATGTCGTGCATGGCCTAAATACCACAAGACACTTGCAACGTGCGCACATGTACCTAATGTACGAGTACCGCTTTGACATGTACAGTAGTAACCTTGAATAACATTTTGATCATAATCCTGGTCATCTTCATCATTGGCTACATATGCTGTGAAAACTTGATGCTTAGTTGCATTGCGGAAACTTGAGTAGAGACGTATGCGCAGTAATCCCGGTTCAGTTACGTTTTCGTCAAGCTGGAATTGCTCATCCTTATCTCGTATTAGTTTATCTTGGACGTAAGAGGATGAGAGATCTACTTGATATGTGCCTACAGTCAAATCTCGTAAGTAGTTTAAGTTAAGTACAGAGAAATCAATTAGGCCTTGATCATTCAGCGGTACCCATTGACCGTTCCTTCTAATAAGATTATCCACCTCCGCTCTTGCTTTAACAACGTTCGGCATGATTGACCTATTTCTCATTTCTCTAGCTAATTCAATGGTTGCATCTTGCATGAAAATAACGGGATGGTATCTGTTCAAAATAGCTCCAGCTATGCGATAGAAACTATTCAGTTTCTTTGTATGTTGCAGATTCAACGTCTGTGCTAGAAACTTAAAAACAGATCTTAGATGCCCGTTTCTTGCCTCGAGTATCCATCGACTTTTAGTAACTAGTCGAGAAGTATTCGCTTCTTCTGTTGAGAGTTATCTTTCACGTGATAGTAGGAGTGCGGGCATTCTATGATCAATTCCTAAATATTCCAGTAAAGGAATTGCATCGCGGTATCCTCTGTCTACTAACACAATGACCAGGATTATGATCAAAATGTTATTCAAGGTTACTACTGTACATGTCAAAGCGGTGCTCGTACATTAGGTACATGTGCGCACGTTGCAAGTGTCTTGTGGTATTTACGCCATGCACGACATTTACAGAATATTAGATATCCCGATGACTCATTGCTAAGTACCACATTAGATGCTGCAAACCGAAATGATGAAAATAATGAACAAATAATTGATAAATTATTTTAACACCGTTCAGAATTAAGATATCTGTGGTGGGTTTTGGTAAAGGGCAAGGGTGCAGAATAATTCTACATGGTGGCTGAAGTATCAAGGAATGTTGCGTGCTTAAACTGTGATCTAAAAACACTCTAGTCTACTACGATTTGTGGCTTCGACGTTTTTATCCACCATATTGGATCTGCAATCTTGAATTCAAGAATTTTGACCTCAGATTCGTAACCAACGACCCAAAATACCCTAGTAAACAGCTATTTGTAGCTACATTCAGGAGTTTCGTGTTTTTGATCCGCCATATTGATCATCCATCTTGAATTCTAGAACTCTCACCTCAGATTCGTAATCAGCGATACGTGAACCCATTATATCGTCGGTGAGACCAAAACTGTAGGTATTTCAACACATACGCGCAACTATAAACTACAGTAATATGGAACATCCGTAAGGTAATTCGCGGGGTGGGGGAGGAATGTGGGGGTAAAGGACGATGTCAAGTGGGGTAGTTTGATAGTCTAACATGTGGTTGTTTGGGGTCGTTGTTGAGTTGATTAAAACAACAAATTGTTTTACATGCTGAAATCAGTTCAATCCCCCCAGCTACTTGGAGGCGGTTTTTTTTTGGGGGGGGGAAGGAGTGGATTTCGGTCTTTGTGCCCATTGAGACTTTTGATCCACATGTTAAGAACTATCAACCAGCGAAGTTTCAACAACATTAGCCGAAAGCCACTTTCCATAAGAAAAGTGCGGGGTCCTTTCTACCTCATATTGTTTGTTTACGTTAGTTATCGGCCATTCCACGTAAATATGAGCCTAAGGACAGAAAATTGTTTTAAATATATTTTGCTCGTTATTTATATAAAAATGACCAGAAAGGTTCAAAATATACTATGCAGGTCGATTTCTTGTTAAAAAGTTTTAGTATTTGTCCTTTTGAGCGATTGAAATTCCATGCTGTACGAAGCCAGTCGAAGGGAGAATTTACCAACAATATTGGACACCCCTAAACAACACATGATAAGCATTTGATTCTGTTGCACTGAGGTGTAAATAAGCACGTACACCTTAGGAACTGAAGCTAAGAAGTTTTAAAGCTGTTAGTATATTAAGTAGTCTACTATATGGCTACTTTTGGTACCAATGTAATTATTTAACGCCCGTTACAAAAAAGATATATTTTTTCTATACAACTTGTACTAAACTCAGAAGTAGTCTATCTTTTGCAAAAGTAAAAATGAGCACATGGGCAATACAACAATAAAATGAATATCATTATATTTATAATTTAATAGACAAAAACTGCGTAACGGGTGTTACATTGCTAATGTAACGGGTGTTACACGTGAATTGTTAGCTTGGTTTGACAGTGATATTTTGTACACTTAGGCTAGCTCTATGACTCTAAAGAGGGAATTTGAAGTTAGTAAAGTTATAGAAGGTCCTCTTCTGAAGATATGAATTATGTTAAGGGTGAACAGTGTGCGAATTAAGGGGTATTGAACCGGAGGTGATGAAGTGCACTTCAGAGAAAATAACATCTAGGAGATATCTTGGGATCGGGGACTCCCTCTCATGTCCTCGTTAATCGCACACTCAGGGTAGTGATTAAATGTAATAAAAGCGCCGTATTTCAATTAAGTACTCATAACATACTAGAAGTCTACTTCTTCATCAGAAGCTCCATACGCTGCTTTGGAAGTCTTCGTTTAGCAAATCATTAGAGGGTGCAGCGCGACAGATTTTCATCAAGAAACCAGAAAAACCCTACACTACAATGATGTGTACGCAGACTCCAAATGAAGTTGTGATCAGCCCTTTGCGGAAAGATGTTTGTGTTGGAATGTTGTCTTGCTGGCAAATGAAAGATGAAATAAGTAACAAAGACTATCGTCAAGTTGGAATCTGTCAAGGACTTGCGGACGAAAATGGTGATATTAGAGTTATGTCCTTGAAATCTTGTGGCGGAAAGGAATTTGAACTAAGCTTAAGTTTAGAAAATATACTAGTGACGTGCCGTAAGGGGGAATTGGGGCAACGGCCCCGGGCGCCGAAGTAAGGGGGCGAAAAATTCGGGAGGAAAAGAAAAGAAAAAAAAGAAAAAAATACTTCACATATCAGTATAAATTAGTATGCACTTAAATCCTCTTCCTGTTTTAGGAATTGGTCCTATAATGTTACTCATGTTAGGAAAATGCATATGCATATATATATATATATATATATATATATATATATATATATATATATACGGTAAAATGGAAGGAAAAAAGTAATAAAAAATACTCGAAATCAAGGAAAAGCAGGGTTTATTTTGGAAAAGTTTCTTTCGGTTTGCGCCAACCATAGTGTCGCTTCGCGGCTGGTCTGTCGACCTCACTAATATGTACGGGGGCGCCGTCGTATACTCTCGCCCCGGGCGCTGATTTTCCCAGCACGGCACAATATAATTCATTTTCATGACGTGATTGGTAAACTGGCAAATTCTATTATGCAAATTAAAGAATAACGTAAAGTTGTGTAGCAGTTTCGTTCCAGAGTTAATGTCACTGAAGCATAAGAAGATAGACATTTGTTGATGATCAGTGTATCAACAGACCTACATATTTAATACTGAAACTTCCTAAATTCTTCTGATTTATATGTTTATTATTTTGTGTTTTTATTTCCTACACTGTACTACATGTGTAATGTTTTATCTATCAACATTGTAATATTTTGTTCTTTACATAATATGTTCATTAAAAGTGAAGTTGGTTTAAGTTCATTCGCACTGTGTAACACCCGTTACAATTTGTGTAACACCCGTTACAATTTGTGTAACACCCGTTACAATTTGTGTAACACCCGTTACGGTATTGAACATTTTTTTTTTAAAAATAAAAGCCATTACACTTATGGAATTTCTGATTGCAATATTTCCAACATCATACTTTCGGAAAAGTGCACACATAATTGGAAACAAATTTTCAGCTGGACGTTCGCAGAGTTTGGCTTAACTTTACATGCATCTAAAAGTGCATGTCCAATTGCTGTAACGCCCGTTACGCCACATTTTACACTCTCACTAAGTTGTGGTATCATGTATATGTAACAAATTAAGTGTTTACTAAAATACACAGACAAACGGTGATGTTTCGAAACAGTTTGATATATCTTGACCCAGTAAGGACATTTCTATAACAATTTCTATTCGTCCAAATGTAACACCCGTTACGATGGAATGGCCGTTATGCTAAAACTATCGTTAGTTCCGCAAAAATACACTTCTTTTTATTAAATATTATAAATTTATGAGCCAGTAAAGATATGAAATGTAAGATTATTTAAATTCGTTTGCGTGTGGGAAAGCGTGAAGTTGCCCCACCAATTTATTTTTTTGAATAAAAAGTATATTTTGCAAAACTAACCAAGTAAGTAAATAAAGAAAAAAGTCATTAGATATTCGAGGGAAAAAAAAGTGGAAAAAAGTAACAATTTTTCTCAAACCACCATGAAAGTAGGATCAGATATTTTCAGAGTTCTTTTCGCCTGTTATTCACAGGGAGATTCAAGAACAAGCAGATGAAATAATTGCTCAATCAGCGTTAAATTTTCTTTTTCGTCTCACGTTTATAGGGGATCGACATTTCCATCTTTAATTCTTTTCCTCCACTCTCTTCTATCTGACGGTGAGCTTCCTCCATTTTTAATCAACTCGCTCTCAAATTATCTCATATCTTGTCTCCTTCCCTCCTGTTAACGTGGTGAAGGAAGTAAGAACCAACAGGTATTACTTTTACTATTGCAAAATACGTAAACACAGTATTACTAAGGTACTCAACATTTATAGAAAAACAAGTTGTGGTTTCAGCGTCTGTCGGCTACAAGTGACATGGGAATGGGATGAGACGGAATGGGATGATAAAGAAATAATTAGGGGAATAATAAGTGCGGCGGGTGGCGGGGAAGGCAAAACCCTGAGAATATCAACACATGCAATGCTGTTCATCACAAAATTCATATAGCACGACCCACAACTAGAGCAGAAATTTTAAACATTCCATTTTTTTAAGCATTGTATGCACTCCATTTTTAAAGCACTCTACATACAATTTCACGAGCTTGTCCTATCAGAGGTCCATCTGTCCTACTGCTCTTTTTAAATGCCAGCATGTTCTCAACTTACCAAATAACCTAATCAAATGCAAATCGCAGAAAACAGAATATGATGCAGTATGCAGCAGACGGATTGATAGAATATTCGCTGTAGGCTTTTCTTTTGCACAAATGAACATATCATGCTCTGCATTGCATTACTACACAGAACAAATTTAACAGTGAAAACAAAATCGTTGGTCACAATAAATATGTAACAAATTTAAAAATGGTTGAAAACATCAGGTCAACGTATGAGATCAATAGGCAGATTGCTAAACAATACATTGTATATTTAAGAAAGCTTTTCATTGCTCATTATTATGAATATGAAAATTTTAAATCTTAATTTAAAACAAATAAAGAGACTATTGGAATAAAGCTTTATATAGAGAGAGTTCATGAACTTCAATATTTTCTTCCTTTTTGAAATTAAGATTTCTATGCTTAATTCTCAGTGGCTGACATTTGGAGCTTACAATATATAGGTCTACCGATAATACTTCATCTTCGTAACTATTATTTGTTATGGTACCTTCTTAAGATTAAAATTACAAAATCCTTTAACTTTCTTTATTTTTTAGTGGCTCCATTTGTGGATTATACACATCTCAACGCGCTAACCACTCAACGAATGTGCCAAACATAATAAAAACATTTAACTCGATCACCAGAAGAGTGGCGACCTCCAGTCCATTTTAAATCAAAATTCAGACCTTTCTTCATATTTCGTACGCTGTATGCATATGTGTGTCTTCAATGGACAAAACGTAGTCCCATGCTCTAATTTCCATTTTGTCAGAACATGTTAGAGCAAGTAACTGTCTTTTATTGTTATTTATAATGTTACATTTATTTCTGAAACTAATCTACTGTATGCATAGTCTGTAAGATATTTCAACACATAACATACTGAAAAATCAAGTATTTAAGTGATGTTCTAGATGAAAAATTGTAATTCAAACATGCTCAATTTTTGTCAGAAAGAAACTACAAATCTCTATTAAATGGTCGACAAAATATCTTATTATAATAACTCTGTTCATGTTATATTAGGCAAGTTAAAGGAAAATATTGGAAGGGACACGACACTCCTATTGACCCGCGCACCTGCCCAGTTGGAGGCAATTTTTCTACTTTTACGACTTATAGAAAAGGTCAACCCATTCTATACGAGTTCGTTGTATAAAACAAACAGGGGGCGTACATAAGGGCACCGCAGACTCCGCATTACGGGGGGGCCTCAAGCCATGAGGGGAGCCCCCAAATCGTGAAGTGGGACATAGAGAAGGGAGGGCCCCCAAGCCTTTAGTTACGCCACTGAAAACAAACTAGTTTTAATCGCAATTTGTGAGTGCTTTGTCATTTATTTTTACTATAAATAACACACTTATTTTACTACAAGTTTTTTTTTTTTTTTTTTTTTTAAACCGTGTACCATGACGTCTTTCTTAATTACTCAACTTCATCAGCATTGTTCCGTCACATGATATATTAGTTAATTGATTCACGTGCATATGAGCTTGTAAATTAAGTAAATTTCTTTACAGATTATATGACGATTGTTTAATGACTCTTTGAACTATCAACTTCAATAATTCTGCTTTTAAAAGGATCCTTCCCCCACTCTTATTAGATAAAAATGAGTAGAAATGATCATAAAATGATTTTTTCCCCCTGAGAATCTCAAAAATCTTGAAACCAAATGTTATGATAATATAATAAAGCATATGGGTATTTTGGTTATTTATCCAATATTATATTACAAGGCAACGGTTTACAATAAACTTTTCGCATTCATGGATAATATTAGTGAAATATAGAAGCTACTTCTACATTGAAAAAAGGTCTACGCTTCATCTTTATAAAGTAATAATTGCAAATTTAAAATTTGCCTTTTTCTTTAAAAGTAAAATAGTAAAAACAAAGTAAAAACCCACAGAAATTATTAGGATACTGAATATTAAATATATAAAATAACCAAGAAAGTTCTGTCGATTTTAGAGGAGGTCTAGGTTTCATTGGCCGTCACCTCGTGAGTTGAATGCGAATGGAGATAAGGCGAAGGTCAGTTGTTTGTGTGGGTATATCCAACACACTAACTGGTTGTGTCAGTTCAGTTACGCCGTGAACTTGCGTAAGGACAGAGTGAACACGGGACCTCCACAGAGCGTCATAAGGGCGTGTATGCTGTACGAGTTCAAACTGCGGTCAAATGTCGCTGCAGCGGAGGGAATATGTATGCCAGGCCTTTGGTGAGGATGTCGTCACTACGCGGACAGTGCAGCGGTGGTTTAACAAGTTTAAGGACGGTGATGAATTACTCGAAGACGCACCACGTGCCAGAAGACCAACACATGTACAAAATAAAGATCTTCAGGCAGCAATTGAAGCGAACAGACATGTGAGTGGCCAAACATGTGAGGAACTGGGACTGAAATTCAGTATAAGCGGAGAAACCATTCAGCAGCACCTCCATCAACTTGGGAAGCACTACAAGTTGGATCGATGAGTCCTATATGATTTGACTCTGGGTCAGAAGGCAAAGCGAGTAGACATCTGTGTTTCTTTGCTGTATCGTCTGAAGAAGGAGCCATTTCTGGATAAGGTGTTGACGTGTGATGAGAAGAGGGTCCTGTACGAAGCTCCACGGCGCCATTGTCATTGGTTAGCATCCCATGAACCGGTTCAAAAACAGCCGAAACTAGCACTGCACTAGAAGAAGATCCTCTTGTATGTTTGGTGGATTACTCGCGGCATCGTGCATCGGGAACTGCTACAAGCTGGTGTATCAATGCAATTGTGTACTGTCAGCAGTTGAGCCGTGTTCAAGAGAAACTCAAAACTCTGGAGCCAACACTTCTGAAAAACTCAAAACTCTCGAGCCAACACTTCTGAATCGTGAAGGAGTTCTCTTGTTACAGGACACGTTATGCCCCATGTGGCTAGGATGACTAGGGACACCTTTCTACGCCTTGGATGGGAAACACTATTGCATCCGCCATAGTGTCCGGACTTTATACCGCTCGATTACCACCTGTTCCATTCCTCGGACAATCACCTTAGAGGATGTCAGCTCAAATCCCTAGTAGAGGTGTAAAATGCACTTAATACCTTCTTCGTTCTACGGCCTACCAAGTTTTAACGCGATGGAATCCATGGCCTTCCTGAACGTTAGCAGAAGGTCGTCGATGCTGATGGGGACTATTTTTGATCTTCCAGTTACAAAGTACATAGTACACTCACCGGACAAAAAATTAGTCACTGTTCAAGAATTCGTGAACAGCAGTAATTAATAGCGTGTAACACCACCTCTGGATTTCATAACCGCCTGGATTCGGTTTGGAAGCGAGTCCACAAGGTTTTGCAGATATGTCACATCCAGTTGAAGCCACTCGTTCAGGATTTGATCGCGCAAATCCGCCAAACTGCGTGGATGCCGATTTCGGCGTTTTACCCGCTGTTCCAACATGTCCCACTGATTCTCGATGGGGATAAGTCTGGTTACTTTGCAGGCCAATCTAGATGGAAGAGGGTTCGGGAGTGTTAATCATACCACGCACAAATTGTTCCAGCCTTATGAACGTTGCTGTTGTCGTCTTGAAAAATAGGAGTCTCCACAGCATACTCATCATGAAGATGTTGACTGAAAGGCAACACTTGCTCATCCAGAATGTCCAAATACACATGCTGGTTCATTGTAGTGGTGACTTCAGTAAGTGGGCCCAATTCATGATAAGAAAATCACCCCCAAAATATCACAGACCCACCTCCGGCTTGAACATGCCCTTGTACACATTCAGGATGAAAGGCTTCATTTGGCCTTCGGTGCACTCAATGACGTGCGTCATTGGAATACAAGCAAAAACGTGATTTGTCAGACCACATTACTTTCCGCCAGTCAGCTATTGTCCACGTTTGGTGATTTCTGGCCCATTGAAGACGCGCAGCTTTATGTGCCTGTGTGAGCAATGGCCCCTTGCGAGGTGCCTGACTCCAAATGTTCAATGCATGCAGTTCCCGTCGTAATGTTCTTTCGCTAAAGGTTGGGATGGACCCGAATTCACTGTCTGCAGCAGTTCCTGTCGGGTTTGGAACCGACTTTCATTCACAAGCCGACAAACGCGTCTCCGGTCCCTTTCAGTCATGATCTTCTTCCGAGCACAATTCTGACGCCGTGTTTCGTGGCCACGTGTATGACAAAGTGCTTGTACACGCGTTGAACAGTTCGCTGCGAAACACCAACAAATCCAGCAACTCCCCTCACCGTATGGCCATGGGCACGGCCAAACACGATTGCCCCTTTTTGCCACTCTGTTACATCGTTACTTTTACCCATTTTGACGGACACTGTCCACTTGCAACACACTTGTCTCACTGACTGAAGCTGCCTTATGGTTCCGTAGAGGCAGTGCGCATACAGTTGTGCACGTGACTCGACTGCTGCGCCATCTGTACAGGCTTTACGATTCATCTCTTCTTCTGCACAAGGGTGACTAATTTTTTGTCCAGTGAGTGTACGTCTCGCGTGACATATCGATGTTCGAACGTGTTGAGTGAAAAAGCGACAGAACTTCCTTGGTTACCTTTATAAAGGCAGGAAAAAGTGTATTAATAGTTATTTGAGTAACAAAGATTCAAACGGTAGTACTCACATGCTTATGGCGACAGGAGTACACGGATTTGAAATTATGTATGACCTACTGTCAGTACCTTTTTAACAAATGGAATAGCTTAGAATTGGATTAATTTAAATCAAACAAAAAAACATACTGGCTTTACTGTCTATGAAGGGCTATGTGAGACAACCTAGTGTTGTATCGTCAACTCATCGGTTCTGAATGCCGTCATTTTTGCAATTCTAGACTGGAATTCAGTATATTTTAATTCATACAACCTACACAATTGCCTGATGATGATGGTTCACTACAAAAATGTGTTTTCACTGGAATCGAACTCAGAACTTTCCACATCAAAGACTCTCGGACTAAGCATTCATCTGTAAGAAGCATCTAGAAATAGAGATTTAAAAATAAAAAATAAAAAAGATCTGCTCCGAACTGCATATCGTTATGCTGTTACACAAGGTTAACTTCGTTTAAAAGAAAATCCGTTGGCTGTAAATAAAATAATTCATATTGTGTAAAACATATAATCAACACCTAATAGGCGAGATGCAATCAGCTGGTAGATCATGCGAATTCAAAATATTCCTTTATTCTTCTTCTGAGATTAAAAAAAAATGCATTTTAATCCGGCTTTTAGTAGTAGTAATGAAGAGGTGTGAAGTCTTTCATCTGATACCAAGTATTCAGATTATTTAAGTAATATTATGCTGTCTATCAGGAAAGCATCTGTCCTTGAAGAAAAATAATGCAAAGAATGGGGAAGAGATTGTCCATTCAAATATGTTTTAAAAATACACATTTGAATCCTTAAATGAGCCTTGACATTTAGATCAAGTTAAATAACTTCGGTTTTCATGCGTACATAACTAAAATATACAGTATATATATATACAGGGTGGGCCATTTTAATCAATCCACGCAAATATCTGAAAAATGATAAAACATAGAAGAAATGTTTGAAGTACACGTTATATATTGCTAAGGGGGAAAACCAATTCCGCCAAAAGTACCCCTCCCCGCCCCCCGTAAATGGGGGTAACGGGGAGTAACTTTGAAATGTCAAATGGGAACATGGGTCGAGTAATACCTCGTTCGAAAGGTCTTGGAAAACTAAGTAAAGCTGTACCAAAAGATGCTGTGCACCAGTTTCTAAATGGCCGCCATGATATGGTTTGGAAACTCCAGCACCCGTAGTACGAAAACCATGGAAGGTAAATGAATGAAACAAAATTGAAATACGTAAATATCATAGGGCGTATCGAATGGTGTGGTCCCTGTGATCCCAGTGGCCTCCCTGAAGGAGTCTTGGGGGCTAACTTCAAAATTTCAAATAGTAACATGAGTCGAGTGGTACCTCGTTCGATAAATCTTGCAAAATCAAACATCTTGCAGGAAAAAATGATTGAGGTGAAATGGCAGTGTTCTCAAAAGGCCGCCGAAACATAGTATCCGTGTCAGAGAAAAGGTTTAGTACCCGTAGTATGAAAGCGATTGGAGGTAAATCAACAGAAGAAAAACTTTAGTAGGTAACTGACGTAAGACACATCGAGAGGTATTGTCGGGGTGACTCCAAGGGGCAACTGAAAGGTATCCGGGTCCAACTTGAAAATTTCAAATAGCAACTTGAAGCGAGTAACATCACGTTACATAGACAAATTAATATCAAACAGCTTCTATAAGAATATTTTCGACATGAGACACCGTTTTCAAAATGATCGCCAAGACATGGTGAGTGTGTCTAAGAAAACATCTAGTGCCCATAGTATGAATACGGTTAGACATAAATGAAAATAACAAAAATTAAATAGGAAAACCACGGGGGCGTTCCAAGGCTCGAGAATAATACAACAGAGATAAAAAAAAATATTAGATTAAAATTGCCATAATGTATAGAGAGAAATCCAAGTCCTGCAAAATAATCTCTCCCTGCGCTCTGTATGTGAGTGGGGTGGAAAGTAACAGTGAAAGTTCAAATGAGAACTTTACTTTAATTCGCAAATTAAGGCTACCTTACAAATAGGTATGGAGTGGTTGAAATATTTGTTTGTAAGGATGACGCTGTAGTGACTAAAAAAATGTGAAATTTTATTTGAATGGTAACGCATATCTGTATGGCTGAGTATGATTTGATGCGAAAACAGAAGGAACGTTATACGAAAGAAGTTGTCGAATAATGCAGTTGCTGGAACTTACAAACGTGTGAATTTGCTAATCTCCGTCGCCACAGAAACTTTTATGCAATGCGTGCTGGTTATTCGGTAAGCATTTCAGGGATATACGTACACATTGTTTCGTCCCTCACGGTTACGATATGACATGAGTGCTAATAGTTAAATAAAATGTAACTGAGGCCATCCGCATTAACTCAGTGCACCAACTCTCTATCCATGAAGTCTGCCTTTCAAACAGCATTGGGTAGGTCAAGCGTACGCCCGAATCGTTGTCCTGTCGGCCATTGAAATTTTGAAGTTAGCCCCCAAGACTCCTCCCTCCTTCAGGGAGGCCACTGGGATCACAGGGACCACACCATTCGATATGCCCTATGATATTTACGTATTTCAATTTTGTTTCATTCATTTACCTTCCATGGTTTTCGTACTACGGGTACTGGAGTTTCCGAACCATATCATAGCGGCCATTTTGAAACTGGTGCACAGCATCTTTTGGTACAGCTTTACTTAGTTTTCCAAGACCTTTCGAACGAGGTATTACTCGACCCATGTTCCCATTTGACATTTCAAAGTTACCCCCCGTTACCCCCATTTACGGGGGGCGAGGAGGGGTACTTTTGGCGGAATTGGTTTTCCCCCTTAGCAATATATAACGTGTACTTCAAAAATTTCTTCTATGTTTTTATCATTTTTCAGATATTTCCGTGGATTGATTAAAATGGCCCACCCTGTATATAAGTAGTGAAAATAAGAAATATAAAGTTGTATCTAGCAGTGATGGAATGAATCATGATTCACTGGGTCCGGCTCATCCGGGTCTAGGTATCGCTTCTCAGGCCTGGTGTGCTATGGTGACCCGGATAAACCCGAAAAGCCAGACAGGCCCGGTGACTCGAACAGACCTGAAGACCCAGACAACCTGACGACCCAAAAGCAATCAAAATATCATCTCTGTAGAATTTTTATGGTTCATTAATGATGTTCACTGTGTGAGCTCGAATGTTCATTTGTTTGATTCTCGGCGTGACATTTCTGAATCATAAACCATAGCTTGAATATTTCAAATATAATTTCACGTATATTCATTTTCCCATACATTGTTTTTGAACATAGCGTGTTTGGGTTCAGTGGTATATCTTATGTTCTAAAAGATAACTTTTACAGGTTGATTAAACTTCGACGATCCCTCATAAAAGAAGCATGTAACTTATCTTTCCTGTAATTCTGACTCGTTACTATTCTAATAAACCTTACTGTTGTACTTCAGATAGACTCAAACAACAAGAAAGAAAAAAATATAAAATATTTAGTGAAAAGCCAACGAGGGGAGACAAGGTAACCAAGAAAGTTCTATCGCTTTTTCACCCAACATCTTCGAACATCGATATGCCATCTAATACGTACCTGTAAAATCAAAAATAGTCCCCATCAGCATCGACGACCTTCTGCTAACGTTCTGGAAGGCCACGGATTTTATTGCGGTAGAACTTGGTAGGCCGTGAAGCGAAGAAGATATCAAGTGCATTTTGCACCTCTACTAGGGATTCGAACTGGCGTCCTCGAAGGTGATCGTCCAAGCAATGGAACAGGTGATAATCGGACGGTGCAATGTCCGGGGAGTATGGTGGATGCAATAGTACATGGATGGTGGCGCCGCATGTAACATTTTTGTGCTTCGTAACGGATGTTGACGAACTGATTTCTCCTATTTTCGTATTTTGTAATTATAATATGTATGATACAGTACTGTAACTTTTGTTAGCAGTTCCATTTGACACTATTCGCTTGGTATTTTATAACTTCCTTTAGTTCTATGTAAGCAGTACATATACATCTATGATTCAACGTGTTTCTTAGCGTTTTTGGCTACTCTTCTATGTTTTCATTCGACTGGACACTTTTCCTCCAACCGTTATTTATTCTTACACACCACATGTAGAATTTTTTCCTTCGTCAAAACTATGTTATTCCTCTGTATCCTCTGCTTGCTTTGTTGCAATTAAACTGTATATGTTATTAGACATAACAGGCTTTCAAATCAAAGACATATTGCGTTTCTCGCTCTCACCATTGCGCCGCAATTCTTTGATTTACAAAAAGTGTTCACTCTTGCTCTGGTCGCCCATACATATCTCTATTACAGAACAATTATTTTCAATTTCTAAAATAATATTTTCTGTTGTTGAATTGCATTTGCTTTGTACACTGTAATGATATTTTTATGATCAAAAATGCAAAGTAATGTGGCTATGCAAATAAATAAATAAATACAAGAGTTTTGTAGTGTGTCGTAGGATTTTTAATTACATAGTTAATGTGTCGAATACGTAAAAACAAAAAAACAAAATCTTATTTAAATGAAATATTTTCGTTTGGATTTCAATTTTAAGGCCATGTTCAGTTCTTGTAGATGTGAGTTTAGGTGTCCAAATTTTTCGCCACGGACAGACGGGATCCGAAACGCTATTTTTTTCTTTAAAATGCAAAGATTTGATTTCACAGGTTTTTGAACACATCCTATTTGCAATCACAGTGTAGAGCGGTTTTGTTTTATATACAATAAATAAGTAGTAGTGACCCATATACATAACATGAAGGAATGTGGTTTGTATGCCGTGATATTTACTCAATTAATATTGAAACCAGAATTTGTAGTGGATTTCTGTCATTTCTGGTTTTAGTAGAGGGTTAAGGATGGACATGAAATGTACTTTTGGGTCGTTTAATCGATTGTAGGAAACATATTCTGACTATCAATTACTGGTTTTGCTCTATAGTGATCAACGTTAACGCCAGAAATTGTTGATCTTACCACGGTAATTCTGGTTCGAATATAACCTCCATCTACGAATCCATTTATCACTTTTGACTTTGAACCCAATAATCCTGGTCAAAATGAGTCTATCAAATAGTACTTATATTGTAACTTTTGTTTCACGGACCGACCACGAACATACATTGTAAATATGTAAAAGAGCTTTTGGCGGTGGGTGGGGTGGACCATGGAATGTTCTGTAATGCTGGCAGCTGCAGGCTTTAAACCATTTTTTCTTTTGTTTCTTCTGATACTCTATCATCAGAAAGTGCTAATAATGCTAAATGTTCAGACAAAAAGCAGATATATCTTGAAAATGATTCATATGCATTACTGGAAATAGATTCGTCTAGATAAGTTTTCAGAACTGACAAAAAGTTAATACCATCGAGAGGGGCTCGGTTGGCAACTCGAGCTTCATGAACTGTTACTTCTCCTGTCGCCAGCTAGTGATCATACTGAAAGCTGCGAACTTATATCTATCCAGCTATTAGCACAGTGACTGCGTTAAATTACATTATAGTACTGACACCTATAATGTAGTATAGAGAAGTATAATGGTAAGTATACCCATTACCCACCTAATATTTTCATAGTGCAGCATATATTTACCTTAAATTTACGAACGAACGAGTATATACGGAGGTTGGCATACGCTATATTTTTGAAAACGGTCCAGCGTATACCTCCCAAAAATTCTAGCACTAGATCATTCATAATACTACACGAATAAAAAAGTTTAAAATGAAACGACCTGCAAATATTGAGCAACAGGGCTGAAATTTTGCATTAACTTATCACTTATGACTAGAGGAACAAAATAAGCCATGTGGAAGATTATTTTGAACGAGTTGATTTTTTGCATTTGATTTTGGACCACCCTAATATATATATGATTTTTTTTTAAAATACTATTATTCTAATTGTCCACTATAAAGATTACAGCCAGTGTTCAAGGAAACGAATTTATTAATTTGTTGTGCTACATGCAGGTAAATAGATAGCCTAAGAAATTTACATTAAAAGTCTAAGTTATCTTGTTCTTGCTCACGAGCATCTCTGAAGATTGATGGACACATTTGTCTTTAAGGTGTAGATGGGAGATTACGGAACTGTGAGATTTTTATTCTTCTGCTCACTTTAAACGTTTTTCGAGAATTTATTTTCTTGATATCAAAGTTAAAACTTCTTATAAGTGTTCAAAATGTTATAATAAATGTTTCTTCTAAATCTAATAGTTACATACAAAGTGCAGTTCATAAATTTTAAGACTCAATTGTTCCACATATCTTATTGCTATCTTCCGGAGCGCATGTGGTAGAAATTCTCGTCAACAACCTCCTATATAATGACAGAGTGTACTGTATTAACACTTATCATAAAGCAAATTATGTTGGTTTCCTCACATATGTTAACTTGGAGATTGGTATCAAAGAAGAACAGTATATCCAAATAAATGTTTATTGCAACACTGTTCACCTAAAAACATTTAATTTGTCTAAATTCATCATTCGGTGCTTCGATCATCGCTTAATTGCGATTTATGAGTTTTTTCCTGCCGTAGAACAGTGTTCTAGGCTCATTTGGCAGGCGTAATTCATCCATTTACGAAATTGCACTATTACTCTTCCCATAAGCTAAGCGTATTTGTCTTCCTCGTTAGATACAGACCCGATTAGTGGTTTGGATCCTACTTTAAACAGAAGGTACTGTCTCATATAGTCACGGTGCTAAAAGGTAATGTTAAACTTCAATCAACAACCTACAAGATTTTACAGCATTGATGAAATGCGAAGAACAGTGACTGATGGTCAGACGAAATTCTGATAGAATACTTTTTCAATGTCAGGAAACAGTTGGAAATACGTCCTAACCAACATTGAACAAATAAAGGCAATAATAACGCTTTTCCCATTGTCTTAGTCTTTGTCCTAAAATTTATTGGTCCAATTGTATTTACTTTAAAATATTTCAAAATGTTAGTCTTATATATATACGCATTTATCTTTTATTAGATGCTACACGGGGATAAAATGAAATACTGAGTACTACTAAAGCAGAATCGCATCCAAATAGTGCAATTTAGATGAAAATATGCATGAATTGCCTAGTGCAAGGAACAAGTTAAATAAAATGGAGTCGGTAAGAGTTGTGTCACGAGAGCTGTTTGATTAGGGTTGTGTCCGGCAGTGCAAAGAGAGAAAGCTGCAAATATTTACGTAAGCATGATCATCTTGTCCTTGTGACTATTTTTCATGTCCTAGAAACCGTTAAAAAAAAATAAATAAAATAAACGCGCAATATAAAATGAGCTCTTTGCGGAAGAAATCTATATTATAACAAACTGAATGACATATCATAAAATTAATGTTTTTAGTGGTTATGAAAAGCATAATTTACTGCGACAGGAGTTTCCCTGGTGCTAAGGCACACGAGGGACTCTGACCGTCCAGCAGCTTATTAATTTGGCGATATTCGTTATTTCAAAGTCGTTATTTCTTGATTGAAGTAGAACACCATCAGTGACATAAATACATTAAAACGCAGCATCTTAGAAAGAATAATGCAGAAAAAATCATTTTAGAGATAATAATGGAGAAAAATTTAATCTTAAAGATAATAATGGAGAAAAATTTCATCTTAAAGATAATAATGGAGAAAATTTTCATTTAGAGATAACAATGGACCAAAATCTCATCTTAGAGATAATAATGGAGGAAAATCATCCTAGGGATAATAATGGTGAAAAATACATCGTCGAGATAAGAATGGAAAAAATGCATCTTAGAGATAATAATGGAGGAAAAGTTTCATCTTAGAGATAACAACGGAGAAAAATCTCATTTTAGAGATAATAATGGAAAAATCTCATCTTACAGATAATAGTGAGAAGTTTCATTTTAGAGACATCAATGGATAAAATCTCATATTAGAGATAATGATGAAGAAAAATCTCATCTTAGAGATAACAATGGAAGGAAATTTCATTTTAGGGATAATAAAGGATAAAAATCTCATCTTAGGGATAATAATGAAGAAAACTTCATCTTAGAGACAATAATGAAGACAAATGAGATTTTAAGGTTAACTACTTGCAACTTATAATTAAAAATACATAGCGATGCAGCCCATGTAGAGATACGGGCAGCCAGAAGGCTGTTTAACTTAGTTTTTGCACATCGGGATCCATTGTCGTTATATGTGGCCTTCTAGACGTGCCTTCGATATCTTTTAATCCACGTTTTTCTAATTGTCTTACAATGGTATACTCATCTCGAACTGAATCCGGGACCACAAACTAGACAGGCATGCACCATTGGCGGTCCTTAAGAGATGCTACATGAAGCAAAAATTGCAATTTTATCGCTACAAATATGGCAAAAATGAGAAGATTGTTTAAATTTTGTTTCTTTAGCTTGTAGCGACAAAATTGGACTTTTTAAAGCATTGTTATTTCCCTCAAGAGCCGCCAGTGGGTCCACGTTAATTGTTTTGAATTAATATTCCATATTTTTTATTTTACAATTATAACTTCATTTTTTTAATTTTAAATACGAAAAATGTCTGCGATTCCTTGATACACCATTGTTCTTACTAATTTAAAACATCCATTCCTTAGGTGGAACTTAAACTCACAAGGAATAGTGCGGCGTTCAATCTGTCTCCTCAGTTCACGCGGCTGTCCCAACCAGTACCATTTCGCTATACAGTCGCACTGCCATTGAGGTTGGATTGTTTCAAACACACATTGGGGAGGTCTGACCTCAATAAACTTCTTTTTCATGCTTAAAATGACATATAATATCTTCTAAATGCTACTCATTCTAACTTTGGAACTTCTTGTATAAAATAACAGACACATTCTGACCAAAGCATATATTAACTAATAAATAATATTGTTACAGTTTCGGCAAAGTTAATTTGCCGAAACTGTAAAGCTATTATTTATTAGTTAATATAGGCTTTGGTCAGAATTTGTCTGTTATTTTATAATATCTTCATGGAATAGTTTAGTTTAATGCATGGATTAGTTTAATGTATCGTGTGTTTATTATATTCACACATAAGCTCTCTACACTATATCACAGTAGCTATAGGTAGGTTACCATATGTCTGTTATTCCAAACCAGGACCTTTAGACAGGAAGTTTCTTTTCACTCTTCTTACCGGTGTAAAGAACCTAACAAGCACTAGAGTTTATTATTATTATTATTATTATTATTATTATTATTATTATTATTATTATTATTATTATTATTATTATTATTATTATTATTATTATTATTATTATTTCATTCCTGGGCCTTGCTCGACGTATCAGTAGTGATTGTTAGGAAAGTAACACCTACCTTATTATATCGAAAGATCATAAGTGAACTATGTATGCTGTGACGTAGCGCTCTCTACCAATATTCAAGCGCATTATAATTTAATACTATATATGTATACAGCTGTAAAAGTATGAAATACCAAAAATTATATTTTAGAACACTGCAATGAAGACATGTCACACAGAAAGGCGAAAAAAATGTCCCGACTGAAAACTAGGACAAAATATAAACCAATGGAACACCAGGACAAAAGCCTTCTAACCGGAACCGTCCCGATTAAAATGGACGTATGGAAACTCTAACTATAGGAATGTCTTGAAATTTTGATGCAACGATTGTAATTTGTTATTCAAAAGAAGTGAAACTGTAATATAATTATACAATTGTTCATATACAGTGGCTCAATAAAGAAGTCGGATTTACACCCACTTACACATTCTAAGAGAGAATAAATATTCCAAGAGTATGCTTCAGAGAAATAATAATATATTTTAATACTCTATGTTATTTACTTATGGGATATAGAAATAACAATAACAAAACTCAATTTCACTATAAAATATACAAAAAAGTGAAAATGCAACTAAACACCATGTCGAAAAAAAAATCGGACAGACGGCAGCATTCTCTTTCTTTTTGGGCTTAATAGGGGAATTTCCAAGAGTGTCTACTTCACAGTTCTAAGTATCTAAGTGAAACGAGTTGAAGCCGCACTGTTTTAACGTGAATGAAACTGTGTGTTTAAAAGTTAAAATGGAAAGACAACGTGGTCAAACTTCTTTAAAAGCAAGAGAACTTATTTTAAAATATTATAAACAGGGAAAATCAGTTCGTGATGTTGGAGAAATAGCAAATAGGTCACATTCTACAGTTCATGACGTTATTAAAAGTTTTAAATCAACAAAACAGTGGAAAATAAACAAAAAAAAAAAAATGGTAGACCTAGAGTGTTTCCAAAGTCAGATGAACGATGGATTGTACTACAGGTTAGTGAAAACCCCAAGATAAGTGCTCCTAAACTGGCCAAAGAAGTATCAGAACATCTTAATAAAAGTGTGAATCCCGAAACGATAAGATTGGTTTTAAGAAGAATCAACTTACATGGAAGAGTAGCCCGTTAAAAAAAAAAAGTTTCGTGGGCAAATGCAATAGAAAAAAGAGACTCAGTTTTGCAAAAATTTATAAAAATAAAGATTTTTCGTTTTGGAGCACGGTGTTATCCGCGGACGCCAGCAAATTTAATTTGTTCCGCTCAGATGGTCAATGTTGCATCTGGCGAAATCCTAATGGAGAACTCCGAGGGCGTAATCTACGATCCACTGTGAAACATGGAGATGACTCGATAATGATTTGGGGCTGTATATCCAGTGCTAGTCTAGGTAAACTTTGTGTAATCGATGGAATTATGAAAAGTATTGAAACATTCTGAACCAAAATTTGGTACAAAATGCTGAAACATCGGGAATGAAAGAGAACTTCCAGTACTACCAGGATAACGATCCCAAGCACAAAGCAATCAATGTGCGTATGTAGCTCCTGTATAATTGTCCGCATGTGCTGGAAACACCTCCGCAATCTCCTAATATTAACGTTATTGAGCACTTATGGGAGCATTTGAAAAAAAAGTTTAAAAAACATACTATTAGAAGAAAGGAAGACTTGGATTCAACACTTCAGACTGAATGGACAAAAATGATCCTTCCTTCTGCAAAAACTTGTAAAATCCATGCCCGCAAGATTGAAAGCTATCGTGAAAAATAAGGGATTGCCAACAAAATATTAAAAATATCACATAACTTTCTAAACTTTTGATATACAAATATTAAGTGTCCAAGTTCTTTTTTGGTATGGATTTAAGCTAGGTTTTCACTTTTAATATTTTTGCTAGTCATGAAATTGAGTTTTGTTATTGATGTTTCTATTTTGCATAAGCAAATAATATAAAGTAATTAAATATATATTTTTTCTCTGAAGGGTACTCTTGGAATGTTTATTTTCTCTTGGAATGTGTAAGTAGGTATATGTACGACTTCTTTATTGAGCCACTGTATGTCATATATATTGTATATCATATGAAAATTCAGTTGCAAACAACATTCAAATTAGAATTGCGCTCATGTTGTTAACTAATTTTAGTATGTGAGAGAAGAAAGGAAGAGAGAGAGGGGGTGTCGTTCGTTACCTGACACGATTAGGGGATAAGAAGGTGTATATTGGGTGGCCTACTGCACGGCGTTAGCTGTCGCAATTTTTTTGATGCGGAGTGTACAACTCCTGGAAATAATTCGATTACTTAAGAGGACAGCAACAAGGAAATGACGTTTCTGTTTTTCGGATTGCTTTTGACATAATTTCTATTCTATATAACTTTACAAGGTTATCAACATGGAGATACTGGGTGTGACAGGAATTATATAAACTAAAGATTCAAGCATATATTGTAACACAATAACATATATGCTTGAATGAATATGGGAAACGAAGAAAAATGTACGATTTATGTTACTAAATAGTTGACCTTGAATTTGGATTAAATTTCAATATAGAAATAGTGTTATTATAAGCTAAGTGTGTGCATGTTTGTGTAAACTTTTTTCAACAAATTAACTCACTAAGAATGCATCATTAAGAAATTAAGTTAACCATAAAAACTTATGTGTAAAACAGAACTAGTTATAAACTTATGTAAAGTTAGTTGAAGTTGTGCCTAACAAAAACATGAATTTTCAGAAAGTAAATATTCCCAAATGTTTTTCAATTTAAAGATTAGGTGGGGAATAAATTCCTTATTCTGTAAAAGTAAGGATTAAATAATTGAAATTTACTACTCAGAATTATGTTATTTTCTATATAAATTCAACTTACACTTGAGAAAAGAAATTAGCATTTTATAAGAGCAATGAACTGAATCAGTATTACAGAGTTGTGAACACAGGTTCCCAACCCTGTAAGGTTCATGATGCGCTGTTTGAATTCTCCCCATACTCGTGGAATGTTACAAGTGCATTTCTTTTTGTAATACTTCTTTTTCCTTTTTTCTGACAACTTCAGAATGAACTAATCAATTGAAGTGAATTATTAAGTACTTTAAATTACTAAAAAAAATAGTACTATAAGAAAACTATATATATATATATATATATATATATATATATATATATATATATATATATATATATATATATATATATATATATATATATATATATCCATGAGAGAATCCGCTATTAAATTTAACTGTCTGTCTACTCTCCACTGTAAATTTTAGGTTATACTAATCTTAATACATGGGAAACAAAACAAGATCGAAAACTACTTAATATAAAGAAAAAATAATGCGCGGATATATGATATCATATGTGATTGATACAACAGAAAATCAGTCACAATAGAAGATTTAAATATATATATTAAAAAATCGAAAAATGTAAATATTTTGGCCTGACAACTAAAGAATACAATGAGACAATAAAGCGCATTATGTAAAGATGAAATTTCTACAAAGTAAAAAAAATATAACCAGAGAAATAAAAATGAAATGAAAACATACAAAACATTAACAAGACTAGTAAAACATACGGTTCTGAAGTATGGCCACTCACAAGAAGAAATTGAGAACAATCTTAGATATTTCGAAAGAAGAATAAAGAAAATTTTATTGACCAGTCAGAAAACAAGAAATTCGCAGAATTTGAAATGATGATGAGATAAACGACATAATAAAGAACCAGGGTATGGTTATAGATTTGTAAAATCGAAGTGGTTTAGGGGATAGAACACGTAATAATGATGGATTGAATTGGTGTGATTTTGAGTTTCACGTCCATATTAACAGCGAGACTAGGAGAGACATGGACTTACAGCTTAACATGGAATCCGAACCACACGAGCTCCCACCGGTCGGTGTACTAAGGAAGAAAAATGTTCAAATACGTTACAAAATAATGAAAGAAAGGCATTACTCAAGCAAAGTGGGAAGAAAAGAGGGGGTCAAAAAGATAAAGAAAAAAAAAGATTGACTGGACGGCGTCGAAACTGATATTAAAAAAATAAACGTGCATTGGAAGGATGGAATGGAAAATGCAGAATTAGAGAAGATTTGAGACAAGCAGTGGAAGAGGCCAAAGCCCGCTCAGAACTGTCGAGCCAGGTGGTAAGGCAAGATAACCTAGATGTAAACGTAAGCCAATTAGAAACTAATTATACCGACAAGAGACATTATCTTAAGAACAAATATAGCCGAACACGAGAAATTATAAAAGAGCAAATGCTACTGCTTAAAATTTATGTTTAACAATTACGAAAAAAAATTAATTGCCTTACGTATGAAGCAAGTGAACATACGTGAAAGATTCCCAACGCATTTTTTTTTCACTGCAATAGGATACGCGATAACAAACATCAACAAAAAAAAAAAAAAAAAAAAATGTTAAGGCGATGCGAAAACCTCTTTCCAAACTGAATGTACAGTACGGTAATTGTTTCTTGGAAAAATTATCGCTGAGATATAAACACAAGGAAGTGAAGAAACTTACGGCCTAAATATACGCAACATATGGTATTATTATGCGTTTGTCTTTTTTTCTTTCTTGAGATCGAGAACTTTCTCATAGTTTACCAGATAAAAATCTCCCATCGGTCTGTTGGCAGACGAAAAAAATAAAAAAAGAAGTAATTGTTTATTGCGTATCAACAATCCTCCAAATCGTATTACAAGACAACACAAAATACCTCAATTTGTTGTAAGAAGAGTGAGATTTCAACGCAATAAATAAAACGAATACTTTTAACAGACGGACTGACAGGAATCTTTTTTAATTACAGTTTTCAGGAACGTTAATAGAGTTGCAAAAGTTGTTTATATTCATTTGTATACTTTTAAGTTTTTTTCTTTCTTACTTTCTTCTATATGAATCAGAGAGTAGCGAATGTGGTCACTCACGTATAAAATTTCCATATTAGTTTAAGGTTGCTGCATGTGCGTACAAATGGTAACATATTTATCATCTCTACAGTATTGTGTATATACATGTGTGTCGTACCTTATCCTTAACAAACATAAACTTTAGTATAGAGACACTAAAGATCACGCATAACATATTAATGGATGAATGGTATTGCCTAGGTGTTTGCCCAGGTGTTTATGCAACCCGTAACTCTGAAATGTTTTTCAGGTTTGCGTACTAGTGTTACGTTAAACGAGAAGTACATGAATGAATGAATGAATGAGGTATGGATAGCCGTCGTTAAAGTCACCGTGCTCCATGAAGATGTTAATGAAATTGACTTCGTTAGCGAACTAGGTCAACCTAATCACTCTAGCTATCTCTTGCCGATAACAGAATTTCAAAACTCGCTTTAGTTCAAGAGCGTGGACTAACAGATGTACATACATACTGGCATTACAATGCTATAAGATCCATTAAAGTAATCCTAACAGCATTACAACCTTATAATGCCCACTAGCGTAATCCGAATAACATCACAATCTTATAAGGCCTACTAGCGTGACTCTAATAACATTACAGCTTTGTAACGCCCACTAGTGTGATCCTAATAGCATTACAATCTTATAAGACCCACTAGTGTGATCCTAATAGCATTACAATCTTATAAGACCCACTAGTGTGATCATAATAACATTACAATCTTATAAGGCCCACTAGTGTGATCCTAATAGCCTTACAATCTTATAAGACCCACTAGTGTGATCCTAATAGCCTTACAATCTTATAAGACCCACTAGTGTGATCCTAATAACATTACAATCTTATAAGACCCACTAGTGTGATCCTAATAACATTACAATCTTATAAGACCCACTAGTGTGATCATAATAACATTACAATCTTATAAGGCCCACTAGTGTGATCCTAATAACATTACAATCTTATAAGACCCACTAGTGTGATCATAATAACATTACAATCTTATAAAACCTACTAGTGGGATCCTAATAGCATTACAATCTTATAAGACCTACTATCGCGATCCTAATAACATTACAATCTTGTAAGGTCCACTACAGTGATCATAGTAATATTACAACCCTACAAGGCCCATTAGTGTGATCTTAATAATATTATTACAGTATAAGGTCTATTAGTGTGATCCTAGTAACATTACAAACTTATAAGGCCCACTCCCAATCTCCAATCCAGCTGACATGCCCGTTCATGCCTAAACTTGGGGTTAAATGGCATTGTGATTGTAACCTAATACCTTGACGAACCCAAACTATGGATTCGACACTTATCTCAGTCATTTGAGGCATTTTGTTTTTCATCTCTTCTCATTCTCCATACTGATAGAGGCTGAACTTGAATTTTAACGCTATCGGGAGTGTAATTAATTATTAGTCCGTGCGGCATCAAGAACTATGGATTCGACAATAATATCGGTCAATTTCGATTATTTTTACATGTCAACCCCTTCCCACCAACCTACGGGTGCTAATGGATGTTGAACGTAGACTTAAATGATATAGGGAGAGTCACCAATCAACTTAGGGATTCCGAAAACTATGAATTCGATACTAATATCGGTCGTTTTGGATTATGTTTTTCATGTTATTATTCCTCCCTCCCATGGACTCTAATGAGGCTCAACTTGGATTGAAACGGTATCGGGAGTGCCGCTATTCATCTTAGTGACCCCTAAAACTATAACTATGGACTCTACACTAATATCGATCGTTTTTGATAATTTTATATGTTACCCCCTTTACTCTCCCTAGGTGTGCTAGGAATCTTACCCCTACTGGAGACCGAACTTGAATTTAAAGTTAATCGGAACTGCCATCATCAACTTAGGACCCCGAAAATTATGGATTCAGCACTAATATCGGTCATTTTCAATTATTTTTACAGAAATAAGAAGGTCTTGCTCCCACTGGGGCCTGAACTTGGATTTAAACGGCATCATGACTGTCACCAATTAAGTTAGCTAATGATTTAATGATTAGTTAAAAACTAATGATTTGACACTAATATCGGTCGTTTTCGATATTTTTACGTGTTTCCATTTCCCCTGCCCCGGGTGCTAATGGAAGCTTAAATCGTGTTTAAATGGCATCTGGAATGTTACTATTTGTTTGAACTACTTCGAAAACCTAGATTCCACGCTAATGTCGGTCGTTTTCGATAACATTTATATATCTCCTCTCTCCTCCCTGGAGTACTAGGGTGTTTTTTTTTTTTAATCTCAACTGGGAATTGACCTTGGGATTAAAGGGAATTAAAACTGTCGCCAATCAACTTAGGGACTCCGAAAACTATGATTCGACACTAATATCAGTCATTTTAAATTATTTTTATATGTGACCATTCCCCCATCAGAAGTATCAACGGGGAATGAATTTGGATTTAAACGTTATCGGAAGTGTCACTGTTCATCTCGGCGCCCCTATAAACTACGGGTAACAGTGACTTTAGCGGTGGTTATCCTATCCATAAATGTATCTTTCATGTGATCCTCTTTGGTATCTTTAGTAAATTTTATTTCTGATGTAGAGAAGCTAAAGAGGCTGTTGAGGTCCAACCGCGGATGCAAGATATCTGATCAAGAGGGCTAAACACGGTAAATTGATTTCATTGTGCAATTCAGTTTTTTAGTTCTTTTTCTTCTTTTTTCTTTTTATAATGTAACTCTCTACTTCCGCCCCTCTCCCCACAAGCCTTTTTAAAAATATACATTGAGGTATCTTGCTTGGCCTTGAAATTGTGTGGGAAGAATACAATTCTTTCAACCTGATTGCTATTTCTTGTAATTTGATGACCACTGGTGGAAGGCTTTGGTAGGTGACAAAACAGAAAAATGAATTTTACAAATGATAACTTGGTTCCTCCAGATACACTTCTTTTTCTGTTGCTCAAGGTCGTACTATGTCGCTCCTGGGAAAATTATATTTATTCAATAAAAAAGGGAGGGATTGAAAGAAAGAAAATACTTTTCCTAAGACATATTTTATATATATATATATATATATATATATATATATATATATATATATATATATATATATATATATATATATATATATATATATATATATATACAGTGGCGGATCCAGGAAATATTTTTGGGAGGGGCTTGGATAAGCATATTTCAACATGAGTTAGTTCGATTGAAGAAAAAACTTCCTAAATTATTTATACATGGTGCTAAACACGCTACATTAAGGAACCATAATTATAAGGAACTACAAACATGGTGTACAACTTCATTGTAACAAATATACAAAATAGAATGAAGAAGTAACAACATTTATGCCTAATGCAATATTGTTTAATTTGATCTTACCTGGTTTACTGTAATAACAATTGCATTCGTCGAGGATGCAATGGGGAAAAATGATCTTCAACACTAATGGAAACATTTTCTCTATGAATGTTCATTAGAGCAAGTCCATTTAGTCTATCTTCACTCATTGTTGTCCGCAGATATGACTTAACCAATTTCAAAGTGGAGAAGCTCCTTTCGGCAGAACATGTAACAGGTAGAACACATAGCAAGTGAAGAAGTTTCTTTATATTGGGGTAGAACACTGTAAGTTGGTCACTGTATGATTCTATTGCACTGTTAGGTGGATTGCTTTTATTTTTCCAATGCTCACGCCAAAGAGCCACTTCACTTTTTAGTGCAACTTCACAACCATCAAAATCTTCTAGATATTTGCGAGCAGATTCAACCACATCATTTTCTTTAACTTCTTTCACAAAGGCTGGTAACAGTTTAAAAAGGGGGAAAATATCAGATTGAACTGAAGAGAATCTCGAAGACAATTCATTTATAAGGTAGTCCAAAAATGGAAGGTAAACATTCCTTCTGTAGAACTCTTGAGGATTTGATGCTTCTACATTAGATCTGTGTACCTGTCTTTTAACTGTACGAGGACATGCTATTACAACACCATTTTGATTTGCTATTTCCTCTGCTTTTTAAAAAATAGTATCATAATGTTTATTGTCATTACGGTACTCCTTAAGAAGATGCAAAATATTATCTATCATTGTGTAACACTGGCGAAGCTCGACAAAGGGATTCTGAAGTTGGCGAGAAAGTGAGAGAGTAAGACCAAGCACTGTGCCTACAATGTTAAGTGCAACAATAAAATCAAATCTCAAAGTAGACGACAGGAGTCCAGCGGATTTTATCGATGGCATATTTTCATCTACACAATTTAAAAATGCAACAACAGTTTCAAACACATGAAGAAGAAATATAATGCTATCATGGCCTTCAACAAAACGAGTTTCACACAAAGTTTTAAGTTTGTGCATCTTTTCTTCAGGATGTTGACTAATGATTAAATTTTCCATCGTTTCTATTCGTTGGGCTGAGTCCCGCACAAAGTTTACTACTTCTGTCACTGTACCTATCATATTTCTAATACTTGGTTAAGAACAAGCGGGTGTTAAAGATAAATTTAACTGGTGGGAAGCACAATGCATATATATTACCAACGGATTAAGTTCCCGGATCCTATTCTGTACCCCTTTTACCTTTCCTGCCATGTTGGCTCCACCATCATATGATTGCCCTCGTAAGTAACACAGATCTAAACCTAGTTCTGAAAATTTATTCAAAATACTTTTTGCAAGACCTTCACCTGTGATATCATTAACTTGAATAAAACCTAAGAACATTTATTTCACTTTACATAAGTCAGTGTCAAGATAACGAATGCACACAGACAATTGTTCAACTGAGCTGGCATCTGTTGTCTCATCGGCAATCACAGAATACAGTTGCGACTTTTGTATTTCATTTGTGATTTTTTTCCAATGATATTACCACAACACTGGACTAGTTCATTTTGGATAGTCCTACTAATAAATGTGGCATTTCTTGGTGCTGTTTTCAAGTTCTTTTCAAGTTTTATGTCCCCCGCATCAACACGAAATCTTAGCAGTGACCTAAATTTACCTTCATTTGTTTTGGTATCTTTGTCAAGTACAATTATTCCGTCATCACGATGACCACTAAGAGGAATATTCTCCTGAGCACAGAACATTATGATTTTGACAATGGGAATCAGTCGCTTTCTGTTTTCAGTTATTCTTTTTTTGGCTTCAGCATTGAGCAATACATCAATTGAAAGTTCAGGGTTTTCAAAAGTTCTTACAAAATTGACACTTTTTTCAATAGCACTTTTGTGATAAGCATTGCCTGCATGTTCCCGAAACACTTCCAGCGTATGCTTATATTTTTTCAACGGCGTTTTCACTAAATTTCCGAGAGGAGTTTTTCGTTTTTCTCCTGCTTCGTCCGGTCCAAACAATACACACACCTTACAGTATACACCTTCATTCTTTCTACTATATGACAACCAAGGGAAATCGGTTAACCACTTTATATTGAATGTACGATTCTGACCGGACTCAAGGACAAATGGAAATTGATAGTTTGAATTTGGTGTCCATGTTTTTGTGAAAATGTGGTATTTTTCTTGATTTGTAATTACACATTGCCCTACAAAACTCCCAATGTCGTCCATTGCAGAACAGTGTCTTAAGTCAGTGCTGCTTATCTTACCTTGCACTGCAGCTGTGAGTCCAGTTGGAATAGTTTCACAAGAAGCACTGGAAGAATCATTACCTAAACGTTCTTCTTCACCACTTGCTTTTTTTTCTTTTTTCCAGTCTTGATTATAAATGATTTTAAGTCAATTTGTTTACGCTTCGACATCTTAAAGAACAGAAAGCTCAAACAAAAACATACAATTATTTCGAGTGGCGGGAATGTAACTCTGCGACTCTGCGTGCTACAGACGGTAAGCGTAATTGTTTTCCTCCTCCTTTACGGAGGCTGGCTGTACTCAGTTACGTAGTAAGTAGACACCGTATGGCCTTATGCAGAATCGTTTTAACGTATGATTAGTGTGATACTAAAGGCCTGACTACTGCAGGAAACATATGTTAATCGAACTCTTTAGTATGGCACTAATCATGCGTCAGAACAACTCTGCATAGGACCCCGTAGCCTTGTCTAAAGTAGCCCTTGAAAATATAATGGATCTTACTGTGTGTTAAAATAATGAAATATATTTGGAAAAATAATAATTACTGAATGGAATATATGTACGTAAGTTTACATTGTCAGCAGTTTGTACTTTCATTGCTTATTTTGAATTTTTGAAACATGATTTTTGGGGGGGGCTTCAGCCCGTTAGCCCTCCCCCTAAATCCGCTACTGTATATATATATATATATATATATATATATATATATATATATATATATATATATATATATATATATATATATATATATATATATATAAGATGAAGTTTCTGGAGTTAGTAATAACTAGTTTATTAGAAATTGATTCGATGTGTTGGTCTTGAATCTCTTTAATACATGTAACTTTGTCAACAGCGACTATACTTTAGTACACTGTATGTGTAATACTTTGAAAAAAAAAATCGAAACACGTCCAATGCTGTTGAAAAAAGCAAATGCCAGTGATCAATTCTTTGTCCGGCCAACTTTGACGTTTAGCTACAGCCAAGTTAATATCGAAAAGTAAAAAAACACTTTGTAGAATGTGTGCTTATTTCCGTATAATTAAAAGTTGACACAAATTTTATAATAAATGAAACAATAAACGATGTTTGCGTATTGATAAGCAATTGTAAATGTTCATAAGTAATCAATATTTGGCTGAACCAAATATTGATCTTAGCATTATCATGGTTTTCCCATTTCAAGTGTAAAACTTACATATGCAATGATTCCAAATCACGAAACCAAACTATGATTCGAAACAAAATTCCCACGTTTCAGAAAAGACAGGGCCGGCCTTAAGCAGATTGGACCGATTGCTCCCAATCAGGCCCCGCGCTAGTGCCATCTACTCTACTCTTCGGTTTAATTTACTATCCAGAGCAGTTTTAAGAGCATATTAGACACCAGAGCAAACTAGTGTGTTGTGATACCTATGACTAAATTTTGCTTCTAATATATGTAATTAATACATGCCATTCTGCTCGCGGGGCCCTCGACCAAGTGGCTATGATACCATTAAGATGACTCTGCTACTCTCTGTTGCCAAGTACACACAACAACATATTGCAATACAGATACATCCATGGACTCCACAAGGGAGGGTATGGCTTCTCTCTAACAAGTAAATGAATAGTTTGTATTAAGTTTCCGGGCATAAGCAAATATTTTCTGAATTTAATGTTGTAGTAGTTTCTTTATCTCTTTACGTTTACAAATTTTATTGTAAAAATAGATATGTCCAGGGAGTATTCTGCACACCTCCAACACCCCTAACACCCCAAATTTCCTTACACACACCTCTGAGCGTAGAAATATTGTTTTCTTCGAGTTTGTGCTATTATGGGTGCACATCCTCTTTTATTTTGATCATCCCACTACGTAAAAGCTCCTGGCGTTTTTACTGATAATATCGTGTGACACTACCGTGAATAGCGAGATCGTATCAAACAAATCAACCTTAGTGCGACTTCTTTGCATATTCTTTCACTTATTATAGCTATTTTAAAAATACAAAACCAGAGGACAAACTTCGCCCTCTCCTGCGAAAAATCCCGTGGATTTTTTTTTTTTTTTAATCAAGTCAGGAAAACCGAATGTATACTAGTGTGTACTGAATAGGTGGCTGCTTATGAACGTTTGTCTTCTAATTCAAATAATCCAGTTGAAAATATGTCATCCATCTTCCATAAATTCCTTAAGGTTTGTGATCGTCTGATCACCATTTCACTTTGGCTGCAGTCGATAACGATTTCAAGCTGATTATGCTTTTCATTAAGTAGCTACCTACAATGTTCTCAATAGCGTACATTAGGTTTACCTGATTTGGATTCTTTTCAAATAGATACAACTCTTAAGAAATCTTTGAACCAAAGAATTCATATCAAAGTGCATTTCGTTACGTCTTACAAATATAAGCTTATGGAAACATACTATTGCATTGTTTTTGTCGTAAAATTCAAGCCCAATTTGATATATTACATGGACCCCCTTCCTATTTAAAAAAGTCAAGCGAGATACAAGATGGCCGACTTCAAGATGGCGGCCATGATAAGCATACTCAAATAGATAGCTATTTCCTCAAGGTGTCAATTAATGTGTTTTTTTCTTTTGTTTTTCATCCCTTTACCCGTTTTACAAATAAAATGAAATTTTCAAACTTGAAACATATTGTTATGATTTATTCTGATCAATCTAGTTTTTGGCCACTGCGGCCGTCTTTATGGACGGAAGCACTTTAAATTTTGCTTACGCTTGTTTCTTGATCTTCATACTTCTCTGCCAAGTTTGGTCAAGAAACTAGATTTCGACATCGATAGGTTTACTGGTGAGAGAAGAACACTATGAAATATTGGTACAGAACCTTCTTGAAAAATTGCGAGGCACAAGGGTGAAATATGTATTTTAAAATTCCTTCACTGTCTGCATTTCCATTTGAGTTATTTCTCTGAAAATCTAGCTGCTATAAGCAATGGACAGGGTAAGCGTTTTCACCAGAACATTTTGCAGATGGAAAAACGTCATCTTCATCTACGAAAACAAAACTTTTCAACAATTTTCTCTTTCGACAAAGTTGCCTTTCAAGCCTCACTTCGCGGGGACGAAAGAACACTTCTTGTCTTGTCTTGTCTTTTCTGAACTAAATTAAATTAATTGCTTAAATAAATCATTTCACAGTCACTAAAACGAGTATTGCTAGTTGTAGATTTACGTGTTTAGTCTATTAACTTTTACGCACTACTTAAACACACATTTTTATTACCATCTATTCTGACTGCAAAATCTCTATTAAATTTTTGAAATGAAATGAAAATTATGCAGTGGCGGCCATGATATGATCAAGGGAGGGAGGGGCTAAACCATAGTTTGCCGCTTTATCAAGTGTATACCTGGAAGGGGATTGGTCGCCGTGGTCCCGTGGAGTGGCCGCCCAGGTCCCCTGACTTAATGCCCCTTGATTTTTATCTATGGGGACATCTTATGCAGATAGTGTATGCTGAGACAATCCGTGATTTGAAACACCTGGAGAAATGCATCCAACAAGCCTGTGACCAGATTTCAGGGGACATTCTCCTCTGTGTACAGCCAGAGTTGTTGCGGCGACTACAGTTATGCGTTGCACGGGATGGACAACACGTAGAACATGTGTTGTAGCATTCAGTATCAAGGTAATTTCCCACCTTTGAACATTAATAACTTCTAAACTGTACAAGACAGAAAGAAAAAAAACAAATTACATCACAAAATCCTGAGCTCAAGCTAGTGTTATTTGATGTGTCATACATTCCATTCCCATTAAAAAAAAATGACTTTTAAATCCAAAATGGCGGATTTCAAGATGACGGTCATGAATGACATACACTCCAAAAGTTGCGGCCCCTCATCAAACCTCTGTTCCCATCATCACTTTTTACTTTCCAGTCGATTTTCAAACTTATGCAGGTGTTCAAGGACTTTTGACTCATCCTGTATATATCTATATCTATCTCTCTCTCTCTCTCTCTCTCTCTCTCTCTCTCTCTCTCTCTCTCTCTCTCTCTCTCTCTATATATATATATATATATATATATATATATATATATATATATATATATATATATATATATATATATATATATATATCTTATATATAAAAGAGAACGTACAAATCCTTTGTTCCCTCATCACGCTAATACGGCTGAACCAATTTCTTTCATTTTTGGGGGGTTATTAGGATTTGGACCCTAGATGGTTTTTATCATATCACTTTAATTTTTAATTACCAGTGTCTTGAGATAATTGACCATTCAAGTGTCCATAACGTACAAATCCTTTGTTAGTTCATCATAGGTAAAAATAAACGTATTTATATGCAACCCGCATGACCGTGTCACTCGGCGGGTTAACATAAATGACAGGCGATATAATGTTAACATTTAGTGCAATCTACTATGGTTTTTATCATATCACTTGAAAGCGAAAAAGTAAAAATTATCTAAGTAACAACGTTTATTGCGTTCCGGGGTGACCGCAGCGAAGCGGGGCGGGTTAACATAAATGACAGGCGATATAATGTTAACATTTACTGCAATCTTCTATGGTTTTTATCATATCACTTGAAAGCGAAAAAGTAAAAATTATCTAAGTAACAAAGTTTATTGCGTTCCGGGGTGACCGCAGCGAAGCGGGGTGAACGCTGCTAGTATATATATATATATATATATATATATATATATATATATATATATATATATATATATATATATATATATATATATACAGGATGTTTCAAAACAACACCGTCAACTTTTGGGAGGTGATTCCTGAGACCAAGATAAGACAAAAAGTATAAACCAATTTGGGTGCACAAATGCTTTCATTCGGAGCTATAGGCTGCTAAAAACATGAAAAAATGAACTTTAAAAGTGCGTAGCTCCAAAATTATGGGGCCTACTGTAGTCGGGTCAAGACTTCACTTAGGAACTAATATGTGCGCTATCTAAAAACATATGTTTCAGAATCCTAAGATACTCACGCGACAATTTTTAGAGAGGGAGTTTGGCTACGGGCATATAATTTGAAGTAGTCACCATATAAAAATTGTTACAGAAGTATTAGAGGATTCTGAAACATGGATATTTGGATAGGGTACATGTTAGTTCCTAAGTGAAGTCTTGACAGGACTATGCTAATCCCAAAGTTTTGGAGCTATGGGTCTTTGATGTTCATCTTTTCATATTTTCGGCAGCCTATCACTCCGAAAGGAAGCATTTGTGCACCCAGGTTGGTCTATACTTTTTGTCTTATCTTGGTGTCAGGAATCACCTCCCAAACGTTGCTTTGAAACACCCTATATAGGTTCTATGCACCCTATCTTGGTTCTACAGACCTTGGTGCAAGTTAGTTGTAAACCTAGGACCCCGCATCACCAAAGGCCGGCCCTGACATAAGAATCTGTATTATCGTAGATAAAGACGCGCGATTGTATTTACACGCAGACGTTAAGCTAATATTTCGGTAATCAAAGCATGTGCTTCAATATTGAAGTATGATGTATTCGTCTTTTGAAAACCATCTACTTACTTGGATGTGATACTTACCTTAGGTTCTTTACAAAATAAATCGTTTCGGGGGGGGGGAGTGATTTTTTTAATTAATTGTTATTTTCTCCTATCTATTCGGAATGCGTCATATTATAATCACAGTATCCGAAACTAACGTTCTTTAGATGTGTATTGCATTCTTCTTTTTCTTCTGTTATTGCTGCTGTAGAGGTCAGCAAACTTTTTAATGTCTGATGTTGCAGCAACGTTAGTTTGTAACATTGAATAATAAATGAATAGATATAAATAACTTCTATTCACTATGGATGATACTGTAAGTTTTCGTGTGGGCCGCGGTTGCTCAGTGGTAGAGCGTTCACCTCTGGTGCTTGGAGTCCCGGGTTTCGATCCCAGTCTCCGCCAAGTGAACTTTGTGGTGGACAAACACCGTGTGCGTGGGTTTTCTCAGGGTTCTCCCGTTTCCTCCCACTTTCTTCATTCCACCATTTCATTCATTACTCATCATCACCGTCTCCTTTAGCCTAACCGGCATAACCGTGGGACGTAAAACTCAAAGATTTCATTTCATTTTTGTAAGTTTTCGTTTAACACGTAAATTGAAACATATATATAATAATCTGTGTTAGGTTGGCAGCACTGTCAATTTGATGCTATTGCAACTAGTCTCGATTTCGGGATTGGGGGAATCTACGACTCTAAAGAGAACATATTCACTACATCTTAAAATAAATAAATAAATAAATAAATGTGGGTAAATTCTAGAACTTTCGGAGGAAAATCCGCTCCCTGCCCTAAGACGTCTGGGTGAAACACATTACAAGGGTGTTTCATAATAAATTGTCCACCTTGAGTGTGCAAACATTCTTGGTCATATATCTTTCAAAGTCTTGGCAACCATACTCAGGAAATTCAAACATTTTGCCTCTAAAGAGAGATCTGAATAGGCCTAAGAAGATCAAAATTTTTATTTGATAATTCCAAAAGCGTAGTTTATGATTTGTCGGTCGAATTTTTGACAATTTTTAAAGAGAGGTGGGTGGGCATGTTTTTGTGAAAAAGACTTTACATATGCAAGAACTAAAAGCGTAGTTTATGATTTTTGTCAGTCGAATTTTTGACAATTTTCAAAGAAAAGTGGGTGGGCAGGTTTTAGTGAACAAAACTTTACATATACAAGAACCAAAAGTGTAATTTATGATTTGTCGATCGAGTTTTTGAAATTTTTTTGCGTTCTGCTTCATTCAGAATTTACTTACTTGAAATGTTCGAATTTGGTGCGTGAGCTTCAGTCAACTTATTGCCAGTTGTGCCTTTCAAACGGACCCCAGTCTTGCACTCTAGCCTCTCTTTGCTTTCAAATCGTGCTCTAGCGCGTGAACGAAGACTGTGGGCAGAGCACAAAGCTGCCATCTGTTAGCATTGTATCAAACCATTTGCTCCCATCCTCAACAGCGAATTGCGTACTTCTGAATACAAAGCAGTAAAGGATGATATACATAAAGATGACTAGTGAATATAATCTCACCTCTTGAACGAGATTAATCTACAAGTGAGTTCTTAGTCGTAATTCGTTTACATAAAAAGAACGAATAGGAATAAGATTGTTCTCACTGTGACAGCTGATAGGCAGGCAGTTCTGTCTCATGTAAACTTGGCTTTAATGACGTTTCATACTGAAATGACGTAATGAATGCGATGTTTATTTCCTTCCTTTTTCTAAATTAGGAATTCACAGGTGTGTAGCAAGTAAAAGCATGTCAGTAAAATTAAAATCAGTGGCGTTATTTACCCAGCACAAAAGCACGACTTTTTCTTCTGTTGGAGATTGACTAACAGTGACGACCAAGTTTTTTGCACTATACGGCCGCAACTCTTGTTTCAATTTTGAGGGACCAATTTGGGAAGACTTTTGCATTTGTGATAGGGAAACGAAACGGAAGTGCTAACTCATGCAACAGTAAAATAAATAAATAAATAAATAAAAAATAAAAATAAAAAATCTTACAGTTTAATGTCTTACTTTTATACCATTTAGACTAAGGGGGAAGATCATTAAAACAAATGAATTATTATGGAAGAATTAGTGGAATGAGAAAGTTTAAGGAAATGTGAATACCCCAAAAAAATCCATTGACACGATGTTGTCCACCACAACCTCACTTGGCCGGGAATCGAACCAAGAACCCCACGCACTGGAGGTTAGCGCTCTATCACTTTTTTTAAAAGAGTAGTTGATTCACCGATCAAGTAGATACCAGTAACTTAATTTCCTTATTTTACTATATTTTCACTTCACTGTACAATCTACAGTTTTTCCAGTAACTTCCTTAACGACAGAGACACGAACACGGAAACATCGAGGACAGTTAAAATTTAAAAGTCTCTCTCGCCGGTAATCGAACCCGGGAATCCGTACAGCGAAGGTGCACGTGCTAACCACTAGACCAGTGGGAAGGGCATGACCGAGGCACCATGCCCCTACCTTATGCAACGGTGTTTGGGGTTTCCGCGGATTTAGAAAAAGAAGTGGCAAACGTGGTTTCCCGAAAACTTTACAAGAGGGTAAAGAACGGGAATCAAAGTTTTAAAATAAGCAGAAAAAATTCGATTTGCTTACAAATTATAAGAAGTAGAAAAAAATATGATCAAGTGCAATCTTGTTCCTCATAAAAGAAGAATGAAATGAAATGAAATATTTGAGTTTTACGTCCCACGTTTATGCCGGTTAGGCTAAAGGAGACGGCTCCTCATAAAAGGTTACATGTAACCACACATAGCGAGTATTAGGGCGAGCATGTTTAAATCGGTAGTGGACGGTAGTGACCCTAAAATGGAGTTCACTATGAATTACTAAAAAATAAGAAGTGGTTCCTCCGTACATCATCATATTTATTTATTATATTTTTTTTAACATTTAGGATTTTAGATTTTTGAGCTTTCGGCATCGAAGGCCATTTAGCCCGTCACGTACATGAGGAATGACGTTTTTCGGCGAGCACACTATCCGGGAAAGGGAAGGAAGGAAGCGACCTGACACCTAGAAGCAAGGTACCAAATTTCACAAAATTAAATCCCCACGTTAAGCGGGTGTGCATATCCAAGCTCCTAACTATGAAAACATTTACGCTCAGTCCAACCTCAATCATTTCACGAATTCAACCTGTTTTACGTATGTTATTAGGACATAATATCGATTGCGATTTATTCTAAAAACACTTTTATACATTGCAAGAGCTGTAACGTCCAAATATTTACCGAGAACTCATAGACGTATCGGAATAAACAAAAGCGAGTATGAAACAGTAAACTGCTTTCACAAAAGGCAAATGAAGATGTGCAAAGGCATACAAAACGGTCGAGTGGTTTGGGTCGGTACACTATCAATCACATGTTTGTGTGTTCAAACCCGGTAGCAAGTTGTTTCTTTTTTAAGTGTCTTCCTATTTTCATCCGGAGGCTGAAAATATTTCTTTGTGTAACTCATTGAAAACTTCTTTTGTTTCAAATTCGATTAGAACGGAACATTATATGAATTGCGAATCTTAAATCCATACCTAAAAAAATGAAGTATACTCACTACTCTATTATCCTCTGATTTGTAACGAAAAACTATTTATAAACAATGGTGACTTCAGAAAATTATCCTCAGGGGGAATTTCAATATGCGGGTGGAGGGCAAACATTGGTAGTCCACATTGAGTACGATCGAATATATGGTCCTGAAGGCGGAAATTTCTTAGCTCGAGAGGGGTCTCAAATTCTCCCTCAGATCACGTCCTGAAAGCATCCTTGCTTAAAAGCTTTTCGTAACAAATATAATATTATACTTGTTTTCCGTTCTACATTTAGAAATGGTAAAATCATAACTTATAGAGGATTATAATAAAAGCATAAAAATTACAATACCAATCATGTATAAATTATCCTGTAAGTTACCAACTTTGGGTCAGATTAAAACTCAAATATTTGTTTTCGGATTGCACTTAGAAGTAAGTCCTCTCTATATAATCCTGATTGGAAAGCCATCTTTAACACTAATTAATTAATCAATATTTATACGAATATTTTTTTATTTTACTATTTTTACTATTCAATATTATATACACTTCATTTCCAAAATCAAAATCTCGAAAATGTGTATTGTACGAGTGCAGACTCGCAAATAAATGATTATTTATCATATATATTGGTCTCTATTCGAAATTCTATTTAATCGAATCCGACAGAAATATCGAGAACAGGTGAAAAAAAAAAAGAAAGAAAATAGCATTGTACCCGGCGGGGACTCGAAGTAAGTTCGAAGGGTGCTTTATAAACCGAACGCCTTAGACCACTCGGCTATGGTAACAACTAGTGACTGCAGCAAAGGCTTCGAGTAGTAGTTCTTATTACAGAATAACATTTTCTATTGCCTAAAATTTAAACCTAATTTACTTTGATATAATATATCTATTAATTTGTTTCATGAACGTTTTCGTTACTTTGATGAATGATGTATGTTCTTGATATAGATTCTATTACACATTCTTTCGTAAATATTATAGAAAGTATCAGGGTTATTTATGATCTTTCATGGAAATTGACTGGCGCATGCGCAGTACACAGACAGTTCAATTGGAAGGCGAGGAAGGAAACGCTAACACACTCTTAGAATGTTTCATCGCTGTGAAGTATAAAGAACAGCTAAAATGTATTTTACGCTTGTCATTGCGTAAAGAATGACCAGATTAATGTTTGTCCAAGTTCTCACTAATCAACTGGACTCATGAAAAATAATTAATATTGTCATTACTGCACAATATGAAGAATAAAGAACGTAAATTACACCACATTGTTCTCGAATTCGAACTTAGCTAAGGAAGGGACAATAAACAAAATGTGATTTATTCATTCGAATTGAGATAATTCAATGAAACTAGAAATTGCACAATCAAAAGGAAAAACATCGTTAAAAATACAATAATACTTTTATCCGAGATGTGAAATAAAGTTATTAATTTACTGAAATGAAAGTAATATTGGGCATGATATAGAGTAAGAAAAAAAAGAAAATTTATTCTTAGAAACGTTCAAAGTAAATTCACAAATAGTTTTTGAAGATATACTACTCTTCCTTTACGTTTTAACGAACTAATAAGTAAACAAGCAAAGGAAAAGAATGAAGAACGAAAGTATTGCTCTTGAAAAAATATAATAAATAAATGAAACTTAAATAAATGTTTACACAAAAAATAACACACTAGTACTTCGTGTAGTCACCTCCAGAGTCAGTAACTTCTTGAAGTCTGGAGGGGATACTAGATACAAGTCTCGAGCAATACGACGGTGTGTCACGAAAATGTTGCCACAGTTCCATAACATGATTTTGAAGAAACGTTTGCTCTGTCTTCACGTCTCTCTTCCCATTCTTGCACCATGTAGGCCCACAGATGTTCAATTGGGTTCAAATCTGGAGATAGAGGGGCCACTCAATACAAATTAACTCTGGATGTTCACTTAGCCACTCTCGTGTTTGCCGGGAAGTGTGAACAGCAATGTTGTCATGCATAAATATATATTCTTCCTGTTCGGGGAAGTTTCTTTCTAAGGACGGTAACAACGTATTTTCGAGGATATTAATGTAAACACTGCTGTTCATTCTCTCAGGCACCGCAACCAAATCTCCAGGACCAGCAGCCGTCATGTATCCCCAAAAGTGTGCTGATATTCGTCCTGAACAAGAAGTTCTGATAATATTTTGTTCAGCATACCTGACGCGCGGTCTATACAATATAACTCTGCCTTGTTGGTTAGACTTGAAAACCTTCTCGTCGGTCCAGATGACTAAGTTCCAATATGACTGAGGTTGGGTTATGTTATTCTGTGCCCTTTCCATTCGTCTGGCCTTGTGAGTTTCAGTCAGGGGAGTCTTCTTAGCGGGTCTTGAACAATGTAGACCATCCCCCAATAATCTTCTTCTTATTGTTTCGTGAGAACAATTATATTCTCTGGCTTTGTCCAAGAAGATTGACGTGTGGCGTAGAGGTCTGTTGATTACTTCTGTAACTAAAGCTTGATATTGAGCTGCAGTTGTCACTTTTGGCCTTCCACTTCTTGACCGAGACCTGAACCATTCACCACCTTCTTCATGTCGCTGAACCCATCTCTTGACCGTTTTCTTGTCACATCCCAGATCTCTAGCAATCTGAGGCACAGTTTTTCCCATTTTGCTAGGCCTATGATTACTCCTCTCAGAGCAACAGACAGTTCTCCACAACCTTTAGAGCGAGGCATTTTGAGAACCTGTTAGAAATTTGCGTTCTGGCGTATATGACAAATGTCAGTAAAGTGCATCTCTCTGTTTCTACTGCGCATGCACCAGTCAATTTTCATGAAAGATCATAAATAATCCTGACAATTGCTGTAATATTTATGAACGAATACGTAATAGAACCTATATTAACAACATCATTCGTCAAAGTAAAGAATACCGTAAACATAAAACAATTTCAACAGACTATTACATCAGGCCAAAATAGGCTTAAACTTCAGAGAATACAAAATTAATTTCATACTGTAACAAAAGATTGAACATGAAACACGCTTACTATATTAACAACTTCTCACATTAGCCGAGTGGACTAAGGCATTCGGCTAGAGATTCTGAGGCACCATTCAAGAATGGTTCGAATCCCACCACAGTACAATTTGGTTTTACCTCCTCTTGACGTTTCTGTTTGTGATCCTGCCGGATTCTATTAAATATAATTTCGTAATACGCTAAAATATACGTAATATTTGAAGTTCTTAACCTCCCATTTTTACATTTTTCAAGCTTAGTTGAGAAGAAAGAGGGAAAATGAAAGTACAAAAATTTACAATAATTACTTAGCATTTACTGTCATTGTAATTGTGGATATTTTATTTATGAAAATGTATAATGAACTAAAAATATATTTAGTAGGTCACATGTCTCCATTTTTCGATTCTAACTTGAAAGTTACAGTTTAGGCGGTGACATATCGAAGACCCAGGGGATTGAGGGGGTTGTAAACCCTCCCATTGAAACTCTTATATTCTATTGAAATAAAAAGTGTTTCAGTTTATAATCTTGGAAAAGAACCATCACTGTGTGTGGAGGACGGTTTATTTATACTACGATATATCACTTCCAAATGTGTAGAAAATGTGACTGGATATTGTGTATAATCCTTCAAGAAATATAAGACAACGAAGGGACTTCGTAAACCCTTCACGCCACCCCAGGAGGAGGAAGTGCGTCCCGCCGTCCCTCGGTTGGGAACTACTGCTTGCGAGAGAAACATTCTAACAGTGTGTTAGCGTTTCCTTCCTCGCCTTCCAATTGAACTGTCTGTGTACTGCGCATGCGCCACTCAATTTCTATTAAAGATCATAAATAACCCTGATACTTTCTATAATATTTACGAAAGAACGTGTAATAGAATCTATATAAACAACATACATCATTCATCAAAGTAACGAAAACGTTCATGAAACAAATTAATAGATATATTATATCAAAGTAAATTAGGTTTAAATTTTAGGCAATAGAAAATGTTATTCTGTAATAAGAACTACTACTCGAAGCCTTTGCTGCAGTCACTAGTTGTTACCATAGCCGAGTGGTCTAAGGCGTTCGGTTTATAAAGCACCCTTCGAACTTACTTCGAGTCCCCGCCGGGTACAATGCTATTTTCTTTCTTTTTTTTTTCACCTGTTCTCGATATTTCTGTCGGATTCGATTAAATAGAATTTCGAATAGAGACCAATATATATGATAAATAATCATTTATTTGCGAGTCTGCACTCGTACAATACACATTTTCGAGATTTTGATTTTGGAAATGAAGTGTATATAATATTGAATAGTAAAAATAGTAAAATAAAAAAATATTCGTATAAATATTGATTAATTAATTAGTGTTAAAGATGGCTTTCCAATCAGGATTATATAGAGAGGACTTACTTCTAAGTGCAATCCGAAAACAAATATTTGAGTTTTAATCTGACCCAAAGTTGGTAACTTACAGGATAATTTATACATGATTGGTATTGTAATTTTTATGCTTTTATTATAATCCTCTATAAGTTATGATTTTACCATTTCTAAATGTAGAACGGAAAACAAGTATAATATTATATTTGTTACGAAAAGCTTTTAAGCAAGGATGCTTTCAGGACGTGATCTGAGGGAGAATTTGAGACCCCTCTCGAGCTAAGAAATTTCCGCCTTCAGGACCATATATTCGATCGTACTCAATGTGGACTACCAATGTTTGCCCTCCACCCGCATATTGAAATTCCCCCCGAGGATAATTTTCTGAAGTCACCACTGTTTATAAATAGTTTTTCGTTACAAATCAGAGGATAATAGAGTAGTGAGTATACTTCATTTTTTTAGGTATGGATTTAAGATTCGCAATTCATATAATGTTCCGTTCTAATCGAATTTGAAACAAAAGAAGTTTTCAATGAGTTACTCAAAGAAATATTTTCAACCTCCGGATGAAAATAGGACGACAAAAAAGGAATGACTTGCTACCGGGTTTGAACACACAAACATGTGATTGATAGTGTATGGACCCAAACCACTCGACCGTTTTGAATGCCTTTGCACATCTTCTTTTGCCTTTTATGAAAGCAGTTTACTGTTTCATACTCGCTTTTGTTTATTTCGATACGACTATGAGTTCTCGCTAAATATTTGGACGTTACAGCTCTTGCAATGTATAAAAGTGTTTTTAGAATAAATCACAATCGATATTATGTCCTAATAACATACGTAAAACAGGTTGAATTCGTGAAATGATTGAGGTTGGACTGAGCGTAAATGTTTTCATAGTTAGGAGCTTGGATATGCACACCCGCTTAACGTGGGGATTTAATTTTGTGAAATTTGGTACCAAATTTCACAGAAGTAAATCCCCACGCTGAGCGGGTTTGCATATCCAGGCTCCTAACTATGAAAATATTTACGATCACTCTAACCCCAATCATTTCACAGATTCAACCTGTTGTATAAAAGTTATTAGGACATAAAATTGAATGTAATTTATACGAAAAACCCTTTTATGCATTGCAAGATCTGTAACGTCCAAATATTCACCACAAACTTATAGTTGTATCGACATAAACAAAACAAAAAAGTGTGGAGCAGGAAACCACTTTACAACACAAAAGTCAAAAGAGGTCACTGAAGACATACGAACTGGTCGAGCGGTTTGGGTGACTAGTCTGTCAATCAGAAGTTTATGTGTTCAAACCCTGTAGAAAATATTCGTTTTGTTTTTTTTCTTAAAAGTGTGTTCCTATTTTCATCAGAGGACTGAGAACATTTCTTTGAATAAATCTTTGGAAATTACTTTTCTCTCAAATTCGATTAGAAGCGAACATTATATGAATTGCTAATCTAAAATCCCCAGCTGAGAACAAAATATTAAGTATGTTCAATATGTCATTATTATCATTTGATTTGTAATTAAAAAGTAATTATAAGCATTGACGATTTCAGAAGATTCTCCCCGGTAATGGTCAAGATGTGAATGAGAAAAAACTGATAAAACATTATTAGTCTACTTTGAGCATGATCGAAAATAACTTATGGCCACGAAGGGGAAATTTATGTCGACAGGGTCTCAAATTCTCCGACGGGTCATGACCTGAAATTATCATTGTTTGAAAGGTTTCCTTAACAAATAGAATATTATATTTATTTCTCCTTCTACGTTTTGAAATGGAAAAATCATAATTTTAAATAGAATTATAATACGATAAGCATAAAGATTTATACAACTAATGAAGTAAATATCCTTGTGTAAGTTATCGATTTCTATTCGGATTAAAACTCGAATATTCGTTTGCATCACACTTTAAAGTAAATCCTCTCTATATATAGTTCCTACTGGAAAGCATGTTTAACTCCAATTACTTAATCAATATTTTTAATAATATATTTTTATTGTAATACTCTTACTATTCAATGTTGTATGCACTTAATTTCCCAAAGCAAAACCTCACAAATGTATAATTGACTAGTAAATATTATCAAATAAATTATCATTTAGTTTACGTAAACATTGCATCGCCTGATTTGAAACTTCGTATTTTAAATAATAATAATAATAATAATAATAATAATAATAATAATAATAATAATAATAATAATAATAATAATAATAATAATAATAATAATAATAGTAGTAGTAGTAGTAGTAGTAGTAGTAGTAATAAAATCATAGCCATATCTTTATCAGAATTTCAGGCTTAGTCAATAAATGAATTCAACATAGTCTCTATTCGAAGCTCTATTTAATCGAATCAGATAGAAATACGAAGAGGAACTTCGAGAACAGATAAAAGAAAAATGTTACTTTGGTGGGTTTGGATGTAACTTTTAAGAGTTAGTTTTTTTTTTTTTTTTCAAATTGCAGACAAATGCCTTGGACACTTTTTTCTTTTCTTTAAGTTAACTGATTCACCGAACGTATCTGACATATGAGTAACTTGTCTCTATATTCTACTCGGTTATACACGTTTTACAATCTTTTCCATTAACCTTGAACGACAAGAACACGAACACCAAAACATCCACATAAATATGACAGTTAAAACTCCTAACCTTCCCCACGGGGAATCGAACCCGAGACCACATACACCTGAGGCACACGTGCTAGCCACTAGACCAGCGGGAAGAGCAAATAAAATGTATTTTGTAGTGTCTGAAGTTTATAGCTATTTCACCCTGTTGTAGTATGTTTATTGATTTTTTAATGTTTACCGTATTCGTTACTTTGAGGAATGATATAGGTTTTATTACATATTCGACCATAAATATTATATAAATTATCAGAATTATTCATGATCTTCCATGGAAATTCATTGGTGCATGCGCAGTAGACAGACAGTGTAATTGGAAGATGAGTTCAACAGAGATTATAGGGCTATATTCCGCCGATTATATTTTATTTAATAACTATTTAGAAGAGATAACGAAAACGAGTCTACATAATGAAGATGGAATTTCCGTAGAAGATAGAATGGTGAGGTGTATACGGTTTGGGGTTGATATGGTTGTTGTTGTAGAATCTAAAAAGAAAATTAATAAGATGTAGAAAACTTGAGAAAGGCTTGTGAAGATTATGGGATGAAATTAAATGTTAGAAAGACAAAATCCATGGTGATTGAAACGAAGCGATCGGTGTGAAATATAGAAGTAGGAGCGGGAAAAAACAACAAGTGATTAGTTTTCGATATCTGAGTACTATTACTAGTGATGATTTGACAAGCGAACGTGAAATAAAAGCAAGGATAGAAATGGCGAAAAGAGCCTTTAGGATGGAGGAAATAGTATTTTGAGGGGTATGGTGGCAGGGAAGAGAGGGAGAGGACGAATTAGACTATATAGAAACAGAATTAGGCTATTGGCGATATCAAAACAGAAAAATCGTATGTGAAGATGGAGAGGTTAACAGAAGATCGTGGAGCATGGCAGCTTCTCAGCTGCGGTAAGTGACCCGCTGGTAATGGCGGAATACTTCTGATATAATGATACTGATGATGCACAGTAGGAACAGAAATATCCACTTTACTGTCATTGCTAATACGAATCACAATGCAAATTTCTACAGGTTGTCAAAATACCTCGCTCTAAAAGCTGTAGAAAACTATCTGTTACTATGCGAGGGAAAATCATAGGTCGAGCAACAATTAGACAAATTGCCATTCAGATAGCTAGGGGTATGAGCTGTGACGAGAAAACAGTGAAGAAATTGATTTAGCGGTATGAAGAAGGTAGTGAATATTTCACATCTTGGCCAAGAAGTAGGAGACCAATAATAATAATAATAATAATAATAATAATAATAATAATAATAATAATAATAATAATAATAATAATAATAATAATAATAATAATAATAATAATAATAATAATAATAATAATCATCATCATCATCATCATCATCCCAGGAATTTATATTTATTTCCAGCAAAACTTTTGCATACCCTCCTAGTGCAATATGATGTTTTTGTAAAACGGCAATTATAAAATTGTCAAGCTGAATTTGAAAGTCATAATAAGTAGTGCTTTATTTACTTATTGCACAATTCTTTTATGCCAGTAGCTTTCGCCACCTTACTCGCTCTTCATGCTTACTCAGGAGGAAGCTGCAGGTCCCTAGGTTGGGAACTACTGCTTTCCACCAAGGAATTCAGACAGCCTGTTAGAAATTTGCGTTCTGACCAACATCAGAAAATTGTGTTCTTCTGTTTCTACTGCGCATGCACCAGTGAATTTCCATGGAAGATCATGAATAATTCTGATAATTTATATAATATTTATGGCCGAATATGTAATAAAACCTATATCAATAATATATATCATTCCTCAAAGTAACGAATACGGTAAACATTAAAAAATCAATAGACATACTACAACAGGGTGAAATAGCTATAAACTTCAGACACTACAAAATACATTTTATTTGTTCTTCCCCCTGGTCTAGTGGCTAGCACGTGTGCCTCAGGTGTATGTGGTTCCGGGTTCGATTCCCCGTGGGGGAAGTTAGGAATTTTAACTGTCATACTTACGTGGATGTTTTTGTGTTCCTGTTCTTGTCGTTCAAGGTTAATGGAAAAGATTGTAAAACGTGTATAACCGAGTAGAATATAGAGACAAGTTACTCATATGTCAGATACGTTCGGTGAATCAGTTAACTTAAAGAAAAGAAAAAAGTGTCCAAGGCATTTGTCTGCAATTTGCAAAAAAAAAAAAAAAAAAAAAAACTAACTCTTAAAAGTTACATCCAAACCCACCAAAGTAACATTTTTCTTTTATCTGTTCTCGAAGTTCCTCTTCGTATTTCTATCTGATTCGATTAAATAGAGCTTCGAATAGAGACTATGTTGAATTCATTTATTGACTAAGCCTGAAATTCTGATAAAGATATGGCTATGATTTTACTACTACTACTACTACTACTACTACTACTACTACTACTACTACTATTATTATTATTATTATTATTATTATTATTATTATTATTATTATTATTATTATTATTATTATTATTATTATTTAAAATACGAAGTTTCAAATCAGGCGATGCAATGTTTACGTAAACTAAATGATAATTTATTTGATAATATTTACTAGTCAATTATACATTTGTGAGGTTTTGCTTTGGGAAATTAAGTGCATACAACATTGAATAGTAAGAGTATTACAATAAAAATATATTATTAAAAATATTGATTAAGTAATTGGAGTTAAACATGCTTTCCAGTAGGAACTATATATAGAGAGGATTTACTTTAAAATGTGATGCAAACGAATATTCGAGTTTTAATCCGAATAGAAATCGATAACTTACACAAGGATATTTACTTCATTAGTTGTATAAATCTTTATGCTTATCGTATTATAATTCTATTTAAAATTATGATTTTTCCATTTCAAAACGTAGAAGGAGAAATAAATATAATATTCTATTTGTTAAGGATACCTTTCAAACAGTGAAGATTTCAGGGCATGACCTGTCGGAGAATTTGAGATCCTGTCGACATAAATTTCACCTTCGTGGCCATAAGTTATCTTCGATCATGCTCAAATGGACTAATAATGTTTTATCAGTTTTTTCTCATTCATATCTTGACCATTACCGGGGGAGAATCTTCTGAAATTGTCAATGCTTATAATTAGTTTTTCACTACAAATCAAAGGATAATAATGACATATTGAACATACTTAATATTTTGTTCTCAGCTGTGGATGTTAGATTTGCAATTCATATAATGTTCGCTTCTAATCGAATTTGAGAGAAAAGTAGTTTCCAAAGATTTATTCAAAGAAATGTTCTCAGTCCTCTGATGAAAATAGGAACACACTTTTAAGAAAAAAAAAACAAAACGAATATTTTCTACAGGGTTTGAACACATAAACTTCTGATTGACAGACTAGTCACCCAAACCGCTCGACCAGTTCGTATGCCTTCAATAACCTCTTTTGACTTTTGTGTTGTAAAGTGGTTTCCTGCTCCACACTTTTTTTATTTTGTTTGTTTGTTTATGTCGATACAACTATAAGTTTGTGGTGAATATTTGGACGTTACAGGTCTTGCAATGCATAAAAGGGTTTTTCGTATAAATTACATTCAATTTTATGTCCTAATAACTTATATACAACAGGTTGAATCTGTGAAATGATTGGGGTTGGAGTGATCGTAAATATTTTCATAGTTAGGAGCCTGGATATGCAAACCCGCTTAGCGTGGGGATTTACTTATGTGAAATTTGGTACCACCCCGGCATTTTCTTGGTGTGAATGAGGAAAACCCAGGAAAAAACAGTCAGGATGGCTGGCCTGAAAAAGCTTTTCCACTTTTCCCACTGAGTGCCTCCACCGGCAATCAAACCCGGGACCGCTCGCACCGAAGGCCAGAGCGTTAGCGGCTACGCTAAGCGGGGCCACTATTTTTAACATTTTGTTATTTATTGTATTTTTTATCATTGAGAATGCAACGTGAGAGCAAGAACTCTCTTCTTCTTCTCCTTATTCAGAGCCCCACCTCTGGTTTCCAGTAAATTATCAAGCAAACGCTGTGCCTTCCATTGTACATTTTGTTTTTCAAATCTATTTAGACTTTTATAGTCATCCACATGAGAGTCTCTTCGAAGTTTGTACACTTTTCTTCTTGGTTACACACAGGCCGGTAGCCAGCCCAAAAATGTAGGGGAGGGGGAGATCCAACCATATTATAGTTTATCACCATGTTATAGTTCATTTGCAAACCTACCGTGAAAATTTTAGGGGGAGGCCGGCCCCCCAGACACCCCTTGGATACAGGCTTGGTTACACATCCGTAAATTCAGCCATTTCGACCCACTGTAACACACTGTGAGACAAGTCAACTAGGTACTGAGATAGTTCACAAAATTTAGAGATTAATCTCAGCCAGTTGAGATTATACTCAACTTTATACATAGGAAAAGTGAGAAATCACAGTTTGATTCATCAGTTCCTAACATTTAGTCAGGCACCTGAGATTAAACTCAAATGACGTTACGTTGTCTCGCTTTTTATGCACACAACCTTGAGATTAATCTCAAAATCTTGAGCAAAGAATAAGATCTCACTTTTATGCATATCACCCAAACTTTTTATATTATGTAGCTTAACAGGGGCGTCATTTGGGGAGAGCAATTGCCCTCCCTGAGTTGCAGAAACACTTGCTTTTTAATAAATTGTATACTAATATTTATTTATTTGACAATCACCAGATACGGCTCAGAGGCTATTTTATACTGGATATCTAACAACAGCAACAATAACAGTGGAAAGGATTTGGAAAGGTATCGGCCAAGGCCTGTTTAGTAGGTACCATCCTGGCATTTGCCTGGAAGGATTGAGGGAAACCCTGGAAAACCCCAGTGAGGATGGTCGGCAGCGGGAATCGAATCCACGAACTCCCGAATGCGAAGCCAACGCTCTTACACTTGAGCTACTTCGCTCGGTATATTTATAAATAAACAGTGGCGAAGCGTAATTCCAAAAGTAGGGTAGGCCAGCCCAAAACTAACCCAAATAATATTTAATGTATCATAAAATGTTTAAAATTATAGTCAGGATTCTATTTTCCTTATTGAGTTTAACAAAAGAAACTACCAAAGCTATTTATTTCAAAGAACTTTCTTAGCTGTATTTCTAACACTGTTTAGAGTTAAATTTATGTGCATGTATACATAGTAGTTATTTTGTTGTTTAATTTAACAAGAAAGAATGAATAATTATATAAGCAAAAGTAGACGGGAAGTAGTCTATTATTATTATTATTATTATTATTATTATTATTATTATTATTATTATTATTATTATTATTATTATTATTATTATTATTATTATTATTATTATTCAACAAAGATTTACATGGAGAAAAACATGCAATGTGTATTAATGGATTCCTCGTTATGAAGTTTCCGCCATTCCCGATTCTTGGGTACGAATATTCGTTTCAAGATTTTATTCTCATACAAATATTTTGAAATGCAGTTCATATTTTTCTCCTGTCTGGAATTCGCAGGGGGATAGGGGGGGAATTTTCTCCTCACTTGCTGTTTTCATTTTCTGCATATTTGAAAATGGAGGGAGAGAAAAAGTAAGTACATTCTTACAGTTAACTGTCAAATTTCTTGGATAAGCGTTTGTTATTTGCATCTTCCACTTTAAAGTAAGTACAATACTGCATTTAATTAATGCAACACGTGATAATGACTTCAGTAGAAATGTTAATGCTAGGAAGGAACTTCATTTGAATCAATGCAAGGTATTTAATATTGTATGCTATGACCGGAGTGATTTTGGCAGACGTTCGCCCGCAGACAATTCAACAACTAACAGGGTTGCCAGTAATAGAAACAAAACAATTATCACTATAGACAACAACAAACAAATACTGTTACTAACAATTTGTGCTATCCACGAAGCATTCCTCCACTAACTATATTAATTAAAAAGAGAAAAATAGTATCAAGAACAGCTCATTTAAAATACTTCCAAAATCTCATCAACAGAAAAAAAACTTGAAAGTACAAAGTGAAATTACCCCTCTCAAACTTACATTATCGTACCATTGTCTTACAGACAGGAACCACATACAGCACACATGTTAAAATAAAAGTGGGGAATTAATATTTAAATAAGATATGTACGAGGGAAGTTTCTAAGTTTCTTCAATATATATTATATCGAAATGGGCTAACATTAGGTCAATTTACCCCTCTCCAAATTTCATTATCTTAGCATCTTCTAACAGATAGACACTACATACGGCACATATGTTAAAATAAAAGTGGGGAATTAATATTTAAATAAGATATGTACGAGGGAAGTTTCTAAGTTTCTTCAATATATATTATATCGAAATGGGCTAACATTAGGTCAATTTACCCCTCTCCAAATTTCATTATCTTAGCATTTTCTAACAGATAGACACTACACACAGCACATATGTTAAAATAAAAGTGGGGAATTAATATTTAAATAAGATATGTACGAGGGAAGTTTCTAAGTTTCTTCAATATATATTATATCGAAATGGCCTAACATTAGGTCAATTTACCCCTCTCCAAATTTCATTATCTTAGCATTTTCTAACAGATAGACACTACATACAGCACATATGTTAAAATAAAAGTGGGGAATTAATATTTAAATAAGATATGTACGAGGGAAGTTTCTAAGTTTCTTCAATATATATTATATCGAAATTGGCTAACATTAGGTCAATTTACCCCTCTCCAAATTTCATTATCTTAGCATTTTCTAACAGATAGACACTAGATACAGCGCATATGTTAAAATAAAAGTGGGGAATTAATATTTAAATAAGATATGTACGAGGGAAGTTTCTAAGTTTCTTCAATATATATTATATCGAAATGGGCTAACATTAGGTCAATTTACCCCTCTCCAAATTTCATTATCTTAGCATTTTCTAACAGATAGGCACTACCTACAGCACATATGTTAAAATAAAAGTGGGGAATTAATATTTAAATAAGATATGTACGAGGGAAGTTTCTAAGTTTCCTCAATATATATTATATCAAAATGGGCTAACATTAGGTCAATTTACCCCTCTCCAAATTTCATTATCTTAGCATTTTCTAACAGACAGACACTACGTACAGCACATATGTTAAAATAAAATTGGGGAATTAATATTTAAATAAGATATGTACGAGGGAAGTTTCTAAGTTTCTTCAATATATATTATATCGAAATGGGCTAAGATTAGGTCAATTTACCCCTCTCCAAATTTCATTATCTTAGCATTTTCTGACAAATAGTCACTACATACAGCACATATGTTAAAATAAAATTGGGGAATTAATATTTAAATAAGATATGTACGAGGGAAGTTTCTAAGTTTCTTCAATATATATTATATCGAAATGGGCTAACATTAGGTCAATTTACCCCTCTCCAGATTTGATAACCTTAGCATTTTCTAACAGATAGACACTACATACAGCACATATGTTAAAATAAAAGTGGGGAATTAATATTTAAATAAGATATGTACGAGGGAAGTTTCTAAGTTTCTTCAATATATATTATATCGAAATGGGCTAACATTAGGTCAATTTACCGCTCTCAAATTTCATTATCTTAGCATTTTCTAACAGATAGACACTACACACAGCACATATGTTAAAATAAAAGTGGGGAATTAATATTTAAATAAGATATGTACGAGGGAAGTTTCTAAGTTTCTTCAATATATATTATATCGAAATGGCCTAACATTAGGTCAAATTACCCCTCTCCAAATTTCATTATCTTAGCATTTTCTAACAGATAGACACAACATACAGCACATATGTTAAAATAAAAGTGGGGAATTAATATTTAAATAAGATATGTACGAGGGAAGTTTCTAAGTTTCTTCAATATATATTATATCGAAATTGGCTAACATTAGGTCAATTTACCCCTCTCCAAATTTCATTATCTTAGCATTTTCTAACAGATAGACACTAGATACAGCGCATATGTTAAAATAAAAGTGGGGAATTAATATTTAAATAAGATATGTACGAGGGAAGTTTCTAAGTTTCTTCAATATATATTATATCGAAATGGGCTAACATTAGGTCAATTTACCCCTCTCCAAATTTGATAACCTTAGCATTTTCTCACAGATAGGCACTACATACAGCACATATGTTAAAATAAAAGTGGGGAATTAATATTTAAATAAGATATGTACGAGGAAAGTTTCTAAGTTTCTTCAATATATATTATATCAAAATGGGCTAACATTAGGTCAATTTACCCCTCTCCAAATTTGATAACCTTAGCATTTTCTCACAGACAGACACTACGTACAGCACATATGTTAAAATAAAAGTGGGGAATTAATATTTAAATAAGATATGTACGAGGGAAGTTTCTAAGTTTCTTCAATATATATTATATCGAAATGGGCTAACATTAGGTCAATTTACCCCTCTCCAAATTTCATTATCTTAGCATTTTCTAACAGATAGACACTACATACAGCAGATATGTTAAAATAAAAGTGGGGAATTAATATTTAAATAAGATATGTACGAGGGGAGTTTCTAAGTTTCTTCAATATATATTATATCGAAATGGGCTAACATTAGGTCAATTTACCCCTCTCCAAATTTGATAAACTTAGCATTTTCTCACAGACAGACACTACATACAGCACATATCTTAAAATAAAAGTGGGGAATTAATATTTAAATAAGATATGTACGAGGGAAGTTTCTAAGTTTCTTCAATATATATTATATCGAAATGGGCTAATATTAGGTCAATTTACCCCTCTCCAAATTTGATAACCTTAGCATTTTCTCACAGATAGACACTACATACAGCACATATGTTAAAATAAAAGTGGGGAATTAATATTTAAATAAGATATGTACGAGGGAAGTTTCTAAGTTTCTTCAATATATATTATATCGAAATGGGCTAACATTAGGTCAATTTACCCCTCTCCAAATTTCATTATCATAGCATTTTCTAACAGACAGACACTACATAGAGCACATATGTTAAAATAAAAGTGGGGAATTAATATTTAAATAAGATATGTACGAGGGTAGTTTCTAAGTTTCCTCAATGTAAATTATATCGAAATGGCCTAACATTAGGTGAATTTACCCCTCTCCAAATTTCATTATCTTAGCATTTTCTAACAGACAGACACTACGTAAAGCCCATATGTTAAAATAAAAGTGGGGAATTAATATTTAAATAAGATATGTACGAGGAAAGATTCTAAGTTTCTTCAATATATATTATATCGAAATGGGCTAACATTAGGTCAATTTACCCCTCTCCAAATTTCATTATCTTAGCATTTTCTAACAGACAGACACTACGTACAGCACATATGTTAAAATAAAAATGGGGAATTAATATTTAAATAAGATATGTACGAGGGAAGTTTCTAAGTTTCTTCAATATATATTATATCGAAATTGGCTAACATTAGGTCAATTTACCCCTCTCCAAATTTGAAAACCTTAGCATTTTCTCACAGATAGACACTACATACAGCACATATGTTAAAATAAAAGTGGGGAATTAATATTTAAATAAGATATGTACGAGGGAAGTTTCTAAGTTTCTTCAATATATATTATATCAAAATGGGCTAACATTAGGTCAATTTACCCCTCTCCAAATTTCATTATCTTAGCATTTTCTAACAGACAGACACTACGTACAGCACATATGTTAAAATAAAAGTGGGGAATTAATATTTAAATAAGATATGTACGAGGAAAGTTTCTAAGTTTCTTCAATATATATTATATCGAAATGGGCTAACATTAGGTCAATTTACCCCTCTCCAAATTTGATAACCTTAGCATTTTCTCACAGATAGACACTACATACAGCACATATGTTAAAATAAAAGTGGGGAATTAATATTTAAATAAGATATGTACGAGGGAAGTTTCTAAGTTTCTTCAATATATATTATATCGAAATGGGCTAACATTAGGTCAATTTACCCCTCTCCAAATTTCATTATCTTAGCATTTTCTAACAGATAGACACTACATACAGCAGATATGTTAAAATAAAAGTGGGGAATTGATATTTAAATAAGATATGTACGAGGGGAGTTTCTAAGTTTCTTCAATATATATTATATCGAAATGGGCTAACATTAGGTCAATTTACCCCTCTCCAAATTTGATAACCTTAGCATTTTCTCACAGATAGACACTACATACAGCACATATGTTAAAATAAAAGTGGGGAATTAATATTTAAATAAGATATGTACGAGGGAAGTTTCTAAGTTTCCTCAATGTAAATTATATCGAAATGGGCTAACATTAGGTCAATTTACCCCTCTCCAAATTTCATTATCTTAGCATTTTCTAACAGATAGACACTACATACAGCAGATATGTTAAAATAAAAGTGGGGAATTAATATTTAAATAAGATATGTACGAGGGGAGTTTCTAAGTTTCTTCAATATATATTATATCGAAATGGGCTAACATTAGGTCAATTTACCCCTCTCCAAATTTGATAAACTTAGCATTTTCTCACAGACAGACACTACATACAGCACATATCTTAAAATAAAAGTGGGGAATTAATATTTAAATAAGATATGTACGAGGGAAGTTTCTAAGTTTCTTCAATATATATTATATCGAAATGGGCTAATATTAGGTCAATTTACCCCTCTCCAAATTTGATAACCTTAGCATTTTCTCACAGATAGACACTACATACAGCACATATGTTAAAATAAAAGTGGGGAATTAATATTTAAATAAGATATGTACGAGGGAAGTTTCTAAGTTTCTTCAATATATATTATATCGAAATGGGCTAACATTAGGTCAATTTACCCCTCTCCAAATTTCATTATCATAGCATTTTCTAACAGACAGACACTACATAGAGCACATATGTTAAAATAAAAGTGGGGAATTAATATTTAAATAAGATATGTACGAGGGTAGTTTCTAAGTTTCCTCAATGTAAATTATATCGAAATGGCCTAACATTAGGTGAATTTACCCCTCTCCAAATTTCATTATCTTAGCATTTTCTAACAGACAGACACTACGTAAAGCCCATATGTTAAAATAAAAGTGGGGAATTAATATTTAAATAAGATATGTACGAGGAAAGATTCTAAGTTTCTTCAATATATATTATATCGAAATGGGCTAACATTAGGTCAATTTACCCCTCTCCAAATTTCATTATCTTAGCATTTTCTAACAGACAGACACTACGTACAGCACATATGTTAAAATAAAAATGGGGAATTAATATTTAAATAAGATATGTACGAGGGAAGTTTCTAAGTTTCTTCAATATATATTATATCGAAATTGGCTAACATTAGGTCAATTTACCCCTCTCCAAATTTGAAAACCTTAGCATTTTCTCACAGATAGACACTACATACAGCACATATGTTAAAATAAAAGTGGGGAATTAATATTTAAATAAGATATGTACGAGGGAAGTTTCTAAGTTTCTTCAATATATATTATATCAAAATGGGCTAACATTAGGTCAATTTACCCCTCTCCAAATTTCATTATCTTAGCATTTTCTAACAGACAGACACTACGTACAGCACATATGTTAAAATAAAAGTGGGGAATTAATATTTAAATAAGATATGTACGAGGAAAGTTTCTAAGTTTCTTCAATATATATTATATCGAAATGGGCTAACATTAGGTCAATTTACCCCTCTCCAAATTTGATAACCTTAGCATTTTCTCACAGATAGACACTACATACAGCACATATGTTAAAATAAAAGTGGGGAATTAATATTTAAATAAGATATGTACGAGGGAAGTTTCTAAGTTTCTTCAATATATATTATATCGAAATGGGCTAACATTAGGTCAATTTACCCCTCTCCAAATTTCATTATCTTAGCATTTTCTAACAGATAGACACTACATACAGCAGATATGTTAAAATAAAAGTGGGGAATTGATATTTAAATAAGATATGTACGAGGGGAGTTTCTAAGTTTCTTCAATATATATTATATCGAAATGGGCTAACATTAGGTCAATTTACCCCTCTCCAAATTTGATAACCTTAGCATTTTCTCACAGATAGACACTACATACAGCACATATGTTAAAATAAAAGTGGGGAATTAATATTTAAATAAGATATGTACGAGGGAAGTTTCTAAGTTTCCTCAATGTAAATTATATCGAAATGGCCTAACATTAGGTGAATTTACCCCTCTCCAAATTTCATTATCTTAGCATTTTCTAACAGACAGACACTACGTACAGCACATATGTTAAAATAAAAGTGGGGAATTAATATTTAAATAAGATATGTACGAGGGAAGTTTCTAAGTTTCTTCAATATATATTACATCGAAATGGGCTAACATTAGGTCAATTTACACCTCTCCAAATTTCATTATCTTAGCATTTTTTAACAGACAGACACTACGTACAGCACATATGTTAAAATAAAAATGGGGAATTAATATTTAAATAAGATATGTACGAGGGAAGTTTCTAAGTTTCTTCAATATATATTATATCGAAATGGGCTAACATTAGGTCAATTTACCCCTCTCCAAATTTCACTATCTTAGCATTTTCTGACAGATAGACACTACATACAGCACATATGTTAAAATAAAATTGGGGAATTAATATTTAAATAAGATATGTACGAGGGAAGTTTCTAAGTTTCTTCAATATATATTATATCGAAATGGGCTAACATTAGGTCAATTTACCCCTCTCCAAATTTCATTATCTTAGCATTTTCTAACAGATAGACACTACATACAGCAGATATGTTAAAATAAAAGTGGGGAATTAATATTTAAATAAGATATGTACGAGGGAAATTTCTAAGTTTCCTCAATGTAAATTATATCGAAATGGGCTAACATTAGGTCAATTTACCCCTCTCCAAATTTCATTATCTTAGCATTTTCTAACAGACAGACACTACGTACAGCACATATGTTAAAATAAAAGTGGGGAATTAATATTTAAATAAGATATGTACGAGGGAAGTTTCTAAGTTTCTTCAATATATATTATATCGAAATGGGCTAACATTAGGTCAATTTACCCCTCTCCAAATTTCATTATCTTAGCATTTTCTAACAGACAGACACTACGTACAGCACATATGTTAAAATGAAAGTGGGGAATTAATATTTAAATAAGATATGTAGGAGGGAAGTTTCTAAGTTTCTTCAATATATATTATATCGAAATAGGCTAACATTAGGTCAATTTACCCCTCTTCTAATTTCATTATCTTAGCATTTTCTAACAGATACGCACTACATACAGCACATATGTTAAAATAAAAGTGGGGAATTAATATTTAAATAAGATATGTACGAGGGAAATTTCCAAGTTTCCTCAATATAAATTATATCGAAATGGGCTAACATCAGGTCAATTTACCCCTCTCCAAATTTCATTATCTTAGCATTTTCTAACAGATAGACACTACGTACAGCACATATGTTAAAATAAAAGTGGGGAAGTAATATTTAAATAACATATGTACGAGGGAAATTTCTAAGTTTCTTCAATATATATTATATCGAAATGGGCTAACATTAGGTCAATTTACCCCTCTTCAAATTTCATTATCTTAGCATTTTCTGACAGATAGACACTACATACAGCACATATGTTAAAACAAAAGTGGGGAATTAATATTTAAATAAGGTATGTACGAGGGAAGTTACTAAACTTGCTCAAGAAATATTATATCGAAATGTGCTAACATTAAATCAATTTACCCCTCTCCAAATTTCACTCTCTTAGCATTTTCTAACACATAGGCTCCACGTGCAGCACATAGGTTAAAACAAAAGTGGGGAATTAGTATTTAGGTAATTATGTTAATATTAAAATTTAAATACGTGTGATGCTAATTTAACGTTTGATAGTCACATTCCAATTATAACAAGTGAAGCATTCAAACTATTATTGTTCATGGTTGGATGAGGAAAAAAAATTAAGAACTCTTCTTCATTACGGAAGTTGTACAATACTAATGTACTTTCAAAGTTAGAGTTGAGTTGATTTTAGTTTAGCGTCCCTTTCAGCAGCGAGGCTATATGATACGTGGACCTACTTATTAACGTGAAATCTGAACCACATGAGCTACCGCCGGGAATCGAACCCGGGTCTCCCACTTCAAAGGCGCGTACTCTAACCGCTTAGCCACGGAGGAGCTCTTTCAAAGATAGAGTTGGGAAAGTGGACTACAGTGAGACAGTGGGGTTGAGTGGGACAACAGTTTTTCTTGAGTATTTGTTTCATTAATTTTGGAAACGATGGATGTACAGACATGTGGCCGTTGCTATTCTTCTGTGACCTTAGTTAGCAAGTGTCTCACGCAAAGATACAGGCTGTGAGAGAGTTCAGTGATTTTCAATTAAGCAAAGTAAATTTTCTGTATTTCGTTTATGTCTGAAAAAATCAAAATAAATCAAGTAATTGGATATTAATTTCAGAGCAGGAGATGCTTTTTTATTTGTCGATATTTATCACAATATTATTAATATTTATTTATTTATTTATTTTTTATTTGTTTATTTATTATTTTTTTGTGGTTTTGAATAAATACGTTTGACAGTGATAATATGCTATTGGCGTACAGGGAGACACTTTCTTCAAACAAAATAGAGATGTGTCCAAAGAAGAAATTATTAGCTGACGAAAGAAATATCAAGGAAACAACAGAGAGGAAGCAAGTACAAATGAAGTTGATCCAGACGTAGAGGAAGAATTGGTCAAATCAGATTAGGAAATTGAATTATTACTCGAAATTGACCCAGACGATTTTAAAGACTACCGTGGAAACATAAGTTAGGATGATTATGTTCTGGTAGAATTTCACTGTAAAAAGGTCATTTATTATACTGGGAAGGTTCTGAAACTGGGCAATAACCAAATAGTTAACTTTCTGGGAAAAGTGGGAAAATGTACGGAAAATTTATTTTTCTAGTTGTTCAAGATATTGCAACAATAAACGCAAATGACATCAAACTGAAGTTACCATAACCGCTAACACATTGAAAAACTAAACGTCAAATGTCATACTTATCATTTTCTGTTGATTTTCATTTTTTGGATATGCGTTGAACTTCGTAACAGAGAATGGAACATTTCAGTATGCGTATGTCTCACTCTACCCCAATAGTGAGAGAAATGGTCATATTTTGTTTATGAGTAAGTAAACCAGAGGTGGTTAAGATTAAACTAAAATAACCAATATTGTATGATAGCCTAAACTCCAACCTTCTGTTCAGTTTTTGTTTCATTTTAATGTCTTATATAATACAAGAGTTATTACCTACTGGAAAAAATGTGTTTCACTGTACCCCACTTTCCCCTATGGGTCTACTATTTGGAATCCATATCAATTAAAAAAGCGTAGTAAACAATTAGAATACACGGAAAATTTATGAATTTCTTAAAAAGTGACGCACATTCATCCCTGTTACGACAGCTGTAACAACATCCTTGAGAACTTTCCTCTTCCAACACTAGAACAACGGCGTCATTGATTGATTTATGATTTATTCAGAAAGTAACTCAAAATATTCTGGACTGTCCTGGCTTAGTTTGTTCATTGAATTTTCATGTTCCTTCAATAAAAACACGGGCCACTCTTACCGTAACACATCAAACACTAATGTATTGAAATCACCAATCTGGAGAACAAGAGCTTTGTATAATAGAGTAGAATGTGTGCAAATAACAGTGAGTTGGATATATATAATATGTCGCCTAAGAAATTTACAAATGCCGTCATGAATATGTAATTATGTAATTCTCAACACTGTAATTGGGCTATAGCCTGTTGTGTTAAAATAAATAAAATAAATAAAATTTTCTATATTTTCAAACAGCAATAACTATAAGTTCACAGTCTATTTTTTTATTTAATGGCTCAGATCAATTTAGATCAATTATAGGTAATTCTATTTACGCTTGGTAACGTACAGAACCTGGTTAGCAAAATCTTTTTTCAGGAATTGAGAGCCCTCTGAACCTCCCCCTAGGTGGTAGAGATTTATGACCCCTTCTGGCTGAAAACCAATCTGGTCTCTGTTCCTTTCATTCTAATTTTCTTATTTTCTTTCAAGTATTTGTTTTGGGCAGCTTTGTCCTCCTGTTTGTCGCCTGTGAAGACTGACATATGAGCCGTGTGGCAATTTGGGGACAGAATCTCTCTCCCCTGGAGCGTTGCAATTTTGTGGTCACACAAGACGAAATGACCATAAGCAAGAATCTTATGAAGGACAAAGGGAAATGTTAGTATTCAATCGTCGCTTCCCATTTTCCATCTTTTTTTGCCCGAAAGACTCCTCCGGAAAAAGAAAGCGGGGATGGTGACCTTGTGAACCTTGAGATGTAGAATAATCTTGCAACAAATTATAAAATGCATGTTTAGTGGATTTTTTGTTTAGTTATACTATAACGGTCATTTCCCCTCCGGGAATCCCAAAGAATGTTAGAATCGAGAAAAAAGAAAAAAACTCGAAGAGACACTTTATATCAAAAGATAACAGCAGCAGTAGTTGGGATTAACAAATTAGAACGAACAAAAGGCAGGGCCGGCGAGAGGGGAGGGCAGGAGGGGCCAGAGCCCTGGGGCCCGAGGCCCCGAAGGGGGCCCGGCGGCCGAGGACAAAGAATTACTAAATGTTGTATATTTTTACTCAGTGGGCTTCCAATCAGTGCGCTCTTTGTGTAACAAGTTTTCTGTACTGTGGTCTTGCAAAGAAATTACAGGTGACCAGATCCAAGAATAAGCAGCTGCACTAGTCCAGCGATACCCAAAAGATTTAGATGATCTTTCTGATGAACTGCATAGCCTGAAATTGATATATTGGGCCAAGTTTGGTGAGAAAACTCTTTCACCATGGGATCTCCTAAATAACACCAAAACTTTGAATCTAGAAACTTTATTTCCAAATCTGACAGTGGCCCTTCGTATATTCGCAACAATCCCTGCTACCGTTGCTACTGCAGAGCGCTCTTTCTCTCTGTTCAATAGAGTAAAAATGTTTTACTCCCTACAATGTGTCAAGACAGATTATCAAGCTTAGGCTTGTTGGCAGTGGGGACAGAACTTATCAAGTGTACCAAACTGGACGCTATCATTGATGAATTCACCCTGAAAAAAAGCCAGAAAGGGAATTTTGTTGTAACTATACGTAGAAAAGGATACATTGTAACAGTTGTCTAGTAGTAATACGTATAATAAATTTCTCCTACAGATAATTACTATTAATATCACATTATTAATCACACTATAGTTAATTTGAGCAATATTTCATTGAAGTAACTAAATTAGGCCTAATTCCTCATGTCTCTAGTTAAGGAAAACTAACTGCATAGCTTACTTCTATATAATTATTTATAGCAACAATTTGTGCACAGATATGCATAGTACAGGTTGGATGGTTGAGAACATTTACTTTCTCAACTTTTATTAACTATTTAATACTTTCTTTTTGTATTTCCTTCACAAATTAGTTTGTTTTGAGCATTTGATTGAGCATTAGGGGAGAACTTTTGCTATTACAAATAGATAAGTTACTTTTTTTTCTATATTTTGATACCATTGTATTTAAATATATATATATATATTTATTCATTTTAGTTTTGAACCCTTCAAAAATCTTAGAACCAACAAGTATAGGGTCTAAACAAAATCATAAATAGTGAATTAATGAAGTTTTTTTTTTTTTTTTCCAGCGAACAGTGAACATAGGCTAGGTTCAGAGTTCTTATTATTCACTTATCTATATATATAGCAATACTGTTTAACATGTAAATTAAACGCATTAATGGTCTAAAAAAGAGTTCAAAATAAGCCTTAATGTTCATTCTAGTTTGCCTCCGTCCTAAGTGGTAAGTACGTAAAAAGTCATAAGGAAACATGTAAGGGGCCCGGGATTGCTCAGCCCCGGGGCCCGCGACCGCTCTCGCCGGCCCTGAAAAAAGGTATTGTATCTAAATAACGTATTTGTGTGAAATGTACAGTACATTACCATTATAAGAAGGTCTATATTCTTCTCATACAACATGCTATAAATGCTTGGTTTTGTGAGGTCAATTTAATATTTCATGCATACGGAACATAGACTGAAAGTATTTGAGAACAAGATCTTGAGACGAATATTCGGACCCAAGAGGAACTGGAATGGGAAATGGCGGAAACTTCACAACGAGGAACTACATAATTTAGAACGATTTACCAAACATTGTTAGGGTAATTAAATCTAGGAGGGCTCAGGTGGGTAGGTCAGGTATCCAGGATGGAAGAAAGTAGGAACGCTTTCAAAGTCTTAACTTTAAGACCAATCGGAAATCGGCTATTAGGAAGACTAGGCGCAAACGGGAGGACAATATTAAGATGGATTTCGCAGAAATAGGAATACAAAGTAGAAACTGGATCCAGTTGCTAAGGATAGAAGTCAATGGAGAGTTTTTGTAAACACAACATTGAACCCCCGGGTTCCATAGGCCATAGAGTTGGCTAGTTCAGTTCAGCTTACGGTTACAAAGACAGGCTTAAACTATATTACTATAGTAGTTATTGAATATCCTTTCTATATGCAACAGGGTGGGAAAAAATCATGATTTTTTTAAAAATCATTTTTTTTTATTTAAATAGATTTTTTTGATTTGAATCAAATCTTTCTTCTCGCGTAATACAACTCATGAACTGAAGATAAAACATTAGGAATTAATATTAAATGTTAATTATGCCATTTAAGGGAAAGTATTGGGCTTGAATTTTGAATTGATTGCCAGTCGTTAACTTATTTCAATCCCAAATGCAGATGCAAGGGTTCGGAAAAAAAGTATTTTTTTTTTGGGGGGGGGGAGGATTCGGTGCTTTCTGCTTTGCTTTCTTGCTTGGGAAATTTTGCCTTTTTTCCAAATTCTGCTTTAAATTGATAAAGTAGGTTTTGTTTCGCTTCTCTACAATACAAAAACTTATTTAAGTAGTAGTGGATGCAGATAATAATACAAAACTTCAAAAATAAACATGAATTTCGAAAACATATTTCAAACAATTTTAATTCTTAACACATTTCTATCATGAATCCCAAAAAATTAATCCATGTATATAATAAGTCGCAGTTAAGTTTTAACTTTCATATGCATTATAATCAATATTTTTTATTGTGAATTAAAAATACAAAAACTAGGAAAAACTGTTACATGACATACAGAATTTATTGTTCTATGTGTGTGAGTTTAAGCAAATAACACATCGGGAATATAATAAACTGAACAAACGCACAAAACAAATTTGTTTCGAAGCCGTAGCCTTCTCAAAAATAACATGTTCTTCTCTTTTGTTCATTACGTATATCAAGTGGCTCAAGTGGTACAATGTTGGCTTCGCATTCGGGAGGTCATGGGTTCGATTCCCGCTGCCGACCATCCTGACTGGGGTTTTCCAGTGTTTCCCTCAGTTCTACCAGGCAAATGCCGGGATACTACCTACTTAAACAGGCCCTGGCCAATGCCTTCCCAAATCCTTTCCATGTTAGATATCCAGTATAAAATAGCCTCTGAGCTGCATCTCGTGATTGTTAAATAAATAAATAAATATCATTCCCTCATCAATCTGTTATAGCCTACAAGTTTATTATGTCTGACTTCCGAGACTTTCATAAAGATTCGTACTAGAGTAACAATGAAAAACAATCATTGTTTTATTACAATTCAACGTATTACTTTAAAAGTGAAAAAATGCAATTTTTGTATAGGACGCTCAAAAATCACCTAATTTGTTAATGCACCTCTTGCTTCCGCCTTTGCTACCCCTACAGAAACTTCTTTGAAATGCAACAGAAATGTTGAAAATGTATTTTCTATTCATTTATTACATACGTAATAATCTGTTACCACCTATCAGGTGCTTCGGACGTGCAAAATCGGCAAAGTCCCAAATTTTGTAATGCACTGACTGTTCCTTAAGCTTGTTTAGAGTCAGGAAATTACTGAATTTCCTGTTCGTGGATCACAAGCATAATACTGTTCATCTGAGCGTTTGGTTTTCAAGGCCCTGGAATACATAACCACCATCACGGTTTACCCAGTTCTGAAGGTTTTCTGAATTTTTAACAAGAATTCAATATGTCGTTACGGGACTTACCCTTTTTCTTAAAAAAGAAAAAAAAAGAAAAGAAAAGAAAAACTACGAAATACATTTAAGTCAAGCACAACAAACATGAGTGAGTGGTTAGCTTTTCCGCTTCTATTGGGAAATCCGGGATTCAGTCCTGCATTCGACTATTCCGACAAAAGTTCTTAATTCCATCTGTGAATGTAGAGATAGTGCGTGTACTCGTATTCCTGGCTGATTTCATTTCTTATGTTTTAAATTTTTGTTATTACTAATTACCAGCAATGACGGACTTGCAAAAGGCGTTAGGGTGGGGGTGTCTTTCGGACTGAAGCCTGTTCTCCGAAATTACGAAATTTCTAAACAAACGAAATTTTAGTTATGTCTTTACTCATAAACTTCAAGCTCCCCTCAAATGAAAATTAGGCATTTAAAAAAGAACTAACCATTAATAAGAAAAAACCCTCCCAAAACACTTTTCTAAATCCGTACTGATTATTTGTATAAAATGGTATTCAAGGTTGCAACCGGAAGATTATTGCTACATCATTACACAGCTACAGTATAACAGAAATGTGGAAGTATGCTCTGACGGATATATTGAAAAACATAAGTTTAACTATGTGCTAGAAACTAGAGTACTAAGCTCTAAGAAATGAAACACTATTAACTAAAAATGTAATAATGAAAAGAAGAAAAAATGTCGATAACTCAGAAGTTAAAATAAAGTTATATAACCTCTAAAATTGTTCTCAAATACTACGTATTTAATGATTAATTCATAAAACATGTGCTCTATCCAACATGATGGTGAATTCTAGAGGGAAATATGGCATTTAGGTCATGAAATAATGTTTAACTATAGAGTATACTATAAGAAACCTATTTAGATAGAAAAATCATGAAAATGAAAACAAGCCAAAATTTCCGTTTTTTCCCTAAAAAGCCGGCTTTTTATGTGAAAAAAAAACATCAATTCAAGAAAGCCAGCTATTTTACATCTCTAATATCAAACAATGTTTCTTAAGCACTAAGGAAAAAGTACGGCGACGCTTATCAACATGATACTTTTTTCACAAAAGTTACTCATATTTGGCAGGGACATACCTAAAAAAAAAAAAAAGAAAAGAAAAGAAAAGAAAAAAAGAAAAAAGAACTAGCTATAATAAAAAGAGCTAGCCTAAAGTTATAAAATTTAAAAAAGATTTAAGTTTCGGAGAGGGAATGGCCCCTTTTATAAATACGCCCTTATTATCTGGGAACAAACAAACAGACGCGCACACAAAATAATTTTCGTCTTAAATGTCCATGGTGATTTTCTCGTTGGAATAGTTAACGATTTAAAAGCCTTATGTTACGAAGAATTCCTCGGTTACCCGTTCAAAGCGGGACTTTCCCTAATCATCGTCTGCATGAAATACTCGTTTTCGTATTGTGCTGTACATACATTTGCATCTTATTGTATTATGATTATCTTCCATAATTGAAATAACACAACAGAGGAAATTTATTTTCAATTTAAATTAAGGTGCCTTCCATTTCAACTCAGGCAAAAAAAAATAATAAAATAAAATAAAATAAAATAAAATTGTACCATCACCATCTCAGATATTGTTGAAACTTTTTTTATAGCAACTAGACATGTTTTTAAGAGACCCATATTTTTTTGTTTTGTCGAAAAAAATTTTCCCTCCAAGTAATGGGCCATCAAAGACCGGGGGTACAATTTATGAATTGTAAAAGACATGGAAAATGGTCAACTTCGGAGCCCCACCATTCAGCTATGGAGACAGGTAGAGTTATAATTCTTGTTGTAGTATGTACATAGGGATATAAATAAACTATATTTTATTGTAGTTCGGTTTGCGCATGCGTACCTTTTTGTACATAAATTAACAAATGAACGTAAATTTATCTGAAAAGTCGAAGTTTGCGAATTTTTTTCGAGCACTTCCGGTTCGAATTTTAAAATTCTGTTTTCACGGTTGGTAAGACCTAGTTACCCGCTTTCCGAAAAAAAAATTGTATTGCTTCTGTGTCCAACCGTTTTGTCGCAAAAAATTCGAGAAATTGTAAAATTCTCAAAAATCGCCATTCTTGGGCGCCATTTTCTCGAAAACACCATCTTTTAAAATTCTGAAATTTTGTCAGATGGTTTAGCTTTACATGAATAATAAACACACCAAATACCATTCTCGACCAATGCTTCATGAATTAACTACAGCCTTTTGAAGTTAGCGAAGTTTCGTTAACTTTGATGTCACAGTTAGCAACACTGGAAACAATAAAAATGCAAGGATTTGATGATGTTTGTGGTTCACATTAATTAAATGAAAACTAAAAGGTTTTCCTGGCTGGTTTTTTATTATTTTGATCAAAAAAGCGCTCTAAAATAGTATAAGCCTCCCCCCTTCTCCTCCGTTTTTTTAAAAACGAAGTAGTCTGAGATGGAAATTACGATTACGAAACACACAAATTTTAAGTTCACTTACTTAAAATGGTCCTCGGAAGCAAAATTTCACTGATTTTTTCTTTTTAACATGGACCAATCATTTGCTTGCTTGGTGTCTTCTTCGCTAATAGCAGTAGTACACTCACAACTCGTCCAGAGGTGGATCCAAGGAGTCGATCGCCCTCCCAGAAGAAACGTTCTTATTTTATATGTAAATAAAACCCATTCCAGTGTTTCGAGCTCTTATAAGTAGCTCTAAGTAGCAGTATTACACCCCCCTCAGAAGTCCGTCCTGGATCCGCCCCTGCGTAGCACATTGTCGATAATCACAAAACACTTATTTTCTCTTCCCTAATGCTGTTCTGGAAACCTGTACCCTGCTCAAAGTCCATGTGGAAGCCTAAACAGCACTTCAACTGTACATAATTCATGAGTTATTCAATGGTTATCATAAGTATATGCAAGGGCGCCGATCCTGGGGGGAGGGGACCGGACCCCCCAAAGCTGATGTGGGGCCCCCATTGTATTTATGAATATACAGTATTTGGCATAATTTGAATGCAATTTGTCTTAAAATCCTCATATATATACCTTCTGCATCTGAATTCCCCCCCAATCTACAGAGAAATTGGCACCTTTGCGCATATGTATGTAACAAAAGTTCTTTTTTGCTGACTTCTTAAATCTACACTTTGAATTGCAGAAGCTCGATTATGGGGAAGCATGAAGTTAGTTTATGGTGACCCGTTACTGCCATAAAAACTTCACCATTTTCCGAAAGCCAAAGGTGACATCGTTGAACTCACGAATTCTTCTGCGGTTTTAATACTGTGTATCTGTTTTTGCCTAAGGTTATGCCGCGTTGCCACATTCTTTACACCCCCCCAATACTGTCGCAGAGACCCTAGCATGGCCGGTTTCACTGCACAACCACTGCTTTATCTGACCTGTCTGCATCTCGAACATCTGAAAGCGATTTTTAAAGTGGGATGCAGCACCATCATAAATCACTGACAAGGTTTGATAAATTGTAGACACTTATTTCCACGTATTCGAACCTTTTTCTATAACCTATATTTTCGCTTTTCTTCGAGTATTTTTAGAATCTTGTCTATGGCTATGAGTTCATGAGCCGAATCATGTGTCTTGTCGTCGCTTATTACAACAAAACTGTCAGTTGTTCCATATTCCGGTGATAACTCTGAATTTCACTTTGCAGAATAACAGTCCAGTTTTCAACGAAGTCCACATGAAGTAAAATAGAATTTGCATCTTGAAATTTTATACGATGCTTTTCGGTAGCAATTAATTCTCTTTGGATTTTCTTGATATAGTCATGAATTACAATTCTTACAGTTAAACCAGCAATGTACGATACGAAAACGGAAAATGGCACTTTTTTTTTTTTTTTTTTTTTAACGAGATCATTTGTTTTCCCATACGGCGTACGTAACACTTTCATTTACAGCAGGATCAAAGACTCCACACTTATTCCTTTCATTCCAGGACATTCACCACATTCTTGAAGAAGACAGCGGATCATACTACTAAAGGAAATAGGTCACTCATGACAGCTTCAATACAGGTTGCACCTTTGATTTGTTGCAACGCAGTAGCAGATAACTTAAAATTTGCACAATACACACACACACACACTTCCCTAGCAGGTTGCGGACTGACCCACTTTAGTCGAATACTATAAAATTCCGAGTGACCCATTCTTATGCTGAGATTGTTCTGTTTAAAAGAAAGTCCGTAAATTTCTTTGATGGAACGCGTAAGAAAACTTTTTTTTTTTTTTTTTTAACTTTTTGTCCTTTTTCGATCACTGTAATGACATCGCACTTAATTGAGACTTTGTCTGGATCATTCCAAGTCATCACTGAGGTAACAGTTCAGGCTTTTTATAGATCATCAGAATTTATTGGATGGCCATTTTAAGTAAACTTAAAATTTGTGTGTTTCGTAATCGTAATTTCCATTTCAGATTACTTCGGTTTAAGAAAACGGACGAGTAAGAGGGAGGCTCATTTTACTATTCCAGAGAGCTTTTTTGATCAAAATAATAAAAACCAGTCAGGAAGACCTTTTATTCTTCATTTAATTAATGTGAACCACAAACATCATCAAATCATTGCACTTTTATTGTTTCCAGTGTTGCTAACTGTGACATCAAAGTTAACGAAACTTTGCTAACTTCAAAAGGCTGTAGTTAATTCATGAAACATTGGTCGAGAATGGTATTTGGTGTGTTTATTATTCATGTAAAGCTAAACCATCTGACAAAATTTCAGAATTTTAAAAGATGGTGTTTTCGAGAAAATGGTGCCCAAAAATGGCAATTTTTGAGAATTTTACAATTTCTCGAATTTTTTGCGACAAAACGGTTGGACACAGAAGCAATACAAAATTTTTTTCGGAAAGCGGGTAACTAGGTCTTACCAACCGTGAAAACAGAATTTTAAAATTCAAACCGGAAGTGCTCGAAAAAAATTCGCAAACTTCGACTTTTCAGATAAATTTACGTTCATTTGTTAATTTATGTACAAAAAGGTACGCATGCGCAAACCGAACTACAATAAAATATAGTTTATTTACATCCCTATGTACATACCACAACAAGAATTATAACTCTACCTGTCTCCATAGCCGAGTGGTGAGGCTCCGAAGTTGACCATTTTTCATGTCTTCTACAGTTCATAAATTGTACTCCCCGTCTTTGATGGCCCATTACTTGGCGGGAAAATTTTTTTCGACAAAACAAAAAAATGTGGGTCTCTTAAAAACATGTCTAGTTGCTATAAAAAAAGTTTCAACAATATCTGAGATGGTGATGGTACATGCTCTGCCTGAATTGAGATGGAAGGCACCTTAATTTATTTCGGAATTTGATTGAAATCAACCATTTAAAAAAAAAAATCAGGTGATTTAAATCGCGATTTAAATCGTGATTTAAATCAGAGTGATTTAAATCAATTTACCCTGGTATGGAATATTTAGTTATTCAGAATAAACACTGTCCTAAATATCCTGAATCCAGCTAATTTACGTAAGCTTCCACTTTAAGTTTTTATTTCATGAATATGATTTACATAATAAAGACTACAATTACTACCAGTTCGGGTCTAGGAAGATTCGGTGTAGGAAAGTTCGGTGCACAGAAATTTGGAATACAGAAAACTCGGTGTGGGGAAAGGTAGGTGTAAGGTGAACTGCTTACGATAACTTATAAAACTTCATATGGTGAAAATGAAAACACCACAAAATGCACTGAATAAAATGTTTTTACGTATTTCAAGAAAAGGGAATTTATTTTTTGCATTGGGTCCGATATATTTTATAAGTATTATGTGGGGAATTACTATAATTCGTTTTCATCACACATTTATCTAACTCTTTTTGTTAGAAATAAAACAATCACAAATATAACCTGTAGAATAGTTGTAGAAAGGTACAGAAGTAGAATAGTTATAAGTTCAGAGACTAGTTATAGAAACAGAATTTATATAGAGTAGTGTTACATAGGAGAGCGTTATAAAAAGTAGTGAAGTAACTAGTTTTACTGCACCCTGGATCGATCGATCATCGATTTACTCATACCTGCCTCCTGCTTCATGCATTTCAGCTACTGCGTTATAAATATATAGGGTGGGGCAAATAAAAGTGGCCCAGGCAAGTGGATACCATTGGATTTGAATGTACGCATGGAACCATACCACGTGTACGCACACCACCAGTTCACATCTTTGTGCGGGCTGTGTCAATTTGAGTTGAACATTGAACAGGTGAAAATGGTACTCACAGAGCAGCAGAGGGTGTTCGTTCTGGAAAGTTGCGTGAAAATATCGTGAAAAGAGTGTGGTCAGTTGTTTCCTCATGAATTGCATGGTACCAAAGTACCAAAGAATGCAAGGGAACGATTAGTCAGAAAATAGCGTCACACAGAATCTATTTTGAACAGGCAAAAAATATTCCGAAACGTGTCTGAACACCTGAAATTGAGGATGCAATGAATCAGAAAATGCTCCAGAGTCCTACCAAATCAACCTAATGCCTGTCAAAGAGACCGGCATATCACGTCAATCATAGGGACAAATACTCCATGGATCACATTTACAAAATCTTCACTCCTGAAAGAGTTGTCAGCAGAGGTCAGTCTGGTATCGGCCATGGTTGGCTATCCCTGTCACCTGATCTGTCCGTGTACTTTTTGTGGGGAGGCCAAGAGATGAATGGATCGTTATTTTTTAACATCTGCTATAAGCAGGTTATCGAACTATTTTCTTTCCTTTGCTGTGTTTCTTTGTACCCTGGAACTCTCTTCTCCGGGCCACTTTTATTTGCCCCATCCTGTACGTATATATATATATATATATATATATATATATATATATATATATATATATATATATATATATATATATTATGTGTTTGTGTGTGTGTGTGTGTGAGTTGGTCCTAGGGTTAACTCTTCTCATTTTGCCCCCTAAAATTTAATAGAGCCAACTCTATATACCGACAAGGAGTAATATGTTTAAAGGTGCTTGCCTTTAATATGCATGTAATTAAATGGTGCTTGTTTAGTTAGTAGTTTTTATGTGTATTATTTGTAGTGGTGTGTGTAGTTAGTAGTTCTGTGTGAGTGCGTCATTTCTACTTTTAGGACAGTGTAGTTCACATGCGTTACTTTAATACCATTTATCTAACTCAAAGCACACTAAAAGAGAGTAAATATTAGATTTCTGATTAATAAGTACAAGTATATATTTCAGTACACGGTAAATTATGTCTCCACTACAGCGCCATCGTGTCCGTTTTCCCTAATCAATTGTTTGTTGACATTATGTCATCGCCCAAGTTAGTGATCTAGATTGTTTGATTTTGGCCCCTTATTTCTAAATTACATCCCGTGGACATGGTTTTCGGTTCAAATGAGTGTACGTTTTGATGAAATAGCATGAGATCTAGAAACGTTTTGATGAAATAGCATGGGTCAATTAGCAATCGAAATATCCATTGAAATCAAGAATACCTATTTTCTTAATAGAAGTAAAGCCCACATGCTGTTACTGTTTGTTTCAAAATGTAGTATTAAATTCTCTTTTCCCGTGGCTGTAGAAAAATTCCATTGTTGCTTTAGTTTTATCAGCAAATCAGAAATAAAATCATCGTTGACAACTTAACTTTCAGTGAATACACGTATGATTTTTTTCAACTGCGAAGTAAATATAGTTTGGGTGCTTTGAAACAAAGAGTCCGTGGTTCGATGAATGTTATCGTGTAGTAGTTTAAGCGCGACAGATTGTAATAATTATATATTTATTAGTGCGTAATATAAATATGTGTATGGCCTGTGTGTAAAATGTATGAAATAGGGTGTCTGTAAAATATTACTTCGTGGGGAAATGAGTAAATAATAATTAAATGTAATGATATAATAATAATACGATTATAATGTGAAATGAACGAGATGATATGACACCTATATTTAAATGGATAGGCCTAGTGTATATTATATAGTGGGAATATGAATATGTTTACTAATAATATCTCGCGTTTTGACTTTTACACCAGTACCTTCATCCAACCGAGTTTGCTACTTGGATGGTAAAGTGTAGTTGGGAATTGTGTGTTACTTCGTATTTAAGGATCTCATATTAACAGCCCCGGATCTTAAGCCTTTCAACAGATAGGGTAGCATCATGTGGGAATTACTTTTAAAGGTTGACAGAAATGATAATTAAGAAAAATAACTGCTATATCCGGTGATCAACGAAAAGTACAGGTTTGGTCATTCGTACCCTTAACATTCATTGACTTTCCGAGATTTTTTTTCGTTGCTTACCTTATTTACTGAGCAGTGTTCATATAGCAACTTAGATCGGACTGTCTGGTTGAATCAACCGCTACTAATTTAATATTTATGTCCATCGCGTACCCGGACGTCGACCCCTAGTCCTCTTAAGTATTTTCGTTTCTTAGTTTAATTAGATGATGGAAATTAACGACGTCCCAGACTTTGGCATGTCTTCGCAGGGTAGCCATCGGTGATGTTTGGTCACTGAAATCACCGATACAAAATTCAGTTTATTTTAATTTTTTTTTTATTTCGGCAAATCACTAATTAGGGATATCTTAGCTATTATTTTACTCTAGTTTCATTACTATTCTGGACTTTCTTCGTTTCTAAGAGGTCGGATGACTTTTTGTCCTTTTTGAAATTCTAAATTAGCTCCTTCTCTAACCTTCCGGCATGGCCGGGGTTTCCAAGGACTCAACCGGATAAAGCGAGGAGGGGAATTTCCTTAAAGCTTTCGTCCTTCTGAAAATTCCCTTGCGGGCACAGACTAGTTCTGTTTTTGGAGATAACTTTTGAGTTTACGTATTTAAGTAAACCACCCCCTTTTTGGCATAAAAGAGAATATTTGGTTATAGTATGTTGTATAAGTAAATTCGACTACTTATCTTTCGTAGTTCTAGTGTTCTGTCTCCTCTCTTTTTACCTATCCTTCTTCTATTCCTTCTCTAAAGTTTTTTTTTATTTTTCCAAACTCCCCCCGGTTCTGAAACTCATGAAAACATACAATGTTTCATATCAATTATTTTGATCGTATGTACTAACTGAGACATCGAGGAATACAATTCGTGGAGATATTTCAGCACAACTCAGGACCATTTTCACGGTACTCAATCCACCACGGGAGAAACTGGCGATAAGGTACAATATGATTTCAGATTCCCAGAAACTTACTTGTTATTCATCGATCGTACAAATTATATCCATTGACTACTGACTTCTGGATTTCTTTCTATTGATTGGTTATATGGTGTATGTATCAGTAGTTTGGGCCCACTAGTTTCGAATAACCTTGATTTTTTTGTATATATATCTATATATATACTTACATAGTTTGAAAAGTTACTTGCCTGCTCTATTTGTTGTATTTCCACCTCTTATGTCAACTTATTACATAACACCAACTATTTCTTTATACGCGGATTTTCGTAAATCGAGAATTATTATTGATTATCGGGTTTACATATAAAGTTCAATGTTGCAACCTTATGAAATGAAAAAGAGTTTTTTGTTAGTCAGGGTTTTTGTTTATTTTTGAGCCAAGCAAGCGCGAATACTTGTTGAATATAAAAAGGTTATGTAGAATTTATATGTCAACGAAATACTAAGATGGATATTAAAATGAATTTATTATATTGAGTAATATGAATATATATATATATATATATATATATATATATATATATATATATATATATATATATATATATATATGCGAGTATGTATGTAAAGGGCTCGGTATTTACCCTGGTTGTTTTAGGTTGCCATAGATTTTTGACACCCGACATTGACCAATTATTTGTGATGTAAAGTATTACCGCGTAACTTATAATTAATGACACCTTACTGATTTGTTAGTAATGTTTTTAACTATTCAATTTTTTAATACTATGTCAAATGTTGCATGTAAATGGAACAAGTAGCAGGTCGTAAGAAAACAAAACCCTAATCCTTATCCAAATTTATTTGGCAAGATCATAGTGAAATCAGTAAACTACGAAACCGTGCGCCCCGCCAACAAATCCTTCTATCAGTAAACTATGAAACAAATCCTTCCTCTACGATTGGAAACCTAACTATTTGTCGTTAGTCAGTTTCGTGACTAACATCTCTTGACTCCACGATCTATACTAGAAATAGAAATTCAGTGATCTTAATTTGAACTGATTTGGGTTAATAATTTAGTAATGTGAATACGGGACCTAGATAGGTCCAAAGACCTAATTCCATTGAAATATCATATAGTATTATGGAAATATGTTCCCAATGTTTGTGACTGGATTCGATAATTTTTCTTTAATCTGAATTAACTTTGAAATTTTATACCAAGTGCGTCAAGTGACGAAAAGAAAATTTTTGTATATAATACGAATAAACTAAAATTTTTGTCTGTCGTTAAGACAAACGAATAAATACTCTCATGGACACTAATCACAGTGAATAAAGAGAGTTGAAAAAGGAGTTACTATCGACGTGAGAACAAAGACTCATAAAATTGTCGAAATTTCTCCTCTTGGGACAGAGACTCAATAAAATGCTACAAAAGTGTTTTTTTAAGATTAGTTAACCAATTATATTTTTTTCTTTTCTTTTTCACCATGATATGTATTCATTGTACTGAATCTGAAATATCGTCCCTTTCCGGCATTAATGCAGTAAGCGACATTTTGTAAATTTTACAGGAGAGCCGTAAAACTGAAATTTTGATGGTTTTTCTTGAATAACTTTTTTGTTTTCTGGACTATTTTCGTAAGAAAAATACAGCTAATATAATTAAACAAGCTCCGTGAAATAGGACAGTGATGTATATAATAGCTTAAAAATATTCACTTATTTTGGCGCTTAATTCATTTTTGCTTACAAAATTTTTAACAAATCAATGCTTCAAACAACATTCATTCAAATGTAGTAATGCATTAAGGCACACGGTGTCATAGTGAGATTGCGTTAAGCGACATTTAGGGGAAAAAATAAATTGTAATAAATTGCTGATTCGTTAATTGGAGAATGTTAGTTGTATATTGATCGGCTTACCTCTCCTTTATATGTAAAAATTAATCTATTCTTCTGAATAGTTAAGTTAATAATAACTGACACCATTATTTAGTTTTGTTTTTTCATTTATTTTTAGCGTTTTCTTTAAATTTATTAAAGCTTAGAATATTGCAAATCATTACTGATTTGTTAGGCTTACTGATACAATAAAAAGTTACATCATTCATTTACTAAATAAATGCAAATTGTCGAAACTTCACAAAACTGTAACTTTATCAATTTTTAACTATTGCAAGAAAAAATAAAAAACTGATGACAACGTGTTTCAATCTTGAATTTCTTCTTCATCTTTATCTGTCTCAGGGAGGGTATCTTGTGCTTCTCCCGTGTGTGGCAACTGCTGGTAGAACCCGTGTCGATGCATTGGTAGAATATTCTGATTACACAATTTGACAAGATCCTGGTACTTGGCCTTACTGACTTTGCCGTGGGAGCTCAGGTGGTTAGGATTCCACGTAATCAGTAGGTCCACGTCTCATATAGCCTCGGTGCTGAAAGGGACGCTAAACTAAAATGAACTCAACTCAATTGGCCTTACTGATAGGGATGGCTGCTGCATAAAGTCTGCTTGGCTGCTATTGTCCTTTCAGCGTAAGATACACTGCGCCCTTAGTCATTGAATACTTAACTTTGGCAAATTCACTATTTTTGGAAAAAACGACAACTCTCATTTTTTACAGCAAGAAAGGTTCCCCTGACTCATGTTCCTTAGCACTGAAGATTTGGGCTGCCAAAGTTGACCAATTTCTAAAAGAACCATGCTTCCATAATTCATGGATGTTGCTTTGTTCTTGCCATTCTCATGACGGTAATCCACTCGGATGGACTTTCAATTTTTTGATTATGAGATGCTTTCTCAATTTGACTATGCACACTGTCCACAGGCATATATGTGTGACCTGGTACCAACTAATTGATATGGATTCGTTGTAAGTTTTTGGATTTTTCAAGTTCATATTTCAACATGGCCAAAATATTTCTATTTTTGTTTTGACCGGCACAGTTATCGCAATACAGGATTACAGTTGAAACATTACCTTGTTCGTCCACTACATCTATATATCTCGAAATGATAGAAGCGATTTCATTCTAACCTCTCACCCCATACATAATTGTTCTGCTTTTTAATTCATATATCGAGAGATTGTATACGGAATACTTTCGTATGTAGTACAAAAGCATGGAATCGCCATGAGGCACGCTCAAACCTTCCTGCAAATCGAAACTCGCGTCAAGTGTTCCTTCCTGACTACCAATCACTCTACTGTTTCTTTGAAACGAGCCTTAGTTGCTTCTTCACCTTCAATATGTCGAGTGTAATCAGCTTTCTCTTCTTGGTTTACGTCTGTCTTGTTGGTAAAGGCGATACATTTCTGGCACTTGTCCTTTTTGTGTCTATGAAACCCAAGGTTGAATTTTGAGTTAAATATATAACGAAAAACTCTTTCACTCAGAGGAACATTTCCTTCTTCGTTCATTCCACGTGAGTAAATCGTATAGAGATAAGTGACGTTTTTGAGATCCTTGGGAAGATATAGTCGTGTTGTTTTATTTCTACAGTAGTGGGAAGGCACTACAGGAAGTCTTTGAATGAATTCAACAACGAGCTTCACACCTCGCTCGGATGTCGCATTGGGGCGAACTGAGTGGCGTCCTCGACCATCAGGTTTTGCTGAGCCTTCAGTGGATAGTGTAACAGTGTAATTCACAAACCTTTGTGAGGTATCTAATGTTGAGAGCAAGAATTGAAGACAAACTCTTCTATAGCCTTCACTTTCGTTAATAAAATACTGAAAAGATGATGCCCGTGGGATCTTACCATGAATCCTCCTTCTTTTCACTGGAACTTGTCTGGTTGCTCTTAAGATCCAATTCCTTTGATCATTCGGTTTTAAAGACCAAAAGTGTCTAAATAAGGATTGGTGCCTCTCTTCCATAATATCAGAATATTTATTTGGGCAAGACTTGCATTTGTTTGGTTGTACAGTATTTGTTTCTTCTCCATTCTTTCTTGCCTGTTTCTGTTGTAAGCTTGGCCACTTTGCTTTAATCATTTTTCTCTCTTTTTGAATAATTTTATTTTTAATTCTCAATCCCTTTTCCCCTACGATGTTCTTTTCTGGTGTAAAAGTAATCTCTCTACTTACAATCTTCCTCCGTTTCCTAGCACCGCTTCCTCATTGGAATCATCAATTGAATTCGACTATCCAGCTGAATTTCCTGAAACCCTTTTTCTCTTAACATATACTATACCTAGGTATATTCATCTGATGAGGTTGGTGTTTTGTCCAACCAATGTATTGAGTTTTCGGAAGGACAAGCCTGATTAAATATGATATCATCGTCAGAGAAATAGTCTAAATAGCTCAGTCCCAAATTTGTTCTTTTTCTCAAGTTCCGTTTCTCAGCGAAATAATGTTCATCTCTTTCTCGATTCTTTTCTAAAGTTCCCTCTTCATTCGGGTTTAGGGTCTCTTCCTCTACTGCTGTCTCCTGATGTTTGTTTGGGTTTTTCTTCCCTTCTTCAGCCTTCTTCTCATCCGGGTTTAGGGTATCTACTACTGCTCTCTTCGGATACTTGTTTGGGTTTTTCTTCCCTTCTTCAGCCTTCTTCTCATCCGGATATAGGGTATCTTCCACTGCTACTCTCTTCTGATGCTTGTTTGGGTTTTCCTTCCTTTCTTCAGCCCCAATTTTCATGATCTCACTCTTCAAACAATTAACTATATTGGAATATGTCCCGTTTGGTACCCTCGGCTTCATGACTTGTTTTTCAACTTGCTGTTTGGTTAGATTAAAAATCTTCCTCCCACGGGAAAACTAAAAGCAGAAAATAGCAAGAAAATGAACCAACCTAAAATGTGATAAAAGGTTTTTTTGTAAGTGGAGTGCAAAGTAATAGTTTTAAAAGCTTTGACTAATAGTACCTCCTGCCTACTAAATAAATCTGACTTTTGAAGTTGGCAGAAATCTTACAGCCATTAAATAAATTAGGTAGCTTTGATTTCCATTGACCTAAGAGGTCAGCTATAAGTATTAGCACGTGATAGTGTAAGTCGAAGCTTTAGGAAAATATTACTCTGCTATTTTTATCACGCTCTTTGAAATCGGTTTAATTTTTATATAATTAACATTGGCAATTTGTTACCTGGCCGGACGGGTAAGGGCAACTTGCCTGCCTGCCAAACAGCATTGGATAGGTTGAACGTGAGCACGAACCTTGTTCTAGCTAGTCATTCAAACTGAAGATCTCCGTGATATTTTTCAGTCTTAACAGGCGAATGCCGGAACGGCACTTCTGTAAGGCCAGAGCCGCTGGCTTTCCACATCCTTGCCCTCTATTCTTCTACGGTCTGACCCTTAGTTTCCTAAAGGCCACAACTAATTGGCATTGCTAATTAGTTACTAAAAGCAACCTTTCTTAACAGCTAGAGTTTATATGCACAGAACGATCATTACAATAGGAATAACCGCCATCAAATATCGATAACACGTAACTTCCACGTCATGAGCAGGTTAAATAGAAGACGCGCACGGCTACCGAACATAATAGAATGCACCTGATGCCCGTTATGGGCAAACAAAATTATGTGAGTAAATTTTGACTAGCGCAAACTGTTGGGGCACAAATGACTGCTGCCAGTACACCTGAGACCGTCGTACTTGTGAGATGTTCACGCGCTACAGTGTCAAGATTTTACCAACAGTGCTCATGACGGTCAGTCATTCGCCAAGCGATCACACTTGGATCAGGTACGTGCGGTGGGCAGAAAATGAACAACGAATAGCACTATGGTATCTCACCACAGGCGTATGTCAATGGAGGAATTGACGCACCAGAACAATGTGGGCCAATAAATCCTACAACAAATTTCAACCATGACCATGTGACATACCTTACATCGGTTAGGGTAACATAGCCGTAGACCAACACTATCACAATAACACAGAAATAACATACGGCTGACATGAAAAAAAGCAAAGGGATCATTGGACTATGGATCAATGAAAGAAGGTTATCTGCAGTGGTAAGTCCGGCTTTTCACTGAACCATATCGATGATATTGTTGGAAACAGCATAAGTATACGTCTCCGGGTTGCAGCATGGTAATTCAATAGGACGGTGGCGGTGCTGTTTATTGTCTGGGTCTGGGAAGTGACGCACAAGTATTTCTTACTCGATTAAACTTTTCATGGCCCATACATCCAAGTCCAAGAGAGCAGCGTCATATTCTAGCAGGAGAACGGAAGGTGTCATCAGGCTCCGTTTTTTACATAATGGTTGGAGGAACATGAAAATGAGTTTTCAATACTACCCTGATATCCAAAATTGCCAGACTTAACACTATTAAGCATGTATGGAACATGCTGTGATGTTCTGTGCAATGTGCTGCACATCGTCCAAATGTGCACCACTTGCAGGAACTGCTGCAACATAAATGGCTTGGATTGAACCTGCAGAATACAAGGAGTATACCTTGAGGAATCTATTCATAAGCGTTTGAATGCTTTGATTAACCACAATGAACACGCTATTAGATAAGTGTCCCTAATGTAGTGATCGTTTAGTCTTAGTGTATAAAATAATCATTCCTAATAACTTGTCAACAACAGGAATATTTTATATAACATGTTTACTGAATTTTAACGACTCTTTCACCATTCCGTAAGCTGAACAGTGTTACCTATTGCAAAAAGCTGCGCTTAAATAAGAATTTTCGAAGATATTAGTGGACAAAAATAAAATACATGCACACATGGAGTCATCCTTAAAAAATGAATTATTGAAGTCCTACGTTATTTTCAGTGTGTGAAACCGGGATATTGTTCTTTCCATTTAAGTGATAGGATGTTTAGAACACACTTTTTGTGATTGTTCATATTTTACCTTGACTTTCATCCAGTTGTACACAGGAAGTTTATTAAACAATGAAAAACATGTTCACGAAACTTTGATGATCGTTCATTAAGCAGAAAAATGTCCGGCTTTTCAACGATGTTTTAAACGTTTTAAAGGCAAAGTTTAAACTTCTAAGACCCACTGATATTCTTTAAAAAAATCTTCAGTCAATTACGGTGAATATCAACCCATGTATGTTGATAGTAGTTCCCCGAGATCATAGGCGTATCGATCCTAGCAGGAAAGTCTAGCTTGGATACGGTCATGTGGGGTCATGGAATGCTCCATCAAAGGGGTCCTTGTATAATTGATATACTAAAGTTAACTGTAAAACAATGAATAAATAATTTCTAATAGTTCTTAATATAAACTTACTCAATATGAAAAACAAAATCTCAGTTTAAATGTATATTTCTGACTTCAATGAAAATATTTGTGGAAGTGGATGCAACTGGTAGAAATTAATGTCAAAAAATCGTAATTATTTTCATGAATTTTAATTTTTCTAGACTTTGATTTAGGTAAGGATTATGCCCCCTAGGCCCGCTATTTACACCTAAGCTACACCTATTTACACCTAAGTTTTCTTTTCTGCCCGACAACAATTACCATCGTTAGGCTTATATTCATACAATGCCGTTGCATGTACTGTCTGGGAATAGTTTGTTGTTTAGGATTTTAATTCAACTCGCAGAGGCGTTGTTGTGCTAAGGTTAAGTAAACATACATTTGCTTTCCCCCACCTATTGTTGAAAAGGACGCATATGTACAATAATTTTACCATTCTCCCTGAAACCATTAAAATAACACCGACTATTTAATACACACCAGGCCCACTATGGAATTTCTGTTCCTATTTTGTTGACAAGTTTTGAAATCATTATATTTATTATAAATGAAAACGAAATGATTGATTTTAGCCTACTATTTAGTGAAATGATGTTAAAAAAAAATGATATCTGAAACCATGCAGTAAAGGGAACGGAAACAATCATTGTGAAAACTTGCTAAAAGTTGCTTCAAGCCTTACTATTGTTTTCCTCTTGCATGATCAATATAATTGTCACTTTCAGTCTACTGGCAAAAATGTATTAAACGCCAAGCGTAGAACCTCTTAGCTCCTTCCCCCTTACTGGCTCGCAACACATTTTTTTTTTTTTAATAGGCGCTCTGAAGTCGTGTAAATTGGACGCTTGTGCAGCTTCGGAAGTTCTCGCCGAAGAACTTCTGCACCGAAATATGAAACCTTAAAATGAATTATACGACGTTACACACTGTTATTGCAAGTAAAATAGCAGTAAGTAGCTATAATAATATTACCGTTTACTTCAGAAATGAGGCTGAGAGCTTCTTACATATATTTTTAAGATAGCAAAATTGCTGTAAGGAAAAGTATTTGTTCTTAGCAGGTAAATAGAACTGCAACAAATACTGGAAATCATTGATATCATTACATCAAAATTGTTTCAAGCGACTCAGAACCAACTTCAATCTGTCGCTTACTACACTTTTGCCATGAAATATTATAATAATCATGTTAATACCACATTTATTTGCTCCAAGCACGAAAATAATTTGGTTTTTGAAACAATCTAGAATACAAGTCAGTTTCTTCGTTTCATCGGAAACATTTATGCAGTAAATACAAACGACTGAGTGTTACTTACGACATTTTTGCCTCCAGCAAGTCTAATTACACCCGTGTAAGCGACATAGCTATCTCGGCAACCGTTAAAGATAGAAACATGGCAATTAGACCATTCGATGCACCTTAAAATTCTGAGCCAAAAACTGCAAAAAAGTCAATTTCGAAAAAAATGTCGCTTACTGCGTTAATGCCGGAAAGGGACGATATGTTTAATGTTTAACTTTGATTTTTTCCTTCTCTCTTCGTCTTTGGTTTTGTCGATTTTTTTAAATGTAATCCAATTTTTTAATATCTCTAAAAGAGAAATGTGTTATTTGATATTGTTGAAAGTAACAGATTTCTGTGCATGCCTATGTATTATTATGAATATAATTTTTTTATTCATGTATCAAACTTTTTCTGTTATGTCAAACTAAGTTTTCTTTTCTTGAAATGTAATAAATGTCTATAGAAATGTAGTTAGGTTAGTTTAATTCAACGAAATACAATCTGAAGTATACATTGTCCTGTATGAATGTGAGTGTGAGTGGAATGTAGGTTTAGTATTAAACGCACCAATTATTTTGACATATATATGTGACTTACTACAATTAATGGTAGTTGGCAATTAAAGTCTTTGAATGTCAATACTAACTTAAGTCGGCTCTATGAAGGAAGCGAAAAGGACCGAAGTAACCTGAACGAATGATCATCATAGGAGAACTTCGAGAGACAAAATTTTCGACAAATAGATGTGTTACTCTGATTTTTTTTTCTGCGGTCGATTCTAACAGGCCATCAACTTCGTCGTTTTTCTTTCAAATGTTGGATACTAGTCGAGAACTTTCGGAAATATTGAATAAACTGTTAAATCAAACTTTCTCATCTATCCCAGATCTAGATTGGGATAATTCAGTAGTTGGGGTTACATGGATCTAGGTCTGGAAAGTATGGGTTGACATGTGTCTACCTTTGATCACCTTAATACCAAATATTCACCCAATAGCTATTGAAAATGATCCCAATTCGATAATTATTCACTTTCCTTTACCATATTTCTCAAAAATATCAAGTAACAGTTTCTATATAATTTATAGAAATATCACCATATATTGAGGAAACTTAGAAACTTCCCTCGTACATATCTTAATTAAATATTAATTCCCCACTTTCATTTTAACATATGTGATGTATGTAGTGTCAATCTGTTAGAAAATGCTAAGATAATGAAATTTGGAGAGGGGTAAATTGACCTAATGTTAGCCCATTTCGATATAATATATATTGAAGAAACTTAGAAATTTCCTCGTACATATCTTATTTAAATATTAATTCCTCACTTTTATTTTAACATATGTGCTGTATGTAGTGTCTATCTGTGAGAAAATGCTAAGGTTATCAAATTTGGAGAGGGGTAAATTGACCTAATGTTAGCCAATTTCGATATAATATATATTGAAGAAACTTAGAAACTACCCTCGTACATATCTTATTTAAATATTAATTCCCCACTTTTATTTTAACATATGTGCTGTATATAGTGTCTATCTGTTAGAAAATGCTAAGATAATGAAATTTGGAGAGGGGTAAATTGACCTAATGTTAGCCCATTTCGATATAATATATATTGAAGAAACTTAGAAACTTCCCTCGTACATATCTTATTTAAATATTAATTCCTCACTTTTATTTTAACATATGTGCTGTATGTAGTGTCTATCTGTGAGAAAATGCTAAGGTTATCAAATTTGGAGAGGGGTAAATTGACCTAATGTTAGCCAATTTCGATATAATATATATTGAAGAAACTTAGAAACTACCCTCGTACATATCTTATTTAAATATTAATTCCCCACTTTTATTTTAACATATGTGCTGTACGTAGTGTCTGTCTGTTAGAAAATGCTAAGATAATGAAATTTGGAGAGGGGTAAATTGACCTAATTTTAGCCCATTTTGATATAATATATATTGAAGAAACTTAGAAACTTCCCTCGTACATATCTTATTTAAATATTAATTCCCCACTTTTATTTTAACATATGTGCTGTATATAGTGTCTATCTGTTAGAAAATGCTAAGATAATGAAATTTGGAGAGGGGTAAATTGACCTAATGTTAGCCCATTTCGATATAATATATATTGAAGAAACTTAGAAACTCCCCTCGTACATATCTTATTTAAATATTAATTCCCCACTTTTATTTTAACATATGTGCTGTATCTAGTGTCTATCTGTTAGAAAATGCTAAGCTTATCAAATTTGGAGAGGGGTAAATTGACGTAATGTTAGCCCATTTCGATATAATATATATTGAAGAAACTTAGAAACTTCCCTCGTACATATCTTATTTAAATATTAATTCCCCAATTTTATTTTAACATATGTGCTGTACGTAGTGCCTGTCTGTTAGAAAATGCTAAGATAATGAAATTTGGAGAGGGGTAAATTGTCCTAATGTTAGCCCATTTCGATATAATATATATTGAAGAAACTTAGAAATTTCCCTCGTACATATCTTATTTAAATATTAATTCCCCAGTTTTTTTTAACATATGTGCTGTATGTAGTGTCTATCTGTTAGAAAATGCTAAGATAATGAAATTTGGAGAGGGGTAAATTGACCTAATGTTAGCCCATTTCGATATAATATATATTGAAGAAACTTAGAAACTACCCTCGTACATATCTTATTTAAATATTAATTCCCCACTTTTATTTTAACATATGTGCTGTATCTAGTGTCTATCTGTTAGAAAATGCTAAAATTATCAAATTTGGAGAGGGGTAAATTGACCTAATGTTAGCCCATTTCGATACAATATATATTGAAAAAAATTAGAAACTTCCCACGTACATATCTTATTTAAATATTAATTCCTCACTTTTATTTTAACATATGTGCTGTATGTAGTGTCTATCTGTTAGAAAATGCTAAGATAATGAAATTTGGAGAGGGGTAAATTGACCTAATGTTAGCCCATTTCGATATAATATATATTGAAGAAACTTAGAAAATTCCCTCGTACATATCTTATTTAAATATTAATTCCCCACTTTTATTTTAACATATGTGCTGTATCTAGTGTCTATCTGTGAGAAAATGCTAAGGTTATCAAATTTGGAGAGGGGTAAATTGACCTAATGTTAGCCAATTTCGATATAATATATATTGAAGAAACTTAGAAACTACCCTCGTACATATCTTATTTAAATATTAATTCCCCACTTTTATTTTAACATATGTGCTGTATATAGTGTCTATCTGTTAGAAAATGCTAAGATAATGAAATTTGGAGAGGGGTAAATTGACCTAATGTTAGCCCATTTCGATATAATATATATTGAAGAAACTTAGAAACTTCCCTCGTACATATCTTATTTAAATATTAATTCCTCACTTTTATTTTAACATATGTGCTGTATGTAGTGTCTATCTGTGAGAAAATGCTAAGGTTATCAAATTTTGAGAGGAGTAAATTGACCTAATGTTAGCCAATTTCGATATAATATATATTGAAGAAACTTAGAAACTACCCTCGTACATATCTTATTTAAATATTAATTCCCCACTTTTATTTTAACATATGTGCTGTACGTAGTGTCTGTCTGTTAGAAAATGCTAAGATAATGAAATTTGGAGAGGGGTAAATTGACCTAATTTTAGCCCATTTTGATATAATATATATTGAAGAAACTTAGAAACTTCCCTCGTACATATCTTATTTAAATATTAATTCCCCACTTTTATTTTAACATATGTGCTGTATATAGTGTCTATCTGTTAGAAAATGCTAAGATAATGAAATTTGGAGAGGGGTAAATTGACCTAATGTTAGCCCATTTCGATATAATATATATTGAAGAAACTTAGAAACTCCCCTCGTACATATCTTATTTAAATATTAATTCCCCACTTTTATTTTAACATATGTGCTGTATCTAGTGTCTATCTGTTAGAAAATGCTAAGCTTATCAAATTTGGAGAGGGGTAAATTGACGTAATGTTAGCCCATTTCGATATAATATATATTGAAGAAACTTAGAAACTTCCCTCGTACATATCTTATTTAAATATTAATTCCCCAGTTTTATTTTAACATATGTGCTGTACGTAGTGCCTGTCTGTTAGAAAATGCTAAGATAATGAAATTTGGAGAGGGGTAAATTGACCTAATGTTAGCCCATTTTGATATAATATATATTGAAGAAACTTAGAAACTTCCCTCGTACATATCTTATTTAAATATTAATTCCCCACTTTTATTTTAACATATGTGCTGTATGTAGTGTCTATCTGTTAGAAAATGCTAAGATAATGAAATTTGGAGAGGGGTAAATTGTCCTAATGTTAGCCCATTTCGATATAATATATATTGAAGAAACTTAGAAATTTCCCTCGTACATATCTTATTTAAATATTAATTCCCCAGTTTTTTTAACATATGTGCTGTATGTAGTGTCTATCTCTTAGAAAATGCTAAGATAATGAAATTTGGAGAGGGGTAAATTGACCTAATGTTAGCCCATTTCAATATAATAAATATTGAAGAAACTTAGAAACTTCCCTCGTACATATCTTATTTAAATATTAATTCCCCACTTTTATTTTAACATATGTGCTGTATGTAGTGTCTATCTGTTAGAAAATGCTAAGATAATGAAATTTGGAGAGGGGTAAATTGACCTAATTTTAGCCCATTTCGATATAATATATATTGAAGAAACTTAGAAATTTCCCTCGTACATATCTTATTTAAATATTAATTCCCCAGTTTTATTTTAACATATGTGCTGTATGTAGTGTCTATCTCTTAGAAAATGCTAAGATAGTGAAATTTGGAGAGGGGTAAATTGACCTAATGTTAGCCCATTTCAATATAATATATATTGAAGAAACTTAGAAACTTCCCTCTTACAAATCTTATTTAAATATTAATTCCCCACTTTTATTTTAACATATGTGCTGTATGTAGTGTCTATATGTTAGAAAATGCTAAAATTATCAAATTTGGAGAAGGGTAAATTGACCTAATGTTAGCCCATTTCGATACAATATATATTGAAAAAAATTAGAAACTTCCCACGTTCATATCTTATTTAAAATTATTATTCCTCACTTTTATTTTAACATATGTGCTGTATGTAGTGTCTATCTGTTAGAAAATGCTAAGATAATGAAATTTGGAGAGGGGTAAATTGACCTAATGTTAGCCCATTTCGATATAATATATATTGAAGAAACTTAGAAACTTCCCTCGTACATATCTTATTTAAATATTAATTCCCCACTTTTATTTTAACATATGTGCTGTATGTCGTGTCTATCTGTTAGAAAATGCTAAGATAATGAAATTTGGAGAGGGGTAAATTGACCTAATGTTAGCCCATTTCGATATAATATATATTGAAGAAACTTAGAAACTTCCCTCGTACATATCTTATTTAAATATTAATTCCCCACTTTTATTTTAACATATGTGCTGTATGTAGTGTCTATCTGTTAGAAAATGCTAAGACAATGAAATTTGGAGAGGGGTAAATTGACCTAATGTTAGCCCATTTCGATATAATATATATTGAAGAAACTTAGAAACTTCCCTCGTACATATCTTATTTAAATATTAATTCCCCAATTTTATTTTAACATATGTGCTGTATGTAGTGTCTACCTGTTAGAAAATGCTAAGATAATGAAATTTGGAGAGGGATAAATTGACCTAAAGTTAGCTCATTTCGATATAATATATATTGAAGAAACTTAGAAACTTCCCTCGTACATATCTTATTAAAACATTAATTCCCCACTTTTATTTTAACATATGTGCTGTACGTAGTGCCTGTCTGTTAGAAAATGCTAAGATAATGAAATTTGGAGAGGGGTAAATTGACCTAATGTTAGCCCATTTCGATATAATATATATTGAAGAAACTTAGAAACTTCCCTCGTACATATCTTATTTAAATATTAATTCCCCACTTTTATTTTAACATATGTGCTGTATGTAGTGTCTATCTGTTAGAAAATGCTAAGATAATGAAATTTGGAGAGGGGTAAATTGACCTAATGTTAGCCCATTTCGATATAATATATATTGAAGAAACTTAGAAAATTCCCTCGTACATATCTTATTTAAATATTAATTCCCCACTTTTATTTTAACATATGTGCTGCATCTAGTGTCTATCTGTTAGAAAATGCTAAAATTATCAAATTTGGAGAGGGGTAAATTGACCTAATGTTAGCCCATTTCGATACAATATATATTGAAAAAAATTAGAAACTTCCCACGTACATATCTTATTTAAATATTAATTCCTCACTTTTATTTTAACATATGTGCTGTATGTAGTGTCTATCTGTTAGAAAATGCTAAGATAATGAAATTTGGAGAGGGGTAAATTGACCTAATGTTAGCCCATTTCGATATAATATATATTGAAGAAACTTAGAAACTTCCCTCGTACATATCTTATTTAAATATTAATTCCCCACTTTTATTTTAACATATGTGCTGTATGTAGTGTCTATCTGTTAGAAAATGCTAAGATAATGAAATTTGGAGAGGGTAAATTGACCTAATGTTAGCCCATTTCGATATAATATATATTGAAGAAACTTAGAAACTTCCCTCGTACATATCTTATTTAAATATTAATTCCCCACTTTTATTTTAACATATGTGCTGTATGTAGTGTCTATCTGTTAGAAAATGCTAAGATAATGAAATTTGGAGAGGGGTAAATTGACCTAATGTTAGCCCATTTCGATATAATATATATTGAAGAAACTTAGAAACTTCCCTCGTACATATCTTATTTAAATATTAATTCCCCACTTTTATTTTAACATATGTGCTGTATGTAGTGTCTACCTGTTAGAAAATGCTAAGATAATGAAATTTGGAGAGGGATAAATTGACCTAAAGTTAGCTCATTTCGATATAATATATATTGAAGAAACTTAGAAACTTCCCTCGTACATATCTTATTAAAACATTAATTCCCCACTTTTATTTTAACATATGTGCTGTACGTAGTGCCTGTCTGTTAGAAAATGCTAAGATAATGAAATTTGGAGAGGGGTAAATTGACCTAATGTTAGCCCATTTCGATATAATATATATTGAAGAAACTTAGAAACTTCCCTCGTACATATCTTATTTATATATTAATTCCCCACTTTTATTTTAACATATGTGCTGTATGTAGTGTCTATCTGTTAGAAAATGCTAAGATAATGAAATTTGGAGAGGGGTAAATTGACCTAATGTTAGCCCATTTCGATATAATATATATTGAAGAAACTTAGAAAATTCCCTCGTACATATCTTATTTAAATATTAATTCCCCACTTTTATTTTAACATATGTGCTGTATCTAGTGTCTATCTGTTAGAAAATGCTAAGGCTATCAAATTTGGAGAGGGGTAAATTAACCTAATGTTAGCCCATTTCGATATAATATATATTGAAGAAACTTAGAAACTTCCCTCGTACATATCTTATTTAAATATTAATTCCCCACTTTTATTTTAACAGATGTGCTGTACGTAGTGTCTGTCTGTTAGAAAATGCTAAGATAATGAAATTTGGAGAGGGGTAAATTGACCTAATGTTAGCCCATTTCGATATAATATATTTTGAAGAAACTTAGAAACTTCCCTCGTACATATCTTATTTAAATATTAATTCCCCACTTTTATTTTAACATATGTGCTGTATGTAGTGTCTGTCTGTTAGAAAATGCTAAGATAATGAAATTTGGAGAGGGGTAAATTGACCTAATGTTAGCCCATTTCGATATAATATATATTGAAGAAACTTAGAAACTTCCCTCGTACATATCTTATTTAAATATTAATTCCCCACTTTTATTTTAACATTTGTGCTGTATGTAGTGTCTATCTGTGAGAAAATGCTAAGGTTATCAAATTTGGAGAGGGGTAAATTGACCTAATGTTAGCCCATTTCGATATAATATATATTGAAGAAACTTAGAAACTTCCCTCGTACATATCTTATTTAAATATTAATTCCCCACTTTTATTTTAACATATGTGCTGTATGTAGTGTCTATCTGTTAGAAAATGCTAAGATAATGAAATTTGGAGAGGGGTAAATTGACCTAATGTTAGCCCATTTCGATATAATATATATTGAAGAAACTTAGAAAATTCCCTCGTACATATCTTATTTAAATATTAATTCCCCTCTTTTATTTTGAGATATGTGCTGTATGTAGTGTCTATCTGTGAGAAAATGCTAAGGTTATCAAATTTGGAGAGGGGTAAATTGACCTAATGTTAGCCCATTTCGATATAATATATATTGAAGAAACTTAGAAACTTCCCTCGTACATATCTTATTTAAATATTAATTCCCCACTTTTATTTTAACATATGTGCTGTACGTAGTGTCTATCTGTGAGAAAATGCTAAGCTTATCAAATTTGGAGAGGGGTAAATTGACCTAATGTTAGCCAATTTCGATATAATATATATTGAAGAAACTTAGAAACTTCCCTCGTACATATCTTATTTAAATATTAATTCCCCATTTTTATTTTAACATATGTGCTGTACGTAGTGTCTGTCTGTTAGAAAATGCTAAGATAATGAAATTTGGAGAGGGGTAAATTGACCTAATGTTAGCCCATTTCGATGTAATATATATTGAAGAAACTTAGAAACTTCCCTCGTACATATCTTATTTAAATATTAATTCCCCACTTTTATTTTAACATATGTGCTGTACGTATTGTCTGTCTGTTAGAAAATGCTAAGATAATGAAATTTGGAGAGGGGTAAATTGACCTAATGTTAGGCCATTTCGATATAATTTACATTGAGGAAACTTAGAAACTTCCCTCGTACATATCTTATTTAAATATTAATTCCCCACTTTTATTTTAACATATGTGCTGTATGTAGTGTCTGTCTGTTAGAAAATGCTATGATAGTGAAATTTGGAGAGGGGTAAATTGACCTAATGTTAGCCCATTTCGATATAATATATATTGAAGAAACTTAGAAACTTACCTCGTACATATCTTATTTAAATATTAATTCCCCAATTTTATTTTAACATATGTGCTGTATGTAGTGTCTATCTGTGAGAAAATGCTAAGGTTTTCAAATTTGGAGAGGGGTAAATTGACCTAATATTAGCCCATTTCGATATAATATATATTGAATAAACTTAGAAACTTCCCTCGTACATATCTTATTTAAATATTAATTCCCCACTTTTATTTTAAGATATGTGCTGTATGTAGTGTCTGTCTGTTAGAAAATGCGAAGATAATGAAATTTGGAGAGGGGTAAATTGACCTAATGTTAGCCCATTTTGATATAATATATATTGAAGAAACTTAGAAACTTCCCTCGTACATATCTTATTTAAATATTAATTCCCCACTTTTATTTTAACATATGTGCTGTATGTAGTGTCTATCTGTTAGAAAATGCTAAGATAATGAAATTTGGAGAGGGGTAAATTGACCTAATGTTAGCCCATTTCGATATAATATATATTGAAGAAACTTAGAAACTTCCCTCGTACATATCTTATTTAAATATTAATTCCCCACTTTTATTTTAACATATGTGCTGTATGTAGTGTCTATCTGTGAGAAAATGCTAAGGTTATCAAATTTGGAGAGGGGTAAATTGACCTAATGTTAGCCAATTTCGATATAATATATATTGAAGAAACTTAGAAACTTCCCTCGTACATATCTTATTTAAATATTAATTCCCCATTTTTATTTTAACATATGTGCTGTACGTAGTGTCTGTCTGTTAGAAAATGCTAAGATAATGAAATTTGGAGAGGGGTAAATTGACCTAATGTTAGCCCATTTCGATGTAATATATATTGAAGAAACTTAGAAACTTCCCTCGTACATATCTTATTTAAATATTAATTCCCCACTTTCTTATTTTAACATATGTGCTGTACGTAGTGTCTGTCTGTTAGAAAATGCTAAGATAATGAAATTTGGAGAGGGGTAAATTGACCTAATGTTAGGCCATTTCGATATAATTTACATTGAGGAAACTTAGAAACTTCCCTCGTACATATCTTATTTAAATATTAATTCCCCACTTTTATTTTAACATATGTGCTGTATGTAGTGTCTGTCTGTTAGAAAATGCTATGATAATGAAATTTGGAGAGGGGTAAATTGACCTAATGTTAGCCCATTTCGATATAATATATATTGAAGAAACTTAGAAACTTCCCTCGTACATATCTTATTTAAATATTAATTCCCCACTTTTATTTTAACATATGTGCTGTATGTAGTGTCTGTCTGTGAGAAAATGCTAAGGTTATCAAATTTGGAGAGGGGTAAATTGACCTAATGTTAGCCCATTTCGATATAATATATATTGAAGAAACTTAGAAACTCCCCTCGTACATATCTTATTTAAATATTAATTCCCCACTTTTGTTTTAACATATCTGCTGTATGTAGTGTCTATCTGTTAGAAAATGCTAAGATAATGAAATTTGGAGAGGGGTAAATTGACCTAATGTTAGCCCATTTCGATATAATATATATTGAAGAAACTTAGAAACTTCCCTCGTACATATCTTATTTAAATATTAATTCCCCACTTTTATTTTAACATATGTGCTGTATGTAGTGTCTATCTGTGAGAAAATGCTAAGGTTATCAAATTTGGAGAGGGGTAAATTGACCTAATGTTAGCCCATTTCGATATAATATATATTGAAGAAACTTAGAATCTTTCCTCGTACATATCTTATTTAAATATTAATTCCCCACTTTTATTTTAACATATGTGCTGTACGTAGTGTCTGTCTGTTAGAAAATACTAAGATAATGAAATTGGAGAGGGGTAAATTGACCTAATGTTAGCCCATTTTGATATAATATATATTGAAGAAACTTAGAAACTTCCCTCGTACATATCTTATTTAAATATTAATTCCCCACTTTTATTTTAACATATGTGCTGTATGTAGTGCCTATCTGTTAGAAAATGCTAAGATAATGAAATTTGGAGAGGGGTAAATTGACCTAATGTTAGCACATTTCGATATAATATATATTGAAGAAACTTAGAAACTTCCCTCGTACATATCTTATTTAAATATTAATTCCCCACTTTTATTTTAACATATGTGCTGTACGTAGTGTCTGTCTGTTAGAAAATGCTAAGATAATAAAATTTGGAGAGGGGTAAATTGACCTAATGTTAGCCCATTTTGATATAATATATATTGAAGAAACTTAGAAACTTCCCTCGTACATATCTTATTTAAATATTAATTCCCCACTTTTATTTTAACATATGTGCTGTATGTAGTGCCTATCTGTTAGAAAATGCTAAGATAATGAAATTTGGAGAGGGGTAAATTGACCTAATGTTAGCCCATTTCGATATAATATATATTGAAGAAACTTAGAAACTTCCCTCGTACATATCTTATTTAAATATTAATTCCCCACTTTTATTTTAACATATGCGCTGTATCTAGTGTCTATCTGTTAGAAAATGCTAAGATAATGAAATTTGGAGAGGGGTAAATTGACCTAATGTTAGGCCATTTCGATATAATATATATTGAAGAAACTTAGAAACTTCCCTCGTACATATCTTATTTAAATATTAATTCCCCACTTTTATTTTAACATATGTGCTGTATGTTGTGTCTATCTGTTAGAAAATGCTAAGATAATGAAATTTGGAGAGGGCTAAATTGACCTAATGTTAGGCCATTTCGATATAATATATATTGAAGAAACTTTGCAAACTTCCCTCGTACATATCTTATTTAAATATTAATTCCCCACTTTTATTTTAACATATGTGCTGTGTGTAGTGTCTATCTGTTAGAAAATGCTAAGATAATGAAATTTGGAGAGGGGTAAATTGACCTAATGTTAGCCCATTTCGATATAATATATATTGAAGAAACTTAGAAACTTCCCTCGTACATATCTTATTTAAATATTAATTCCCCACTTTTATTTTAACATATGTGCTGTATGTAGTGTCTATCTGTTAGAAAATGCTAAGGTTATCAAATCTGGAGAGGGGTAAATTGACCTAATGTTAGCCCATTTCGATATAATATATATTGAAGAAACTTAGAAACTTCCCTCGTACATATCTTATTTAAATATTAATTCCCCAATTTTATTTTAACATATGTGCTGTATGTAGTGTCTATCTGTCAGAAAATGCTAAGATAATGAAATTTGGAGAGGGGTAAATTGACCTAATGTTAGGCCATTTCGATATAATATATATTGAAGAAACTTAGAAACTTCCCTCGTACATATCTTATTTAAATATTAATTCCCCAATTATATTTTACCATATGTGCTGTACGTAGTGTCTGTCTGTTAGAAAATGCTAAGATAATGAAATTTGGAGAGGGGTAAATTGACCTAATGTTAGCCCATTTTGATATAATATATATTGAAGAAACTTAGAAACTTCCCTCGTACATATCTTATTTAAATATTAATTCCCCACTTTTATTTTAACATATGTGCTGTATGTAGTGTCTATCTGTTAGAAAATGCTAAGATAATGAAATTTGGAGAGGGGTAAATTGACCTAATGTTAGCCCATTTCGATATAATATATATTGAAGAAACTTAGAAATTTCCCTCGTACATATCTTATTTAAATATTAATTCCCCACTTTTATTTTAACATATGTGCTGTATGTAGTGTCTATCTGTTAGAAAATGCTAAGATAATGAAATTTGGAGAGGGGTAAATTGACCTAATGTTAGCCCATTTCGATATAATATATATTGAAGAAACTTAGAAACTTCCCTCGTACATATCTTATTTAAATATTAATTCCCCACTTTTATTTTAACATGTGTGCTGTATGTGGTTCCTGTCTGTAAGACAATGGTACGATAATGTAAGTTTGAGAGGGGTAATTTCACTTTGTACTTTCAAGTTTTTTTTTCTGTTGATGAGATTTTGGAAGTATTTTAAATGAGCTGTTCTTGATACTATTTTTCTCTTTTTAATTAATATATTTAGTGGAGGAATGCTTCGTGGATAGCACAAATTGTTAGTAACAGTATTTGTTTGTTGTTGTCTATAGTGATAATTGTTTTGTTTCTATTACTGGCAACCCTGGTAGTTGTTGAATTGTCTGCGGACGAACGTCTGCCAAAATCACTCCGGTTATGCTATGCAGTGCCATATTTAAGGTGGTGGATTCAGGGCTTAAACACTCACCGAAATTTTATCACAAGTTTTTATTGTTTTATATATATATATATTGCAAAATTTTCACATTTTCAGGAATAAAGTTAGCAAAGCCCCTCGAAAGAAAATCGTAAATACCCCATTGATTCTATAAAATAGAAAACTCAACTAAAATTATACACAAATATTATTTTATCCTGTACGGTAGCGTTTGGTAAATTTATATATATGTTTAATGTATCAGACTTTTATTCTACAGGCTATTATAGTCCAAGCCCTATGTATGAAGAAAAAAAAAACAGGTACTCTGAATAACTCTTGAGAGTATATATCTAAATTAAACGGTGTCGTCCCACTTGCGACAGTCCTATTATCGACAGGAACTGTTAACTGTCCTATGAGCGACTATTCGATCTGTTAACTGCCCTATTAGTCACCGATTCGTCCATACTAAGATAATGAAAGAATATAAGGTTCTCTCTTCTTTAACCTGTTTCATGCAAATGTGATTTAGAACCTAACAAAATGTATTATGAAAATTTTCGCTCTACCTGAATTTAATACATGAGAATGCTCTCATTACAATAACAATCTTTTATACGTTTTTCCTAATATTATATTTTTGAATTAATTTCTATGAATACATTGACTATATCAAGGGGAAAACTAACTAAATACTTAGAGTAGCTCCGCCTTTGTGTATGGTTCTAATATAATTAAAAATTTCATGTTAAAATTATACGGAGCATAAGTTTAGATTGAATATGTTTATGGCATAAGATAGAAATCAGAAAGAGGTAGGGGCACCCGAAGAAAATTTTCTAGGGAAGGACATCTCCATGGTTGCTGTATCACGTCTGGTATATCTGATATTTAATATATGTGGTTTGCTATATTACGTATACACTTTTGTGAGCCAGGGGAAAAACTTCTTACTATGTGTTAAAGAAATCATTTGATAACATATTAGCATTGATAGATGCCTTCCACGCCAAAACTAAACTCCCAGAGGCGAGCCTTCGCATGTTCCCAACAATGTGTGCAATACCCAGTGATAATAGCTTCGTTTCCTGACTGTGAGCAGTATAGCCCGTAAGCCTGTCTAGCGAGCTGGTGAGGCCCAGAAGGAAGGGTCTCTAAGTGTTTCCAACTTACTATTTTGTTACCGAAAAAGGCGAAATTTTGAAGTATTTATTTTATAAGAAACCAAAGGTAAAGAAAATATACGATAGAAATCAGGGTAGGCCCGGCCTTAGAGCCTCATAGTACGCTTCGGCACTGTAAATAAATAAATAAATAATATTTTTAAAAAGAAAAGAAGCACGCGAAACTCATGTCTGTGGACATCTTGCTTCCCCCTAACAAAATCCGAAATGACGCCAGCTTCTAAAGGGTGCGTCAGCAGAGCTGTAGTCGAGGGTACACGGCGGTACACGACGTATACCCTCTGCTTAATAGTAGTCATTAGCGTTTACCTTCTCCTTCAAAGCGTACAGTACTATCTACTTTTATTTCATTTACATTTATTTATTTAATTGGGTTATGATTTCAATGATAACCCGGCGTCGGGATGTGACGCCTCTATCACCCACTTCTTCGAAACTGCAGTTAGGCTGGTCTTCCAGGTTGAGGATTATGCAGGACTGATCACCCGGCATTTAAAACCTGAGACCGAGCACAGCAGAAAGACAAACCTAGAATGTGGACTGCTCTTTTTGAATACCAACCTTGCTATGTCCTGTTTATGATAAATGGATTTGTGGTTTTAATACGCATGGATCCGGAGCCATGGGACGGAGGAGTGAAGCTCATGGAATAGATCGAATGGTTCCGCAGAGCTATCGCAGAAACTGCACATGCTATACGGGCAAAATTCCATACCTAACCTCAGAATATATCCTATGGATTGCCAACCGAACCAAAGACAATGTATCCTTTACAACCGTTATATCGCCATACCTATCCTCTACAAACGCAACCTGTCACACAACCAGTGCACAGTTATGTACCTACATATAAACAACAATTTAATCCTTCTATGACGACTTCTCAACCTAATCCTCAAGAATATCAGACCACAAATCAAGAACCAAAGACCGTTCTCCACCACGAGCAAAATCCTCCACAAAATGACCTATCTACCTTGGCCAATAAAATGGCAGAATTATCGCTGGTGATAGCGCAGACAACTTACAGAAATCAACTGAAGAACAGAAATCAGGGAAACTGAAGGAGGGATAACAATAATAACGGGAAAAAATGGGAACAAGCCTAGAACAGTCAGCAGGCTACACCCACGAAAGATCAAATTTTGGTATGCGCGATATGCCAGAAGCGGGGGTATGGTGCATACGTTTGTTATAAGCGTCAAAAACGTGTAAGGCAGCCTTTGGGCAAGGGGGCCGACAGCCATCATTATCCGGAACATGAAGACCAGAGAGAAACTAACAAACATAATAGCATAAATTACGAAATTCGTGTGATAGAAGGACAATCGGGACAATTGGCAGAAAAAAGGGAAAACATTGCCCTAGAAGACGAAAATAACAGGTCACATTTAATAATTAAAACTAAATCAGGTTCTCAGAATGCAATAATTGACACCGGTAGCACAATATCGCTCTGGCCTGCCGATATCTTGCCCCCTGGAACAAGTCTAATTCCATTGCAGACAATAGTAAAAGGAATTTCGGGAAACAATATTTGTTTAAATCAAATAGCACTGATAAAATTTAAAATAGGTCAAAGAACATTTACTCATTACTTTAGAATAATCAGCAGGACAATGGAAATAATTATAGGAATTAACTTTCTCCAACGTTCGCATTCCAACATCAACTTAAACAAGAATATAATTTCTTTCTTTAAAAGTCCACGGAAGCCACAGCTACCAGCTGAGAGCAAAGAAAATACACTGTTATCTTTTACAACTCAGATAATATTGCAGACAGACTACAACTGCTTATACGTGACTAAGCAAATAACTTTACCTCCACGCTCGCATACGTTCATTCAAGTGGCAGGAAAGAAAAAATAGCTGATGCGGAATTCTTGTATATATCATTGCTTCCTGGAATACTTGAGAAACTTATGTTAAATGCTCTCGACCAGAAGATAGAAACAGACAAAATGACAATTTTAATTTGAAATCCTAACAGCAGCAGCGTGACTTTAAAGAAGTGGCGGTTCTTAAAGAAGGACACGAATTTTTTTTAATTCCTTAGAAGAACCAAATTTTCTAGAAAAGCGTACCAGTTTAAGACAAAAGAAGAAACTGAAGAAATCTTAAAATATACAGAAAAACTTTTCAATAGAGGTCTTTGACGTCAAACCCAAAATTAGACAAAAAGCAAAAACAAGCAGTTTATGAACTATTGTTCAAGTATAGGGACGTTTTTACGTATGCCCCTGACGACATCGGATGTTTTAGGGGATATGTTTATAAAATTAGTAATTTTAAGTCTGCTGTATTTCACGACCATTCCCCACCAATTCCATTACATATCAGGAACCAGGTAGACAAACAGATTCAAGAGCTTATCAAGGCAAAAATAGACCCACATGCAATAATGAATATTGCCCTCCACTTCTGGTGCTCAGGAAACCTAATACGCAAGAATTCCCAATAGTTCTTAATCTGCAGAAGTAACTTATAACAGTTATACCAAGTATTTATCAGTGCCATTTCAATCAACAGAGGATATTCTAAACTCTATAAAGGGGAAAACCTTCATAACAAACGTTGAGCTCTCCAATTCATACTTCCAAATTTTGCTGCATTCTAAGAGCCGAAAATATATGACCTTCGAGGTCAATCATAACAGAAAATCATACAAATTTTTTAGGTGCACAATCGGGCACAAGACGAGCTCCCAAAATCTCAGTGTCGCGACGAGGAAGATTTTGGAGGGACTACCCGATAGGATTACAAGTTTTGCAGATGATTTTGTCAGCAGCGCATATAACTTTCCACAGCATTTGCAGGATTTAGAATTACTATTTTAGAAGCTTAGAAAACACGATTTTCGGGTTTCACCCAAGAAGACACACATCGGTTACCATGAGCTTAATGTATTAGGACACCTTTTTAGTGGAGAATCAATTAAAATATCTCCAAAGATAGCCAAGAAAATACGAAATTTTAAGAGACCGACTGCAAAGCGAATTCTTAAAAGTTTTCTCGGCCTATGTTCATACTCGCTAGAAATCCGCGTCTATAGTGATAGCAGTCAAATGCAAATAGCTGGAATACTCGCTTACTATGATACAAAAACTGACACTGAGAAGGTGTTTGCCTACTGTTCTCGAAGACTGATGAAAACTGAAGAGAAAGCTAGCATATGGCAAAAAGAATTATACGCAGTCATATATACTTTGCATAAATTCCGCTAATTTTTGTTAAACAGAAGTTTCAATCTATTCGTAGACTCAAAATGCATAGCGACGATGAACACAACTTGATAAAGTTGGAAAATATATCAGATACAAACTATTCTTAGCCGATTATGATTTCGATATACAGTATTTACCAGGGTCCAAAGATCCAGCAGATATAATCAGTAGGCTTGAACAAACGCGAGATATCAAGAAAGAAGAAAAAGAAGAAAATAGCTGCGAAAAAGGCAAAGACTATTATGCTTTTAGGTCAATAGTCTTCAAGTTAACACTATAGAAGTGAAACAAACAACCTTCTCCCAAACATCGCAAGAGAGCAGCGTAAGGACCTCATTTCTGTTTTGGAAGGGAAAGAACCGGACAAGATCTCTACAGTTAAGTCAGCAAGATTTTAAGTCTTAAAAACGGCATATTATATAAAAAGCAAAACCATCATGATTATGGTTTATTGTATCTTCTATGCATACCCAAATCGTTAGCCAACTTATGGTTCACAACCTTCCACCGCCAAGCAACTGGCCCACATTTCGGTTTCTCAAAATCGTATAAAACCGCCATAAAGAAACTTTATATGCCGCATCTCAAAATCTATCTTGCTCACAAAATACGTACGTGCCAGAACTGCCAACGTCTAAAGAAGCTACCACAAAAGAAACAGGCCGGACTACTACATCACCCAGTAGGAGAAATAGCAACAATATGGGTATATGACGAACTCGGGCCCTTCCCAAGTAAAGAAGGATGAAATAAATACATACTAGTAGCCACAGAATTAGCTACACGTTATGCGATTGCAAAAACAGTGGACACCATAAACGCGAAAAATATAGAGAAATTTTCGGAATATGATATCATTCTCAAATTCGGAGCATTTACAACGCTGTATTGGGACCAACATTCAGTACATGGAGCGTCTCGTTTGCAACATTTACCGCAGAAGTACGATTTCACCTATAAGTACTCACCCGCATATAATCATGCTTCGATAGAGTTGGTAGAGCAAACCAACAAAATTATACAAAATTGTCTCAATTTTTTGTACAAGAACACCATACGGATTGGGAAAGATGGTTACCGCCAGGGGCGTAACTACTACGGCGCGAAACCCCGCAATGCGGGTGGGCCTAACACTTCCAAGGATGCCCTTCCCCCTAGCCTTCTAATAGGTCGAATCAACATACTTTTCAGTTTTGTAGACTATTAGTCGGCAATGTTCTGCCATGCTCCCCTTTTTTCGGTTATATCTGAAGGAAGAAATAATTAAGCTGTGTAAAAACTGGAATGTTCAGACATCATTTAGACACAAATGATTCAAAAAGGTCAAACATTATTTTGTCGAGTTGTGTAAAAATAGTCGTCTCAGTGAGAGTGAACGAAACTTTAGGATTAACATCTATATTAAACTATTTGACATACTAAATTAACAGTTACATTGCTGTTTTACATCTTTGCGTGATACAGTATCCAAATTTTCCTTTTCGTTTCCTGCCGATATAATTCATCTCACTGATGATGAAATTCTAAGAAGGACGCAGATACTTCAAAAAACTTATAGTTGTGATATTGGTTCTTCGTTTCTGATGGAAGTAATTTGCTTTGTGAAACATTTGAAATCTGAAATAAGTGTTCAGAGTTCTGTGTTTCACCTAACAAGGCTTTTAATTGTGAAATATATCACTGGCATCTAGCTTTGCAGAACTTATTACCGTGTATTGGTTGTTTATGACGCTCTCTGTCAGTTCCACAGAGAGGTCATTCTCAAAATTGAAATTAATAATAATAATAATAATAATAATAATAATAATAATAATAATAATAATAATAATAATAATAATAATAATAATACAGTGAAACCTCTCTAAAGCGGGCAGCCGTGGGGAATCAAAAATTGTCCGCTGTAGAGAGGTGTCCGCCTTAAAGAGGATTCAATATTTTGTTACGTGAATTAGTAAACAAGGTAATATTACAATTAGAAAAGATATTTTTGCATGAATCATGTACTTACGAATATTACCAAAATGTTACGGTACCTGCATTATCCTACCCCATCCAATACTCTTATGTTCGAGGTACAACATGGAAATAAGATGTTATAGTTTTCTTGACTTTACACTTATCACTACTTACTTACGTTTTCAGTATGTCGCTTTAATTTGTAGGTTAATTGCAGTCCAGTAGTGTAATTTTTGAGACAATATACGTACCCACGGGCAAAAAATACCTAACTTGTCTTCTCCTTGGTTAGATATTCCAGCGGGACAGTTGAATAACGTGTCATCCTAAACGGCGGGCAAATGTCAATCACTTTTGTGTCTAAAACAGGTTGGGTGGGAGTGGAATGCAAGCAAAGTACAGTGTTGTTAAACAGAGAAACTTTGTCTGGGTTGCTGAGCAGACAGTTGAGGAGGCAAAATATTGTCACAATGCTTTCTTGGCGACACATGTATGAATTACTAAAAATGTATTTTACAATACTTTTCAACTTATTTTTAGAGAAAGTGTCCGTAATACGGAGGTAAGTAATGCATATAAACGACAAAAAAGACTGTTCGTGTCCGTACTAGAGAGTGTCCGCTTTAGAGAGGTTTGCCAATAAGTCTTTTTCCTATGACAGCGTTCGGGGATTACAAAATATGTCTGTTACGGGAGGTGTCCGTTAGTAGAGGTTTCACTGCAATAATAATAATAATAATAATAATAATAATAATAATAATAATAATAATAATAATAATAATAATAATAATAATAATAAAGCTATGCGAGAAGCACATTGGGCCAAAATTGGTTAAGTAATACAGCTCTGCTCTCAATAAATGCGGAGGAAAATGAAAAAATGGATGTACGGGAGTTAGTACATGCATTTTGCTGACAGGAGAGCAAGAAGGAAACAATTCAATTAATTCCTGCTACTCTTCGTGAAGAATGACGTCACTGACTACAAAGAGTTAAGTCCATCTTCCATTCTGAAGCTTACTGAATAAATTTTTGTATAACAAAGTGGTTTCCATTTTTGAATTTTAGGTCTAGTAGGTGCATGCATTTAACTCATTATTCACAAATACAGGGAATATGGTTATTTATTATGTTACCTATCATTCAAAAAATATTATGGCCGGAGGCCCTGGGTATTCTCTTGCAGGGGGGCCCATAAAACGTAGCTACGCCACTGGCTACCGCACGTTATTTTTGGCATCAATACTTACGTACAAGGAGGGACCAAATATTCAGCAAGTTTCTTATTATTCGGATATGAACCTAGGATCCAGACAAAATGTACACTAGTATCAAAACAACATATACAAGTTGACAGAAATAAATTAGCAGCCATCAGGAAGAAAGTACAAAATAACCTGGAGCAGACATATAATAGACAAAAGCAGTTTTCTAACAGACGCTATAAACAGACAACTTATAATCCAGGGGACCTTGTTTTAGTATACTACCCTACAAGAAAAATTGGTTTTCCTGAACACTTTACCATTCATTACGAAAAACCAGCACGAATTGTGGAGAAGCTTAATTCAAATTTATATCGAGTCGAATCACCACCTAAATTCAAGCACAGAATTCAAGAAATTGTGATCGACCGCTTGAAGCCATTCTACGCGGACCAAACTGTGGGGACATACAATTAAGAAGAGCGAGGCACAAATTCAAGAAGAAGAATTTAACAAAATTCCAAGTACTTACCGGGAACAGAAGATGGACTAACAACAGAAGAAACGAAAAAAAAAAAAAAAAAGATGCACTGACATAAAATCGTACTTCTTTATTTCAATTATAAGCTGTATCTCATTCTGTTATTTAACTTCGATACATTAGTATTTCCGTTCTTCTTCCAGCAAAATGCAAGATCAACATTTTTTTTCTCTTTCTTTTTAGTTTCAAAAGTCATTAATCCTTGCAAGGTCGAAATATGATGCTTTTTTGTTTCTAGCATCGCTTCTTCAATACGAAATACATGAATGCTTAATACGTCATTTTTTTCTCCTTATACAAGATGTTTATGAAATCAGGCTCTTGATAACATTATACAGAGTGAACAGAAATTCACATTCTCTATTTTTCATTTTTAAAAGAGAATTTTCCAAATTTTAAACCAACAATTATCCTTTTCTTAAATCTAATAATAATTTATTCGTGCCTCATCTTTCAACTGGCGCCTACTAATACTACGAAATTGAGACTCAACCGATATAGACTATAAACACCGGATGTGGCATAAACATAGAAACCAACAATTAGTGAACTAGTATACATTTATTAATTACAGTGATGACACTTCTGCCCACTTTGAGGGAAATGATAGGGACGGAACTATAGTGTTATTACCACTATATATATATCATAACAAGTTTTCTCATAGTGATTTTTCAGTGTATTATAGTCTTTATAGTGTTTTCTAGTGTCTACAGTGTCTCCAAATGTATCAGTGCTGTGGTGCATTCACTAATAACAATTGTGTAGTTTTCTCAAAAATAATCTTCCAGATTATTTTTTCTCCAGTGTGGGGGGTGTAAGGATCCCCACATCACGACCAAAGCACATGTCAACACAACACGTGTTATTGATGTAAACAGCGTAGCAGACAAAAAGCCGACACGAAAGACACCGAGGAACGCCGTAAGAAGACGGACCTCACGGAAGGACCCGAAGAGGACAGATAAAAGCCCGACCACCGAGGGACCCGGCATCAGCCGACCAACTGATCATAACCTATCCTAAACCCTGGAGGCTGCTATGAAGCTAAAGGGTTACCCGTACAGAACGTTATAACCTGTAAACCTCGGTCATTATAGAGACACTTTGTTGTTAGAACTTTTGTAAACACAAAAGACATAATTTTATAATAAAATTGGTGAAGGGATAAAATCTCAGTTTATTGACTCTACCTAAAGTCATTACAATATATATATATATATATATATATATATATATATATATATATATATATATATATATATATATATATATATATATATATATATATATATATATATATATACCGGGTGCACCATTTATAATGTCCCACCTTTATAACAGAGGAATCAAGAAAGGGAGAGGAGCTAAACTTTGCACAAAGCAACTATAGGAAGGGGGACATCCATTCATATATTGGATAACATCACCAGGTGAACAGTGTTGCCAACTCAATATAAAGTTATGACTTTTTAAATGGAATGACCTAAATTTAATTTCATAATTCGAATCAGCAATGAAAACAAAGACGAAAAAATAACACTCGTAGATCAGTGTTGCATACTTTTTGAGAAATAATGTTAAACATGTGAAAAATTTAAACGCCTTTAACACACACAAGGAAAGAAGTAGTAACTATTTGTGCACATTAAATTGAATACTGGGAATAACTCTTTAAGATGATTTCAAGTTTACAAGGATCAGTTAAATAGTGTTTCAAAATCGATAAGTCAAGTACCTACCGAGATATTCGGTACGTTGTAAAAGCTGAGAATTTTGTGCTGTACAAGATGGTAACGCTGTTTCAAAATTCCCTTTTTTCCCCTCAGCGTTGGACAAATCGCGAAGAAATTATTAAAACGAAATAAAACATTAATGCATGGCCATACAATGAAATGAAACCCATTTAAGTTCTTGAAGGGAGTAATTAAACGTAATGTTGTTTTGGAGCTAGTAATACGAATTTACATTTCAACAAGATCGTACAAATATGTTTACCATTTACCTAATAGCTACTTTCGTGCGGTGAATATACTTATTTTGAGCAACGTAAGGGTTGTAATATCGAAATAATTCAATATTATCTGTAAATAGTATTACCGACTTGTTACCATTTCTTTTTTTAAACACGAAGGAATGAAATAAGTAACAGTTTGGTGCAATTGAAGCAATGCAAAGGATGGTTTGCAAGCACAATTTCTTTGACTGTGTGGTAGCTGGTTAGTGCAACCAAGATACTTACACACATCCTTCGTTTGCTAATACACGTCTAAGGAGATCATTCGGAAGCAATTTTCAAGAAATTCATCATACAAGAAATGCAAGAAGTCATTATAACTGCTATGCCGATGATCACACTAACAAAATGGTAAATATTGCTTTGCGTTGACGCAATCCATATCGGAATATTCCCCCCCCCCCAAATCTCTCGCATTACCCATCAGGTCACGAAACAAATTTCTTTGTGTGGTATACTTAGTACAAATGAACTCTCACTTAGGAAATTAAAATTTTAAAGTCATTGGTCCTAACTGAGAATTTATTTATTTATTATTTTGCTATCATATTACAAATCTCTGCGGGGGTTAGGTTTATGAGTTGTAGCCTATAAACACCAATGAAATAGGCATTATTCAGGAAATACATAATCATATTTACCATAAAATTCGTGTATTTTTTATAGTTCTACTTTGCCGCCAGCTTGTCAAACTGCACGTTATCTTCTGTATTTGTCAGCTCATTTCTTGAATGTGTAGTTACAATTAATGAAATAAGTTTGAAACGCTCTACTGCTTTTCATGTGAAGCTCGACATAATGTTTTAAGCAAATCTTTAAGAATATTTCTCGTGTAGGTTTACTTTTGCCGCCCCACTCGAAATAATTGTACAAAAATTTACAATTCTTTCACGAATTCCTTGTTATTGTTTACTAAATGATTTGCGCTGGGCGACATAAATTTATCTCAAATGGCATAGTTAAATTCCATGAGGACCATCATAATCAGTTGTTGAAAAATTAAAATTCTTCTAGAATTAGCGTGTAAATACGGCGTCCGGATGTGTGCATAAAAACGGTAATGCAAAAACACGAAACAACCTGTGCTAGGAGGCCACTAAAAAGCACGAATGCTATCTGAGTCACGGCAGAGCGAAACTGGAGGCCCCGTGCGCTAGCTATGGGGTGCTTCCAAAAGGAGCAAGTGCGTCAGCGAAGGTTTGGTATATGCAAAATGAGGATAGTGAAAACGAATGGATTCGGGCAATGATATGACTTTCAATAATACTAGTAGTCACGGTTTCATACTAGTAGCGTTCCACTTGTAAACATAAAATACAACTTCTTTACACTGTGCACAAATACAGCACCGGTGGAAAATAGTTTCTAATACAACCATCTTTCATATGTACTCACTTATTTTATCCATAGCAAAGTACTTGTAAGTATTTTACAATAGTAACCCTGCACTTGTAAACATAAAATACAGGTGTATTACTTTGTATTTAATTCTATCGCTTGCAGAAATTTGTTCTTTATAAATATGTCTTTTCATGAGAAGTAATGAATTTTACCTGTAAATCTTTCAAAATTTGGTGCTCCAAAAGTAAACCAGCATCATTTTTATTATAAATTCAAAGGTAAATAAATTGACCAAAATGCAAGATAGACATAATATACTATACACAGACACGCGCGTCATATGTTTAACTTATGTAATATAGTGCTGATGGGGTTTACTAAAATTTTACTTAGGTTTTTTCTTTTTCTTTTTTGTTCCAGAACATAAAATATGAGTTAGGATAGGTAGGTTGGCTTTGGTTAGCTTAGCAAAGTATACATTTGGTAAACTCCTTCTATGATAATTCATCAAACGTAAAAATATGTGAATTGTGCATTAATATCACAAATATCACAGAGTTAATTTTTCTTTTACATACTCAGAGCTGGGTCGTAACTAATAACCCAGCTACTGCGTATGGCTGGGTTTTATACTGCTTCATTCTGCAGTGGATTGTGTTAACGAAATGTAAAATTTGGCTTTTTTTTTTTTTTTTTTTTGCAATATTTGGTATGCGATTATAATTATTTATTTCATAATTGCGTTCGTTTGCGATCCACAAATTTTGCGACACTGTTACGAAATTAGACTCACATACTGTTATTTAGCGTGGCACATAAACTATTGTTTGTTATGGTACCAATAGTTTCTGTTTGCATTTAGTGTTTACATGTACACTTACGTACAATGTTATGTCCTAGCAACTGTTCGGAAAATTTTGTGCAAAATATTGTACGAGAGTCATTTCAAGAGTTCTGCACACTGAAAGATGTTATGGAAGTAAATAATTTAATGTACAAAATGCCTTTAAAGGCCTTCAATATAATCTCCATACTTGTTTATGACAGCTTCTCAACATTTGGGAAATTCTGTGTTCTGGATAGGGCACTTCATTGTTGAGGTGTCTGATCACTCGAGTCACCTCACTGAAAGTTTCAATTGAATCAAAACGTTTTCCACACATTTTTTCTTTTAATTTGGGAAACAAATCAAAGTCTGGTGGGCTCAAATCAGGAATATATTGGGAAGGGAAATATTTCCTATCCATACTTGTCAAGTATCACCCTTACTTGTAGAGCAGTAAGCGGCCTTGCATTATCGTTCAAAATGAGGACACCAGCTGCAAGCATGTCAGGATTTCTTTCACGAACTTTCAGGCGCAAAACATTTTCCAGAAACAGCTATAGTATATGCCTGGTACAGGCGTCCCCTGTGGCACTCATTGTAGCCATCTCTCCATTCGTATCATACGGGAAGATCATCGTGAATTTAACCTTTGATTGTTGGAAGCGGAATTTCTTCGGGCGTGGAGAGTTCTTCTCAACTGTTTTATTGTCACTACTGAAACTTCAGTTCTGGTTCAAAATCTCGTATCCAAGTTTCATCAATTGCAACAGTCCTTTGTAAAAACTGATCCCCTTCTGTTTGATAACGTTGAAGCAATTCTTCTGCGATTCTTTTGCGACAGTCCTTTGTAAAAACTGATCTCCTTCTGTTTGATAACGTTGAAGCAATTCTTCTGCCCTTTACTCAGATCATGCGGAACCCATCTCATCTTCATCTTCAGCTTCTCAGTAAGGATTCTGTAAATTGAAATGACAGACATTTTGACCTAATATGCAATTTTCTAACATATTTTCGTCGATCCTCCCTCAAAATTTCATTCACAATAATCTCAGAGGTGTGGTCGGTTGCAGTTGATTCTCTTTCACTTGTTGGGGTGTCCTCAGTGCTTACACGACTTTCACGGAAACGAGCTGAGCATTGTAATACAGTGCTATGATCCACTATACTATTTCCACAAACGTCTCGCAAAGCATTGTAAATTTCAGTTGGATTCTTTCCGCATAGAGTTTCGATTTTGATATAGGAGTGTTTGTCATCATGTGTAACCCAACCTCAGTCGAGTTCACCACTGAATTTCTCACAACACAGCTACGCAAACCAGGGTTGAAAAAAAAACATGTTTTTTTTAAAAAGAACATAAAAAACGTTTTTTATGTTTAAAACATGTTTTTTTTTTTAAAACGTTTTTAACGTTTAAAACAAAGTACTTTGTTTTAAACCAAAAAAAACATGTTTAAAACGTTTATTTTGTTTAAAACAATAATCTACATAAGCATATATATTACATTTTTACACTCTTACGTACTGCTTGCCATCTATATTCAACCGCTAGATCAAATTTCGGGAACTTCCCTAATCTCGATCCGCCCAAATGTTCAATTCCGGAGAAAAAATCGGGATTTTCCCGATCTCCGTTCACAGAATATGTAGTTTAGTTTCTTTGTGTTACGTTCTACTGGTCGTCTGCATTCTTAATCTTTAAACGCCCATTAACGCAACTGCTGTGTCAGAGCGTTAAACCTCAATGGCTCAGTCTTAAACCTCAAATTAAGGCTGGAAGATGGTTTTGGTACCAATTTATTCCTGAAAGATGCAACTTTCCTGGTGTGCATTTTATGTATGTGGGAGGAGGGTAAATATCGTTTTTTTTGTTTTGTTTTGTTTTTTCAACAGTTTTTTGGGGGCCGTTTCCCCTCTTGGGGGATAGATTCATAAAAATTGTTACATGAAGCAATGAAGTAGGTTACTACATGGTAATATCGTGTATTTGTACCAGGGTTGGCTGGTTTAAACCAAAAAACGAAAAATGTTCGTAAAAGTGTGGGTTTGTAAAATCTTGATGAACACACGTTTGTGGGTTATCACGTTTCACTCCCGTATATTATTCGTATTATATTCAGACCTAAATTCCCCACTCATTACTCAAAAAGATTATACTACAAAAGCAACTTTATATATATATATATATATATATATATAGGGTCTATATATATATATATATATATATATATATATATATATATATATATATATATATATATATATATATATATATATATATATATATATATATATATATATATATATAAGTTTATAAATGTTTGTTTTGTGATTTTTTTGTAGTTGTTGTTCTTGTTTTTATTTAATTGCAATCAAGGAAAAATTCTAAATATTGTTTCGTTTCAATGTTTACTATTGATAAAATACATCGAAATGCCGTACTTTGTGTGTGTGTGTGGGGAGGGGAGGTCAGACCCCACGAGAGACATTTAGTGAAATGAGAAGTCTCTTTGGTATTTATTTATGTATAAATGAGTCTGAGCCAAAGTGGACTCAAGTAATTCGTATCTTTATTCACTTTTCTTACTAATATGCAAATTAAGTCGTTGTATTTCTTTAATTTGGACCAATAAAAGTCGCTATTAACTAACTCGAACTAAATTAGTTCTTCTGTACTTCGTAGTACTTTGAAATTGTCCATATGTAATTCTGTATAATGGTTTAACTTTACAACTGTTTATCTTTTTGTCCCTCTGAAATGACTCTTCACAGTTATATTAAGAAGCATGTAAAGATAAGTACAACGTATTTTTATCAGGATTCCTTCGTGAGTGATTCGGCAGACGTATCGCATTTGTGGCCAATTAGTCCTGGTTCCGAGTTCAAATGGAGGACAATTTCTCTCGGATGTAACTCGAGAAACGGTTTTTATTCCGCTTTAAGCTTATGTGATCCCTTCCAGCATAACCCGGTAGTTGCATAATAACATCAAGGCGAAACAAACTTATTTCTGTCCATATATGATATGAATATATAGAGCAAATTATTTAAACCAAAAAAACCTGGTTTAAACCAAAAAACCGGTTTTTTTGTTTTTTCAATAAAAACCATGGTTTTTGCCAACCCTGATTTGTACTTCTTGCTTATTATGGGGAGCAGAGAGGGGGCAAAGTTAGCCAATTTTCGGAGTTTCAGTTTTTTGACGTAAATTACATTTATTTTTACAACAAACATCAATAGCTCAGTCTTTAATTAAGCTAGAAAGGTGATTTGGTACCAAAGTATTTTTGAGAGATAAAGCTTTCCATCAGTTGCATTTTATGTACAGTATATACGGGGTACGTATGTACGGCCGAGAGAGGGAGGATGAAGCTTTTTTTCCAACAAATTTTTATCATCAGGTTTTGGCGGGTATTCCTCCCCTCTGTGTAGTACATCCATAAAAATTGGTATGTGAAGCAATGAAGTAGTCCCCTACATGATAGTACCCTGTATGTGTACTTGTTGTTTATAGAGGAAGAGGGGGTCAAATTTGGTTAATTTACATTTATTTTCGGGACGGTCCCATATAACACAAGATATATTTCACTGAAGTGGTCTAGAAGCATAATTCTTGTTCGTATACATGATGTGTGCAGCAAAAATAATTTGCATATGGACATGGTACTACAGTGGGGGAGGGGAGAGAATGTCTAATTCAATGTATGTTTTTCTGCGCATATTTTTTTTTTAAATATTTCCTACATAAAACGAATTCATTACGCAATGGCAGCATTTCTTATATTATTGTCACAAGTATGTGGCCTACACATTAGCATCATTTTGTCAGCGCAGGTAACTGCAAGGGTTGCCAGGGCCCCGCAAAGTCAATATTTTCATATTTTTAATGATTTTTTATGTCTGTTCTTTTTCTACGAATACGGCGGGAATTTCACGCATATTATCTCGTTGGAATTTGTGGTCTATAAGCTTTCCAATGGTGTATAACTCATGAAATGTTCAAATACTTCAATTGAATTTCTGTTGGTTTAGTTATAAGCACACTGATGTGCAGAATTTCGTTCAGTAATTGCTGTTATAATAAGAATATAACTCTGCTTATAATTTACTCCATGCACAAACCCTGCGGAGGATGGGTTGTTTGTTAGAAAATTAAATTAGCTTCTTCAATCTGATATTTTTAGTTGTTTTAAACATGTCCAACCAGCATCGAAAAAAAACACGTTTAAAACAATTTGTTTAAAACGTTTAAAACAAACTGAATAAAACAACAGCCCTCGTTTTAAACATGTTTTAAACACTTGTTTTAAACATTTTGTTTTAAACATATCAACCCTGACGCAAACCAGGAAACACAGAAACAATAATTAAGCCTAAACTCTGACCCACAACTAACCTAAAAGTGAACTTGATCAAACCACTCAAATAGTCGTGCATGGGCTGTGCGCAAGACTTTTGAAATTACCCTCGTACTTATATCTGCACCCTCTCATTTTGTAACGGTTCGCGTCAACACAAAGCGAAAATAAGCTTTTCGATTTTACTTTCCCGTGCTGATGTGTTTATTTTCAACGAACACGGTCCCACGTTTGCTTACGCTGAACTCCAAGAATGTGTTACATCATAATGACCACGTAGCACAGGTTGCTGCTCGTTTCTCACCCTTGTCTTCCTTTACGCGCGTACACACTGTCGCTGAAATGCCTCCTCCATACGAACAAAAGCCCGTGTGAGTTTCCAACTTCGTTCTCTTCAGATAGATGATAGTTTTTAGTGTGACCACCATACAGAGGTTTCTACGTATTTTTTTCGAGAATAATCGCTTTGGAGACATATCATTTGCAGTATATCATAAATCTGTATTCAATTATTGTGAAGCATTGTACAAAAATCAAAAGATTTTGATTGAATAGGAAAATTGTGTGATCATGCATTCTTAAAGTTAAGCTGCGAGGACACGCTGGCTCAGTGATAGAGCGTTTATCTCTGGTGCGTGGGTCCCTGATACGATTTCCGGTCCAGTAATTTTGTGGTGGATAACATCGTGTCCATGAGGTTGTCGGGTACTTTCGCTTTCTCTCACATTCTCATCTTCCATCATCATTCACTTCCCTTAATCATTGTCCGCTTTAGCCTAAACGGCATAAACGTGGGACGTTATGCAGAAAGTTAAGCTGTAAAGGAATACAATGCCGCATAAAATTTGCAGAAGAACTATGGAATATTCTTTACACAATATGTTTACACTATTTGGTTTACAAACATACCCACTTTTGCTAACGCGCCTGGACCCTATAGACACCTTGAGTTTCCACTAGTTTCGCCCTACTCTGACTTGGTTAAATACTTTCTTGCTTTTTGTGGCCATCCAGCACAGGTCTGATCATGTCTTTTACACTGTACTCGTTTACTCGCCAGCTCTCTATGGATCCAACCGTTCATGGACCCACCAGGTTCTCCGTTTCTTGACCGATCAGATACATTTCTTGTTTTTAATGGTCACCTAACACAAGTTATTAGGTGTTTGTTCCACTATAGCTTTTATGGCATATATCTACGTGCTGTATTTTTACTCATAACGTTTGAATCCTCATAAGGGAACGGTACTTGTGAATCCATAAATGCAACTCACTTATTTAAAAACATTTTGTAAATTATTTGTAGTTAATTTCGTGGTGAATGAAACACAAAATAAGTTGTGTGTGTGTTCTTCTAAAATTGGACAGTACGTATAAATATTGGATGATCTGAAAAATTTTGCTACTATTTAACAGAACTTAGCCTATGTATTTTCAATTTAAATTTGGCAACTATTAATATCTACGTTTTATTGTCTTTTCTAACTTATATTCAGGAGAAAGACATTAAATTAAAGAAATATATATTTATTATTATCAAGAAATAATTATTCGTAGCATACCTAGGTACATTACAAAATTCATGAAATAGAAAAAATATTATTTCCTAATTTTAAATGATTTGGTTTAGTTCGGCATGAAATAGAATATAACTTCTGTCACAGATTACTACTTTAATACTTCTCCAACGCAGAGGGATTACAGGGAATTTTGAAACAGCGTTACCATCTTGTACAGCACAAAATTCTCAGCTTTTACAAAGTACCGAATATCTCGGTAAGTACTTGACTTATCGATTTCAAATAATCATGACAATACTCCTTATGACATATTGATTTGCTCTATGAATTTTAAACCATACCGTACTAGGGACCTTTTCCAAGTTATTACACTATTTGCAAACTCGACTTTTCTCTCTTCTGTTGTGGCAACACTATTTAAGTGATCCTTGTAAACTTGAAGTCATCTTAAAGAGGTTATTCCCAGTATTTAATTTAATGTGCACAAATAGTTACTACTTCATTCCTTGTGTGTGTTAAAGGCAGGGTGCGAATTGGCGGGGGGGATGCCAGGGATTTCCCCCCTGACAAAAATCTTTCTCCCCCGGAGAAGAAAAATTTTATCCCTGGCAGGGATAACTTTTCCCCCCTCTGGAGTATTTTTAAATGGACATGAAGATAGAAAAAGGGAACAATTCTTACTTTGCGTAGCTAACCTAAATTGCTTGAGTGAAAATGTATGAAACATCTCACATCTCAACTGTTTTGTACTTGTTAGTAAATATATATACAGTGGAGTCTCGTTAATTCGAACTTGGATAATTCGAAATATTGGATTATTCGAACAGAAGTCCATTCCCCTTGAAAACTGTATTGAAAACAATAGTAAAAAAATCGTGGATAAATCGAACTTTTGAACCTATGTTTTGGATAATTCGAAGTAAATACAGTTGAAATTTTTTAATATTGGACAGATGTAAACAGAGAAATACAGTTTTAACGTGTTTTCGGTTATCCAGATGCAGCCATAGGGAAGAGTAATACAAAAGATAAATAGAAAATCTAGGTAATGATAAAGATGAAGGTGAGTTGGGGAAGAAGTAAAGATAGAGAACGTGTACCAATCTCATCTTGTTTCAGAATTGGTTGAAAATTTAAGATGAATTATTGATAAAGTCAACCAAAAGTTATTAGTACTGTATTCCACGCAATACATGAAATTCAAGATTTATTGACCGTATATAAACAATCAACTTTAAGCAAATGAGGTTTACGAATTCTTTAAAGTGAGAACAAAATATTCAAATTGTTAATGGTGTTTAATTGTTTGGGCTACTCAATGTATGTTGTAGTGTTGTACGTAAATATATTTTCCATTGTACACGTAGTTTGAATTATGTGGAGTCAATGTCGTTTGTTAGTTTGCGGTATTCGATCACGCAAATAATAAGCTGCTTTAAAGGTAAAGTCTACACCATATGAATATGTTTTTGATGCACAGTACTTTCGTTTGTTTGTTGTTATATATGTGAAAATGAATGTTGTTGGATAATTCGAAGTTTTTTCGTGTCCCCTTGGACTTCGAATTAAAAAGAGTCCACTGTGTGTATATATATGTGTGTGTGTGTGTGAGAGAGAGAGAGAGAGAGAGAAAGAGGACGGTGCGCATATGGGTGAAATTCATCCCCCCTGGGAAAATTTTTCAATTCGCACACTGGTTAAAGGCGTTTAAATTTGGCACATGTTTAACGTTATTTCTCAAAAAGTACGCAACACTGATCTACGAGTGTTATCTCTTTCGTCTTTGTTTTCATTGCTGATTCGAATTATGAAATTAAATTTAGGTCATTCCATTTAAAAATTCATAACTTTATATTGGTTGGCAACACTGTTCACCTGGTGATGTTACCCAATATATGGATGGATGTCCCCCTTTCTATAGTTGCTTTGTGCAAAGTTTAGCTCCTCTCTCTTTCTTGGTTCCTCTGTTATAAAGGTGGGACATTATAAACGGTGCACCCGATATATATATATATATATCTTAATATAGTATAGTAAATGTTTATTTTCTAGCTTCCTCGTGTCTAAGCGGCTAACGTCCATTTGGTTCGGATTCTACGTTAAGCTGTAAGTCCAGTCTCACATAGCCTCCCTGCTGAAAGAAACGCTAAACTGCAAATCAAATCAAATCAAATGTTTATTTTTCATATCTTTCTCAAGAAAGGAGATTGAGTCCCAAAATCCCCTTGCGTATGCCATTGGTGCGGAGGAGAGATGTACTTTGTTAGTTATTATACCATCAGAGTCAGGAATTTCTTCAAGAAAAGGAAGAGCAAAAATTAATAACTTCAAAATGTTATGAATTATAGTAACAATTTTATTACTCAAACTTGAAAATGTACAAACATAATTTACATTTCAATCCATATTCTTCCTACTTTTATTTTAATTTTATACTATGAATGATAGCATTTGTTCAAAAAGACTGAAAAAATATTTCTAGGATCATTATATCCTATACTTGGAGTTAAATGCATATGAACATAAAGTTAAGAAAAGTTCTTTTTATTCCTAATTTACATAATCGTTTAACTACCATAAACATACTTTAAAGTGCTTGCTGAATAACTTGATGACTTGAAAACGTTCCTTGGAAACCTAACAGTTAAAATAAATAAACAAACAAAATTCTTAAGTATTTAAGTAAAATTCAGATTTTTCCCTCTCTTTCAAGCCTTGAGGGAAAATATCTGTGAAGGATAAAAGCAATATATTTTGTAACTTCTATAAGAATACATTAAAGCTTTTTAAGTTAAGTTTATGTTATGTAATTGCAGTAAGATATATGACAATGTATTTGAATCATATGCCATAACTGTCTACATATAGCAAATTATAACGTTTCTATATCTCGAAAACCTTTCATACTGCCAAAATTAGTATTTATTAAAACAGTTGACAGGAATTACAAACTGTTAAATGTTAAACATAATACTCAGATGTAGTGTTTTTATAAAACTGGAAACCAAAACCATGATGATAAAACATCATAATCAAAATATAAAAATAACAAGAGTACAGTGATATTGTAGAAGTGTACAGCTTAAGGCTTGCAATTCCTCTATGAAATATTAACAACACGATAAGAACGAACATAAAGCACCCTTTAAAAGACAAGTTCCCATTTAGTAAATGGAATACAAGTATTAATATATATCAATAATAAGATCTGTTCCCAGCGACATCCTGTTTCTAGATGTAACAACCGTATTAAAGGTTCAGCTGGTGTCCTACGTTGATTTTATGAAAATATGTAAATATCGTTCATCTATATCAAAAGACAAAAACACATATGAAAAATCATTCATAGAAGATTAGAACTGGAATATATAAGTATTTAAATTAATTGGTAAATCCAAAATGTTTCATATCGTATGAGTTGTAAAGCTAGAAGCAAGAGTGGTTTATATTTTGTATCAGTAATTCTCGTTTATTTGGGGTATCTGTGGTATTACTAATCTTAATTAGTTGCAGACAAGAGAAAGAGTGCATAATAACATGTACAATTCTAACAGTAAGCCAAAGATATATTACAAAGAACATACTATTAAGTCTGTATGATACCACTCTATCATTAATGCTATATAAGTTAACGCATACCTTCAATAACTTGAAAACTACATTGGGAAAAAACAAGTAATATCATACAAATGAGATTGAAGAAAACAAAATTTAATCTGAATGTTGCTCATTCTAGCTTTTGGTATACTACAAAACAATAAATAAACTTAAAATCTGATCATAGCAAATACTTATTATCATTAGTGTGTATTACAGTTTCGGCAATATATTTGCCTTCATCAGACAATAATACATCGCCGAAACGGTAACACAAGCACACTAGTAATAATAAGTGTTCGCTATGGTCAGATTTTATTTTTGTTAAGGTTATATGAAATTTAATGTTTAAAGACTATTACTTCCTTTTAGTATCTGCACATCAAAATTGCAATACAATCTTTTATTTTATTTTGATTTTTTTTTATCACAATCAAAGGAAGAACTCCAAATCTGCCGCAAGTTGTTTTACCAAAATTTCTCTGTTTTCATAATTTTGTTACATTCTCTTACATGTTACATTTAGTTACATGTTACTCTTTAATGATGAAATATTGTAAAATGCTTCTATTGTTTTACTGATGCTATTCTGTTTAGTTGCATTTTTGTGTATCTGATTCTGTAGCAATTCAGCCAAATAATCTTAATACTTTTCATTACAGAATGTGTATATATATATATATATATATATATATAATTCTGAAATGGAAAGTATTACCTAGCAATATCAAGGTAAATCATTAGGAACTTACTTTCATTTTCTTTGGAGTAGCCCTTCTAGAAGAACGCCTTCTTCTTGTGAATGCACTTCTAGTTCCGGATAAAGGCATAATTTCTACAGGGTTTACTACCGGTACCATAACACCATTTTCTTCATCATAGTCTCCAATCAGAACTTTTCCAGTTTCGGATAAGCTCATTTCAATGGGTACTTTGGTAATATTTGCAGATGAATTATTATTTAAGATAAATAAGTCAGATTCCACTTGCTGCTGGATGTAGTTCAATAGAAGATCATTTGCATCATAATACGAAGGCGACACTACAGTCGAATTTTCCCAACGTACATTTCCTAACCTCATTACCGCTTCGAGATAGTTGTCTAATTGATCGGTATTCAAGTCCATGTTGTAATACGGAAGCATTTCTCGAAATACTTCTCTCACTCTAGTGTTACTGCCTCTCTTTAGATTCACAGCATTTCGTGCTCCTTCGAAATCTTGTAATTCCGTACATTCAGTCGCACATTCTTGTAAAATTATTTCGAAACCTTCATCATAATCTTCAGCAAGAATAAAACTATTATAACTTTCATTTTCATCTCCGTCTTCAGATTCTTCCTCGTTTTTAACGTTCTGATTAGACTTCGATTCAGGCCAACTAGGTACATCTTCCAACTGCAAAGAATTAACATGTTCTATCTCGTCTAGTAGACATGGAAATTGTGGATCAGAATAATCCAAACATTTTTCTTTCGAATACCAATCTCCACAGAATAGATCATTCCATGGTGATGTAGTTGCCTCTCCCGCATCATCAGGTTTCTTAACTTGCTTCGTAACACTAGATGTGACAGTAGCTTGTGGGGCTTTAGTATTAACAACCTTACTGGCAATATGTAACAAAGACGTGCCACTATGAGCTACTAGTTTCGGTACAATACGTACTTGCTCTGTCTGGTAGTTAGGGGTCTGAAAAAAAAATCATTATGAACGAAAATTTAACTAAAAGTTGAAGACTTTTATATCTATCTTTTTCTTATTACTATGTTAATAGGTAATCTTGAATAGATAATCCTTTAATAGGTACTCTTTTCATAATTATGTTAGAAAGAAGTTTGCTAAGTTTCAACGCCTCACCAGCACTTTAAGAAATCCATTTGTAACGAGATAAGAATTGAGGAAAAGCTGTCATAATTAAATATTAGATTGATAAAATAGTAATCTTATATTTTAAAACCCGAGACGAGACAAAATTTTAAAAATCCTACTTTTATCATTCTCAAGTAATTTTCCATTTTCCTAAAATGTATATAGGATAAAAAAAAATACTTACTGTTGACAACTGTTACAGAGTTGTATTTTATTCATATTAAATGACAAATTAGAACTTCTAAAATTAAAAATGAGTGTAATATCTAGTTGTTGCATAGTTCATGTTAGATTTGGGGTATTTTTAATTTAACACACGACTATGTTCATAAAGATGATTCCTATATATAAAGATGATTCCGTATATATAAAGAATGTTCAATAAGTTCTTTTCAAGGATGGGTATATTATTTCTATTAGTCGCAATATAATTATGAAATTTAGATTCTTTGGCTTCAAAATGGTAATAACTGTTGTTTCTCATTGTTGACAGGTAAACCGCAATGGACACTGAAGTAGACGTCAAGACCCAACAATTGTCGATGATGGAATTCATGATTCATTAGTCACATCAATTCAAAGGAAATTGCTTCCTATAAATAGGAATCACACATTGAACCGCGCCAGTATCATATTGGTTCTCCTGGACACACACACACACACACACATATATATATATATATATATACGAGGGAGGTTCAATAATTATTGTCTCCGGCATATTTAAAATACTTGAGCTGGGATGGCTGATGGTGGATATTGTAGCCGAATGTCTTAGATGCCTATATGCTAAATTTCAGAGCCATAGCTGCTATATTAATATTCTTTTTTGTCGTTTCAGGTGTGAGAGGTAGCACCTACCTTGAAAAATGGAGAAAAACGAACAACGAGCTGTCATCAAGTACCTCCAGAAAAAAGGGCTAAGCCCAAAGGAGATTCATGAGGACATGATCAGTGTGTTGGGTGATGGGGCTCCTTCCTACCAGGTGGTAAAGAACTGGTGCCGTGACTTCCGTTTCGGCAGGGAAAGCTGTCAACAGGCACCTGGTGCTGGTCCTCCAACAAGAGCATGCACCCCAGAAAACAGTGATGCTGTGCATGATACGATTATAGCAGACAGACGAATCCCGGTGCAACAGTTAGCAGACATCATGCACATCTCTGTAGGCTCAGTGGAAACCATTGTGCATGAACACTTGGGATTCAGAAAGGTGCCAGCGCGATGGGTACCCAAAATATTATCTCGTGAAAATCAGAAAGACAGAGTTCGATGTTCAAGGGCTGGTTTGGAGGTTATGGGGGCAGACTTGAAACAGTTCTGTGATAGATTTGTGACAGTGGATGAGACGTGGCTCCACCACTATGATCCCGAGTCCAAACGACGGAGCATGAAGTGGCGACACAGCTGTTCGCCTTCCCCACGCAAGTTCAAGGTGCAAGCATCAGCACGCAAGGTTATGGCCACAATTTTTTGGGATGCGAAGGGTGTGCTTCTTATTGACTACCTGGAGGTTGGACACACTATCATGGGGGCCTATTATGCAGCCCTAATCCCAAGTTATGCGAAGCAATCAAGGGAAAACGGCGCGGGATGTTGCAGCGAACAGTGCTGTTCCACCAAGATAGTGCACCGGCCCAGAAAAGCCATCTTACTGGTGCCGCAATCCATGCTGCTGTTTTTGATGTGTTGGAATATCCACCCTGCTCACCCGACCTTGTCCCTAGTGACTTTCATTTGTTCCCCAAATTGAAGGAGCACCTCAAGGGGAAGAAGTTTCACTCAAATTTAGCTGTTATTGAAGCTGTGGAGGAATGGCTCACGGCTCAGCCAGAGACTTTCTTTGAAGCTGGCATAGTGGCTTTAGAGCATAGGTGGAAGAAGTGCATTACTATGAAAGGAGACTTTTTGGATGACTTTCCAGATCAGGTCAGAAAATTATCGCCTTCTTTTTCTGAAATCAGTGCGTGTCATTTTCATAGACTTCTTGCAACATGGCTCCACAATTAACAGAGAGCGTTATTGTTTGACACTAGATAAGGTTGGTGAAGGTTGTTTTCTTCAGACCTAAAGACTAGAGATGGAAGGTAGGGTTATCAAACTCCATCACGATAATGCCAAGCCTCACACAGCCATGATGACAGCACAAAATCATGAAAAATGGCATGGGTAGTCCGTCAGCCTTCCTATAGCGCAGACTTGGCTCCTTCGGATTTCTTCTTGCTGAAGGCCCACCTGTTAGGAAAAACAGTCGATAGTGACAAGACCCTCGTTTCTTGTGTAAGAGTCAGCCATCTGAATCTTACCAAAGTGCATTCAAGGCGTGGTAAGAACGTTAAATGAGGTGTGTATCAGCAGATGGAGGCTAACATTGAGTGACATGGTATTATAACCAAAGAATCAAAGTATGTTCATCTAAAATGTCATCATCACATTGAAACTAATAACAATATTATAACCATCTGTGTAAAACTTATTGAATATCTTTGTATCATCCGAAAAGTTTTTATGCCTTTTCTGGCTATATACCATAAGAAATAGGCATTGTGTTCCGTCTATTTTCAGATCCTAGAAGATAAGATGTCTTACAGCTGCTCTTCAACGCTTCCGCAACACAGCTCCGGGAGCAGCAGACTCTATTATTATTTTCCTGCTTAATGGAAACTTGCTAAAATCGCGGTATTTCTCTAAAACCTCGCAAAGGTTCTATTGGCCTTATTAACGTGTTTAGCAAGACACCAGGCCCGAAACCAGCCAAAGAGGTTTGAGGGGCATGAATATATTAGAGGGGGTCAAGTCATTAGAAATTCTCTTACAAATATCTAAATTGTGCATTTTGTATTGAGGTCTTGGGGCCACGAAAAGTTCAGGGGGACTAGGCCCCCCTAGCCCCCCTTCCTCTGGTTGCAGGCCTGCAAGACACTAGAACACCTTTAAGTAAAACGGCTTCATCACTACCTGCATGTGAAAAACAAACTGCTAATTATTTAAGCTGGCTTCCGTCCATCCCATAGCACTGCTGAAGCATCAGTTACTCGAACTTACTACCCTTCTTGTCAACAATTTCACAGGAATAAAGGCAGTGTAAATGGATCCACAGTGCAATTGTTTCCCAAAGCTCCACTTGTGATTACTTCAGCCAACAGAATAAAGAAAGACGATGTCGTTCTACTGTTGACGACCACTAGAAGGCAATCATCAAAACAGATCTAAAGAAAACGACACAAAAGGTTGCAGGGGAAATCAATGTTGATTTCTTGATTGCAATCAGGAAATTTGAAACTAGCAATAGTGAAATAAGATGGACAACTGGATACCTTACGAATTCACCGAGAGTAAATAAGGCGGCAGTTTGAGTTAGATCTAAGCTGCTCTTGGAATCGATCCATTTCTAGATTGTTATGAGAATAGTCCTTTATATGACAATCAATGTCTTTTTATACGATGGTTGGATTGCGTTTCCGTTCCTAAACATTTTATAAAACAGACACAGTTTCACCTAAAGGAGGTCATAGTGATTGTATGGTTCTGCAGATGAAGTGATCCCTACAGTTTTCTCCATTCAGACGAAATTGCCATTGTATTATGTATGTTATCGTGCGAGAAGTATTATCAGAAAACTGACACAATTTATGAAATACTACTAGATCTAAACTTGGAATTGTTTAACAGAAAAGGTTATTCATATTATACGACACTGATGTAGCACAAATAACGCTGCAGAAATTACGGTCATTGGGATACGGACACTAACTAATCCCTTTGCTGTCATCTGAAAAAAAAAAAAAATTGCATGAACAATCTTCAACAACCAATACTGTGCTCATTGTCCCTTCAAAGACTTCACCAATACCAGAATTGCAGATTTTTGCTTAACTGTGTAACCTTGTTTCTCTTTGATAGAACTATATAAATGATGCTGAGTTTTATTTCAATTTCATTTCCTCTCAGACAAGTTATGACAGTTTAACTTTACAATTCAATCCTACATTAATTTTTCAATAACCGAATAATATATTCTTGAAAAGAATTAAACTATCAGGAAACTGTACACAATGTATTGAAGTAACCCAAAAACTGGAATTAAAAGAAGTTCTATAGAATATGAGAAACAATCCCGGAACATTTGGTTTATGATGGCAGGACCAATCTGCTGAAAAAGTCTAAATCTTCTAATCTATGATTTCAGATCTTGAGGGAGCCTTGTAGTGCTCATTACATACAGAAATCATACATTGTTTTCAAAGCAAGTGCGGTGTTAATATACGTATAAGAAAGGAGCAAGTTAAATCTATATTTTAAAGCAGAATGAACTTCATGAACATAAAAGTCAATTTTTTTTTAATTACTAATTACAAATAAAGGGTAAGGGGAAGAAACAAGGAATGTCTATGTGTGTGCTTCAACGAGTGCTTTGGTGCTATTGGTGACTCTTGGTACTATTTCACTGCGTACAATAACTTTTAACTTTATTAAGCGATCGTTTTTGTAATTCAACCTTATTCATTTTGTACACGGTTTACAATATTATACACGGTTTTGTACTACGTTTTCTCAAAAATGTAGTTTTGTGACATTACTTGTTTTTTCCCCTTACCCTTCAAATGATCTATATATTTCACATATGAAACAAAGAGCACGAATATGTTTTGAAGAAAATAATAAAATATATTCAATACTTCGTTTTACTATTGAATTTCAATGTATTTTGTTGTCAAATTTATTCATGTTTGTCACAAAGTATAAGATGAATAACATAAATAAATTGTACTTTACAACTATTAGACTCCATTCCAATTTACTACCAACTGTATCAAAATTTTTAAACGCTATATTATCAACATTCTATAGACTGCAATGAATTATGGCAAAGACAACAAATAATGTAATTCTTAACTAATGAGCGTAAATTAGTTCTTATTTCTGCTCTTAATTTTTTATTACACTGGAGATGTTTTCGATATTCCTCTATTGTCTTCATCAATCCGAATTAGATGAAAATTGTTATCTTCCCCTCGTGTTTCCTTACATCTTCTACTACGTATCGAAGATTGAAAAGTTCAGTGCTAACTTTAATGTAAATAATTCGAACGAGTTGTGTTTAATTAAACTGTTTTTTTTTTTTTTTTTAGTTATAAATAGTTAGTGATATGAGGGGACATTAGGGTAAAAAACCAAATTTTTACATAATCTGGACTAATGAAGATATACGAAGAAAAGTATCGAAACAGTTTTCAGTACAATAAAAAAGTAAAGAACAGACGAAAGATATACATTTACATTTATTATAATGAGTTTTATCCATATATATATATATATATATATATATATATATATATATATATATATATATATATATATATATATATATATATATATATATATATATATATATATATATATATATGTATGTATGTATGTATGTATGTATGTATGTATGTATGTGTGTTTGTGTGTGTGTATGAATGTTTTATACTTTAGTCTTTGCATATAAGTTTTCTACACTTACCATGTAATATGTAGGAACCTGCTGAGTAGGTGGACCATTTTTGACGCAAATCTGAATGCATTCTTTAGGAACAACAGTCCATACATGCTTTGCCTCTGAATTTGAATTTGAAGGATTTGTTTTTATTCTTAATATAACAGGAACATTAACAATATTGGTTGTATCCCGAAGAACTAGAATAAAAATTTGAAGCACTCAATACACTATAGATGATTATTGTATATACAATACTTGAATGATTATGACTTTACATTAACTGGTATATCTGGGTCCCATTACATTGTTATATTCTAATTAAAATATTTTGATATCATTGCATGAAATGGCACATTAAACTAACACCTACTCAACATCTAGTAACAAAGTTAAGTTAATTTTGCTTTATAGATACTAGAGAAGATAATTTATTATATATACTCTACTTGCTTCTTTTAAGAAAACTTCAAAATTATAAACTGGAAAAAGTATATTCCAGTTTAAAAATAGTATACTACAAGGCAATAAATGATAGGGTTTGTCAAATCTCCCAGAACTGCCTGTTCATGGAATTGAAATATGTTCTATAAGTCTACGGGCCAAAGAAGTAAAGCTACGGATATATATATATATATATATATATATATATATAGAGAGAGAGAGAGAGAAAGATAGATAGAAATATATAGATATAGATATATATGAATTATGCACCCCATAATATATGCTGTACTTAGATATTGTTAACTATTTACACAGATTTTTATTGCAACAAAAGGGTAGGTTTAAATTCTTTTCATTGTTGCACCTGTATTATCACGTAGCATCAATGTTATTTCAATTTAGCAAGTTGACAAAGAGCGGACGGGGATGAAACTCAAAAACAGTTTCGATAGTAATGAACTGTACAGTGAGTCCCGAGAAAGCAGATACTTCAAACTAGTTCAAAACATTCCAGATATATTCTCGCTATACCATTCAGTAATGCATATGTCGAACTAATGTTTAGTACAATAGAAGCTTTTTGATAAGATGATAGAAACAGAATGTCAACAGAATTTTTCGATGGCCGAAATTTGTGTTGAGATAAACTTGAAAATGATCTGTCATATTTTCCACAAAACGGTCTCTTCTTCAGCAACGAGGAGCTCCAAAAAATTACGCATAATAAGGTAGGCGCCTATAATCAATAATGTTTTGTTATTTTCATTTAGTTTAGTACAATATAACTTCAGCTAGTAGTTGGTTATAGTAGTTATAAGTGTTAGAAGCAGCGGTGATATTAACTAAAAAAATGGAAAAAAGGAAAAAAAGAAAGAAAGAAATAAAAAATCAAATTTGTTCTCTCTTACCTCTAAACCGAGATGAACAAAGCCAAGAAAAACAACTAAAGCACGTTGATTTACTGTTGGCCCATCGACTTTTATACTCTCCGCAAAATAAATCATTAATCTTATTATTTTTTACTATAAAATAAGTGTTCTGCTTTAAAGTCGAAAAGATGGCTGATATAAATGCTAGTCCCGTGAATGTTGTGGTTGAACACAGCAAGCATAACATTTACGTAATAATGAAAAGCAGTTTTTGCTGAAGATGTATAACTTCATATTTCTATTTATGTAGTTAAATATTTTAGAATTTTTGTGTATGTTACCAAAGCAAAATGTGTCTATTTCCATGACAATTACTTTTCACTTGCATCTTTATTCAGTATACTATGTAGTACAATATATAGTGCTATAGTGAGCTTCTGGGTCCTTTTAGTACTAAAAAAATCCAATAAATTAAATTTTATCGATATTGTCTGAAGAACGTTATGTTAGATATCCGAAACCGTTATTATAATTTAAAATAAAGTGTCTTTTAAGCTTTGGTCAGTGTTTCTTTTGTTAAAATTAAATTAAATTTAAAATTTATTATTATTATTAGTTCTTGTTTCGTTTCCGTTTCCTCATTTCTTTGTTTTTCAATTGCATTTTTTTTTTTTTTCTTAATTTTGAGTCACGTTTAGATGGTAGATAGGGCTTATTATAGCCTCAACCTCGACGTGAAAATAAGTCGAAATAACTAAATAAAATCATCAAGAAATTTCAATATACTCCCTAAAGGAAAAGAAAAAATTGCATGAAAATAACTCATATTTTGTTTGTTTATTTATTTTTCAAATTTGTTCTCACTTTTTCCATATTAACTCTTCAGTTTTTGATACAATGACGCTTAATTTTATACTATGTCTTGATTTTTAACTTCTTTTCTTTGTACTGCTTCAACTAAGAAAGTGACATTGTGGTCAACAATGTCAAATATTGAAATTAATACTCAAATGTTCAATTTACATGTTCATTGTAATAAGTAAACTTTACTTATGGACGAAAGAAAAATACTGTCTCATATTACTTTCTCACTTCTACTTTAGTTTATATTGTTGAAAAGGACTTTACCTGTTTGCCTACCGATCGGTTTCTTATTTGAATGAACTGAATAATGTGTCCTTTAAATTGCTTCTGTATCTTACCAATCTATTTAAAACCACAAAAGTTACGTCCAAAATATGTGAATGATACAAAGAGAAAAGCAACCACACTAAAAATAAATAGTAATAAAAAAACACAATTTGGAAACTTATACCAGAAGGAAATAAAAGTTGCACCTACAGCATATGTGCATGGAGCTACCTCTAGAAGATTCAGTAACTTATTACTCAATCGACCATTCTCTTTTATGATTTACGTGTTTGAATCATCTATGAAACCAATTGAATATCATCATAATCTCTTTTCACATGCAGTACTTTGTACTTTGACTTCTCATGAAAAAACAACATGTTTGGCCTCTTGATTAACATATATTCAGCCATTTGTTACTGTGCAATGCCTAATGCCCAACGAAGTATTTGTTAGGAGAGGAAAACAAAATGAACAAGTTCAAAGGAAGTCAGTGCTAAAGTAGCAAATAAATACTCGATGACCATTCACATTCCAACAAGAATAAATCCATGGAAAATCGAACAGAGAATTTTTGCAGTTAGCCCAACATTCCAAAATTTGTCAGTTAGCCCAAATCTATTTTCCCATATCATCTCTGTTTTCCTCCGCTATAAAACTCTGCGTAAGTTATCTTATTCCAAGAATCAGAAAAGCAAATTCCTGAAAAATGGCCCTATAACTGGAAACTAGTAGGATATTGTAGTATGTCAGAATAGATCATATCTCGTGTTCGAATTTTTGTGTACACAATAAAGGTTTATTTACGTTAAATTATATCTTTCTACAAAAAGTATCTGTAAACTATCAAAACTCATACATAAGCTACTTTTTAGCTAAATTTAGCAATGGTTAATTTATCTCCCAACTTTAACAGATACCTGCTAAATAATATGTAGTATGTGTTGTGTACATGTAAATGCTTCATTATTTACGTGTATTCAAATATAAATAATGAAGGATACCTCTACTAATTACCTTTTGACAAGTTTTCTGAACTTCTTTTATTATTGCAGTCAGTGCATTTTGGTGATATATTGATATTCTTCAATTCTGGCAACAATGACCCTCTAGCGGAAACGGGACGCACGGTTGCGAAACTGGAAATACCACTGAAATTCACAACGTTATTACTACAAGAAATCCCTTTACCATTTACCATTCGAGATTTCATGATATAGTTCTTTATTTACATCCGGTCATTATACTTGTTTTCTCTTTTTTCTAATATCTATTTTTTTAAATGTGACTTTAAATTTCTATTAGCAGATTCGAGTTTAGTAATTTTAATTATCTTATTAGAAATTGTGCAACTTTATTCTGAAAATGATGAAGTAGGAATAAAACTGGCAATGATATACTCTAATGGCCGACAGCTTTTAAGTCAAGCTAGCGTACGCACACCACAAACATAAATCCTTAGACATTTTTCTCATGAAAATGGCTCTGAAAACATATATTGATTGTCATAAATTACAATTAAAGTAATTCCTTTAGTACAAATAAATAAATAAATAAAAAACTTAATTTATATTCAGTTCTTATGCTTTTCTATTTCTATCAGAAAAAATATCCTACAGTGCAATTCAGCTACGAAACCAGGAAATTATTGCGTCCTCAGCTTTCTCTCTCTAACTCTGTTTTATCCCTAGATATCTCTGTTATCTGCCCTGACAATCTTGTGTAGAAAGTGACCGAACAGTGAAATTATCGTAACAGTTTGTACAGTTGAAAGAAAAATACCCTTCTCAGAAACTTAGAAACTTAAAATTGAATAGTAAACGTAACTTACATACAATCACTTTCTCATTAGGTAAAGAAATGTATAATTAAATTATTTAATCAATATTGGTAGTTGCATTTATTGATTATAATCCTACTTATATTTGCCTAAGATCTTAAGAAAATGTGTATTCAACTATCGATCTCTACTAGCTAAGTTCAATATATTATCTCATAAACACACTATGTGTATATATGATTTCTTTTTAAAAAAAATCAGAATTTAATGTTTCAGGTATTAATTTTACCATAGTTCAATGAAAGAGAACAAGATACAGTGTATAATAATATAAAGGAAATCATTTTAACTTTTTCGACTGTGAGGACCCTTATCAAGCAACAAACTATGCATTATTAGTAATTGGAGGATAATACAGTGGAATAGATATTTGAATAGGCGAAAGGGATAAGACAAAGAGAGGAAGCTATATAGACTTTAACAATAAACAACCTCACATTCATATTTTCTCAACATGTCTCATATAAACTGAAAAGAAAATCTGATTGGTTACGTTTATTTTAATATTTTAAGTTAATTATAACTTAAAATGTAAACATGATTAGTACTGGCAACTTATTCCTAAGCTAATACAATACTTTTTAATTAGAATTTTCAAAGTACCTTCGTTTCTCTGTCTTCATATCTATTTCACGATTTGCTACCTTCCTCTTTCTCTTCTGTTTATTTTCGGTCAAATCTAAAGTGATAGGCGTAACAATCTCCTGGTTCTCTGGTTTTGGTCTAACAGCAATTCTACTATTTCCAACAGTAGGGAGTTGATGCTTACAATATTTGGCCTTACCCCGGCCTACCTTTCCATTCACAATTGACACAAATTGGTTATTTTCATCTGGACGACTGGGAGTCGGCACCGTTGTTGACGATGTACTCGGCTTATGCTGAAAGAGCTCCGAAAAGTATTTTTCAAACATCTGTTCACTAACAGACAAATTTCCAGACATGTTCTCTATTCTGTAACTGAATTCCAAAAGAAGAAAAAAATATACTTAGTTGTAAGGATAAAAAATAATATTAGATGTAACAATGTTTTTGCACGGCTTTACTATGTATGTTGGCATGTATATACTGTGTAGTTGTTGATCTCTATATATGTATCTTTTCAATAAGAATGATATGTGTAATAAAATATTATTCGCATGCTCAAACAAATTAAGAATATTGGAAATAAGAAACCACCAGGCTATTTTATTAATGGCTTGTTGTTTCTGGTTATAATATACAACATACACCTCATTCATTATGAACGAACGAGTATTTTGTTGTCCTTTCTATGGATTGTAACTTATGGAGAATTGCCTGCAACTTTATCTTTCCTTATTGGCATAGTGATTACCATTTATCGTGAAAGGGAGTTGTAAATTTATTGAAATCAAATTAAATTTTATATTTAATCCCAAAAAATCCACGGACACGATATTGAGCACCAAATGTGAGCTCTCTTCCACTGATCCACCGTATCTCCTATGTACTAATTTAGGATACGTTACTACTCACTTTAAAATTAAATGGAAATTTCTTAAGTTCGACAATAATGTAATTCTCATTCACATGTGACATCTCTTACAATATAGTTTTGGTTCTATTATAATTTACTGCACACACACAGTTTCATTCGTTCAATTTACAGTTCTTTCACAGTTCTTTTTTAATTCATACAGTTCCGATTTAAGTTACCATAAATAAGTTCGTTTATATTTCGTTAGCCAGTTCAGTTAATTTGTTCCTAATCTACGTAGACTCAGCAAAATGATTGGTTATTTACTGATATTTAATAGTAATTTTTATTGGTGCTACTATTATGAAATGTAAATTAATTAAATAATTTATAATAACTAAACATGGTAGCTTAAAACTGCCTCTTATTATTGTTGTGAGTTATATTCTATGAAGAATATTATGTCGATTTAGCAAGAAATAATTTTTTGATATGATGAAAGTAGTTAACTAGAGAAAGAGCAGATTTATTCGTGAAATATGAGATCCAAATCACGGATTTTTGCAGTGTTGTCAATGAATGGACTTGTGGTTGGATTTCTGTTTCCATCTTGATATTAAGATAAATAAGTATAATAAATAAACAGAAATTAGATTTTTTGTTAGAATATCTTTTTAATTTGTATTTTTAATTAGCAAAATTTGTTATAGCTTTGTTCTCTTTGAAAGAAATTTGTTTGTCGGAATGGTAAATTAAGTTGATTACAACGAGGCTTAATGCATAGACATGAGAATAATTTTGGAATATACGTTTTCAATATTAAAGTTGTAGTTAGGTTTGGGTTGACTTACTTTTGTTTTTCATATAAACTGTTCGAAAAATGAATATACACTTAGAGAATATAAATATTTTGTAAAATTGAATTATTGTGTTCCCGTTCCCTGCTCCTATTACTGTGATTTTTAAAATATTATTCTTTACGTACTCAAAACACTTGTAATTGGAGCAGTGAGTCGGAACATTGAATCGTGTGTGCCATAAGTCTTATTTCTTCCAAAAAGTTTTTCCTGTTTCCTATAAGTAATTAAGATGCACAGAATTCATCAATAAAAATAGAATCAAAGTAGTAGATCCCGCAACATTATTAAGGAAAATGGGTTTAACATACTTTTCAAGTCCCTGACCAAGTCTTCATGACAACAAAGTTAACAAACTTACAGCTTTTTGCTACAGGTTTTCAAAGTGCCTGGTTACGTTATTTTGGGTACGATCCTTTAGGGTTGGGACAAAGAATTTATGCTGTAAATGCTTTTTAGGCTGTTTCATGCAATCTGACAGGTCTTCGAAAATTTAACCTTTATAAACGATACTGAAATATTGGCATTTATTCCAAAGTTGGTCATCCGCCTAGATTTTGGCTAAAAGCGTAATAATTGGTTCCTTTGTGTATCAAAGTTTAATATTTAATTCACATAGTATTGCCGAGCGAGCGTCAGCGAGTGAAACCGTGTTAGAGCTCCACAGGGCACGTTGTTTTCTGTCTTTGTTACAGCTAAGTGCGAAGGGGGACCTGTGTTCTAAAACCTTGCAGCCATGTTGGTTATGTTACTTACCGTTACATTGAAAAGTATAATTTTCTCCATGTTTCTTTACAGTTATTAGCTTATCGCATTTTCTATAATTTATTTTTAGATTTATTAATCCATGACTTTTACCTACTTTAAATAGATTTTCCTGATTATCACCAGACATGTTTACAAAATAAATGCTAATTCCCATAATTCTACCATAAAGTAACTTTGCGCCAAGTAGTTCCCTCCGTTTGCCAAATAGTTCCATATTTAGAACTGTTTATATAAGAAAATAAACACAACTTTCGCTCTCCTTATACATTATCAAGCACACGAACAAGCAAATTATCCATTTCTTCCTGGTAAATTTTCGAAATTTTGCTAGAAACGGACGACCAAATTTGGAACTTAATCCGAAATATTTCTTTACGATTGGTAATGTGTTTGTTAAAAGGATTATGGTAGGTTTTTCGATAACGTTTGTAGATGTGAAATATCTGAAGGTTTGAGTTAATACATCGTGTAAAACATTTTAGGGTGTGTAACAAATAGTATGTCACAATCTCTATATTATACTCAAAAATCATATTTAAAAATTTTCTGTCTGATCTCCCTTGTGGCTATGTGGATAGTGTATGCACCTTTTGCATGGGAAATCCAGGTTCGATTCCTGGCGGGAATCGTGGTTCGGATCCCACGTTAAGCTGTCGGTCCATATTCTATGTAGCCCCGCTGCTGAACGGGTCGCTAAACTCAAATAGATTTTTAAGAAAAGTCCATTGGGACTTTTGATCGAGATCTCGAAAACTACATTTTTTTTTTCTCAAACTTGACCTAAACACATTTTCCATTAAATTAATGCTATTCCTTTGTAGATTCAAGTTTGACATACCTTCGTGACAAGGTAAATATATTTCGCTTTTTGTCGATATTTAACACCTTCTATACTGAAAATAATTGACGAATATTCTTTCGTTTTTTCTATCTAAACATAAAACAGAGACATTATTGAAATACACGTTACAATAATTATTTTGTCTTTAAGATATTCTTTTCAAATTACAGCATCATGATAATCTATTGCATGATTGGGATCCTTGCTTCTAATTAAGCACTTATTGCCCATTTCTTACATGTTAATATGCACATTTTTAAAACAATTTTATTTAAAGTGTTCAACTACTTGTAAGAATGAAGACAAAATATACAATAGAAACATATCCTAATTTACGTTTAAGATATTACTTTACTAATTATATATCGTGTAGGTTAAGTTTAAGAACACTACTCTAAATAATTCTTAAAAATTAAACCTCTTTCACTGTTTTCTCTCTCATTGCTCTCCGAACTATTTGCGCTGGGCGGCATTACAGTACCCCACTTAGCATAAATGAAGTTCAAGCTGGCTACCGAATATAAGTGTTGAAAAAAATAGAATTCTGTGCAGATAGGGAAATGGAGTGCCATTTATAAAATTATTGAGCTCCTTCATGGCTAAGCTGTTAGCGTTCGCGTCTTTAGCGTGGGAGACTCGGGTTCAATTCCCGGCGGGAGCTCATGTGGTTCGTATTCCACTTTAATCGGTAGGTCCACGTCTCATATAGCCTCGCTCCTGATGTGGATATAAAACTCAAAATCAACTCAACTGAACTTTATAATATTGTTTTACATTAATTATTTTACTTTAAATAATGTCACCATAAATTCAAGAGTGTTATTTATTATCTTGGCACATACGCAAATAAATGTGCCTTTAGCCTACACGGTATAAATGTGGAACGTAAAGCTGAAAGAAAGGTGTTTGCAAGTAACTGCGTAAATATTGATAATATGCCAACAAACTGATATAATACGAAAATAGTTATTGTTCGTCCTTGTTGCAAACCATTGTCTTAGAAAATGCTTCTTAAGAGAGGAGTTGAACTAAAGAGCCCATATTGACTTCAGGAGGGCTGAGCGTAAATATGAGTGTAGACATATGGCATAACAAGTAGAGTGCGTAAAATACGAATCAACTTTAAAACACAAACAGGGAGTAATCTACACCCCCCTAACACCCCTCCAAATTTCTTTACACACACCCCTGGGTGGAAAAGGAATACTCCCCCAAATCTAATTGTATCAATCAGTATCATATAGGTTATTTATTACATCAAGTTAAAAAAGGTTTAGTGTTTAGGAAGGAAGGCAATATTCTTATTTATTTATTTCACTTCAAAATACGAAGCGACCTCGTTCTCATGTACGGCTTCGAGAACCACATGACCTCATTGTTTCGGGTGGCAGTGTTGCCAACAAGTTGATACAAAAAGACGCTAAATAGGAGACGAAATGACTCCAATTTTGGGTGAAAAGTCGCTAAAAAACATTTCGTGGAATTTTGCTCTTTCATATATATATATATATATATATATATATATATATATATATATATATATATATATATATATATATATATATATATAAGATACGTGATCAATTCAAGCCATAGTACTATCTACGCTGAAAGAACGTATATGAAATACTCAAAGGCTCATTGTATAACTAACAATAATTTCACTTTTATATATTTTTAACTTTATGATCAATTTTGCTTCAACGAAATCAAAAGTGAGTTTAGAGAAACGAACAAAATTAAAGGTCTAGAAAAAAAATCTTACTTCACTTCTATTCACGCTCCCACAGATAATATGTTTGCTATCGTTAGTGTATTATTTGTGCCTCTAAACGGAAGCTCTGTAAACTAAAGGACATTAAAAGCTGGAGTTGGTCCCCGTTAGAAGATAAGAGATAACAGTAATCAAAGCGGGAATATAGAGATAAATGTTATGTACTTTCCCAGCTCGTCAACATCTGAACTGATTCAAATAAACAAAAGAAAAATAAACATATATCTGAACTGATTCGAGCTAATAGTTCTTATTTTAGGACAAGTTGTTCGCAGCGCAAAAGTCGCTAGATTTGTAAGTAAGTCGCCAAATCGTCATTCCAAAATCACCAAAAAAGTCGCTAATCGGAAAAAATATTTTTTGTCGCTATTCTGGAAGGCGAATTCCCTAGATTTAGCGACTTTTCCCCCAAATTGGCAACACTGTCGGGTGGTGTTTCGATCGAAACAATTGACAAAACAGACCGCTGATACCTACCCTCCTGGGTTTCGAGGTCGTTTCCGAGAAAAGAGATTAATGAACAGATGCAGATGACTGAAATTGGCAACGTCTTGAGCGGTCATTCACCTATCTCCTTTCTTAATAAGGAAAAATGTGACAATATAGTTATAAGCCTGTACCAGATTCAGTTGGTAAGTGCTACTCTGCAACAGGCTCGCAACCAGAGGAGAGCTAGGGAGGGCCTGGCCCTCCCTAAATTTTTCATGTCCCCTCCAGACCTCAATATAAAATGCACAATTTAGATATTTGTAAGAGAATTTTTAATGACTTGGCCCCTTCTAATATGTTCATGGCCCCCCAAAGCTCTGTGGCTGGTTTCGAGCCTGCTCTGCAAGTGGTGTATCAACGGACGGACGTTAGAAGGGTGTAGTCAAAACGTTTTTAGAAATGAAGAGATCGATCGAAGTAAGAATTATATATATTTTAGACTGAGTCTAGTGTTATACAGGAACGCATTTGGCGCTACCTTAATTTTTTGTAAAGTATATTTTTATTCACGCAAATTCATTGAGCGGAACAGGGCTCGTAGCGAGTCACTTTCTAACTAAAATTTACTTTTCTTCAAGTGGTCTCTAAAAGTTACTTTTTTTTAAATTTGTCACTAAAAGTTACTTTTCTGAGAGGTAAAGTGACTTTTTCGTGTGATTTATGTTTTGCATTGGCAGTTTTCTAAGAAAAATATCATAAAAAACAAATGGAAAAAGGCAGAAACTTGTTACTCATTACTCTTCTGAAAGCTTCAATACTTGCTGCCACATGTAAAAAGTCAGCTTTATTCTCACTTCAGCTTTTATTCTGTCTAAAGCACAGTGGACGGTTGGTGGATGCTTAAGTTCTCATGGTGGGGTTGAGACAGGGGCGGATCCAGGCCCGACTTCTGGGGGCAAACTCTGGGATGGATTTTATTTATATATATAAAACAAGAAAGGTTCCTCTTCTGGGAGGGCGATTGCCCCCCTCCTGGATCCGCTCCTGGGTTAAGAACCCTTCTGTGTCTATTCTTTTTTCTATCATAATAATCTTTTAGTTGTCTCTCGTAATAGTTAACGCTCCGTTCAACGTTGCGTGTGTGTGTTTGTGGTTCATCATGTTCGTCTTGTGTTATGCTTCTTGTATGTTCTTCTTAAGAGTAGGTGATGAATTTGAATATTTCACGTTTTTGAGAACTATTAATGCGAAGTTAAATATAATGTCTGGGATGAAAAAATTCGGAAATAGACCAAAACTGGTTCCACTTACTCAGAAGCTTTTTAAATCTGTTAAGTATGCTTACCGTAACCACAAAACTTACTTTGAAAACCTAAGAAAGGAGGAAGCTCAAAAAGAAGAAGTAAAGAAGAAGCAAAACAACAAACAAAGAGAGAGGGGTTGGAGAAATTGACAAAGAAAAAAAGGGGCATAGTGAGATTTTGGTCACTTTTTCGCGTGCTTTTGACAATTTTTGGTCACTTTTCAACTATTTACAAGAGACCGGACTACTATGAGCCCTGGGATTACTAAATTAGGGTATATTAAAGAAGACAAAACAGAAAGATACAAAATATTTGTAAATTGAAAAACTGGATTTCTGGAAAACAACTAAATCAATGAATAATTTTCTTATGAAAGATACTCAGAGCCAATAACGTAGCCAGGAAGGAGCAGAAACGGATATTAAGAGATCAAATAATATTACAAGACAACAATTAACGTTAACGGAGTTAGAATATTAAAATAATGAAATTGGAACTATGTACTGTATTAATTACTAAACGAATGTGATTTCAGCATGGGACGAGGGAATTTTTTCCCAATTAATATTTTGAAAAAAAAAAAATCACCCACTAAAACTTGCTGGGGTTGAATAAATTGAAATAACAGCAGAATTTGCAAAATAATTACAATAATTCGTATGTAATCAATTCACATGTAATTAGTGGATAAAATAATGAAGGTTAATTCTTAATACAATGAAACCTCTCATAACGGGCATCTGTCAATAGTGGACATCTTCATAAGAGGACAAACTTTCTTATTCTTCCATGCCATAAATATGTGTGGTGTAGTGTTATCAGAGAGAACCCTTCTTTTTAGGGACACCTCTCATTTACGGACAAATAATCGGTTCCACCGATGTCCGCTTTGAGAGGTTTTACTGTATTACTTAGTTTAATAATAATAATAAATGCTCAAATGTGTGAACTTACTTTATTGAACCTACCACTGCGAAGAGCTGATATTATTATTATTATTATTATTATTATTATTATTATTATTATTATTATTATTATTATTATTATTATTATTATTATTATTATTATTATTATTTCAATAGTTGCGTAACAAAATATACTGATTTCTTGTTTGAATTTGAGCACACCCCTCCTTTTGTTTTGAACACCCCCCCAAATAAAAATTTCTGGCGTACTTACTGAACACAAACCAACTAGTGGTAGATGGCCACTAAACGCATGAATGCTATCTAACTAAGTCAGGGCAGAAGGGCTCGAGTACTACCGGGTCCGCGTTGAGCAGGTTTGTCAGCGACGGTGGGTATATGCACAAATGAAGATAGTGCAAAACACTTCATATGGCATAAAAGCACATGCCTTGCGTCTGGTACAGCTTTGTGACACTTCTATGATCACTTTGTATAGGCCTATTGCCTCCATATACCATTTTAGTGGGGGGACCCGGAACCCAGTCATTTCAAATTGATGTAAAAGTTTATATTTTAGCTTCATATTAAAGTTTTGGCTCCAAATGACAATTTCAGTCCAAGTGGACAATGATCATCCCTCGGGGTGCTCTCTGTGTATAGGGGTCTATTGCTTCCTTTTCGGAAAAGGCAAAAATTTTGGTATTTTTGTAGCTTTCGAATTTTTCGTCTATTTTAAAGACATATTTGGCTTCATGTTAAAGTTTTGGCTGCAAATAACAATTTCAGTCCGAGTGGACAATGATCATCCCTCGGGGGCTCTCTGGGTATAGGGGTCTACTACTCCCTTTTCGGAAAAGGCAAACATATTGATATTTGTGTAGCTTTCGAATTTTTCATATATTTTATAAACATTTTTGACTTCATATTAAAGTTTTGCCTCCAAATAACAATTTCAATTCGAGTGGACAATGATCATCCCTCGAGAGGGTCTCTGGTTATAGGGGGTTATGGGCTCCTTTTCGGAAAAGACAAAACTATTTGTGTTCTTTTAACTTTCAAATTTTTCGTCTATTTTAGACATTTTTGGCTTCATATTAAAGTTTTGGCTCCAAATAACAATTTCAATCCGAGTGGAAAATGATCATCCCTCGGGGGGCCTCTCTGATTACAGGGGTCTACGGCCCCCTTTTCGGTAAATGCAAAAATATTAAAATTCTTGTAGCTAGAATCATCATCGGAATCGTGAATCATCGGTATTGCAGAAAGCCCGATTTTGCTGGAACGCTCGATTCGGACAGACCGGAAATTTGTCGCATTTTACATAATTTCACCTCTGGAAGCAGCAGGAACGATGAAGAACTGCGTCATCACGAGGAATGACTTGCATATCAGAGTCGTTTCCAAAGTCATGTAACCGTCCTAGTAGAAATCATAATTAACCTAGGAAATCCCTTTGAGGAACCCACTAGAGATCTGGTATCGTTAGACAATCGTGTATGCCTCGGTACCTTACCAGCAGAATCTATCCGTGTGTTGGAAAGGATACGGCAAGAGCAGTACTTCAAGTATGAGGAGGAGGTCCTCTATAAGAAAGAGAAGCCCTTCAAGACTCCTATTAGGAAAAATAATCTACTACTTTTCCAAGACCAAAAACGCTCGTACTACAGCAAAACCTGCATCTGAAAGGAAACTAGAGCAATATAAGCAACAAAACAACCTGTATGGACAGGTATTTATTTCACTGGAACTTCGCGAAGACAAGTTGGAACATTTTTCTGCCATGAACCAGTGTTGGGCAAAATCAATTGAAATCAATTGCAATTGATCAATCAATTGAAAGTAATTGCTCTGAAAATCAATTGCAATTGATTTCAATTTGTAATTGACAATTAATTTCAATTGCAATTGAATTCAATCATAAAATTTGCAATTGAATTTTCGTCAATTGTTAATTGTTAATTGGTCACCAGGCAATTGAAACTTTTAATTGTTAATTGTCAATTGCAAAGGATGCAATTGAAACATTCAATTGTTAATTGCAATTGACAATTGAAACTTGTAATTGTTAATTGCAATTGAAATCAGCAATTAAAACTGAAGATAAGAAGATGTGTGTATATTGTATTGTCCACTTGTCACTGTTTTACATATTTCAAATAAGGTACTTATAAGAAATGCTGGATACCTACCATCCCTTTCCCCCCCCTGGGAAGAAAGCCAGGAAACTAAGTATTTTTAAAAATATATTATGTTTATGGTTCTATCCCTTTCGAAAGAACTCTATATGCCCGTCATGCATACAATAGGAATGGGCACCAGTGAGTACGAGCGAGTTTTCTTTAAAACTCGACTCGACTCGAAGCAGACATCTTTGAGCTCGACTTGAGATCTCGGCTCGAAAAATTTCCCCCAACTCGACTCGAATTCGGATCGAGTTTCCAGTCGAGTCGAGCAAATTCGAGCTAAATCCTTTGTGTAGTTCCAAGTACTACTATCTTCAAGTATCCTGCATAGACAATATAATAATCAATGATACTACTACTACTACTATAATTAATTATCATTATAACACCGTGTACCTGTATAAACATGGAATATAGGCGGTTTGTATCGGAACACTAAAAATTAGTTGACTGTCGATCTCGGTCGTCAAGAAATCTTCAGGAGGCAAGGACATCGGTCACGAGGTTCTTGGTTTGAGTTCAGGAGGAGCAAGTATTCGGGCTCGAGCCAAAAATTGTTAGAAGTTATGGGACTCCAGCCAAACATGTTCAAAACTGCTCGACCCGGGTTTAGGGTTGTCAACAGCTCAAGCGGCTCGCTCACAGCTTATTCACTTATCGAGCCGAACCGAGAAGTGAGCCGAGCCAACAGCTCATCCAACCGAGCCAGCTCCAGCCGATGGCTCACACGAGCCGAGCCGAATTGAGCTGATTGCTTACCCCAACCGAGCCCGTTCGAGCCATCGGCTCAGTTGAGCTGACTCGAACCCAGCCTATGGACTCGTTTCAACGGAGCTGGTTCGAGCCATTGGCTCCAATCGAGCCGAGCCGATGACTCGTCTTTACCGAGCCGGTTCAAGCCATTGGCTCAATTGAGCCCAGTCGATGGGTAATCCCAACCAAGCCAGCTCAAGCTGTACGCTCAGTTGAACCAAGCCGAGTCGGTTGACATCACTATTCCGGTTGGGCTTCTACTTTGGCTAAAAAATTGGACCGTGCAGTTCTCAGCCTTGATGGTAAGAACTACAAAAAATGATAAGAAATCTTTAGTTTTACGTCTCACGCTTATGCCGGATAGGCTAAAGGAGACGGTGATGATAGGAAATGAATGAAGTGAAGAAAGTGGGAGGAAACGGGAGAACCCCGAGAAAATCCACGAGCACGGTGTTTGTCCACCACAAAGTACAAACTGCGCGAGCTGGGATCGAACCAGGGACCTCAAGCACCGGAGGTGAACGCTCTACCACTGACCCACCGCGCCAACTGGTAAGAACTACAGTATATACTTATATTGGTGCTCACGGCGTCATTAACTTGTTCCGTCACCAACGAATTTCAAGGTACTTTGTTTTGCATCTTTTGTGCGTGTTTTGTGTCGCTTTATGCGCCTATTCCCACATTTTGTGCATCACCGGAAGTGGGTCAAAATGGGCCTACAAATATGGCGGAACAAGTTATTGATCTTCCGCCACCAATGAATTTCGAGATTGTTTCCTTCACATCGTTTTGTGCCGTTTTGTGCGTCTACTTCCGTTTTGTACGTCGTGGAAAGTGGGTTAAAATGAGACCCCAAGGTGGGACGAAAACGATCAAGAGTTCCGCCACTATTAAATCTCGAGGTCGTTAATTTCACATCGCGTACCTTTTTGTACGTCTATTTCGACGTTTTGTGCGTCACTGAAAGACGGTCAAAATGGGCCTCAAAGGTGGGACGAAAATGACCCACTGCTCCGCCACTACCGAATTTCGAGGTTCTTCCTTTTGCATCAATTAGTGAACGTTTCGTGCCGTTTCGTGCCCTTATTTCCACGTTTCGTGCCCTTATTTCCACGTTTAGTGCGTCACCGGAAGTGGGTCAAAATGGGCTTCCAAGATGGGACGAAAATGACCGAGAGTTCCGCCACTATTAAATCTCGAGGTCGTTAATTTCACATCGCGTACCCTTTTGTACGTCTATTTCGACGTTTTGTGCGTCACTGGAAGACGGTCAAAATGGCCCTCGAAGGTGGGACGAAAATGACCCACTGCTCCGCCACTACCGAATTTCGATATCCTTCCTTTCGCATCGACTACTGAATTTTCGTGCTGTTTCGTGCCCCCATTTCCACGTTTCCTGCGTCACCAGAAATGGGTCAAAATGGGCTTCCAAGGTAGGACGAAAATGACACACTCTTCCGCCACTATCGAATTTCGAGGTCGTTAATTTCACATCGCGTACCCTTTTGTGCGCCTATTTCGACGTTTTGAACGTCACTGGAAGATGGTCAAAATGGGCCTCGAAGGTGGGATGAAAATGACCAAGAGTTCCGCCACTACTGAATTTCGATATCCTTCCTTTTGCATCGACTAGTGGATTTTCGTGCCGTTTCGTGCCCTTATTTCCACGTTTTGTGCGTGACCGTAAGTGGGTCAAAATGGGCTTCCAAGATGGGACGAAAATGACCAAGAGTTCCGCTACTATCGAATTTCGAGGTCGTTAATTTCACATTGCATACCCTTTTGTGCGCGTATTTCGACGTTTTGTGCGTCACTGGAAGACGGTCTAAATGGGCCTCGAAGGTGGGACGAAAATGACCCACTGCTCCGCCACTATACCAACCGAATTTCGTGGTCCTTCCTTTCGCGTCGAGTAGTGAATGTTTCGTGCCGTTTCGTGCTCTTATTTTCACGTTTTGCGCGTCACCGGAAGTGTGTGAAAATGGACGTCCAAAGTGTGACTAAAATGACCCATTGTTCCGACACTATCGAATTTCTAGGTCGTTTCTTTCGTATCGTTTAGTGATTATTTTTTAAAAAGTTTTCTGTGCCTACTTCCTCGTCTTGTGCGTCACCGGATGTGAGTTAAACGGGCCTTTAAAGTGGGAGTTAAATGGCTCACTATTCCGCCACTATCGAATTTCGGGACCGGTTCTTTCGCATCGTTTAGTGTGTATTTTGTACCGTTCTGTTCGCCTACTTCCACGTTTTGAGCATCACCAGAAATGCGTCAAAATGGTCCATCAATGTGTGAGAAAATAGAGCCATTGTTCCGCCACTATCGAATTTGGGGGGTCGTTTCTTTCGCATCGTATAATGCCTGCTTCGTACCGTTTTGTGCTCCTATTTCCACTTTAGTGCTTCTATTTCCACTTTAGTGCGACAACAAAATTGGGTCAAAATGGCCTACAAGTATAGCGGAATAACTTAATGCTGTTCCGTCACCATCAAATGAGGTCGTTTCCTTCACACTTTTTATACATGATTTGTGTCGCTTTGTGCATCAGTGGAAGAGGGTCAAAATGGACCTTGAAAGTGGAATGAATATGTCTTTCTCTGCCATATTTGTGGGTCACCTTTGACCGACTTTCGTTGGCCTACAAAACGTGAAAGTATGCGCAGAAACGGTATAAATATGCACTAAACAATGCGAAAAAACTGACCTTGAAATTCGATACTGGTGGGAGAGTGGATCAGTTTTCTTCCCACATTGAATGCCCATTTTGACCCACTACCATTGATTAACAAAACGTGGAAATAGGCTTACAAAACGGTAGAAAACACGCACAAGACGATGTGAAGGAAACGACCTCGAAATCGTTCCTGACGGAACAGCATTAACTTGTTCCGCCATGGGGCCGCGGTGGCTCAGTGGTAGAGCGTTCACCTTTGGTGCTTGCGGCCCCGGGTTCGATCCCAGCCCCCGCCAAGTGAACTTTGTGGTGGACAAACACCGTGTGCGTGGGTTTTCTCGGGGTTCTCCCGTTTCCTCCCGCTATCTTCATTCCACCATTTCATTCATTACTCATCATCACCGTCTCCTTTAGCCTAACCGGCATAATCGTGGGACGTAAAACTCAAAGATTTCATTTTTGTTCCGCCATATTTGTAGGATAACATTGACCCATTTCCGGTGACGCAGAAAACGAGGAAATAGGCACACAAAACGACACAAAAATGGAAATTTAGCTTAATTACATGGAAATTTTAAGTTTGTAAGCTTAATTATATGGAAAATTTTATACATTTTTCCTTTACGTTGATTTGAGACTTTTAAATTGTATTAATTTTTCCACTGAAAAATATGTATAATTCAACAAGTTGATTTGATTTTGAGTTGCTTTTGGGGTTTAACGTCCCGGTCAGCAGCGAGGCTATATGAGACATGAACCTACTGATTAACGTGGAATCCGAACCACATGAGCTCCCGCCGGGAATCGAACCCGGGTTTCCCACGCCAAAGGCGCGTACGCTAACCGCTTAGCCACGGATGAGCTCTATGATTCAACAAGGAAATATTTATTAGTTATAATTATAATAATTATCTATATAATTGAATTCATTGTAATTTGGTCCATAACAAACACTTTACCATTTCGTACTAGCTGTTATGCCCGTTCTTCGCACGGATCAGATAAAATATCAATGTAAACAAACTGAACAACGGGAGAACAATTAAGAAACATTTCTAACATTGGATATATTTTGTGTGAATATATATCCAACAACGTACATGTGTTTTCATTGGGAAGGCCGATGGGGCTGAATTTAAACGTAAACACTATCGGGGGTGTCACTATATGTCTGAGCAACCCCGATAAATATGGATTCGACACAAATTCTACTACTTTTACATATCCCGGTGAACGCCCCCTCAGACCCCCTTGGTTCGTATTGTGAAACAATCTCCTCTGGCCCCCACCAACCCCCAACTAATACCACGAAAACTATGAATGTGACACTAACATCTGCCATTTTCTACTACTTTTTACATATGCCGGTAAAAATCCCTATAATCCTCTGGTTCCAATTTTGAAAAAAACAATGCCTGTGGTCCGCAGCCGATGGGGGCTGTATTTGGAAGTCAACGCCTGTGGAAGTATCACCATTCATCTCAGCGACAGCGAAAACTATGGATTTGACACTAATATCGGTCACTTTCCATTAGTTTTACATGTCTCGCAATTCCCCCCCCCCCCCCCCGGTGACTCCCGGCCCGCATACAATGGTGGCTAAATTTGAAAATCATCGCTAATGAAAGTATCACCATTGATCTCAGCCACCGCGAAAACTACGGATTTGACATCGGTCATTGTGGATTATTTTTACATGTCTCGTGATCCCCTTCATAATGCCCCCGTTTCTTATCTGATGGGGGCTAAATGTGAAAGTAAACGCGGTCTTGAGTTTCACCAATGAGCTCAGCTACCCCGAAAACTATGAATTTGACATTAATATCGGTCATTTTCGATTATTTTTTTACATGTCTCGGAATTCCCCCCTCTGGTGACCCAAGGCCCGCATACAACGGTGGATGAATTTGAAAGTCATCGCTAATGGTAGTGTCACCATTGATATCAGCAACCGCGAAAACTATGAAATCGACACTGATATCGGTCATTTTCTACTACTTTTACATGTCCCCGTAAACGCCCCCCTGAGACTCCCTGGTTCGAATTTTTTTCGAAAAAGCTTTGCCTTGGTGTGGGACCTGGACCAAGGTATCTTTGACCAAAATTTGGTAACTCTCGGTCGACTTGTCTGGTCCCCAGGCCGGTCCCGGTAAACGTCTCCTGGAGACCCCATAGTAAGGAATTTAAAAAAAACAAACTCTTCGTCTTGGTCTGGGGCCTATAATAGACCAAGCTACCCGTGACCAAATTTTGAAAAGTTTCGGTCCACTCGTCTCGTCCACAGGCCGCACAAAGATAGACAGACAGACACACGAACAAACTCTATTTTATTTATATTAGAAAGGTCAGATCCGCCGTTATTGTATTAGTGCGGTGCTTGAGCGATTGATCGTACAAATTCAAACTCCGATGAGTGATAATTTTATAGGCTTGTTTTATTACAAGTTTAAACTCTTTAGTCAGTAGAGAAGAGGGCGTGAATCATGGGTCAGAGTTATGACAATGGGTTTTGGTGGGTCTGTGGGTCACAGTGGGTAAGAGTGGTTTATGGTGGGTGGTGGGTCACAGTGGGTCACGGTGGGTCGTGGGTCACGACGGGTGGTGAGTCAATTGGTCGTGGCTAAAGTTTTCATTGCCTCACGCCCTCTCTGAACTACAGTGTTGAAAATTAATCAGTGAAAATCAATTGCAATTGATCAATCAATTGAAAGTAATTGCTGTGAAAATCAATTGCAATTGAATCAATTGCCAATTAATTTCAATTGCAATTGAATTACAGAATTCAATTGCAATTACTTTCCACTGCAATTACTTTCAATCAATTGATCAATTGCAATTGATTCTCCTTTTTCAATGGCCAACTGCAATTAACAATTAACCATTACTTATTTCAATTGTTAATTGCAATTAACAATTAAATTTACAGATTAATTGTTAATTGTTAATTCAATTGAAATTTGCCCAACACTGCCATGAACCTTGTTCATACCCACCAGCACTTTCCACTGCGGGCGTTCTCCACACTTGTAGAGTCAGATTTCCTGCTATGTCTTTTGGAAACAATTTCCACTTATTACGTAACTGAAGATGAGGATTTAAAGGCAACAGATACTTTTGACTTCATTGTAAATGATGGTGGTTGATTTTAGTTTAGCGTCCTTTTCAGCAGCGAAGCTATATGAGACGTTTACCTACTAACTTGGAATCCGAAACACATGAGCTCCCGCTGGGAATGGAACCCTGGCCTCCCACGCCAAAGGCGCGTACACTAACCGCTTAGCCACGAGTTAGCTCTCGATCAAATAATCTCTGTGATGCCAGCAGTGCCGTGTTGTGGGGGGGCTAAGGGGCGACGGCCCCGGGCGTCAAAGTAAGGGGGCGCAAAACTCAGGAGGAAAAAAAGAAAAGATATATATAAAATGGAAGGAAAAGAGTATTAAAAAGTGCTAAAGATCAAGGAAAAGCAGAGTTTATTTTTGAAAATTTTCTTAACGCGTCGCTTTGCTTTGCGGCTGGTCTGTCGACCTCACTCATATTTACGGGAGCGCCGTCGTATACTCTTGCCTTGGGCGCTGATTTCCCACGGCACGTCACTGGATACCAGCACCTATTTTATATACTGTTAGACACAGTGTTTCTTTTTATTATTATTATTTATGAATTTCCCTACAATATGGGTGTAAATGGGCAAGTAAAAACATTTCCTAAAGAGTAGGTGGTGAGAAATAAATGTACTACATATTATTATTTTTATGTGATAAAGGCGAGCCTCAAGTAAAGTAAATAGAATTGTTTGTGTACAATGCTATAACAGAAGAGCATAAATTGACTTATTTTCGATTTTATTTCACTTTTGAAATCATTCTTATTGAGGTTTTATGTATTGATTCACACGGTGTCCTGCCCGTGACACAGTAAAATTTAGTTTTTTTATTATACCTAATATAAATATTTGGCAAATTTCTCGTATGTGAAGTTTGTTGGAAAATTTTATCATTTATACATGATAAATGATAAAATTTTATCATTTCCGTTGAAATATAAACATTTTGAGCTAAGAATTCACACAGTTTTGTAACATTCCCTTGGTGTGTCGAAAGGCACTTCTCTTTTTTGTCCTCGCCCGTGACAGACGTTTAGGAATTAATATTTTCTACTCTAAACAGAAAAAAAAAATAGTGAAAAAATCAGCTACATATATTCCTAAGTCTGTACTGCTCATATATATCATCAATTAGCAGAATGTATGTTGTACTTTTATACAACTTTAAAACATCAAAAATGTAGTGTAAATGTCCTGCCCGTGACGATGGAATAGCCCAAAATCAATTTTTAGGTTTACAAAAAAAAAAAAAAAAAAAAAAAAAAAAGCTTTTCTACTAATGTATATTATTTTGTTCAATTCAATAAAATGTCTCTCTCGTCTTCGGACATTGTTTCGTTAACACTATTAATATAAAATTAATGAATATTTTATTTATGAAATATATGAACATAATCGCCGGACTTTTATTTAAAAAAAACTCTCTGAGGAGTTACAAATTTACAATTTGATGTTGAATAGTTGACTTATGTGATATCTATGTATGTCTTTCCAAATATGCAGTGATTCTGGGTTTCACCCCAATCACAATTTCACTTTAACAAGATATTATAGATAAATTAACATTACCATATGAAGATACGTAATCAAAAATCATGAAACGTTTTAGCTTGAACTTCCTCTATTGATCTTTAATGATATTTTGAATATGCCACTGCAAATACGACAACCAAAAAGCATTTCTTCAGCATTTAGGCGTAATTGGAATCTCGAATTGCATTTTTTCGCCCACTCTTCTCGTTGCTTGAAAGTAAAAAGGTTTATATATCTTTATTTTATGTAAATAAGAGCGTAGAGTAAAAAGAATATTTTTACTCTATGATAATAGTGAGAAAAACCCTTACCGGTATCCTTTGCAAACTGTACTTTTATCAGAAAACACTTTTTTTTTTTAAGATGATATGGTACCGTGCGCTGCTGCTACCTGGTAGCAGAAACCTGAACTAAGTGCCTGACATGTTCAGTGTAAACATAAACCATTTGGTATCAATGTTGCCTGTGTTAGAACGAACCTCGATCTTCAAACCGTAGAGGTCATCTCAAAATTTGGGCATCGCACTGCAACGCAACTAATGCAATAATTGCTATGCCGATCATCGCAACTAAAACACAAACTGCTATGGAATGAGACCCCTGCTTTTAGTTCTAATGGAAGAATTTTAGAAAACAAATATTACAGTGTAATTATTAAGACCCGAAACAATATTTCATGACTGTTAACTGTTCTTTAAGCATGCTTCTTGGGTACTTGCAGGTACGTAGCCAGGATTGCGTGAAGGGGAGGGGGGCGTGATATGAAATACTGTGGTCATCACACCAGGGGCTCGATCATTCTAAACAATTTTATTGGAACATATATTGGTTCGTTTAGCCAGGATTTCGTAACGGGGGGAAGGGGTTGACATGAAATTCTGAAGGCCCAGGAGCTCGATCAATCTAAACTATTTTACTATCAACATATAGGGTATATTGGTTTGTGAAGATATGTTGGTAAGTATTTTAATAAACTATGAAGAAATCTCGAGTAAAAAAAAAAAAAAAGGTATTGAAAAAGATTATACAATATTTACATCCTTTCTCTGTTTATTCAAATATAAAAATTTTCCTATCATTATGACCTCAATTATTATAAAATACATATTCACTATTACACATATTCTAGAAAAAGTACATACTCAATAATGTCTTGTAAAATATTTTGCAATGTCTGCGTTCCTTTTTCTGTTGAATGAAATGTTAACAGAACTTTCTTTCCACATAATTTTTTGTTTTTATTATTCTGTCAACTACTGTCTGTTTCAAATGACAGGTTAAAGAAGCAGTAGAAAATTGCTTTGAAATAACATATTTGATATTGTAAGGAAGCGATGACGAACAATTATGATAAAAAATGTCCACGCTGTTATACAACGGCACTATGCTTTCGGAAGCTTGAAATCTCCCTGACTAGTAGCAGAAATTCTGAGAATTCCGCAACTTTTCTAGAAATTTCAAATTCCCTGACTCTTCCAAAATATATCGCTCAGCTCGCAACCATATACTGCAAGCAATACAAATTTCCTCGTAAGAAAGAGTAACCAAAAGCTTCCTGTAGTTTATTTTTAACGCTGATCCTTCTTTTTCTCATTTCATTTTGTTTCATCCTTCCTTATTTTATCAATTTCTGGTCTCGAAGGGGGGATCCGGACCCCCCCTTGGCTACGTGCCTGGTACTCGCCAATCCTGTCTCCACATTTATATTATTTACTACTACCTACAATCAATTCAAAATCTTATTTGCGAGAACAATACTTCCGATAAGTGTTGGTTTTGGAGATTGTCCTGTTTATTTAGTTAGAATGTAACTTAAAAAAAAAAAAAAAAAAAACAGACAGAGAGGGTTTCACCAGAAAAGAATCACAATAAAATTATTTGATTTAACAAATAAATGAATGGTCTGGAGCTCCCTCGTGGCTAGACCCGAGTTCGATGGGTGCTCACATCTTTCAGATTCAAAGTTAATCAGTAGGTCCCGTCTCATATAGCCTCGCTGCTGAAACGGACGTTAAATTCAAGATCAACTCAACGAGATGGCCTGCTTGGGATAATTTAGAAATAGCAAAATGGGAACAGTGCCAATTATAATCAACATACGTAGTAAAGTTTATTATTAAATATAGACATTAGCTCTTTTAGGATTTCCACTTTTACTAAATTTTAGACTTTCGCTCAAACAGCTACTGCTTCCTTACTATTTATAGTAGGATTGTGGTTCATACCTCGTTTTTTTTTTTTTTTTTTTCAGGATAGATCATATTTTCCAACAGTACCACTCTCTTTTCCGTATTATACACCAGAAACAAGAAGATTAAAAAAAAAAAAAAAAAAAAAAACAGGAGATTTTTCGAAAAAACATTATCGAAATTTTTGTGCCTCTCTGGCCCGGGCCTAGATTCACCTAAGGATCTGCTTTTGTTGTTGTTGTTGTTGTTGTTGTTTTAACGTTATTAATTGTACATAATACGTGCGCAAAATTTCGTTCTTGTATCTTGAAAACTGAGGACGGGAGAAATTTTTGAAAGTCTGAAGATAACCCATATATATAATACTTAAAAAATGTAGCCTACTGCGTCATTCCTATTTGAGTTACAGTCATGGTTCAAACACCATTTTCTTCAATATAATAAGTCCTTTCCAACGGTAACACTCACATATCCGTATCATACACCTAAACCGGAAATTAGAGGAAAACTCGAATTATTTTTGAAAATACAGCCGAAACATTTTGCCCCTCTAGCCTAGGCCTGGGTTGACGTAGAAATCTGATTTCTTTTCTAAAAATACGTTCTTATGTACATAATACGTGTGAAAAATTCCAATCTTGTATCTTGGAGACAAAGGGCTAAAAAAATTGACGAAAGTCTGAATCTAGGCCCTCTCTATACACACACACATATACATATATACATATAAAAATTTACTGCGTCATTACTATTTTGCCTAGAGTCATGGTTCAAACGTCATTTTCTTTAGTATAACAAGCCTTTTCCAACGATATTACTCACATATACGTATCATATACCTGAACCGGAAAAATCGGGAAAAACCGGAAATGTTTCTGAAGAAATCATCCTCTCGGCCTGAACCCGGTTTCATGTAGGGGTCTCAGAAAAAATTGAGAAATACCCGAAGGTACATACAATTAGTATGCAAAGTTCCAATCTAATATCGTGGAAACTAAAGGCCTGAAAACTTTTTTGAAATTTGCCTTAAGAAAAAATAAAAGATACACGCTCCTCCGCCCCGCTTGGCGCCGCCAAGTTGACCGTCCGGTTCCAAAACGCATCTGGGTTATTCTTTGGTCCATCCTTGACTTGACTAATAAAGAAACCTGGCTTAAATACCTGTTATAGAACCTAAATAAGCGGCCAAAGACGATTCCTACGCCATGGTAACAAAAGTTACCAAAAATCTTAAAAGGGTTAAGAATTAGTGCAGAAGGTGTTATAAAGGGTCCATGACATTTGGGCTCGGCCGTTTGGGCGCAAACCTTTTATCCAAATAGATTTGCCTACCTACATATGTTATAATGTATTTCATAATTACATCTCGGATGTTTAGGCACTAAAATATGAAAATAGGCACTGGAGATTTCGAAAAACTTCCACAAGTAATTTTGCTAAAAACTAGAAATAGCATCTTGAACACAGCGAAGTTTTTGCATATCATGCACAACTTGTCTCTATCAGTTGAAAAGAAATGGGAAGAAACCGTAACAAACTATTGACTACCTGGTCTCCATAATATGCCACTTAGTTTCAAGAGAATATTTCCTTTTAATAAAATAAGACGTGTGTTAAAAAAAAAAAACGTACGTTTTTCGTTCATGTTTAGTTAGTTTGAAAATGTGACAATATATTCATACTACACTGTGTACTTGATTTTTTGAGCCAGACATTATTAAATTTATCTTAAAATGTGTACAATACTGTACATATTTTCATTTTCGCTGTTTCTTTTTCTGTAGAAAATTATTAAAACGCATGGTACAAAACATAAGAAATGTTTATTAGGTACTAGTCTGTACCAAGTAATCAGAAGAAGCGAATAAGAGCTAGTTTTGGAATAAAAATCGTGTTCTTAATTCTATGGGTGGTTCAGGAAGTAAGTATTTATTGAATGCTTTTTTGTTATTTGATATGCCCATTAGGCCGGATAGTTGATACTCTATTGTATTAATAGAAAGTTATTTCAGATTTCATAAAAATAAGCACTTATAGGCACTAGCTATACATTAAAATAGGAAGAATAGGCCAAATAAAATTTACTGTAGGCAGCCTGTGTCATCCCAAAGCAAATTTTTGTTCTTTATAATATATCTAACGTAAAGGAACGAGACGATTGGGCACCATAAGAAGAACAGCATTATTTTCATGCTCATACACGGTGGTGTGACGAAATCAAGAAGCATTAGAATAATCTATAAAATAATTGCCCAAGATAGATGGCAGTAGAGAAGATTTGGTAAGATCTTCATGGAGAAGATATGAAACTCTCTCTACTTATGTTGCTCCCTCCTCTTCCAATAAAATCTGAATTGATGCTATTGAAGTAACTGTTTAAACGATGAGACTAGTTTCGGTCTCGTCTCGAAATTCGGAACGAAACCGAGCCACGAGAACGACTACGTTGATTCAACTTTAGTTCATTCGAAAATGTTTTCCAAGCACATACGTATGTTAGTTGAATGTAAAACTAAAGTTATGGATGGTTTAGCTGATTCTTATTAGACTTAGGGGAATATAAGTTCTTTTGATACTTTCTAGGATATGAGATAGAGTCCGATTCCCGGAAACAAAGTGATACAGTATATGAGATAGAGTTTCAGCAATGAGGGGAGCTTCCTTTAAATTTACTTCATTAAACATTATGCATGACTCTCTCTCTCTCTCTTTTTTTTTTTCCAACTGGGGATGTTTCAGGTTCAATAATTTTCTAAGTACTTAAATAACATGTCAGAATGTATGACTAAGTATGTATGACTATGCTTTGGTAGAAATTCATTTTAAACAATTTAAAGCTAGGATCACAATTTATGTTTTTTTTTTTTTTTTTTTTACTACTTTCTTCCATACGATAAATAGACCTATAGTTTTCTGCAGAGTACCTGTTATTTTGTTATTGTAAAAAAAACAAACAAACAAACAAACAAACAAACAGTAAACAACTTATGGGAAGTTACAAGGAGTAGGATTTTGTGCTTCCTGCTAAGATTGATGAACACTCAAAATTATGCTGAAAAAAGGTAGAAGACTCTTGGTGATGAAGCTATGAAGTCAACCTGGAGTGCTTAACTGGCCCAACAAGTTTGGGAGTGTCACTATGCTCAGTATCTTGAAGGACAAATACACCGTGTGTCCTAGCAAACTTGATTAAGTGACTGCATACCTTAAAGGTTAAATGGTTAAAAGAACGAACAAAAAGTCTTTGCAAATGCCATCAACATAACTCAAAATATAAAGTGACAAACTCTTTATTCTTCTCCTGAATACAACGAACTGACTTAGGTCATATACGTAAGTGTACAAGGTGTCAGACCTTCCAGTATGACCTCTATCCCACTTTCAGAACTTTGACGTCGAGAATTGTAATTGGTTTTTCTTTAATTGAAACATTATATATATATATATATATATATAAAGAGAAGAAAGAAATTTACTGTTTTGTTTTACAATGTAAACAACAAGAATTTACATTTTTTGTTTGGTAATCACCGATTGAATATTGAGTTGAAGAATAAAGATTTTCTGTACTAAATTCACAGAATATGAAATTTCGATTTAAATTGCAAAGTCGCTGTTAAAATTTTAAGCTATCTTCTAAAAGTTAATTTAGTTTTTTTTTTTTTTTTTTTTTAAAGTAACGTAGTTTCTCCAAAAATGGATTACCTAGAGAGGTGAGCGAAAAAGAGGGCTTATATTGTAAGCACTAATACTCGTACACGTAGTTTTCTATTCAGAAAAAAGTGCAAAATAGAGGAGTGTCTACTGTAAAAGGATGTCCGCTTTCAGGTATTATTATTTACATGTTGTTTTATCTTTTAAATTAGTTTTACTTGAAAATAAGTTGATACAGGTTGATATGAAATATTATTGGACATACAGGTACGAAATTTGTACACAGGCGATTCTTTATGTGCAAATTTCATCTACTTGTACAAACCTCTGGAATTCAACTCTGAAACAGTAGGGTAGAACAATTTTAAAATAATTATAGTGTTCTCTTGACTTGTTAGATAAATAAGTATGAACTTATGTTTAGTATATAAGAGAGCTTTGTACTTCAAAGAATACAAATCTATCCTATTATTCATTTTTCACTTTACACAAATCCAATATTGATGATGCAGGGTGAAAGTTGGAGGAAAGCAAGGACAACAAAACACTGACTAACGGGTGATGAATGTATATAAAAGCGAAATCCACTAATTAGCTGTCCAGCTGATCCCTGTGCAAATCATTTTGGAATCACTTGACCAAATGATTGAAAGTTTTGCGAGATTGTTATCCTTCATCTTAACTCGTAGGTACTAATATGAATAATTTCTTTGAAAGTAGAAATGATATCAATATGAGAGTTGCAAATGGATTCTGATTGATAGAACTTCTAAACCGGCGGAAATAAAATACGAAATTATGTATCTGAGGTGTTTTGTTTCATGAAATACAGACCTATCATTCGCTTGCACATGTTAAATATAAATGGTGTTGCAGAGGGAGGGTGCAAAGAAGAGATGACTGCTTTTAACCTACATAGAAACTTACTTCACTCATTTTGGTATCTGGAGGTTCCTGTTCCACATAATAGAAATCCATCATTCGCTTCAGTGTGTGGTGAAAGAAGCAGGGGACGAAGAATATTGATCACTGTGAAACGCAGTCAAATCACTTCTTTTTGATTAGTTATTGTAAGAATCTACCTTTTCGAATAGTGACAAAGCGATGTTGCTAGGTTCCAATTCCATTAAAAAAAAAAAAAAAAAACTTCTGGCTGGTCTAATGGCTAATTTGCGGACTTGGTGCACGATGTCTTGGGTTCGATTCCTGGTGGATGAGCATTGAAAGCATCAAAAGATATAAAATTCCCCCTTTAAAAAAATATTCCTTGTCCTATATAGCCTCGGAATCAATCAATCGATCTCGGAAAAAGTAATTCAGGGGCAAATTCGGTAAAAGCCATCCCGGAGTAAGTGAAACATTTTCTTTGCGATTTCTATGAAATTGGTCGAATCTACCGTTTCCGAATACAAGAGCTTTATGCATCGACCGTGTGTTGGAAAATCAAGTAAGCACAAATCTTAAGTATCCATTTTATGGAGGCTGAACGATTTTGCCTAACAATTTAAATGACAATCAATATATATATATCGTCCCTCTCGAGACAAAGGGGCGTATCTCATTTTCTTAATTTTTCCAGGAGACAAGTTTAAATCTTTATTATTATAATTTATAATAATTATTATTAAGTATTCTGTCTTGTGGCAGGTCCTGGGACTAATGAATTTTTCTTTTCTTTTTAAATTTCAGTTTGGGCCTAGAAATGTTTCTTCCATGTTTCTCGATTTTCAGCTTCCTCTTTTAACTCCCAATATTTTCTTCTATTTTTCAAGTCACAATCAGTTGTGTTCTTCTTCTCCCTACTCCTCGCTTTCCTTCCATCTTTCCTTCAATGGCGGTATGAAGAAGACAACTTCTTCGCAAGATGTGTTCAATCCAATGGTTGCTAGAAGCGTCCTCTTCTCTCCTATCCGTTTTAAAACGTCCTCATCTGTTACTCTTTCTGTCCATTTTATCTTCTCCATCTTCCTCTAACACCACATTTCGAAGCTCTCTAAATATTTCTTCTCTAACTTCCGTAATGTATCTCTCTCTCTCTCTCTCTCTCTCTCTCTCTATATATATATATATATATATATATATATATATATATATATATATATATATATATATATATAGAGAGAGAGAGAGAGAGAGAGAGAGATGCGAGGAGCTTTTTAATTTTGAGCTCGAAAAGAAGGTCACTTTGAGGAAAATTTGTTTCTAGAGAGTGGTGATAATTTCCATGAAGCGGGAAGAATATTTCGTTTTTGGGTACGATAAAGTGATTGAAATATGTCTCAATGTAGATGAAATTCATTTGGAGACGCCTTTCAGGAAATTTATTTCAGAAGGAATAAAGATTTTGATTAATAACTTACGTACATGAAATGGAGTGAATGTAATGTTTTCGAGTACGACAAGATGGTTTAGCTATGTCTCAAATACTCGAAAATTTATTTTAGAAGAGACTTTAGCAAATTTTATTTCGAAAGGAAGCTAATTTTCATCCATTCGGGTGCATATCTATCGTTTCATGTGCGAAAAAGTATTTAGCTAATCTCGACTGAGACAACTAGTTTAAGAGATAATTTGAGAAAATTTATTTCTAGGTGGGAGAATCTAGAAAAACTCTACAGAATTTATTTCTAGATCTCTACAGATCTCAATGAAATGGGGAGTATCATATGTTTCTGGATGTGAGGAAAAATATTTTAAAAGACTTCAACTTCAAGACCAGCTCAAGATGGAGCGAATATACAACTTTGGAATCAAGAGACATGTTAAATAAAGTATCGACTTTCTAAAATATTAATCGAAGGAGACATTAATTCAAAGGGGTTTAACGATTTTCTTACTATCTGCACGAATTGGAGTGAACCAAGGATGTGATTAGGCGTATACGAAGTATACGACATATACCCACATAATATTTTTAATGTCCAGTGTGTACTCACCTTAAATTTTTGAAGGAACGAGCGTATGTGGGTGGGAAAAATTCTAGCATTACATTACTGGGGGGAACTATTGATTTTGTATTTGGACAATAGCATTTTTGTTTAGTTCCTGATGTTAGAAAAATACATTTAACGCGAGTTTGTGAAAGGTTGATGGAACTTTAGGTGAGTTCGAACTTGCGTTAATGAATATTATTAAACCATTTTTTTTTTATCTTTCAAATATTTTCCACCACTTTAATCCCTTCCTATGCGAAGAATGGACACTCCTGCTAAAAATTGTGTCTAACATTTTGATTTAGAATATATATCTTACAATAATTAAAATTTCTATTTCAGAATAAGGGGATTCAGGTCACAATAATTCTTAACCTTTCACAAAAAAGAAAGAAAAAAATAGACCAGGCCACATCAACCGAAAGAGCGCTATTCAACAGATGCAGTTGTATCAAACATTTTTGTTATAATCCTCAGCTTGACAATAAGTGTAAAAGCATTTGTGTTAGTCAGTGTCTCGAGATTTGTCTAAATGGTCTAGTTTAGTCATTAACATCCCTTAGAAGTGTAGTGCGAAAAATTATTTGAAATGCAAATTTGTCATTTTAGAATGGATTATTAACAAGAGAAAAATAAGCCGCTTTAAGAGCGTTAAAACATTTCATTCACCTCTTGTAATCGGTCGCCTTTCAGAACCTTTCAAACATCCGTTATATTTTTTATCTTAGATTACCGAAAATTAACAGTAGAGAATGTATGACATGACACGAATACCATACTTAGAATGTTAATGGCTACTTAAACGTCAATAGCCATATATCTACAGTAGGTACAGTCAATTATATCTAAAACAGTAGATTCAGTACTATAGCGTTCATCTCTGGTACGTGGGATCTCTGGTTTGATTCCTGCTCGCGCCTAATGTGCTGTTTGTGGTGGACAAATATGAAGGGTGCTGGGGTCCCAACCAGTTTCTTTTCCTCTCATTAATAAATTCTATTTTTTTCTCCCCCACCATTTCTAAGACCTTCTCATTCGTTTTCCGCTCGAACCAGCTTATTCTCTCCATTCTTCTCCACACACACATTTCGAAAGTTTCAGTCGTTTACAATCATTTTTGCGTAATGTCCAAATTTCTGACCCATACAATACAATACTCCACACGAAGCATTTTATGAGTATTTTTCTCAGTTCTTTGTTCAAGATCCCACACAATAGTATTTTCTTCCTCCTGGAGTGTTTTAAATTGATAACCAAATGAATTACGGTGGTTTATCTAAATTTCAACCGGTCATGGCAACAATAACGTGGCACCAGCGTACAGAGTGTACAATTGTAAGTTTAATTGAATTGTAAGTTGAAGAATCATAGTAATTAATTAACCCTTATAACAATATAATCGACAATATTTCGATACGTTTCGACACTTCATTCATCTGAACGTAGCCTCTCCCGAATAATATTTACAAGTAATATATGCGTAACTATTCCAAATATATGTGTTATTGTTAGGAGTATTTATGTCATGGTTAGGAGAACAGAAGCTACACACACAGTCTGTTAATTAACAATTTCTTTTTAGTATGTACAGTAAGTAAATAAATAGATGAACAATATACATTCTCAATTAATATTTACAACGAACTATATCCATTTTAGCTCCAAAAAAATTTTTTTTTTCAAAAACTGTGCCTGGAATTTACTTTCAATTAAGTTATTCAGTTCAATATCATCTATCGAATAATATATATATAAATTTTGGACAGAGAAATTAAAGTTTAAAAGTTAATTATAATTTTGACCTATACCTTTATTAGCCATACTATGTACTGTCATCTAGATAGTCCATAATGTTGATGATACACTTCAACATCACTTTCATCTTGATAGGTAGCGTGCAGAGATGGAGTGGATTAAGATTTGTGAGTGGGTCATGGGTCAACAGGACGTGACCCATTGCGACCCGCCACCTACTGTGTCCCATTCTCAGCCACTAACGCTCTGACCCACCGACCTACTACGACCCACCAACCCACTCTGCTCACAAGTCGGTGGGTCATGGATCATAGTGGGTCACGGTGGGCCGTGGTTTACGGTGATGGGTGAGTCAGTGGGCATGGGTCAAGTTTTCATTGACCCATGCCATCTCTGGTAGCGTGGTTGTCGTACAGTAACAATTTTTAGGTTTACAGACAAATTCGTTTTTCTCTATTTTCTCGAAAACTACGCATGAGTTTTACACTCACTTTGTATCATTTTGTTCCTCTTAATGTGATTTATTTATTGGTATATATGTGTCTCATGTTTGTTTTGTTTTTAGTCGTTAAACGCTAATGATCAGGGCCGTACTGCAACCCGGGGGCCAAGGCACCGGGAAGGTACTTTCTAGGGGGCCCACTCACATGTACGTACTGCCTCCCCCCGACAATAAAACGAGCCTGGGATTCTCACTTGGATCAAGTATGCTGAAAAGTCTTAAAATTCAAATTTAAAACTTTTTAAAGGCAGTAATTCTTCCCTGACACTGACTGATCTGACGTAAAGCCCAATCCTCCATTCTTCTCTTGCAACTGTGCAATCATCTCCACAAGCTCGATTACTTCATATCTCCCCCTAAAATAACAATGCCGCACTTGTGCCATAAACTTTTCATAGGCGGCCTTGGTGCATATACAAACCCATATATGAAGCATCAGAAGTAATTTATAATTTATACAAATGCAACACTTCTCCATCGTCCTGTATTACGATAGAATCGTAGCTTCGGGGTGGGCAAGAGGGGTCGTGGCCCAGAGCGCTGATAGCAATAAGGTGCCGCCAAACGACCAAGAAGAAATAAAAAGTATTGGAAATGAATAAACAACGCGTCGCAACGAAAAAGTATTGGCGTCCTATTAAATCAATATTGTTGTGGAATTGCAAAGAAATAGATTTTTTAAAAATTCTTCCTTGCTTCGCTCGCAACCCAAACATTTCAAAAAGTCACAACAAGCTCTTATTTATTACTTAAAGAAAGTTATTATATATGATTTGTTAATGACGATGTGATATAGAAGTCCGCAAGCTGATGTTTGTGCAGGAATATTAAAAATGAAGGTAAACAAGGGGAATAATAACATTTTCGAACTTGAAGCAGCGGTAGAATAGGGGCTTAAGGGGTCAGAACTTAACCTAACGAATTTCTCTTTTTCAAAGACTGATCACTACCCGTGATATTTGTTTTATTTCATTGACATAAAATTCTTTCAATTTGAAGGAATTTATTGGGATGATTTCACCATCAAGTACTTGTGGATATTTTTTGTGCATATGTATCGAGCTGTGTGATATTTTTATCTATTTACATACATACGATCATGTACACTATATATATATATATATATATATATATATATATATATATATATATATATATATATATATATATATGTGTGTGTGTGTGTGTGTGTGTGTGTGTGTGTGTGTGTGCTTTCAATATGTTATACATATGTTTTTTTTAAAAAAACTTGCTGAAGTGAGTGTAGGGGAGGGGAGCGCCTAATTCTACTTCATCCCGGGCGCAGAAAGTCTAACTACGGCTCTGATTGACAGCGACCAAGGGGGTCCCAAAAATTTTAAAAATTACTGAAAACAGTTTCACCATAAAAGTTAAAGAAAAACATGAGTCACTCGTATATAATTCATGGACCCTTTTGAACATGTTGAGAGAAGGCCCATCATTAAATTTTTATGGGGGTCACTTGTATTTCCCGCTCCAGGGCTCCCAATGTTCTTAATTTGGCCCTGTATATTTTCTATACGGAAAACAACGATGCTGTAAAATGTAAATTATTATTTAATTTCAAGTTATGACATCATTTGAGATTTTAGCTGAATACTTCAATATTAACAAATTTATAAAGCAGAGTGGGAAACCAGGAATCTTTCAAGGGTTGAATTAGGAGAAATGTGAAATGTGTTGTTTTCGCAACATCATGGGCTGGCAACGCTGTTCTGGGATTAGCTGACTGTATTGCCGGTACTCGACGTGTTACCATCCTTCGTTCCCTTACTCCCGTATGCGAGGAGTGCCTTTTTGTACCGATAGTTACGATACGAGACGGAGGGCCCACTAAAAAAAAACACCGTCCAGGGCGCACTGGAAAATTTCCAGGTTCCCGCCTGGCCAGTACGGCCCTGATTATTCCTTAAAGTTGTCAATGGTTGGTGATACAATATTTGGAAAGGAGGAAGAGAATTTTCCAAGACCCTTTAAGAGCAGGGTGGGACACATTGTGGATGTGCCTAAATCTGATAATGGTATAACAAATGATGCCAATACTACTCAAAGGTTTTGCTAGAAATCTAGTAGGTCAATAGCTAATCTCTCGCTTCGTATTGACAAGTTCACGTGGATACAAAATTAATATAACAGTACTCTAAATCTAACATATGAGAATAGTTGACTTATGTGTGAGATTGCGTCCTTATATATGTCATCAACAACAGTACAAGAAAACCGGTAGTTGTGCAAAGCACCATTTTACAAATAGGAGAGTTTTTCAAAGAGTCCCTTGAATTTCATCGAAACAAAGACCTTGGAAAATATAGAGAAGGTTATGTAAAGATTGAAGAAAAGACACCAATCTTCCACAGGCTAATGTTTGACCCACTAATTTCAAGTTTAGTTGAACTTCTAAATATTATATTCGCTGAATTCGGACATCCTAAGGTTACGGTAATACTGTTCTTCGCACGTGAATGTGGAAACTTATTGTTAAGCTCATTTAAAGCATCCTACCTACAGTTCAGTGCTGATTAGGAAGTGCAGAGTGTTATACATAGTTTGGACGGTGGGGGAAAGAAGAAGAAACAGGAAAGTTCATGCACGTTTTTTTGACCTGATGTAACTTTTTAGTGGAATGTGTTAAGGTTTTACACAGAAGTAGTTGTCAGCAAATGGTTAAGTAAGAAATATATCGAAGCGAAGACCCTACTTTGAAGAATTTTATTACTTTGTGCGCGCCTGCTCTACGCATGTACAAGTTTACAGTGCTCAAAACGGGCGAATCCGAACGTTTATGGAAGGGTGAATTCGGACACATTTATTACGTTAAGGCGAATCCGGACAATGTAATTAATGAACTAAGAGGATTCAGAACACTCTCTCCTCTCTCGCTTTTCACGTTTATGAATGTGAAATAGAAGTCTACTGAGTCCCTAAGTGAGGTCTATTGCTTATATCTAGCGTCTATTCGTTTTTGACATAAATGGACTCCGAGAAATCACCAGAAGAAGCTATAAATTATCTTAGGATCTACCAACATAACTAAATTACAAAATGCTCATCATAAGGTGCTCAGAAATTCTACACTATTGAATGACTGCATCATCTGGTATATTCGCATTTGATCCGCAACAAGTTCGGGAACACGAATTTCTTTTGTCGAATAAAAGTAATCTGCCAGCAGCTGCAAACAATTCCTCTCCTGTGTCATCAGACTCATCCAGAAACACGTCTCAATCGCCTTCAGAGTCCTCAGTTAAACAGTTCCTACCTTTTCCTGCGGTTGCTTCTCGCAAACCCACATCCCAAAGATCCGGCGTTGCTAGATGATTAAGTATCACGAAATGCAGTTTGTTTCAAACTGTCTCCTGAAACACAATCGAATGTATGGACAAAAACAACTGTGGATTTTGTGGGAAGAATTATTTAATATGCACTATCATCAAGCAAATATGGTTCCTGGGTGTCCTGTACTGTGTGTAAGACCTGGCTTCATGAAAGATGTATGGGAGTTGAAAGGAACTGTATTTCAGGTGTGGACGATGTGTCTGAATTGTGACTAGTATTTCACGAAACTGGCAGACATCATTGTCGCATGAAAAATAAATGCAAGTGTCAGTAAACACATATTAGGTATCCTCGTCGCCAAAAGTGCCTTTACATCGCCGTGACGGGTATGTGACCGCGCAGTACTCCAAGGAAGGGATGGTTGCATAAGAAATTGTGAATAATTTTGAAGAGTTTTTATTTTGACTAGGGAAATAACGTATGTATAAGGAGTAAAGTAACAGATTTAAAGCATCAGTACACTGTCATCTCTGAAAAGATTCGTATTTTCAGTTTTTCAGTTTATTATCTTCTATGTTCAGTTAATAACTGCTAACAATTGCTACTAGAGCATGTCACTCTTCAGGAATTTACTACGACATGTTCGCAGGACACTTTTCTAAGTCCTAAATGTATGCGTCAATAATTTCTTTCGCCTCACTGTCCTTATTTGAGAATGGAAACTGATTACGCTGAACGTGAATATGTTTCGCTGTCGTAAAGCAAGGTCCGTAATAAATGTAAATAAGGTTCTTCTTATTAAAAAAAAACACAGATGTATTTATTGTTTGTATAGCACAATATAATACAGTAACTAAGCAACATGATAATCCTTAACACCAGCAAGATTTTTCCAACAGGAGGGGGCACCAAAAGGCCGATATAGAGTTTTTCGATTTATTGCGCTATATATACTAAGTAGGTTCTTAGTCCAAAGGGCTCGAAAAAACGGCCCTGTGTCAAAAGAGTACGGGTCAAAACGACCCCGCCTCAAAAGGGCCCAGGTCAAAACAGTCCGGCGTGAAAAAGGCCCGAGACAAAATTATCCCGCGTCAAGAGAGCCAGGAATAAAGCGACCCATCGTGAAAAAGGTCTGCGTCAAACGTGTCCAAGAAAAGGCAGCTCCACGTCAAGAGAGCCCAGGTCATAATGTCTCAGTGTCAAAAGGGCCAGGGTAAATGACCACCGCGACAAAAGGCCCCAAGTTAAAACGGCCCGAGTCATGAGATCTCAGCGACAAAAGGGAACTGAGCCAAAAGGGCCCGAGTCATTACGGGCCCTGGTCAAAAGAGCCCGCAACAAATTGGCCCTGGGTCAGAAAAGGCCGGGTTATAGGAGCGGCCTCTAAAGGGCACAAGTCAAAAGGACCCCGCAACAAAAGGACCCGAGTCAAAAGGACCGGTTTCTAAACAGCAAGGGTCAAAAGAGTGACGCAACGAAAAGGCCTGAGTCAAAACGGCCCAGCGTCAAAATTGTACGGGTCAAAAGGGATAAAGTTAAAAGGCCCTGTGTCAAAAGAGCCTGGGTCGAAAGGAACCCTCCTCAAAAGGACCCGAATCAAAACGGCCCAGCGTGAAAAAGTTCTGGGTATAAGGGTATCCGCGACAAAAGGGAACGACTCAAAACGACCCCGCGTCAAAAGGGCTCGAGTTAAAAGAGGCCTGCGTAAAAAGAGCCCCGGTCAAAAGTATCCCGCCTCAAAAGGGTCCGGGTCAAATTGGAACAGCGTGAAAAAGTTCAGGTCAAAATCGTTCTGCGACAAAGAGACCGGAGTAAAAAAGAACCCTGCGTTAAGAGAGCTCGAGTCAAAAGGGCTCTATGCCAAACGGACTGTGCCAAAAGGGGCCCCGCTACAAAAATGCCCGAGTCGAAAAGGCCCGGGTCTAAAGCTCTTTGCAACAAACGTTCCCGGATCAAAACGGCCCAGCGTCAAAAGAGCTCGTGTCAAAAGTGTCCTGCGACAAAAAGACCCGAGTCAAAATGGACCTGAGTCAAACAGGCCCAAGTAAAAAGTGCTCCGCGTGAAAAGAGCCCAGGTCAATAGGGCTCGGATAAAAGAACCCCCCGACAAAAGGCCCGGGTTCAAAATATCTCTGTAACAAAAGGGCCCGAGTCAAAAGGACCTGTGTGAAAGGGTCTCCGCGACAGAAGGTCCCGTGTCAAAATGGCCCCACGTCTAAAGGCTTGAGTTAAAAGGGTCCTGCGTCAAAAGAGCCCGGCTCAAAAGTATCCCGCGAGAAAAAACCCGAGTCAAAAGGTTACTACGTCATACGGACCCGAGAAGAAACGGCCCCGCGTTAAAAGAGCGCAAGTCAAAAAGTCTGCAGGTCAAAAGGGCCTAGCGACAAAAGGCCCCGAGTAGAGACGGCCCCGCGTGAAAAGGAGCCGAGTCAAAAGACCCCGCGACAAATGGTCCCTACTTCGAAAGAGGCCGGGTCAAAAGGATGCAACTCAAAAGGGCACGGTTCAAACCAGCCCCGCTAGAAAAGAGCCCGCGTCAAAAAGGCCTGCGTCAAAAGGTTTCAGGGACAAAAGTGCCCGAGGCAAAACGATCCCACGTCAAAAGGGCCTGGGTCAAAACAGCCCAGAGTGAAATGTCCAGGTCAAAAGTCTCCGCGAAAAAAGAGTCCAAGTCAAAATGGCCCGGGTCGAAAAGACTTGAGTTAAAAGTTTCCGGGATAAAACGACCGAGTGTGAAAAAGACCTGGGACAAAATGGTCCCGCGACAAAAAGAACTGAGTCAAAAGGCCCCTACGTCAAATGAGCCCGAGTATAAACAGCCCCGCGTCAAGAGAGCCTAGAAAAAATAAAGAAACATTCGCAATAATGTTACCTCGCCGGTTTTGAATGCTTAAGGCACCGGCTGAGAGTTACGCGGCTGAGCGAATGTAAAAAACGAGCACAGGTCAAAAGGTCTCCGGGTCAAAAGCCCCGCGAGAAAAGTCTCCGAGTCAAAAGATCTCCGCAACAAAAGGGCCAGAGTCACAACGGCCCCGCTACAAATGGATACGAGTCAAAACAGCCCGCGCCAAAAGAGCTTGGTGAAAGGGCCCCGCGACAAACTGGCCCTACATTAAAAGAGCCCGGGTCAAAAGGACCCGCCTCTAAAGGACACGGGTGAAAATAGCCCCGCTTCTAAAAGGCCAGAGTCAAAACGACTTCGCTACAAATGGATACGAGTCAAAACAGCCCGCGCCAAAAGAGCTTGGTGAAAGGGCCCCGCGACAAACTGGCCCTACATTAAAAGAGCCCGGGTCAAAAGGACCCGCCTCTAAAGGACACGGGTGAAAATAGCCCCGCTTCTAAAAGGCCAGAGTCAAAACGGCCCCGCGTCAAAATTGCCCGGGTCAAAATGAATCGAGTTAAAAGTCCTGCGTCAAAGCAGACTGGGTCGAAAGAACCCTGCCTCAAAAGTGCCCGAGTCTTACGGCCCAGCATGAAAAAGGTCTGGGCGTAAGTGCTCCGCGACAAAAATGCACGAGTCAAAATGGCCCCGAGTCAAAATTGCCCGGGTCAAAAGGAATCGAGTTAAAAGAGTCCTGCGTCAAAGCAGACTGGGTCGAAAGAGCCCTGCCTCAAAAGGGCCCGAGTCTTACGGTCCAGCATGGAAAAGGTCTGGGCGTAAGTGCTCCGCGACAAAAATGCACAAGTCAAAATGGCCCCCCGTCAAAGTTACCCGGTAAATACGGTTTCACGTGCAAAAAGCCTGAGATAAATGCAAGAGTGAAAATCAGGTATGCACGAGGGGATAATATCCCCTTCGTAAGTTGAAGTGATTGTGCAAAGGAAGGAGAAACATCTGTAGTTAATATTAACAAATAGTAAATTTGAATGGTGATATTAATTTTGTTTTTTTTGTTAATTGTTCTGCAACAATCTCCATCGCTTCTCCATCAAAGTTCGCTTGCTCTTCCGACTTTCTGAATCAAACCTTATCTATTATTGACTTTTCCCTTAGGTCTAAAATTCCATTTCAACCCCTGGATCAAAGTATAGAATGAAAAATATTCTGTGGAAAAGATTAGTTTAATGTTGCTCTGAGAAGACATATGTGGATCTCTATACAGGGCATTGGGACAGAACAATAATATAGAGTTTTTCGATTTATTGCCTTATATATATTAAAAGTCATAGCTTATCATTGATAGCGTATATCCTCTTACGTTTTTAAAATTGCCACAGTAGCCTATTAGTCAGAACATACATCTCCAGATATAATGTAAAGAGAAGAGAAGGAAGCAGATATGCCCAGTGGCCTAACTAGTTTTACTGTGCCCTGGATCGATTCATTCCATTGGTGATCGATTTGCCCATACCCTCCTGCCCCACGCATTTCAGCTGCTGCGTTTTATATATATATATATATATATATATATATATATATATATATATATATATATATATATATATATAAGGTTTGTCCGGAAAGTAATAGGACTGAGTTGATTTTAAAAAAAATTATTGAGCCAATCGTTACAATTCTTTGAAAACTTTTAAATTGGCTCCTTCTGCGTCGATGCAGCGCTGCCAGCGCGATTTCCAAGCATTGAAGGCGTCACGGAAGTCGTTCTCCGGAATAGCCTTGAGAGCCGCGGTGCAAGCTGCTTGGATCCCCTCTGTCGTCTCAAAATGCTTGCCTTTCATCGGACGTTTCAGGCGAGGAATCAAAAAGAAGTCCAGGGGGCCACATCTGGGCTGTAGGGCGGCTGCGGAAGCGTTGGGTTGCCGGCCTTGGTCAGGTAGCAATTCACAAGAAAGGCGGTGTGAGCCGAAGCGTTGTCGTGGTGCAGCTTCCAGTCAGTTCCGATGTCTGGTCGGACCCGATTGACCCTTTGTTTGAGTCTCTTGAGCACTTCCACGTAAAACTTGGAGTTGACGGTTTGTCCAGGAGGAACAAATTCATATGGGACGAATCCTTTGATGTCAAAAAAGACAGTGAGCATTGTTTTCACTTTGGATTTGCTCATTCTTCTCTTTTCGGGCGAGGAGACGCCGGCGTGTGCCACTCGGAAGATTGCCTCTTTGTCTCGGGATCATACTCAAAGATCTATGATTCGTCACCTGTGATTACTTTTTTCAAAAATTGGGGGTCACTTTCACATATGTTCAAATTTTCTTGGCACAATTCCACTCGTCGCAATTTCTGGTCGTCAGTGAGCACTTTTGGGACAATCTTCGCGCACACCTTGCGCATGTTCAAAGGCTCCGTCACAATTTCATGAACCACAGTTTTTGGTAAATTTAACATCTGGGCAATTAAACGAATACTTAGTCGACGGTCTGAGTTCAAAACTTCGCGCACACGAGTCACATTGTCGGTGTTTGTTCAAGTCGATGGTTTTCCAGCACGGTCTTCATCGGCGACCTCTTCCCGGCCCTCCGAAAAGGCCTTGTGCCACCGAAACACACCACTTCTTGCTAAAGCATCATCTGGGTAAGCCTGCTTAATCATATCAAACGTCTCTGTCGCAGATTTACCTAGTTTAACACAGAATTTAATCGCGTACCTCTGCTCTAACGAACGCTGCATTTTCGGCTTGCACCACTCACAGAAACACGTCGCGCGAAAAAGCCTTTCCTGACTCTCCGTGTGCTCGGAGACAACTGACCAGCTGATCGTTCGTTAGCTAGGAACGCCCTCTACTGGATTCAGTCGGTGCGCGCACGCTCCGAAGTACAGTCATGGCGGAATAAAATCAGTCCTATTACTTCCCGGACAAACCCTGTATATATATATATATATATATATATATATATATATACACTAACAGTATACAAAGTTATTTTTATTAAGAAATCTAAGTTTTTACATATCTCTTTTCCTAAGTTATCACTACATACTTAACTCGTAACTACTATCGTGGGGGATCAAATTTGACCTCCGCAAACATTTCTAGCTGTGGACAATATATATATATATATATATATATATATATATATATATATATTGTTTCACTGAGGCTTCAGTCGTCTATTCTCAGTTGAACTTGCTAGGGGGCCGAAGTGGCTCAGTGATAGAGTATTCACCTCTGATGCATGGGGTCCTGGGTTTGATCCCAGCCCGCGCAAAGTGAACCTTGTGCTGGATAAACACTGTGTGCGTGGGTTTTCTCGGGGTTCTCCAGTTTCGTCCCACTTTCTTCATTCCACCATTTCATTCATTTCTCATTATCGCCGCCTCCTTTACCCTAGCCGGCATAATCGTGGGTCGTAAAACTTAACGGTTGCATTTTTTCAGTTGACCTTGAGATTTCGTAGCGACTTGTTGTTCGTGTCCATGCACTTTGTTGTTTCGATAGTTTCGGACCTCTGGGGTCGAAATTTTCCCCAGGAAAGTACTTGCGCTATACGTTTTCTGCATTACATTTTTTCTGTGGTTTTCTTGGGGAGTGTTACGGAGATGTATGCAGAACTCGGAACTGGCAGATTTTACAGAAGGTGATTTCTTGCAATTTTCTATAGAATACTGGACGTTGCATGCTTAAATAGCCTTGTTTTTTTTACCATCTTTCCAACGAACCAAGAAGACTTCAGAGACGAGACTTCATGAGGAGTATTACGATGACTCTCGCTCAAGATCACCTAAAAGTAAGGGAAGAATGCGGGACACTTTTTCGTAGGCTTCGGCAGTCATTGTTACGACTAACTGATAGGAAAATCAATGAAGACTGTCCGCAAACAGATTCTCCAGCTAAAAGGAGGAGATGTGCTATTTGTTCTCGAATTGATGACATAAAACGTTCTTGGATTTGTTCTATGTGCAACCGAAATGTGCATAAGAGTCAATCAAGAAAAATCACTATATGTACTGACTGTCAGTAGAAGAACTAAAGTGTCTATATTTGTTCTGTGTCTATTGGATATGTGATTAAGACAGATTTAGGGGTCGTCCACATATTACGTAACGCGGCCAGGAGGGAAGGGGGTTCGGCCTTGCGTTATGAAGAGTGATAAGGGGGAGGAGGGGCTTTAGGTCTTCGCTACGTAACAGTTTTTTCTGCTGTATTTTTTATTTTTATTCTCAGATTTATATGCAATCTTTTAAATAAATAATTTTATTTTTTTTTCTTTTTTATAAATTACCTAGAATACCCGTTTTTCATACGGGGAGAATACGTATCATTTTGGATATATAGGGCACCAAAACTGTCACCATCAACTTACGGACTCCAAAAACTATGGATTAGACACAAATATCGGTCATATTCGATCACTTTTATATATCTGCCCTTCCCCAAGTTGCATGGCCAAATTTTAATTTAAACGGCATCGAAAGTGTTACTGTTCATCTCAGCGACCCCTAACACCATGGTCTCGACTCTAATATCTGTCATTTTCGAACATTTTGTATATGTCATCCTCCACTTTACCCAAGTTGCGGGGTGAATTTGGATTTAAACTGCATCGAAAGAGTCACTGTTTATTTCAGCGACCCCGGAACCTATGCATTTGATACTAACATCGTTCATTTTCAATCATTTTTTATATAAACCCCCTCCCCCAAGTTCCACCTTCAAAGTAAAATGATAAAAAACATCCCAGGTCAGAACTTCATCTATGTTGAAAATTTGAAAGAGATCGGTCGGGTGGTTAAGAGTTATTAAGTTACAAACATAGTCACTTTCATTTATATATATATATATATATATATATATATATATATATATATATATATACGAGGGTTGGAACTTAAATAGTGGACAGTGGACAGTGGACAGTGACCCACGCCTGACGATTAGTGAGCTCGCCCACGAAACCGGATTAGCGCGTAAGGCTGTGCTTCGCATTCTGAAGGAAGCCTGGGCATGCGCAAAACTGCATCACAATGGGTTCCGCATGAGTTGATGAAAATGCAAAAATGGATGCGTTACGACGCTGCTCAGACGCACTTGGAGCGGTATGAGCGCGAAGGCGAGGCTTTCTTACGCCGTATCGTAACACTGGATGAGACATGGGCCAGATCTTACGAGCCAACACTGAAACGCCAATCCAACGAATGGCGTCATTATGGGTCGCCGCGAAAGTCGAAAGTGCGTCAGAGCCCCAGTATGGTGAAAGTTATGGTGTGTTATCCTAACGCATTACGTTCCTCCAGGGCTGACCGTCAATGCCCTCATCTGGTTTCGTGGGCGAGCTCACGAATCGTCAGGCGTCGATCACTGTCCACTAACGCGGCAACAGCCTGCACTTCTTCTTCAGAGACGCTAGGACGACCTGCCCGATGCATGTCCGCCACAGTTTGCCGACCTTCGTTAAAGGTTTTTACCTACCATGCACTGTTCTGTACGGCAATGCCGATTCCCCACACGCCTCTTGAAGCCCTTGATGACAATGTCGTGCTCTACGACCTCTGGCACATTCAATCTTGATCCAACTCCGTTGTTCCTGTTTCGAAAACATAGTGACACCTTTACGTTAGACCGCTCGCTCACAAGTGATTTGTGCTTCCCTCGCTTGTGACCCTGCCGGTGACGTGGGACGGGCGAGTCTACTTGCTCAGAGGTTAGGTAGGTATGTTAACAACGTGCGCTATCAGCGCCACTAGTACATTTCATTGCATAGTGTCTCCACAGCAGTGTTGCCACTATTTAAGTTCCAACCCTCGTATATATATATCGATATAGATAAATAAATATTCCTATTGTTTTGGAAAATTGCGAACTATAGCCTATATAAATTGAATCATACAGAAGAGATTCGAAGACGCACTAGACACCAGCGTAAATGGTGGCAAATCCTGCATGTATTACAATAGAATAAAACTCCGTTTTGTGGCTATCGCAGCATTGGATTTAGGGAACACGCTTTTCCGGAGTTAGTTGTTAGTGATCGTAACCACCGCCTGAAAATGCCCTCATGTTCCCACTAGTATTGCTATTTCTGAGAATGTTATCTGAAACCTTTGATTTGAATCATTACTCACTCTATTCTTCTAAGGGGTTTTGCATGGGAAAGAGAAGAAATTCTTTTTCGTGAAATTATATTTTCCGCGATGGAACGATCCAGGATTTGTAGATCAAAATAAGATATTAAAAAACCTAATTCGTCGGATATTATCTCGTACTAAATTTTTGATTTTTGAATTTGAATATTTCTGAAGAAATTGAGTTTATTCGCATTCTCGCACTGATTTAGGACAAGAAGAATATGAAAAGAGGTAAACTGAAGTCCGAAGTCCAAAAAAGATGCTCGAGAGCTTCTTCACAAACGAGATGTCCCTGCTTCTTCACATGCACAGCCACTTTGAATCTTTGGTCGACGAGGAAGGCAACTTTGCATCGTCGAAACTGGCGAATTTCAAATGCATGAAGCATCCTGGATCCCTGAAAAAGAGATCGATGTTAGTTCTTCAGATCCTGTTCCACCTTCATTTTCCTTGTCAGTACAAGGGTCACTACGAAAGTTTTCAGATGTGAAATAACTTACTTAAAATCAATTTAACACTTACATTTTCTCAAAGTATTCACCATTACACTGTACACACTTTTGCATCCTCGAAAGCCACTTTTGGAAGCAGTGTTGCCAGACTTTTTCTTCTAGTGTTGAAAGTTCGTTCTCGTAAGCCACTACAGCTTCTTCAGGGCTGCAAAATCTCTTCCCACGCATGCGATCTTTGATCCCGGGGAACAGAAAAAAAATCACACGGGGCCAGGTCAGGGCTATACGGCGAATGAGACATAAGTTTGGCCTCCCTAGATTCTAAAAACTGAATTGTGATGTTGACCATGTGTGCGGACGCGTTGTCATGATGAAGCAGGATCCCACGCAATCCAGTTCTTGGACGCCGTTCCCGAAGGTTCTGGAACACTTTTGTTAGGCAAACAGTAGTGTACCATTGAGCAGCAACAGTCCTTTGTTCTTCAAGTGGAACAGTAGCAACATGGCCAGATTTGGAGAAGAAAGTTGCGACCATATTCTTCCCCACACTTCGCGGTCGCTTTCGGGTGGATTTTCGTCTGGAAAGATCCAAACTGTAGACTGGCGTTTATTTTCAGAGTCAAATTGATAGATCCAAGTCTCATCACCAGTAACAATGTCAGAGACGCGTCGAGAATTGCCTCCATCAAATCTTGCAAGCATTTCTTCACACCTATACACACGCATGCGCTTCTGCTGTTCAGTCAAAGTGTGAGGCACCCAACGAGATGAACCGAAGATGAACATGAAGAATTTTTCTTACTGCTGGCGATCCAATGTTCACTGTAGATTCAATGTCCTTGAAAGTTGTTCGAGGATTTTCTCGAATCATTTGTTCCACAGCGGCAATGTTTTCATCTGACACAGCTTTTGCAGCACGTGCAGCTCTCTCTCCATCTTTAAGCGATGTCCGGCCTCTTCTGAATTCACCAAACCACCGAAAAATTGTAGCACGGGAAGGAGCAAGGTCCCCAAATGCCCCCTGCAAACGGTCAAGGCTTTTGTCTCGTTCAAACCACTTTTGAAATCGTAAAGGATCATTCCCCGAAAAGGTTCCCTTTCGAGCTCCATTCTAGACAGCCGAATACTGCTCACATCAACAAACAAGTGAAGGCGATACGCCGTTGAAACCTGCTTCGCTTCTTTGCTCTGGATACCACTACCGAACGCAATTGTTGGAATTCAAATACTGTGCCACAACAATGCGTATCTCAAAACTTTCGTAGTGACCCTCGTTGTCATCATCTGACCGAAAAGGATAGGTGTGATCTCCTTGGGAAACGACAGTATGCAGTTTTGAAAAATTAGGACTGTTAATTAAGCAATCTCATGGGGTTAAAATATTATTACCATCCTACCATTTTCTAATACGTACCGGTACTTTGATTTATTAGTGAAAAATACTACAAATATATTCAGAAAAAGAGCATTTTGTAATAAAATTTGTGCTATTAAAAATAGTTTTTATTATAATAACTCCCAAAATAAGGAAAATTGGTGAGAAAACAAAAATCCAAAAGTGTTACGTAACGAACGGGGGAGGGGTTCAGCCTTGCATTACGAAGTGTGACAAGGGGGAGGGAGCGGATAAAAATTGGTCAAAAGTAGCGTTACGTAATATGTGGAGGCCCCTTAAGACTAATCATTGTGTGTATTGGTAGGTAGCCAAGCAGGTAGCTGTAGCCAGCCCAAAAATATGAGGGGGCGGTAGAAATTAGGGGGCCGATCCAACCATATTATAGTTCATCATTATAGTATAGCAGTTCATTTGCAAGCCTACCGTGAATATTTTAGGGGGCATACGCAGGGTGGGTCCTGGGGGTCCGCCCCCCGAAATCCCGACTTTTAAAAAATGTAATCTACTTTTAGGGGCAATTTTAGAAATTTTCATATAATTTAGCCTCAAATTGTATTTGGACCCCTCCAAAACGCTTTACGCCCCTCCCGAAATAAATTTCTGGGTACGTCCCTGTTAGGGGGAACAGTAAAACTTTAGGGGTGCCCGGCACCCTAGTTCCCCTGTGGATACCGGCCTGCAGCCAAGCAACTAATCAAACACAAAAGCATCAATTGTCAGCTTTTTGAATTACAAGTTACATTTTCTCAGCACTAATAATTGAATGCTTTTTTACATAACAATAAGTTTATTTTCATACTTTGTTTTCGGATAACAAAAAACTTTATTTCATTTAAGTATGTTCTTTCGCTTCGTAATAATCTATTACCAAAAGACCATTAGTCAAAAAATATTTTGAAAATATCTTTTGTCCCCAAAAATAGTTAAGTCCATTAAAGTATAGCACTAGTAAACGGTCCACAATCAACTGCCAATGGTAACACGTATTAACATATTTTAATTTCAAAACAAATAATGGTGTTAAATCTGACCCCACGATAGTACTTATGCAGTATAAAAATAAGGATATTAGTAAAGAGTTAATATGAATTATGTTAATAGGAAATTAAATTAAAAATAGTTTACTCTACATAATCTAAGAAAAATAATGATAATAGTAAAATAAAATAATGCAATAATAAAAAGATGGTAATTAAAAGTTTTTTATTGTAATCCTGGATTCTCTCGTGTTGAACAACATGGCTTTCCTCAATGCAGCCTCCAGAAGGGCGATAAATACGTATTATGAAGCACTCCAGTTCACATTTTTGGTTAGCCAACCACATATCAAGAAATGTCTCAAATTTATTTTTCAGAGCAGCCCCCTCCCCCTCAAAAATTCCTGGATCTGTCCGCGATATCGGTTGTTGCCAATTAACTGGTAATAGTCATAGCGTACCTTTTGAAATGTTTTCAAACGCTCTTTGCATAAGGAACAGTTTTCCGTATTCTTTATTTTTTCCTTTCTTTTTTTTCACCCTTTTACTGTGCTGGAAAGGGACTCCATGAGCAGGGTTTGGCACTCGACCCACTCGGGAGAGTAATGCTCCCAGAAGTACGTTTTTTTCGCGCGCTACTCTAGTCAGCTGTTCTAAACGCTATCCTAGCCAGTTGTTTTAAGTTGGTCACAAAATTTATATCATGGAGTACAAGGGGAACAAAACGAGCCCTGCGGGGCTTTTAACCCGTTCCTACTACTACTACTACTTATCTGCACAAAAGTAAGTAAATCACTTTTTTGAATATTATTTTCATATTATTTTAATTTAAAAAGTGTTATAAAAATATTTTAAAAATGTAAACAAAAATCCTCGAGCCGGGTTTGAACTCACGCCAAAAGGGACTCTCATTAAAAGCATATAGCGCTAGCCCGCTCGGCCACGAAGACCGACAACAACAATTATTTGACTTCTGCTATTTAAATGCAACGTGGCAAGAAATTGATAACACCAACCAATCAGAACTGTGTTTCTCGTTCCTACTTCCGAGAGCATTACTCTCCTGAGCTAGTCCTTTTGACACAAGCTATGTGCGAGCAGCTCTGAAGTTGAATGTTTTCAAGGCCAAGGCCACCAACACATTTTGATAAGTACACTGTCGCGTGATTCACCCTTAGGGAGTGAGTATGCCACAGCAGTTGCATTGTGTGTTTCCGTATGATACTGAGATATTTCTTTGGCAGGAAAATAGTTTTGTATGGAACCAAAGACGACTGAATATAAAAACATTTAAAAGGTATACTCGGCCTGCAAGACTTACATGGCGGGCTTTACTTTGATGAATAAGGACAACCACTACCACAGTGCATGTTGTGGCACGAAAGTTGTAGTCTACGTGTCTGCCATGAGTTGGTCAGCTGTGTTTGCACACATCAGGCTTGACTTTCCTTTGTTGAGTACAGCACCTGAAATCCATTCATAATTCGATATGAAGGTTTCAACAAGTGACAGTTCTTGTGGATTGTTAATATGTTTTAGCTCCTAAATGAGTGTCTTCATTATTCGATTTAAAAAGAACAAATAAAGCTTTTTACTTTGGGTTTTCTGTTTTCCAAGCCTAGAGGCATTGTAGAACGTTATGTATGGTTTCACGCCTTTCTGCGTCGAGACATAGGAGATGATGACGTCAAAACTTTAAAAAATATTTTGTTATTAGGCCGATATTTATTTTTTTTATTTTTTTGGCGGATTTACTTTTGCAACTAGAAGATTGAAATTTTGCACAAACATGCAGTCCACCGGACAAAATTTATCAGATTTTTCAGGTGATCTCTGCGTTAACACTGGGGGTCCATAGGGGCAAAAAGGTAGAAAAATATTTTTAACCAAAAAAATATCTTTTTTTCGCGATTTTCACGCCTTAGATACACGATGGAGACATGTGAATGGTATCGTTTGAAAGCCAGTTCTGAAGAGAATTATCTACGACCCACGGTTCTAGGATAAATAGGGATGTCTCAAGGAAACTTCTACACAAGATCCTGTTTTATACGGGAATCTGGGGTAAGCACGTTACCACTACACCACCGATTGCTTTAGCCAAACTTTGTTTAACAAATGGTGTAGTGTTTCTTTCTGAGAACGACAACACGAAAAGTTCATACTGCAGATCAATGATGTCTTTGGAATGTCCTGGTAATTCCCTTGCCCTTTCCCAACCAACATTCGTAAATCGTCTCTATCATGATACAGGTGTTTGCTTTCATATTCTTACGTAATGCTTGTCCAGTATGATAAGTCGATTCTTCACAATCACATTGTAAAAATATTACTTCGATGTGAATAAGATTTGAACCTATGTTAGATAGCTGTATTATGCATAAAGCCACTGCGTTACCCGAACACTTTCATGTCACCTGAAATTAGAAGCCAAATGTTACTTGCTTTAGGTGTGATCTTTGGAACGAATCAAAGTGCACAACGAAATTGATTTATTCGACGGCCTAGAGAGAAATTAGTGCCCAGCCCACTAATAAATGAAGGAAATGCATACAATCCAGGAAAAATTACAGAAATAAAACATATTTTCAGTAATTTCGTCGTGCAAGTTCAAAAGTACGGGAATAATAACAATAATAATAATAATAATAATAATAATAATAATAATAATAATAATAATAATAATAATAAATGTGTACATTCACTCTATAGTAGTCTATTATTATTATTATTATTATTATTATTATTATTATTATTATTATTATTATTATTATTATTAGCATCAATTAATTACCCGCTTCATTGGGTTAAATTGAGAAAAAATATTAATATGGTCCGTTACTCAGCCACTGTTTCGTGTTACTAAAGCCCTCTTTGATATCGGTCATTTTCATTGTTTTTTATATCCTCTCCCATCCCTATGTTGTGGGGCACGGCATCTGCAGTGTCATTGTTGATCTCAGCGAGCCGGAAAACTGTGAATTCGACAGTGATATTGGTTATTTCGATCATTTTTATATGTCTCTCCCTCCTCCCACTAGAGGGACTGAATTTGGATTTAAACAGCATCAGATGTGTCACTATTAATCTCAGCGAATCCAAAAATTGCAGATACACCACTTATACCAGTAATTTTTCGTTCTTTGTTAAATGTCGTTCCTCCTCTTTATGTCTTTAGTTCCAACGTCCAAACCATCTCAGGTTCGAACTTCATCTAGGTTGAAAATTTGATCGTGATGGATCATTTGTTTCGCGAGTTATCAATTTTTATTTATACTTTTTAACTTCTCCCTTTCCCTCGTCAAAGTAAATAGATAAATGCTATCTAAGGCCCGAACCTGATCTGTGTTGAAAATTTAATTGAGATCGGTCGGGTGGTTCAAGAGTGATGAAGTCACAAAGACAGCCACTTTCATTTTCAGTTTTTTTTTTTTTTTTTTTTACATGTACCTCCCTCTCACCGGCTCCTACGTTGCACCGTCAAACTGAAATGACAAAAGTAGTCCCAGATCCGAACCTTATCTATGTTGAAAGCTTTATAGAGATCAGTTAGGTGGTTCAAGAGATTAGGAGCCACACACATAGTTACTTTCAATTTTATAATATAGGTTATTATTATTATTATTATTATTATTATTATTATTATTATTATTATTATTATTATTATTATTATTATTATTATTATTATTATTATTATTATTATTTGCTTACTTTTGAACTTGCACGGATAAATTACTGCAAAATATGTTTTAATTTCACATTCTTTCCTCGATTGTAAGTTTTTTTTGTTTTTTTTATCAGTGGGCACTTATTTCTCTCTAGGCCGTCGAACAAATCAATTTTGTTGTGCACTTTGTTGCAAATAACGTTACAGGAAGAAGCCGATTCGTTCCAAAGATCAGGGCTAAAGAAAGTAATATTCGGCTTGAAATTTTAGATGGCATGATAGTGTAGGGGTAACGCAATGGCCTTATGAATAATATTGCTATCTACGAGAGCCATCCAGAAAGTGATACCCGTTCGCGCCGCTTGAAGCGCTGACGACTCGGAAAGCCGCTGGGCAAGGTCATAACGCGTCAGTGGCTTGTCTGCCTGCTCTGTGCGAGGTTGCGTGATGCTAGCAGTGCCTGTGCTCATTTATAATGATTAAACGAATTGAGAACCCCGCCAGTTGGGAAGTGAGGGCCGTGATTAAATTTCTTAATGAACGAAACGTTCGACCTTGTGAAATTCATCCCCATTTAAAGGAGGTGTATGGAGACAATGCGATGGACGAGTCGTCTGTTCGGCGCTGGGGTCGCAACTTCAACCTGGGGAGGGGGAGTACACACGACGAGGAGCGTTCAGGGAGACCATCTGTCATTACAGACGAACTACTGAGGTCAGTAGACGAATGAGTGAGGAACAATCGGCGCGTCACAATTGATGAACTCTGTGAACATTTTCCTAATGTGTCTCGATTTTCTGGCGGGAAAAAGATTTGACAGTGGTGACGAAAACGAGGCGTGACTACGTATCTCAATACACTGGTGGCGGAGGACTATGACCCTGGAATACAAAAACTCGTCACACGGTATGACAAATGCCTAAATTTGCTTGGTGATTATGTGGAGAAGTAGTGTAAAGTATGCTCTTTCCAATAAAAATGTGTATATTTGTTAATATGTACTGCTGTGTCTTTATTGCACAAACGGGTACCAATTTCCGGATGACCCTCGTAGCATAGTGATTGTGAAGAATCAACTTATCATACTGGACAAGCAATACATAACAATGTGAAAGCAAACACCTGTATCATGATAGAGACGATTTACGAATGTTGGATGGGAAAGAGGACAGGAATTACCAGGACATTCCAAAGACATCGTTGATCTGCAGTATGCAATTTTCGTGTTATCATTCTCAGAAAGAAACACTACACCATTTGTTAAACAAAGTTTGGCTAAAGCAATCGGTGATGTAGTGGTAACGTGTCAGACTTCCAAATGAAAAATCTTGGTTCGATACTCCATCAGGTAGTATGATTTTTTCGCATAAAATAATGGCTGCAAAAAGAGACTCATCTTCTGATGGAGAACTTACAAGGCATCACTAGCGACAGTTCGAGTAAATAGTGTGTGCGTTCTATATCATACACTGCAATAGTAAGTATGCTTCATATTTATATTCGTCCCGTCCCTCTCTTTTTCTTTCTTGACGTTTCCCTATCTTTCTTTGCATCTTTCACTTCTCTAGCTCTCTCCCTCTCACACATACATGCAGTTCATATTCCAAAGTTAAAACGGAGCAGAAGCCTGGTCCGGGGAATCTAATTAATTGTTAACTTCGGCGACGTGTTTTTCGCGCTCTGGGGATAACATCAACGGCCCTAGTCATCTCTGACAGAAATACTGTTTAAACGCAAGGAAATAAGTAAAATATCTTTTTTATCCTCTGGGATACCGAATCTCAGTCGAATTACCGGTTCACTACGGATTTAAATTCCTCGATCCAGTGGTGGTCTATAACCTAACCAACATCATACGACTGACACGATTATGCGTATGAGCTCTTAGCGTGTTCTTTCTCTCTGTGCAAATTACGTTATATTCGGTAGAGATTAAATCAATCCTGGATGTTCGGAACAGAAAACTCTTCGGAAAAGACTAGAAAATGGTACCTCTCTCGTTATTTGAAAACAAAATTTCATTTTACTAGTTCGACACAATATTTGTTCCCGTCCTATAATTCAATGTGTTTTATTCACGTTGAAATTTGAAAGATGCTACATCTATGAGAAACATGAACTTTTCCTTTCCAACATTTGTAGCTTTCCATTACGATACAGTTTGGACTTTTAATATAGGTTATATCTGATAGATATTTAGCAATAAAATAGGACTCTTCAATTTTCTCTTTTTTCTTTCTTTCTCTTTTCTTTTCGTTTCGTTTTTTTCGTTCAGTTCGCATTAGTAGTCTGAAATGGAAGATATGACCAACGCTCTCTACTGGGTATATTAGAATGTATTTTGGATCATTACGTCCAACGAACACTACCGAATTTGCAGTCGAATCACGCGGAAACAAAGCATGTGTGTTAAACCTTTGACATTATCCTAGATGTGTCTCGGAGATCTACAGTTCTACTTGAAATTGAGTATGCTATCCATTATGAAAGTAACATAATAAATATTTAAAGGATCGTCTATATGTCCGAATAGTTCTGAAAAACTATGTAAAAACAAGCATTATTTCTATATTACTGTTGGATTTCTGGAAACGGAACTTTATAATGTTAGGTTATTTTCTTACTAAGTTTGAATTCCACAGTTTTATCTGTTCTCCCGTTACTTTTTCTTCTTCTCCTCTCCTTTCCTCTTCTCTCTCTCTCTCTCTGCTCATTTCTGAATCTCTGTGTAATATACATTCATTGGTTTCAATTTTTCATTGTGGGTGTTTCAGTTTCTCCCTACATCAACCTATGAATCTTGTTTCGTCTCTTTTTTGTTATTTCTTTTTATCTATACTAATACATGTATAGTTTGAAATAAAAATTGCGCTCATGTTGTTAGCTAATTTAGTATGGAAGAGAAGAAAGGAGGTGAGAGAGGGGTCTCTTTACCTGACACGACTATGTGATAAGAAGATGTATATTTGGTGGCCTAACTGCACGGCGTTAGCTGTCGCAATTTTTTGATGCGGAGTTTACCATTTAAAAGGCTGCTGTATTGTGATAAAACGAGACCTGAAGTATGATCATCGATAAATAGGGATGATGCTGATGTCGCTTTACTGAATGTCTGTAATTTACTTTTAAACATCGGAGACCCTGTAAAACAGAGCATACTCTGTCCCAAACAGATGATGTGTCACAAACGAGTTCACATTCTCATTTGTAGGAATATTAAGGTATAAGTTAGTCTTAAAACATAACCGTTTTTATATTTAATAATATTGTGTGATATGCAATATGGCGGAATTCAAGATCGGTTCGAAGGTGACCCCACTCCAAGTCAATGCAATAATCCCAATTGTAACATTTTTTGCCTCCATCCACGCACGTCGTTATTATTGTTCTGTCCCAATACTTTTGACTAACCCTGTATACTGCTCCACATGTGTCTTCTGACTGCAAAATTAAACTAATCGCTTTTACGGAATATTTTTCATACTATACTTTGATCCAGGGCTAGAAATCGAATTTTAGAACTAAGGGGAAAATGAATAATATATAAAGTAACGAGAATACAAACTCCGAAAGACGGGAGTGCAATCTTACTTTAATGGAGAATGACTTAAGTAATAGCATTTGTTGCAGAACAATCAACAACCAAACAAAACTTATATCACGATTCAAATTTCCTATTTGCTACTAATAACTACAGATATTTTTCCTTCTTTTGCACAAAACCATCAACTTACCAAAGGGATAATATACACTTGTGCATGCTCGATTTTCTCTCGTGCTTTGATCTCAGTCTTTTTAGCCGTGGAACCGGGCCCTTTTGACGCGGGGCCTTTTTGAGACGGGACTATTTTACGCGTGGCACTTTCGACTCGAACGGTATTGGTGCGGGGCCGTTTTGACTCCGGACCTTTTGACCAGGGCACTTTTGAAACAGCGCCCTTTTGACGCGGGCTCATTTGTCGCCGACTCCTTACCCGGGCTCCTTCTACCCGGGGCCGTTTTGACTTGGGCCCTTTTGACTCGGCCCCTTTGGTCGCCGAGCCCTTTAGACGCGGGACCGTTTTTAACTAGGGCAGTTTTGTCATTGGGCCCTTTCGCCCGGGGCTCTTTTGACTCGGGCATTTCGGTCCTCGCCCTTCTGGCATAGAATATATATTCACCAGCTGAAATGCGTTGGGCAGGGGGAAGTTATGAGTAAATAGATGATCAACGATCCAGGGCTCAGTAAAAATACTTACGTAAGTGGTCATATATCTTTCTTTCTCCTGATTTCCACTCTTGATCTCAAGCTCTTTAGCCGTGGAATTGTATTTACCGGGCCTTTTATCAAGGGGCCTTTTCGACGCGGGGCCTCTTTTGACTCGGGGCATTTTGTAGCGTGGCCCTTTCGACTCGGGAACTTTTGACACGGGACAGCCTTCACCCGTGCTCTTTTGATGCGGTGTCCTTTTTCACCGGGCATTTTTAGATAGGGCCCTTTTGTCGCGACGACCTTTTGACTTGGGCACTTTTGACAGCGGGGCCCTTTTGATTTGGACCCTTTTGTCGCCGGTCCCTTTTGACCGGGGTCCAGTTTACTTGGGCATTTCTTTCTTCGCCTTTTTGTCCGTGTCCTTCTGACAGAACTATATACAGATGGTGATCAGAAAAATGGAAACACCTGTAGTTGGCAACACGTCAGATGTATGGGTTGGCAGTTGTGTCGTGGCGCCCGCAGCGCCGGACCGGTGGTGGTGGTGTGTTAGGTCGGTCTCCATACTACGTCAGGCGCAGTGGAACAGCAGTGTCCAGTGGCTGCAGTAGAAGGAGGTAGTGTAAAATGGGAGACCTCTCAGATTTTCAAAGAGGGCAAATTGTTGGTGCGCGGTTATGTGGAGTGAGTGTGACGGCAGTGGCTACTGTGTTAGGTGTGTCGCATGGGACAGTGTCGAAGGTGATGACGGCCTACACAACACACGGGAAAACGACATCGGGGAAGCGGAACAGTGGGCGGAAGAAAATCATGAGTGACAGGTCACGCCGGGTATTAAAGCGCATTGTCACGCAGAACCGTCGTGCCACTGCGGAGCAAGTGACGGAGGAACTCAATCAGCACCTCCCCCACCCTGTTTCGACAATCACAGTCTGCCGCGAATTACATGACATGAACTTACGGGGTCGTGTTGCACGGGCCAAACCGCTCATCAGGGACCATAACGCTTTCGCACGCCGCAAATGATGCCGCGACTATGCAACTTGGACCGTTGAGGACTGGAAACGTATGATATGGTCGGATCAGTCATCCTTCACCCTATTCCCAACCACGGGCCATGTTTATGTGTGGAGAACGCCCAAAGAAGCTTATGATCTGCAGTGTCTCCGCAGAACTGTGAAACATGGCGGCGACTCGGTGATGGTGTGGGCCGCCATATCATCGTTTTCATTGGGTCCTGTGGTCATACTTAGTGGATGAATCACTGCCAACGATTATGTCGCAATTTTAGGAGACCACTTGCATCTTATGGTCCGGTGTTGTTCCCGGACAATGACGCCATCTTCCAGGATGATAATGCACCCATTCACACAGCTGGCGTTGTTGCAGCGTGGTTTGAGGAACATCGGGATGAAGTTCAACACCTCCCCTGGCCCGCCCAATCCCCAGATCTCAACATAATTGAACATTTGTGATCCGTCTTGGAAACACGACTCCGGCAACAATTTCCACCTCCATCCTCTCTCACAGAACTGCCCGATGCCCTGCACGAGGAATGGTGTAAAATTCCATTTGCTACCATTCACGTCCTCTGTGCCTCGATCCCACGTCGTATCAAGGCTGTTCTAAAGGTGAAAGGTGGCCCGACACCATATTAATCTGGTAAGTTGCAATTTCATTCAGGTGTTTCCAGTTTTCTGATCACCATCTATATATATATATATATATATATATATATATATATATATATATATATATATATATATATATATATATATACATCAACTCTGTGTGGGGCAGGGCAGGGGCAGGTATGATTAAATACATGATCAATGACCAGGGCGCAGTAAAATTTGTTATACCACTGATCATATCTCTTTCTTTCTCCTGATCTCCAGTCCTGATCTCAGGCTTTTTCGCCGTGAAGTTATATTTGCCGGGCCCTTTTGACGCGGAGCCTTTTGAGTCGGTCCTTTTTGACGCAGGGGTCTTTTGACTCGTCCCGTTTTAACGGAGGCCTTTTTGACTCGGGCTTCCTTTCGCGGTGCCCTTTCGCCTGTAACGCTTTTGACCCGGGACCGTTTTGACCCGTGTCCTTTTTGAAGTGAGATCCCTTTTGACTCGGACATTTTTGATAGGGACTTTTTGTCGCGACGTCCTTTTGATTCCGGCCCTTTTGACAGCGGGGCTGTTTTGATTCAGATCCTTTTGTCGCAGGGCCCTTTTGACCCTTTTTATTCGGGCATTTCTATTCTTGTCCCTTGTCCGTGCCCTTCTGACATAGAAAAAAAAAAAATATATATATATATATATATATATATATATATATATATATATACCAGCTGAAATGTGGGCGACAGTGGGAAGGTATGAGTTGGATGAACGATCAGGGCACAATAAAATTAGTTACGCCACTGGTCATATGTATCTTTCTCCTGATTTTCACTCCTGATCTCAGGTTTTTTAGGCGTGGAATTGTATTTGCCGACCCCTTTGACGCGGGGCTCTTTTGACTTGGCTCCTTTTTGACTCGGGGCCTTTTGCCGCGGGGTCATTTTGACGCGGGACCGTCTAGACCTGTGCCCTTTTGAAACGGGGTCCTTTTTGACCCAGCTTTTTTGACATAAGGCCCTTTTGACTCTGCCTCTTTACTCGCAAGAATCTTTTGACCCGTGTCCTTTTGAGGCGGTGTCCACTTTGTCCGTTTTTTTTACATAGGGCCCTTTTGTCTCGGACTCTCTTCTCGCGATGATCTTTGACCCGGGCCCCTTTGACGAGGGGAACATTTTCACGCTGTGCATTTTCGACTCGGGCATTTTTGTCGCGGGGCCACTTTTGAACTTGCCCTTTTGACGCGGGGCTTTTAAAACCGAGCCCCGTTTTGACTCGGGCCTTTCTATCCTAGCCCTTTTTCGGGCCCTTCTGACATGGAACTATATATATATATATATATATATATATATATATATATATATATATATATATATAACGCAGGAGTTGAAATGCGTGGGACAGGGGGCGGGTATGAGTAATGGATTATTCAGGGTGCAGTAAAATTACTTACGCCACTTTTCATATCTCTTTCCTTCTTTTTCCTCTACATTATATCTGGAGATGTATGTTCTGACTAATATGTTACACTGGCGATTTTAAAAAGTAAGAGGATATACGCTATCAATGATAAACTATGACTTTTGATATCCGGCGCTTGTCCCTGCAGCTGATTCACTTTCCCGCTAGCGCTAGTGCAGATATAGGCGCGAAAGTGAATCAGCTGCAGGGACAAGCGCCGAGCGGCGTCTGCGCATACGCCAAATTCAGTACTGGACGCCGATGGGCGTCCTCAGCAGCGAACGTGTTAATCCAAAAAACTCTATATCGGTCTTCCCCCCCCCCCGTTCGAAAAAATCCTGCGGGCGTTAGTGATTATCGTGTTGGTTAATTACTGTATTATGTTGTGCTATACATGGAATAGATACTTCTGTGTTTTATTTAATAATAAGAACCTTATTTACATTTATTACAACCCTTGCTTGACGACAGCGAAACAAACGTTCAGCATATTCAGTTTCCATTCTGAAATAAGGACAGTGAGACGAATGAAATAATTCACGCATACATTTAGGACTTAGAAAAGTGTTCTGCGAACATGTCGTGTTAAATTCCTGAAGAGTGAAAAGCGCTAGTAGCAGTTGTCAGCAGTTATTAACTTAACATATAAGAGAATAAAAATGAAAAACTGAGAATACGAATATTTTCAGAGATGATAGTGTACTGATGCTTCAAATCTTTTCCTTTGCTCCCTATATCTATGTTATTTCCCTAGTCAAAATAAAAACTGTTCAAAATTAATCACAATTTCTTATGCAACCATCCCTTCCTTGGAGTACTGCGCGGTCACATAACCGTCACGGCGATGTAAAGGCACTTTTGGCGACGAGGATACATAGTTTCAGAAAAAAATTGAATTTTATGGTGGTAAGAAAGTAAATTGTTTGTTGGTAATAATAATTGATATTTTTAAAATTGTTATTTTGCTGGAACGGATGTTTACTTACATGTATTACATGTATAAAAGGATACGAGTGTCACTGTTAGGAAAAGGCAGACAATAATAGATACATTCTGCTATAGTGTGAAGAGACCTTAGAAAGAACAAAATACTAAAAAAGATTCATAAAATGCTTCGTGTGGAGTATTGTTCTGTATGTCAGAAACACTGACATTACGCAAAAATGATGAAAAACGACTGGAAGCTATTGAAATGTGGATGTGGAGAAGAATGGAGACAAAGAATGAAAGGTTCTTAGCAATGGTAGCGGAGAATAAAACAATTTTAGTTATTATTAAGAAGAGAAAGAAACTGGTTGGGCCATTGGCTAAGAAGGAACTGTATCGTGAGGGATGTGCTAGAGGCCATGGTAGCAGGAAAGAGAGGGAGAGACCGAAGGAGAGTACAGTTAATAGACATCAAAACGGAAAAGATTGATTGAAAATGAAGAAGTTATCGGAGGACCGTAGAACATGGCAGCTTCTCAGTTACGATAATTGACCTGTCAATTGTGGCAGAATACCTATGATGAGAGTACGAGTACATAAATAATTGAAAATAACATTTTTTTTCTGACAAAATAAAAACAATTTGTTATTATTGGTAACGAAGACACTTTTATTGCCATAAAAGTTTTTTTTTTTTGTGGCCCCACGTAACGTAGTCGCTGATTCTCGTCTTTCGTATGAACGGTCCCGGGTTGTTCGATTCTCGGTGGGGATACTCGGTCGAAAAAGTATAAAAGTTTTTTCAGGCCAGGCATCCTGAGTGTGGTTTTCTCGGGTTTTACTCATTCACACTGGCAAATGGCGGGATGGTACCTAACATATAGGTCCCAGACCGCTTCTTTCCCTTTCCTCGGATAGTGTGATTGCCGAGGGAACTTATCCCTCATACGTGACGGGCTAACATGGCCATAAATGCCGAAAGCCCAGCAATCTATTCCTAAATCCTAAGTTCTTTGTTTTTTTCTTTCTTCTATTTTCTCAAGAAGTATGCAAGACAATTTACCTGTAAGCATATTATTTTCTTCAACTCGACATACTCTATTGACTGATATATATATGCCTAATCTTTTAATAATACAGTGAAACTTCTACTAACGGACACCTCTATAAAGCGGACACCTCCCGTAACGGACATATTTTGTAATCCCCAAACATCGTAATAGGAAAAAACATATTGGCAAACCTCTCTAAAGCGGACACTCTCTAGTACGGACACGAACAGTCTTTCTTGTCTTTTATAGGTATTATTTACCTCCTATTACGGACACTTATTCTAAAAACAAGTTGAAAAGTACAGTAAAAATACACTTTTAGTAATTCATACGTATGTCACCAAGGAAGAACAAGAAGGTGTGACAACATTTTGCCTCCTCAACTGTCTGTTCAGCAACCCTGAGGAAGGGTCTCTGTTTCACAACACCCTTTGCTTGCATTTCACTCCCACCCAACCTGTTTCAGAAGCAAAAGTGATTGACAGTTGCCATCTGTTTGGGATGACACATCATTCTACTGTCCCGCTGGAATCTCTAACCAAGCAGAAGACAAGATTGGTATTTTTGAGCACGGGTACGCATATTGTCTTAAAAAAAAGTCATTACTGGACTGCAATTAACTCACAAATTAAAGCAACAAACCGAAAACGTAGTAAGTAGCTATAAGTGTAAAGTGCAGAGAACTATAACATCTTATTCCCATGTTCTGTCTCGAAGATAGGAATTTGGATGACGCAAGATAATGCAGGTACAGTATCATTTTGGTAATATTCATAAATGCGTGATGCATGCAAAAACATTTTTTTCTTATTGCATGTTACCTTGTTTATTAATTTACGTAAGAAAATATTGAAACCTCTGTAAGGCGGACACCTCTCTATAGCGGACAATTTTTGATTCCCCACGGCTGTCCGCTTTAGAGAGGTTTCACTGTATTTTAGTTAAAAAGAAATTCAAATATACGAGTTATTGATAATTTTAGGTTATATCTCATTATCCATACCATGTACTGTCATGTGTCATAATGAAGAACCTAACGAAAGTATATTTCAGTATTAACTCCATTTCTATAAATGACATTATTTTTGATATAGCATCAATTTTTAGGTTTAGAAATAAATTCATTTTACCTCCAATTTCTCGAAAACTACGCATGAGGTTTTGCACTCAAGCAAATTATTTTGTTTAACTCAATTGGTACAGGATCTATCGATTGGCATAGGATATTTGTTATTGACTGATATATATAGACTGATATTGACTGATATATATTGATAGATGATTGACTGATAGAAACTTTGAAATTATCATGATAAAACTTTTACTTACATGCATCCGGCAACATTGCTATTCATCAGGAACTGAATTGTCAGTTCTACGGCAGATTCTGGAAGTGCCAACGTTTTGATTCAATGAACAGCAGTGTTGCCGGCTGCATGTAAGTAAAAGTTTTATCATGATAATTTCAAGGTTTGTTTTACATTGTTTTCAGGAATTGCATGATGTAGACAGATCCTTAACACACCTTTGATGCACTGAAACATCAGCACTGTTGCCAATTCAGAACGTTAATTTATGAAACCACGTTTTCCCTAGTAACCCCTTACAGATGCTTCATCGAATTAGTTATCGGTGGAAATGAAAAATTATTTTTACCATTCCATAGTTTTCAAGCTACTCCAACTATACAAACTGAAAATTAACGACAGATCATCTATACATATGATTTATGAGTCAATTTACGTATCTTGTAAAAAGAATTAATTTACACCTTTGGTTACATTTGGGAACACTGTGTGGTTCCTAGTGTACTTCAATCGTTGCTTCCTAGTTTAAAAATATATGCATAAACAAGGCTTCATTTTGGTATAACCATTATTTGAGCACCGCTCCCGGTTCAAAAGTTCTACTATCCCAAACTCCGGGTTGCATTGTATATTGGATACCCTGCATATCATAAATACATTCAAATTACTAACATAGTATTTTTGTACTAATTACTGTTGAAATTGTAAGATAAATGCACAGTAGTGTAACTACCACTACAACATTTAATCATTTAACATAGTAATCACATTTGTTTTCATTAGAACTACATTGTACTACTATTTTTTGCTAGTAACAAATAGAGTATTAGTAAAATCTATAGCCTATACGAGAATTTACATCTAAGTATGTAATTCTACTAGCAGAATACTCGTTTTTCACCCGGAGAGAATACGTTTCATTTTGAACATAAAGGGCTGAATTTAATTTAAACTCCATCGGAAGTGTCACTGTTCGTCTCAGCAACCCCGAAAACTATGGTTCGACACTAATATAGGTCATTTTCGGTCATTCGTATATATCACCGCTCCCCAAATTTGCTGGGCTAAATTTGAATTTAAACGCTTTAGGAGTGTCATTGTTCATGTCAGCGACCTCAAAAACTATGGATTCGACACTAATATCGATCATTTTCGATCATTTTTATATATCCTCCTCTCCTTCATCTAAGGTGTACCGTCAAAGTTAAGTGATGAAAACCATCTCATGCCCGGAATCTCATCCATGTTGAAAATTCGATCGAGGTCGGTCAGGAGATTCAAGAGTTACTAAGTCAAATAGTCACTTTCATTGTTATATACCTATATAGATTCAGCTTAATGTGATCTATTGACCGCATCTTTGCACAATAGTATTATAGTTAAATTTAAATTAAAGTTTAAATCTTCAGCATAATTTTGAGCTACCCCACATAGCACACTACGTCCCTGGGATGTCCCATTTTGATCCCAATCATCCCATTCAGTTCCCGGGATTATCGGGACAATGAGAAGACATCCCATGGACGTTCTGCATGGGATGTCCTGAAGGATTCCCATGTAGGATGTCCACGGGACGTCCAAGATGGGACAGAAAGTCCGAGGGAAAACCAATAGATATCCCTTTGTGGTCCTGTTGAATATCCCGTATCCCGGGATATTAGCGGACATCTGGATCTCCCGCGGAAATCCTGTGGATGTCCCGGGAGCACATTCGGATATCCCGGGATGTCCCGTCGTTCCTTTGCGGGGTCAGTCTCGGACATCGCGTGGAGGTACTTGTGCTATGTGGGACATGTCATTAACCAGGGTAAATGAGGGTATACCTCACTATCAGTTTCATCCAAAAGAAAAAAAAGGCATGGTTATCGTACAAGATTAAGTTTTAGGTTCAAAACAAAGTTTTGTTTTCGATTTTCTTGAAAACTACGGGTGAGGATTTACAGTACACTCACTCAGGGGGTAAAAGTGAGGGGGATCGCAGGGGTACGCCGTCCCTCAGCGTCCAGAAAATATCCGTGGCGTCCTTCCACTTTCTAAAAAAAAAAAAAAAATGCAATGGGCAAAGATAGGCACGGGGGACGGCGTGACGTCATGCTTCCTCCTACGTTTTCAGATCCACTTTTACCCCTGCACTCACTCATATGATTTTGTGTAGCCTAATGAGATCGATCTAACGATAGGTATGCCTCATCTCTGGACAATTTTTTCCCCCTTAATCACTAATAACAACATCGTAGAATTTATAAATGTAATGTAACTTAAATTTATTTTATAATTTTTAAAATAATATGTTAGAGAAGTTAATTTTCACAAGACAAGGACATTTAAATGCATGTATATAACAGTAGGTTTTATCAACCAAACACAAGTAGGCCTACTTACTCAACAGCCTTTTTAAGAAAATACTAAAAACAATTTAACAAAGGCTTGTTTAGTTCATTGCAAAAGAAATATCTAAGGTTAGTAGTCTTTTGTTGTGATTTTATTGTTATTTGCAGATAGAAGAATGTAGGTGGGAAAAGACTTACTCTACTGTATATTCAATAATTTGCACATCTTAAGAATAAGAGCTTTTTCCTCTCCTCTTCTCTTCCGTTAATACAAAGGATTCTCTCTTTGATGGGTACAAGGGCACAGAGAAGGAAGGCTTTCATGTAAGAAACAACAAAACATTTGATTGTTTGTCATGGCCTGAGAAAGAATGTATGTGCTGTGTTTGTAAGTATTATACGTACGTAGGTATGCAAAGGAATAGAACACGTACCCACGCCCCATTATTTTAGCTATTCTTCTTAGCAACAAATACAGTTAGAAAAAGAAGACTAATCAAAGTATCTTTTTCGTTAAGAGATGTGTTAACTATACTCTTCTTGTGTGTGAAGCACAAACAGTAGTAGATGTATTTAAGCTTAATGGTTACCAGTGTTGCCAACAAGAATTTTATTTTCCGATCTAATTCTAAGTTAAAAACAATTAAAAACCATCGAAAAAGACAGATTTTATTTTATCGTTGTGTAACGTAAATAATAATAATAACAATAATAATAATAATAATAATAATAATAATAATAATAATAATAATAATAATAATAATAATAATAATAATAATAATAGTGCAGATTTACAGGCTGTCAAATTTTTAAAAAAAATCTTTTTTACTTCACTATCGTGGTTTTAAGTTGTTGCCTATTCTGCACTGTTATTTTTCTCGCACATACACAAATAATTGCTTACAGATTGATAATATGCTTGTAAAAGTAATGTACAGTACCAAGAAAACGATTCTTCATGCAAAAAAATGCAACAACATGTATGTAGTAGGTAAAGTAGGATAGGATAGGTTTGGTTATTTTAGCTAAGCAGGGTAAAGTAGTTTGATATTACAAATCACACACCCGGTGGAAGACTGTTACAAGTCAAAAATACACATTTGTGGGACCATGACTTTTAAAGTTGGTTATTCTATCAACATCGCTCTGTTTAGTTACATTTCTGAGAAAATATCATCAGGTAGAGCTCGCTGCTCTCTCTCTGTATTCTCTTTTGAGCGATGATAACTAAAAAGTTGTTGAGTTGTAACACTCTTCCATCTAGTGCGCAAAGTGTACTACGCATTTCTACAATAATCCCCGTAATAACTATTTGCATAAAAGATCAAATTCATTTCTAAAAGGAAAGCATATACTGAAAAGTAACTTGATATTAAATATTTAAAAGAAAAAAACTAGATAATATTTTAAAATAACTGGATTTTCCACTAGCAAACATTAATTTACGAACTAGACAACTTTCCAAAAAAGACTAGATTTAGTTGGAAAATAACTAAATTGGTAACGCTGATGGTTAGCAGCATCCTCCACACTCTATTGTTGTACGACTTACTAAGAGAATGAAATTTGTATTGTACGTACTTTGGGTGACTCTTTGCTTGTTTGTAGATTTGTCAGTTTACGCCTCGTCTTTCAGCAATGGAGTAATGGAAAACATATTGTTTTCAACTGAATTTTAATGTTGGGAACGGAAAACATGTTCTAAGCTGACTTTACATTTAATGTTTGCCACCAAGGAGTATTTAGAGGGAGTCCGTACCCCCCCCTTCCCCAATGTCTTATAATTTTAAGATTTATCTTCTCTTAGTAAATAATAAATGTAAATTTAAGTCTGAATATAAATCAGACACCTAAGAACGGAGAGAAGCGAAAGAACACTCGTTCGAAAGTTCAAAAGTTACATGGGATAGACCAGCGTTTCCCAACCGGTGTGCTGTGCCGCGAATAGGCCGCTGGTGTGCCGCGACGAAATCGAAATATAATTATTAATTCTGTGGCAACGAAATTGGAAGGCATAGGAAAAAATATTTATTTGTATTTCACATTTCTATGAACCTCTACAATGGAAAAAATTACTGTAATTGTAATATATTATTGTAGTGCATACATTACTGTGTGAAGGACCCCTTTGCGCATTCTGTCCTACAGTAATCAGAATTAAATGTCCAGGAAGAAAGTGAATTAGTTGATGTGATTAATAATTGAGGTTTGAAGCTCCAGCACTCACAGCAAGACATGGAATCATTCTGGATTTCTCTCCGGAAAGAATATGCAGCTATCAGTACAAAGGCTATAAAAGTTCTCGTTCCCTTTTCAACAACCTGCTTAAGTGAAGCAGGATTTTCTGCAATGAACACAATCAAGTGTAAGAGCAGGTCACAACTGTTAACTCCGGGACATGATGTGAGGGTGTGTTTTATTCGTCAACAATTGACGGACAGTTGCACATTAATTTTGCTTCGTGCACCAGCTTGTTTTACTATTTTTGATAATTTGCAACTTTCGTATATTATTATTAAACAATTATAACTTTCAATAGATATTATTGGAAAGTTGTTACATTACTAATATTATTGAACAATTCTAAGTCACATATTATTTAAAAATTGTAACGTCTATTAATTTTAGTTTTTAGTGAGTTTTAGTGAGTTTTTAATGAGTGATCTTTTTCCAACATATTGGGAAATGTGATAAAAAGTGTGCCTTTTTCGTTTTTGTGTGATATTGTATTCCAAGTCCAAAAATTGTATAGTTATTATCACTTTTCGTTGAAAGAATTCGTTACATTTCCTCAACTGATTGAACTCCAACAATGGAAAAGACATTTCAATTTTATTTAAAAATAATTTTTCAGTTATTTGCTATAATTATAAAAGTTTAATTAGTGTTTCATGGCAAATATTACTATATCGGAAACTAATTTACAGTTATCGGGAAACACTGTGCATACCTGTCCTTCATGTTTAAAAACGTTTCCAACAAGAAGAGGATTAAATATTCACAACACTCGTAAACATGCTGAACTAGAAATTTATAGTGTTTGTGAAGCAGAGGAATTTGCGACAGAATTGGGAAAGTTAAAATCTAATGTTTTCATTCTGAAAAGAATTCCCCGAGGAGCTCGATATGCTGTTGCGAAGAAGTTAGCTTCTATCATCGCAGATTGTGTAAAAGAAAATGACACCTCTGCCTGGAAAAAATTATTAAGTTTCCCTTATTATGGACTCCATATACCAACTGAGAGAAAGAACAAATCTCTCACAAACCTCGTGAAAGAAAATCTAAATTTGTCTTCTCCACCAACAAATCGCTTCAAAAAGAAGAAAAAATCAGAGCTCTCCAAAGAGTGGCAGCGAAAATTTCGGATTTTGACACAAAAGGTGCAATTCGATTGTTAAGTTCAGATGACACATTGGCCCCAGTGAACGAGGAGACCTATAAGCTTCTCACCAATAAACATCCCATGCCATCTAGGGAACTCTCGTTTCCAGATCCTCCTTTGGAAAGTGACCCTGTATTAACGGTGGATGCTAAGATGGTTTCGAGAGCTATCTACAGTTTTCCCAATGGTTCAGCTCCAGGCATTGATGGCTTATCTCCACAACATCTAAAGGATCTGTTATCCAAATCGGCAGGGGAAGCAGCTGAAATATTACTGGATAACCTAACGAGGTTAATTAATCTCATTTTGTGTGGAAGAGTGCCTCAAGATATACGAAAATATTTCTTTGGAGCCACACTTTGTGCACTCCGTAAGAAAGAAGGCGGAATTCGTCCAATAGCTGTAGGTTGCACCTTAAGAAGATTGGCTTCTAAGCTCGTATGCTCCAGTGTGTACCAGCAATGCTCTTCCTATTTTCAGCCCAACCAATTAGGGTTCGCAACGAAAAGAGGATGTGAAGCAATTATTCATTCAACTCGAACTTTTATCAAGAACCATGAAAATTCACAGCACGTCATTCTCAAAATAGATTATAAAAATGCCTTTAATACGGTGGAACGGGATATCATGTTAAGTGAAATAAAGCAACAGCTCCCTGCCACCTACCCCTTTTTCTGGCAAAGCTATGCTTGTCCATCAATGCTGTTTTTTGGAGAGAAAACAATACTGTCCCAGGTCGGTTGCCAACAAGGAGATCCCGCTGGCCCAATGCTTTTCAGCTTATCAATCCATCCTATAGTTCGCAAATTATCATCTGAACTAAAATTATTTTATCTGGATGATGGTACTTTGGGTGGTTCCCCACAATCCGTCTTTCAGGATATGAATATTTTATTAGCAGAGTCTAAACGCATTGGTATAGAAGTTAATCCTTCTAAATGTGAACTGTTTTTCACATCTGGACAAGTGGACACCACTATTGTATCTCAATTTCAACAGCTTCTTCCTGGACTTCGAACAGTTAATGCGAACCAGTTATTTCTTCTAGGTGCTCCACTGCATGAAAGAGGTTACGAAATAGCTTTTAATGAGCATCTAAATCAGCTTAAAACTGTTATTGAACGGTTAAAAATTTTACCATCTCACTTGGCATATTTCCTTCTAAAAAATTGCATGGGTATACCAAAGTTACAATATTTTCTTCGAACTACTCCAACATGGTGTATGCCATCTCTACTTCTCCAAATGGATGCCTGCCTGAAAAAAGCATTAGAGTCTATCGTAAATATATCTATGAATCAAATACAATGGACACAAGCTAGTCTTCCAATTCGATTCGGAGGTTTGAATATCCGCAGAGTCTCCGACCTCAGCCTTCCAGCTTTTGTTTCCTCGTGTTATGGGGTGAGACCACTCATCTCCAACATTCTTAACATTCCCGTTGATGATGTGGTCATTCATCACTTGATAGAGGCAATTGACGTATGGAAGTTTTTATTTGGACAAGATATACCATCCACATTAGAAGTACAGAAAAGCTGGGACAAAATAATCTTAAAATCAATTATTGAACAAGAGTTACTTTTGGATAATGTATTTGATATAGCTCGCTTTAAGGTCTTACAAGAAAAAGAATCTGGCGCATGGTTGCAATCAATTCCATCGACAAATATTGGAACTTTCATGGATAACAATTCTTTTCGTCTTTGTGTTGCTCTACGCCTTGGCATGAACATGTGTAAAAAATTTACATGCATTTGTCGGGAGCAAGTCAATGAAAAGTGTTTGCATCCATTGAGCTGTCCCAAAAGCGCAGGCAGAGTGTCCCGTCACGCTGAATTAAATGATATCCTAAAACGTGCTTTGGCCAGCATAGACGTGCCTTCAATTTTAGAACCATCAGGTTTATCAAGGGATGATGGGAAAAGACCAGATGGCATCACGTTAATCCCCTGGGAAAATGGGCAATGTCTAGTATGGGATGTCACTTGTGTTGATACATTTGCAGCTTCTCATATCGTATCAACATCTAAGGAAGCTGGAAGTGCGGCAGAAACAGCGTGCAGACGAAAACATTTAAAATATAAATGCTTAAAAGAAGATCATTTTTTCATTCCCTTTGCTGTTGAAACAATGGGTGTTTTCAGCAAAGAGGCAAAGAATCTAGTGAAACAAATAGGTTCACAGTTGGTTGCGAAAACAGGAGATCCACGGAGCAAACAATTTTTAATACAGAGACTCAGTTTAGCAATTCAGCGGGGAAATGCAGCTTGTATTTTTAAATCATTCCCCTCTGCTCCTATTATGGAAGAAGTTTTTTTATCTTAATAGTTAATCCGTTCCACGCTAGCCACATCTACCATTAAGTACTGCTATATGAAGGTTCAATTATATCACATTGCACAGCACAGTGTTGCCTGGAATTTCGTATATTATGTGATGCATTAATTCTTTGTACATCATTTTGTATATTTCGGTTAACTTTTTATCTATGACAGGTTGAGGATATTTCTTTTAATGTTTTGCATGTCTAATTTATTTTATGTTCTTTGGTTTGTCATTTAATTTACATTTTTATATTATGTATGTCCGTTTATAAATTTCCTTTTTGTTAAATTCTAAATGTAAAATAATTAGGCAAAAATTACATTGTTAATTATGAAAAAAATACCAATGAAATTTAATCATTGAAAATATTAAATGGAAGGAATAAATTACTGTCAAAAAAAAAAACTAAGTCTGTTGTAAATATTTTAAAAAGCACTTAAAGCTTTCTTTTTCTTACAAACATAATAAAAATGCTTTACTTTTCAAAAAAAAAGTTTTTAATGTTTGAAAAAAGTAATTATTATCAATGTTATGACCATTATTGCTTCTTTATTGTTGCAGACTATTTCGTAACTTGAAAATTTTAAAATATCATTCAATCCTTTCGACAAAGCAAACATGCATACAAATTACCTACATGTGTCTTAAACGTACAAGAGATTTGTTTGTTCGTTCGTTATTTACTGGTCTTCCTTCTTAGTGAAAGGTTGGATAGAGTTTTTGCAAAAGAAAGTGTATTTTTAAAAACCTGAGTCCTATATTTCAATGCAATTGTTTTCTGTTTTTAAATTAGAGTTAAAAAAATAAGTATAATGATTTACCACGGGGAAAAAACAGTAATCGAGCTTTCTTTTTTCTGAGAAAGAGATCAGTAATTACAGAAAAAATACCACGGTATTTTATATTTATAAATAATAATATCTATGAATGTGCTGCGAGTCTTCAAGTTACACTCGTAGTGTGCCGCAAGTTGAAAAAGGTTGGGAAACGCTGGGATAGACGATAGGTACTTTTCTCTTCTTTCCGCTTTCCTAGTACGCTTCAGAAATATGCTAGCATTATGAGAACACATGCTTTGAACTACTCCAAGATATTGTATAAATGATTATTTTTCCTGTCTTCGTCAAATTTTAAAATAGAATGTTGGTAGACATTGGATTGCCCATAAAGAATTCTCAATTGACTTATTTCTACAGAGGCTTTTTTTAACGAGGTCCTTTTTTAGTTTAACGTTCCACAATTATGTCCTTTATTTTAAGAAAGACGATTATTAAGGCAATTGCAAGATGTTGGAAGAATTGGTGGAATGATAATGTGGGAGGGAAAGGAAATCCCGTGAGTAAACTCATGGATACAATGTTGTCCACCATAAACTTTTAACGAGGTCAAATGAAGTTCTATCGATTAGCAGTTTTCTATTTTCAATAGGAAAAGTAAAGCTACAGGTTATTATGATTGACTTTTTTCTTCCTTCCGAAAGAAATACCCTACCCTTTAGACGGTGAACCAAACCCATTGCTTGTAATATTCTAAGTACGATTTCTTTCTAATATGTTTATAATCATATCTATTCAGCTTTGTTTGTTATGAAATTGAATTTGCAGTTATATTTTAAAGATAGGGCTATTTGATGTTATTCCCCCCAAAATCTATTATTTATCTTCTCCAAGTATTGCTGTTTCTGAATAACTATTTTTGACATAGTTTACTTTGCCTTACTTGTAAACAGAATTCTTTTTTCAGAAAGGTCCTTTTTCATGGAGAGGGAAGAATTTACAGTATTTATATAATGGCTTCCTCAGAAAATACAATATGTTTTAAAACTGCACTTTATGGATACTACATTGTCAAAAGAAAACTAACATAACATTACATAACATTAATTACACTCAAGTAAGACCTTAAATAACTTTTAAACATTACCGTTTATATATACAACAACATTAAAAAATACTATCTATTCAATTTTTCATTCATTCTTATGAAATTCAACGCTGAAAATATTACTATTCTCACTATTTTTGAAGTTGAATTTTTTGTAGATATATCTTAATTATGCGAGAACGGAGTCCAGAACTTGAAATGGAGAAGTAGGGTCCTTCGAATTTTGGACTCCCCCTTTTATAAATATGAACTTTTGTTTCATATCATCATATCAAGAACATTAGAGCAGAGAGAACATGAGGGTCCAAACAACCAAGTTTCACGTCCCACGTTTATGCCGCGTGGGCTAAAGGAGGGAGTGATGATCAGAATGAATGAAATAATGGAAAGAAATAAATAGAATGAAACAGGAGAACCCAAGAAAACCCACACACATAGTGTTTGTCCACAACAAAACCCACGTGGCGTGAGCTGGAATCGAAGCAGGGACTACAGGCACCAAACGTGAACGCTCTAGCACTGAGTCACCGAGGTCCCAGCATGAGAGGCAGTCTGTTCCATCGAAATTTTTAAAAGGGACTATGCATCCCTATTTCCAGCTTCAAAATGAGTTGCTTTATAATGCATTGAGTGAAAATAAAAGTAAGAAAGTAAGTGTTAAGAACCCACTTTTTGTTCTTGTCTTGGAAGCAGTGACGACGCCAGTTTTACTTTCTTGGGAAAGGGGAACGAACCAAATGGAGGAGCAGAGAATTTTTCTAGAGGTAGCTAGTTTTTCTTTTTCTATCTATCAAAAGGCATAGTATCATATTACTTGACCTACATTACAATGCAGCATACCTGAGATGGAGCCTGGGGCAGGTGTAATCACCAGGGGTGGTCGCTTGCCGCCCTCGGGCGTCGTCACTGGTTGAGAGCAGTGCAACTCTATGAACAAGGTCCGTGCCTAGGGAGTGGTCATGGGAAAATCTTAGCCCCCTGTGATCACCTTAAGCCCCTGGAACTTTAAGTTGTTAGTTGATATGTGTTAATGAGTGAATGTAAGGTGAATTTAAGTTAGCACTCCTCCTCAAAAATTATCCTGACCCTTCTATTTTAATGTTGTGACTATGGACCTGTGAGATACACAAAGTTAACTACAAACAAACTGTAGAGTCTCACTTATTTTGGGAGGTGATAGATTACGTGCAAAGGACAAGTAAAATGTAGACTTCTGTATTGATATCACCTAAAGTTGCCGTAATATAATAATAATGTTTTAATATATAAAGGAAGGAAATATTTCAATGTTAATAATTAATAAGAAACAAAATGCCTCGCAAAACATCTATCTTTTATCGCACGCATATATACAGGGTGTTTCAAAACAACACCTACAACTTCCTGACATCAAGAAGATGATTCCTGACATCAAGATAAGACAAAAAGTATAGACCAACCTGGGTGCACAAATGCTTCCTTTCGGAGTTATAGAATGCCAAAAACATGAAGAAAAAAATGAATTTCATAGGTCCATAGCTCCAAAACTATGGGACCTACCGCAGTCGGGTCAAGACTTCACTTAGGAACTAATATGTGTCCTATCCAAAAATGCATGTTTCAGAATCCTGCGGTACTCACAATTTTTATGGAGGGAGTTTGCTTACGGGCATGTAATTTGAAGTACTCACAAACTATCTCTGTAAAAATTGTTTCGGAAGTGGCGTAGGATTCTGAAACATGGACTTTTGGATAGGGCACATGTTAGTTCTTAGGTGAAGTCTTGACCCGACTACGGTAGATCCCATAGTTTTGGAACCATAAACCTTTAAAGTTCATTTTAACATGTTTTCGGCAGCCTATAACTCCGAAAGGAAGTATTTGTGCACCCAGGTTTGTCTATACTTTTTGCCTTATCTTGGTGTCAGGAATCACTTTCCAAACGTTGTCGGTGTTTTTTGAAACACCCTGTATATTTTTAAAGTGAAAAAAAATCTTTACGATTTAGATTATATATTTGTATTGTTTTCCTGCTGTTAATAAGTACAACTGCTTTGCGCTCAGTATTTTTGTTTCTTACTATAATTTCTGGACTTTATCCTATTCCTGCCTGGGGACTCTCACATTATCACTGTAACTTGTCACACACACACAAACACATACAAATATGTTTCTCTTTGCTTGGTGTCATTCGTGCTTAAACTACAGGCTCTAGAAAGACGACGTTTTCACTGATCGATTGCAATTTTGCGTAGATTGTCCAGTTCTAATTGAATATTTAAAAAGCATTGTCATTCTTTCTTTATTGCATATTTAGGGGTACACTGGAAGTGTTGACGTTAAAAAAAAAAAAAAAAATAGCATCATACCCTATGAGTTATACATTTCAACTCCACATCATTGTATATAGGGGTTGTATATCTCTCAGGTGTCAGTTTCATGGCCAAATGACAATGTAAAACGAAGGATAAGCATTTCTCCAGTCTAAGATTAATCTTTATTGTTTTGGGTGTTTTGCTAAATGAACACTATATATCACTGGCATTATAATTGATTGTGTATGTAATGTATTTGCTTATTACATACGGCATGCAAGAAGAAAGAAAACACTATCATACATGAATTAAAAACTCGAACCGGAAGTAGGTTCAATCTTGCAAATGGTGCAAGATATTGAAAAAATAACCGAGAAAATCTCCCCTTTATGGTACCCCTTGCTGATTTTAATGAATACACCCTTCACTTCTGCCTCTAAAGGGACATGTACATATGTTGTAAGGAAAAGCAAGGAGATTCATGCTCATATGTGTGTGCATGTAGAGAGCACAGGTTCAGCTAGACTATATATTAAAATGCTAAGTTTATATGTTTGTCTCCAATCCTTTCGACAATGAGATCTCGAAAACGTGCGTTTTCGCTGGTCGATTCCAAATTTTGTATAGATTGTCCAGTTCTCATTCATATTTTCAAAAATGGTGTCGTTATCGTTCTATTCAACATTTTAAGGACTGTTTTGAGCCCATAAGATTAACATAGTTGCAGGCCGAAACTACAGTGTCAGGCAACCAGTAGAGATGTTACGTATGGCGGGTTGACGGACATTGCAGGCGCTTTGCTTAAATCTGAATGGCAAAACCTATTGTATGATGGCAACTTCAAATGCCTCAAGAGACACGGATATGAATTTATTAGAAAACAAATATTTCCACTTGATATCGTGTTACTTCCACAAATTTGCTACAATTTCACTCCAAATACATAGGAACTCACTTTCTTTGTGAGTCTCCTATCATTTACTTTTGTCTCTTATCCTTCTAAGGAGATATGCACAGTGGGAAGGAGATTTATGGTCATAACAGAACGATGCGCTGAGTAGACAGCGCTGGTTCAGCTAGTCTATATATTAAAATACTAGAAGTTAATATGTTTGTCTCCAAACAAAAGTTTATATGTTTGTTTCCAATTCTTTCGACAATGAAATCTCGAAAACCCCAAGTGCTAGAAACGTGCCGTTTTCGCTGGTCGATTCCAAATTTTGTGTAGATTGTTCACTTCTAATTGAATATTTAAAATAAAAGGCAGCCGTTATTCCTTTATTACACTTTTTAGGGGTATACTGGAAGTGTTGAAATTTTAAATGAAAATGAAATCTTTAAGTTTTACGTCCCACGATTATGCCGATTAGGCTAAAGGAGACGGTGATGATGAGAGATGAGTGAAATGGTGGAATGAAGAGAATGGGAGGAAACGGGAGAACCCTGATAAACCCACGAGCACGGTGTTTGTCCACCACAATGTCCACACTGCGTAGTGATGAGCGCAAGAGTCTTGGTCTTGCAATTTTTGCAAGAGTCTTGCATGCAAGACCAAGACCAAGACCAAGACCAAGACCAGGAATCCCGATGCAAGATCAAGACCAAGACCAAGGGTGCAAGACCAAGACCAAGACCAAGACCAAGACCATACCTGCAAGACCAAGACCAAGACCAAGACTCTTGCGCAAGAGTCTTGCACAAGTACCGACACTACTTGATTTTTTTAAATATAGAATGTAAAAAAGAAGGAGATGGATTTCTTGACTTCAGTAAAAATGCTGCTGGAGTGAATGTGTTCCCAGAAGTTTATGCAATCCATGTGAGTCGATCTGCCCCTGTAGCATATAGCTACAGTATGTCGTTTTCTGAATTGGTTGTTCGCGTTTTCTGTAGATATTGCTCGTTTGCAAGCCACACAGGTGTCATCTTGCGCCATGTGAGCTTTTTTGGTGGACAAACACTATGTGCGTGGATTTTCTCGGGATTTTTCTGTTTCCTCCTACTTTCTTCATTCCACCATTTCAGTCATTTCTCATCATTACCGTCTCCCTTAGCCTTGATGCATAATTGTGGGACGTTAAACTAGATACTTCATTTCATTTCAAAGCAAATTAGTGGTGTCCTTCTTCCAAAACTAAATCGAAATGTAGCATTGAACATCGGTAATACCGTACACCATAGGTGTCGACTACATGGGTATGGCCTTGGCTCCGAGACCCTAGCATCCGTTAAAAATTTTTCATGTCTGCTCATAAAATTAATATCGAAATAACATTTTCATGACATTGACAAAAACTTAGTGCGTGTGACCGCAAGTTTGATTGGATGCTTGTACGTTGGCAAGTTTGGACGGATGCTTGTACGTTGAATAATTGTTTATTAATATAACTTTTAGTCTCCTTAGGTATACGGTACATCGAGGATTGAGCGATATAACATTATACTACAACAATAAATTTATATTACAAAATTGAAAGTGACTATTTTTGTGACTACTAATCTCTTGAACCAAACGACCAATCTCGATCATTTTTTTTAACATAGATGAGGTTCAAGCCTGGAATATTATCTGTCAGTTCACTTTGACGGAACAACGTAGGGGTGGAGGCGGAGGGGTAGATGTACAAAAATTCAATAAAAATAAAAATAGAAGTGACTAAGTTTGTGACTTAATAACTCTTGAACCGATCTCAATCAAATTTTTAACATGTATAAGGTTCGGTATAATATATAATATATAATAAAACTTAACTTTTGAAACACCCGACCGATCTTGACCAAATGTTCAATATAGATGAAGTTCAGGTCTGGAGCGATTTTTATAATTTTACTTTGATGGTGCAACGTAGGGGAGGGGGAGGAGGGAGATATATGTAAAAAAAAAAAAAAAAACTAAACATATAAGTGACTGTCATTGTGAGTTCATCACTCTTGATCCAGCCGATCGATCACAATCAAATTTTCAACATAGACGAGGTTCGGACTTGTGGTGGTTTATATCAAATTACTTTGACGGTAGAAATTAGGGGAGGGAAAGGGGATGGAAAATGTATAAAAATAAATAAAATTTAATAACTCTTGAACCACCCGACCGAATTCGATCTCATTTTCAACATAGATGAGGATCGGACTTTGAGATGGTTTCTGGCATATCACTTTGACGATACATTTAGGGGAGGGGGGGGGAAAGATATTTTAAAATGATCGAAAATGACCGATATTAAAATGGAATCTATAGTTTTGGGAGTCGCTGAGCTAAACAGTGATACTTCCGATGCTGTTTAAATTCAAATTCATTCCCGTAGCTTGGCGGAAGGAAAGGAAGAGATATAAAAATGATCGAAAATGACGAAGATTAGTGTCGAATCCATAGTTTTGGAGGTCGCTGAGTTGAATACTGACCCTCCGATATCGTTTACGACCAAATTCAGCCTCAACTTGTGGGAGAGGAAGATACATAACAATGATCAAAAATGAACAAATATTAGTGTCGAATCCATAGTTTTCGTCATCGCTAAGGTGAACAGTGATACTTCTTATCCCGTTTAAATGCAAATTCAGCACCGCAACTTGGGGGAGGAAGGGGATATATAAAAATTATCGAAAATGACTATCGAAAATCAATGTCGAACTCATGGTTTTCGTGGTCATTGAGATGAACAATGACACTTCCGATGCCGTACCTCGCAACATGGAGGTGAAGGAGATATATAAGTTTATTGAAAATGATCGATATTAGTGCCGAATGCATAGTTTTCGGGGTCTCTGAGACGAACAGTGACACTTCTGATGCCGTTTAAATCCTATTTAGCCTCGCAACTTGGGGAGGAGGGGGAGAAAGAAATATAAAAATAATCGAAAATGATCGATATCAGAAAGCGCTTTACTAATAATAAAAAGTGACTGACTAACAAAATATATTATTATTATTATTATTATTTAGTTAAACCCAACGAAGTGGGTAATTGATGCTAGTAATCCATATTCACAAGTGAGACTTCAAATAACTTGGAGTTTGATGCCGTTATTTTGTATTTCTAATACAGGTCGAAAGTATTCATATAAATTGAGTTTATAGCAGAAATAGACAGTTCAGTCATTTTCACTTTTCACTCAAATTGTTCTAAAATATTAAGGTTTGATTATAATAATTATTATTTTAATTTTCTCTTTTTGGTCAATATTGCTAAACATATCATCATCATCATAGTTATTCTGCCATTATTGACAGGTTACTTGCTGCAACTGAGAAGGTTCGATGTTCGGTGGTCCTCAGCTAGTCTCTTCGTCTTGACGTAGCAATCTTCTGTTTTAATATCTGCCTTCAACTACAGTCTCCTTCGCTCCCTCCCTCTCTTTCCTTCCATAATACTCTCTAGCACGTCCCTCATAATACAGTTCCTCCTCAGCCAATATCCTAACCAGTTCCTCTTCCTCCTCTTAACAATATCTAAAATTCCTTTTCCCCCTACTGCTAATATTTCTAACACCTTCTCATTCGTTTTACGTTCAACACAGCTAATTCTCTCCTTTTTTTCTCCATGTCCACATTTTGAAAGCCTTTAATTCTTTTATTCGCTTTTGCGTAATGTCCATGTTTATGCCTTATAGTGTACATACAGGAATCAGTAAAACAAAATCTCAATATTTAATTGGAAGTTTGTTTAATACAAGGATTAGCTAATCGTGGCTGGAAAGAAAAATCTGACGCCTTTACAGTGTAAACATTATTTTGCAATTCATGGTATTTCAATAATCTGTGCCGTCTTTATTTTCTTTCATGCGTCTCAAGGGTACCCTCCCCAGTTTGGGAACCAGTGGAGTGTTAAATATGTTAAAAAATATAAACAGATTACGAAACGCTGTGATTTAGGTATATCTTATAAGTAGTGAAGCGTGGGCACCCATTAAAAAAAAAATAAAGCTCAAAATATAAACAGATTACGAAACGCTGTGATTTAGGTATATCTTATAAGTAGTGAAGCGTGGGCACCCATTAAAAAAAAATAAAGCTCATCACCTATGTTGTACACTATCATCATACTTACACGAAGTTCATTTAGAAACATACACTGTATTTCCGTTACTATTGGCGCATTGTAGAGTTTATTATCCCTTATATCCATAGTAAAATTTACCTATGAAAATCTTGAGATTTCTTGAATGCAAGACTTGCAAGACTTGCAAGACTCTTGCTTGCAAGACCAAGACCAAGACCAAGACTGGGTGTGCAAGACCAAGACCAAGACCAAGACCAAGGATTCCTGTGCAAGACCAAGACCAAGACTGGATATGCAAGACCAAGACCAAGACCAAGACCACCCCGGTCTTGGTCTTGGTCTTGCATTTGCTCATCACTAACACTGCGCGAGCTGAGATCGAACTGTTGAAATTTTAAGAAAACCTCATATCATTTGATTTATACATTCCAACAGAACATTGTTGTATACAGTGGTTGTATATGTCTCAAGCGTCAGTTTCATGGCCCAATGATAATTAAAAACGAAGGATAACCAACCGTCTAAGATGAGTTTTTATTGTTTGGAGTATTTTGCCCAATGAACACCATAGATCACTGACATTATAATTAATTGTGTATGTAATGTATTTGCTTATTACATACTCCATGCAAGAAGAAATAAAACACTGGTCATACATGAGTTAGAAACTCCTATCGGAAGTAGGCTCAATCTTGCAAAAGATATATTGAAAAAAATAATCGAAAAAAGTCTTTCCTTTATGATGCCCCTTGCCGATTTTTATCAAGACATCTGTCACTTGAGTCTGTAAAGGGGCATTTACAGATGTTATGAGGAATGACAAGGATATTCATGCTCATATATGAATGATGTGCTGTGTAGAGAGCGCAGGTTCAGCTAGTATTTATTTACTCGTTTTAGCGTCCCAAAAATGGGACAATGGTGGATAATGGGTTTTATAACACGAAACCTATTTAGAATGAGGAAAAATGATGGGAAATGTCATGAAGCTTTTGTTTAGTGTAAATGCAGTAAAAAAAAGAAAGAAAGAAAGAAAAAGAAAAAAGAAAAGAAAAGAAAACCTTTTAAAAATGTTTGTGTTAAGGACGAACCTTCGTCATCTTGGATTTATGTACCGCAATACTTGTCAGTATCGTATTTTCTAGATCCTTTCTAAAATGATCTACGACTTTGTTACAGGTTTTTTATAAATAATACTTAAATAGTTTGTTTTGTTCAGTGACGTCTTTGTTATTTTCCTTCAGCATTCATTTCTACCCCCTTTAAGAAATCGCGGTGGCTATGGGAAATTATTATTCTTTATCTTTTCCGTAATAATTATAGATCAAGTATATAGGACTTATATATTTACTTTATCAATTCATTAAAGAGGATCAGTAATTCAGGTTTATGCTCTAACGTATGATCCATTTTTGCTCTGATCCATGTCGCAGTCGTATGGATTCAGTCGTTCTACGATATGAACTCTCCATATTTATATATAGAATAGTATGTAAATATAATAAAAGAGTGAACACTTAAAAAATAAAGTCATTATTAACACACTTAAGCTGATATCTATTCTAAACGTAGTAATACAAGGTAATCTTGTTAACAAAGATGTTTAGAAGCAAAAGTTAGTGAGTGTCAACTAGTCGACAAAAGACTGGGAATGTTGGAAGAATGCTTTATTGATTAAATACTGTATATACTTAGTATATTTTTAAGTAGATTTACTCGAATTTTCAGACGTAGATCAATTTTGTAATTCATGGAAATGGGGGAAAGAAGGTTTTCGAAATGAATGTAATTCTGTCACAAAGAATTACAAGTAATATTGATCTTGTACTATTACAATCATAATAAAAAGTTTCTTTTAGGTCATACAATGAGCTTTCACACGTAATGCTCAAGACAGTTTTGACCGTGATCGAATAGTCATTTTGAAGAAAAACAGGATCCTCCTTTTTGTTCCGAAAAGTTTGTTAACACATCACTAAATAACATTTCTCGATACATAAGGTTACATTAGAGTCTTGTACTAAGTGTAAAGAATTTACTCTTATGCTCGCCAGATTTTCACTTAGGGATAAGTATGCAGTTCCTTTAAAAAAAAAAGAAAAGAAAAGAAAAAAAGATCAATGTTGAGGGTTTCTTCTTGAACATAACTGCACATTCAATTGAAGAATTTAAAAGTTTTAAAGCAGCTATTTTTTTAATTTTTTAATATTCTTTAATATTTGGAGGAGGGAAAACCATCTCCAAATACGATGTTTTCAATCTAAAGTGAAAGATTTTTCTTTTAAATCGGACGAGCCGTTTGGGATGTTCACACTATGCGCCCAATGTGAAATGAAAATGCAACGTTGCCATTTACCTGGACTCACAATATAAGTGAATGAAGTGGGGGCTTTTACGCTAACGTGTCAATGGCCAGTCCTCATTTCAAACACATTCATTTACTTATGTTGTGGGTTTAGGTAAATGGCAACGTTGCATTTTTATTTCACATTGGTCGCATAAAGAATGTACAGCCCAAACAGCTCGTCCGATTTAAAAAATTCCTTCACTTCAGATTGAAAATATCATATTTAGAGACGGTTTTCCCCTATATTAACATTCGTAAAATCAGCCCTAAAATTATACTAAAATTACAGGAAAGTCGAGATTTCGGAGGGGTCCGGTTCCCCAGAATCCATCCCCTGGGTACATTTCTGCATATCCTATATGTTATATGAAAAAAAATGATACTTGAATTCAAAGAAAGTGTTGAGAATTAAAATGTTGACCATAGATTGCCCAGTTGAATGTGCGTCATATGTATAGTCCTTCATGAGATGAAGTGCCTGAAAATTCTAATTATGATAGTGTGATCCTTCATCCTAAAGATGAAAATCCAAAGAATCTAAATAATGATTAAATGTACACATTAGCCCTTTCAAACAAGACATTAAAAAATTAACACAATTTCTTCCAAAGGAATCCACTTATTCACAATTTACATTTATTTTTTGATTGTAAATAAAAATGGGAGAGGGTAATAACAGAAATTATGTGTAAAACCAAAACAACATTTAGCGTTGTATTGCTGCTCTTATATTTACTATTAAAAGCATTTTTCATACGTAAATTAACAAGTACATCCTTCAACATACCATTTGAGCGCACTTACGACGTTAATACTTTGTCAATCAAGTAAGTGTCTGGGCAATAAAAACCAGTTTTTATCCGAAGTCTTTTAAGTGACGTACTTCTGACCAAGTCAAAAAAGTGAAAAGAGTTATGGAGGAGAAGAACTTCAAATTAAATTAAATTTATATCTCAATTAATTAGGACATGGTTGAGCGACAGTAGCAAGGCTTTCTACTTTTTTTTTTTCATACATCTATTTCGCATGCAAAATGAATCAGCTTTTTAATGTTCTGCAAGCGTAATGGTATTAGAACATTAATTCTTATGGTCAGAGTCTGTTGAACGTGTTATTAATGGATTACTTACTTAGCACTGAATTTTTAATACATGATATTTTATTTTTATTTTCAAACTCGTTTATTCATTTATCACATAAACATAACGAAGATTCTATATTCAGAATGTGTGGGGCAATAACCAATGAAATGTTCATTTTTTATGAGTACAGTAAAACTATAATTCTGAAACTTATTTTCAAAAGATAACAATATGTAAATCTTTATACCCAAGTGACTAAATCATTCGGTCCAAAGTTCGATTATTAACAAGGGTGCCGAACCTCTGATAGTTTTGATTCAGAATGCACTTTATACAATCCCGTCTTATATAGTCTTGGTGCTGAAATGGGATGTTAAATTGTAATTAAGGATGGGAAAACCTGGCTTTCGTAAGAACTGAAAATTTTACATTTCAATATTGTCTAAAATCGGTTTGGTTTTTCGCCAAAACCGGTTTGGGTTTTCTTCAAAATACGGTTCGTTTCTTTTCTTTCTGAAAAAGAGTTCTGAGTTTGTACTGAAATAGCGTGATTTCCGCCGTAGCTGGTATATGATCTTGTTCTTGTAGTACTCACTTCCAAATAAGTTAAAGAAGAAGCCAAATGTTTTTTTCATGAAAAACCGAAAACGGTTTAAAGGAAAAGCCGAACCGGTTTTGAAAATGGTTCTTTGAAAGTTTTGACAAACCGGTTTTGCCTATCGTTAATTGTAAGAACAGGTAACAAGTGTAGTCATGACCATTCTAAGACAAAATTTAAACTATAATCTGTTTCACGTAACCTGATAGGAAAAAGAAGAAATTTTTCCCCCCACGCTCAAGTACAGGTGAATGTTGGTGTTCCGTGTTCCACCATCAGCCCACGCACACGGAGGTATGCAGTGTATCTAAATATGTCTAAATAATAAATTACAACTTTCATAATAACACTACGTATTTTGAAACAATTACTTTGCCTGTATTAGTGAGGTAAGTAACGTGTTATTCTCATGGAAATTTTATTGAACAGTTGAATTGTTTATTTTCCTTCTTTTTTCGCAGTCGGGCTAGTGACATAATGTTGGAATGGCAAGGAACGGCAGGGTTGGTAATTGAATGAGTATTTACTTATTCATACAATAATTCCATAATATAAAATCGAAAACCGAAAATGAAATCTTTGTAAGTTTTACGCCCCACGGCTATGGCTGCAAGTTAGTCTACCCGTCATAACCGTGGACGTAAAACTTATAAAGATTTCATTTTCGGTTTTCGATTTTATACTATGGAATTATTGTATCGAGACGGTGAGGAGACGGTGATGAGAAATGAATGAAATGGTGGAATGAAGAAAATGGGAGGAAACGGAAGAACTCCGAGAAAACCCACGCACACAGTGTAAAATCGAAAATCAAGTACAATATGTGTGGGTAAATTATCAGAGCGTTAAGATGATAACAATAAAACCTGAAATGCAAAAGAGCTCCCTCGTGGCTAAGCGGTTAACGTACGCGCCTTTGGCGTTGGAAACCCGAGTTCGATTCCCGGCGAGAGCTCATGTGGTTCGAATTCCACGTTAATCAGTAGGTCCCGTCTCATATAGCCTCGCTTCTGAACGGGACGTTAAACTCAAAATCAACTCAACTGAAATGTTAAACACACACACACTTCTCGTTTCCTCTCTTATTAACTGATGTTCTTACATTAAAAAGAAAAAGAAAATAAAGAACTATATATACATACTGATAATAGTGTTCCAATAATAATTTTGTTTGCTGAGCCCAGGGCTGGATTAACCCATCTGGAGGCCCGGAGCTTGAAAAAATATGTGGCCCCTACTGACTTTACCTAATATATTTCTGTGAAAGTACAGTAGAAAAGTTAAGGGAATAAGTTTCATATTTTTGGTCATGTTTTATTTAATGATGATTGTATCTTCATGATTCTTTTTAGATAGCCAGTTGAGATTTTGATTAGAGTGGAGTCCCCTGTCCATCTGGAGACCCGGAACTATAGCCCCCTAAACCCCCTCCCCTAACAGCACAGTTACATAGCAGCCATATGCCTATCATGTTCCCTCAGATACGTACATGGGAATGTGTCCAGTATGTGCCTTATGTACCGCTGAGAGAGAAATCACATGGATGGCAAGTGATAGTCACAGTCTGTCCTTGGTATGTCCCCCATGCCGTAAGCGTCAATGAACCACAAAATTACTCCCCAAAATATGTTAAATCGCCTATGTGCATAATGTGTTTACATTAAGGTGAATCTAAAAAAAAAAAAAAAAAAACACTTTAAACAAGTAAAAAAACGTACCCCCGTGTGGGCGCGAAGCACCAACCTTTGAATTAGTAGCCGTGTGCTCTTCCTACCTGGCCACGGAGACGATAAGAGGACGTTGCTTGTAGAGGAATAAATTATTGAGGTCTTTTGAATTTTTCTAATCAGAGTGCTCCTTTAACCGCGTGTATTCGACGCTAACCGTTTGGGATCAGATAAAATCTGGTCGCCATATAATTTTATAACAAAATGACGAGTGTCTATTTACTTTATTTCATGGTTCTTCCATATTCACTTTCAAATGATCGGCAACAGTTGCCATATCTAATAAAGTTAATGCGTTTGTTACTTCTAGCACACAATCTCTTAGAAAAAGAAGCAACAAATCCGTCAAATGTTGGAGATGAATTTAGAACACCTAAATGGCGCATGCCTAGCACATCTTGTACTGTTAAGGTATTTGAAACAGTATGTACCTAAAGGACGTGCCTAGAACATGGCAGATATATGTTCCATGTGACGACATAAAACAAATGACTGTTAGAGTGCGAAACTGAGCTAGGTATATAAATGCTATATTTGTGGTACATAGTTGCAAATACCAATTAGGTGTAACAAGTACCTAAAACTGTAGGTACCTGAAGTTCATACTTAGCACTTGAATATCATATGTGCCAAGTGTCGGGTACCTAAAAAGTAGCTGGGACACCTAAATGGCACATACCTAGCACATCTTGTGCTGTTAAGGTTAATCCAGCCCTGGCTGAGCCCCTCTTGCAGAAGAGGGGAAAATGACTTTTTATTGTCTTAGAAATACTATCGGTCTCCATTAATGGGAATAATCATTTGCAGTAATTAACTTGCAAGAGAGAGACGGTTATGGCGTGCAGAATATAAAATGAAATGAAATCTTTGAGTTATACGTCACGGATATGCCGGTTAGCTTAAAGGATACGGTGATGATGAAAATGAATGAAATAGTGGAATGAATAATTATAAAGTGGAAAGTAAAATTGGATGAACGCAATTAACTTCTTCTTTTACTCACATGTCAGTCTTTTCCCGCTTACACGGGGTCGACATTTTTGAGAATTCGCTTCCATCTTGCTCAATCCCAAACGTCACACAATATATTCATCTTTTTGGATCTTCCTGCTTTATAGGTATGAGCAGGAGTCGAGCTAAAACTTGACTCGACTCGAATTCAACTCGAGTTTCGAGTCGAGTCAAAGGTAATTTTCTCGTGTCGAGTCACTGTTTTCAGGTCGTTTCGAGCAATAAATGACTCGCTCTTTCAGCTCGTTTTTAATCATGGCCTGATTAGACTGAAAAGCGAAACCCATGAAAAATGTAAGCAGTAATGTGGAATGATTTTAGTGTTGCTTACGACAGGGGTGCATCTCGTCTCGTACTTTTAGTGGATCTTGTGAGGTAGTTTTAATGTCTCGTCTCGTCTCGATAACGAGGTAACAATTTTTTATATATATAACGAGAGAGACTCAAATGTCATGAGCTCCAATGTAAGTATGTAGTTCTTACCATCAAGGCTGAGACTTACACGACCGACTTTTTGAGTCCAAGCAGAATAATAATAATAATAATAATAATAATAATAATAATAATAATAATAATAATAATAATAATAATAATAATAATAATAATAATTTTAGTAGTAGTAGTAGAGTATCATTGATAATTATATTGTCTATGTAGGATAATTGAAGAAAGTACTTGGAACTGCATACAGAGTTTAGCTCGAATTGGCTCGTTTTGGCTAAACTCGACTCAAAGCTTGATCCGAATTCGAGTCGAGTTTCGAGTCCAGTTGGAGGAAAATTTTCATACTTTCATATTATATCATATTATATATTTTCATATTATATACGAGTTCTCTAGTCGAGCTCAAAGATGTCTGTTTCGAGTCGAGTCGAGTTTCAATGAAAACTTGCTCGTGCCCATCCCTACCAGTGCTTTACCTTCTACTTCCGCATTCCACACTTTCTTCGCAACATAATCGTAATTTCTTCTCATAATATAACCATTTCAGTGTAATCTTCGATATTTTAGTCATTTTAACGCTGTCTCTTATTCTTCCATTTGTGTACTTATCCAACGTGGTAACACCACACATCGATTTAAATATTTTCATTACGGCTACGTCTAGCTTCTTCTCTTGCGCCTTCTTGATTCCCCAAGTTTTCGCTCCGTACAGCGTTGCGGGTCTCTCTTGTTCTGATAGGCTCTTCCTTTCACTTTGACACTTAACATTTTTTATCACAAAGAATATCTGAGATCTTCCAGTTCGTCCTTAATTATTTATTCTATTTCCGCATCTAAATTGGTGTCCTTATTCACAGTGGAATCTACGTATTTAAATGTTATTTACTTTCTTTAGATCCTTCCTTCTGTTTGTTCCTCTCCATCACCTCTGAAGTTCATATAAGTATATTCCGTTTTCTTCTTACTGATTTTTTATTCTTTGTTCTCTTAGGCACTTCTCCTACAATTAACACGAAGGGGAAAAATCTCTTTAAGACGTGTGGGAAAAAAACATTTTGAGGAAGGGATAGAATTAGTGGAAAAGTGACGTCATCTTTGTTTATTAGTCTATTAATGTATATGGGGAATTATTTTCGTGTTTCCTTTTAAATGAACTGGAATTTTATTGATATAATTTTACTAATTTCTTCTTCGGGACTAGTTAAATGTCTCTGTTTCCTTCAAAATTATTTGCAATATAACACATAAATTTTATATTGATTAAACTAAGTTTGATTAATAAATATTAAGTAATTTAATTTTCATTAAGTAATAAGGAACAATTAAATGGATTTAAAGAAGAAATCGTTAAAAATCAAACCATTAACATTTCAAAGAAAACAGAATCATAATTTATCATATAAATCAATGTGCTTAAAAGAACAAAACGTGTTGGTATTCAACACCATTAATGAACAATATTAAGGAAGCCAATTTTTACATCAAATAGAAAAGCTTAAACGTGTGCCCGTAAGTAAATGGTTAAATTTAGTCATTCCCGGTTTCAAAAAGCATATCGCCGTAGAACGAAAATGGTAACAGGTAACAAGAAATTATTTCTTACGAACGATTCAACGTCTCAAGACAACGTATCATGATTATCCAAAACATTCAACCAAAACTGGAAGTGGTTCAAATTTTATTACTTCCGGCTTCAATACTGATTTTTGTAGAGCAAAAACTATAAAAGACATCAAGAAGCGTCTGTTTGGAATCGATTCAGCATCCCAAGAATACAGATCCATCATAAAAGTAATGCACATTTTCTGGGAAAATAGATTTATTGATCGAACTTGTACAAATGCTTAAAATTCTTCAAAATACTCTCCCCCTGCATCAACACACTTGCGAAGACGTGTCCACCATGCCTGAATGGCACCCTGAAAGTCTTCAACGGGAATGTCTCTCAGGAACGTTGTAACATGCTTTCTGACGTTTTCCACGGTCTCCCAATACTTTCCTTCCAGCTCTCTCTTCAATCGGGGGAAAAAGAGTCCCACGGAGCCAAGTCGGGACTGTAAGGGGGACCACCGGGGTATTGTTCCGGGACAGGAAGTTGGTAACAATTAAGAACGTGTTACTGGGGGCATTGTCACGCCGTATTATAAAATCGAAAACAACACTTCACGCGGAGGCACATCTTTCCGCTCACACTGCTCAGAGCAAACTAGCGATCGGCTGCGTTGAAAAGGCAGATCCCCCACCACATTGTCCAACCGGTTTCACTGCGCTGCCATTGATAGTCGCGTCACAATAAAATCATGCTCATTACTTTTATAATGGACTCTGTAGGGTCTATCACCTCCCTTAACCCTATATTCAAACCAGAAGTGGTTGAAAAAAAACTTTTTTTTGGGGGGGGGGTTTCAACCCTTATTACCAAGGGATAGTGAGTAATGTCTTTTTGATATGGACTCAGCGTTCGTCGAAGAACAGGCTGTATCTGTGATCTTGTTACTCTGTTGCAACAAAATGGGGCCGCGGTGACTCAGTGGTAGAGCGTTCACCTCTGGTGCTTGGGGTCCCGGGTTCGATCCCAGCCCCCGCCAAGTGAACTTTGTGGTGGACAAACACCGTGTGCGTGGGTTTTCTCGGGGTTCTCCCGTTTCCTCCCACTTTCTTCATTCCACCATTTCATTCATCACTCATCATCATCGTCTCCATTAGCCTAACCAGCATAATCGTGGGACGTAAAACTCAAAGATTTCATTTCATTTTTTCTGTTGCAACAAGTACTTTCGTATATATACACACTACTTCAAATTTGAGTATTGAATTCGCATAGATTGGAAGTCTTATTTTCACACTCTGAAACGATACTCACTTGTTAGAGATATAAACTGCTGAAATAACATGCAAAAATATCATGATTTAATAAAACGCCCAGCGGGGCTTGAAAACTATAGGACCTATAGCAAATGGTTCAAGGAATTACAAGTTTAGGTTATACTTTGAATTAATTTCTCTTTCTTTTACTATGATGTAACTAATCGTGGCGAGACTAACTGAATTTAGCACATAACATTATTTGGCCTACCGAGATCATATATATATATATATATATATATATATATATATATATATATATATATATATATATATATATATATATATGAAGTCAGAAAACATTGTACTACTGTATATTTTGCCGTGTAAACGTAAGTGATAATGAGTTGGAAATGTACTCGTAAGTAAATAGATATTAATTTTAAAGAGTGGAAGCTGAAGTATACGATAATCTGTTGCATAAATAATACAGGAAATGAAATTTTAAATTCCGTTTCATAAGAAACTGAAGACAAATAAAGAGTCTACTGAGAATAGAAGATCCTATTATTAAGCGAAATTTTAACTTACGTGGCTAACATAGTTTAACGAATATACATATTTTGACATCGCCCAAAACTATTGCCAAAAGAAACTATAGGGAAGGAAAAAAATGAAATCTTTAAGTTTTACGTCCCATGTTTATGCCGGTTAGACTAAAGGAGACGGTGATAATGAGAGATGAGTGAAATGAAAGTGGGAGGAAACGGGAGAACCCCGAGAAAACCCACGAGCACGGTGTTTGTCCACCACAAAGTCCACACGGCGCGAGCTGGGATCGAACCAGGGACCCCAAGCACCGGAGGTGAACGCTCTACCACTGAGCAACTGTAGGGACGGGTGTATGCTTTTGCGGCATAGTGTACAGTGTTTGATTGTATGAAAAATGTCAATGATTGCTTACTCGATATCGGGCCTTCCCGCGAGACCCATAGGTGTGTAGTATAATCGAACTGTTAGAATGAGCTTTCCGTTCAATATCCTTTTTATTGGATGCACTGCGTGGGTACTTTGTTGCAGATAATGTTCTTCTTTGGTTTCTTCAACATTGGTTTTCCTTCAAGATAAATCATCAAGATGTTCCAGATAGAGGAGGTAGATCCTGTCGCACGTGCCTGTATTAGGAGATGATGCTTATTGCACTCGTAGCCAAGCCACCTACTACGACTGATGGTCGGTCGGTGCAACAAACTGAAACTCACCCTGGCGCCGCTCCCGCTACTTGCCAAGAATTTGCAAGCCAATGTTCTTTGCCAGCTTAGGTCAGCGATCTTACAGATAAATAAATTTTAAAAACATGAATCTTGCTTGTTAAACATGCTGAGTTAGCAGCATTCAGAATTTCTTGACGTTTCCTTCGTTATTCTGATTATTCCAGCACAAAAGGTCATAAGTTTAGATTTAAACACAATCTCTGTTATTATTTTTTTTTTTAATGTTTCATCATAATTATCGCATAGTTGTATTTCTATTACAAATATTTAGATATATTTGATTGGTTTCTTCATAATTTATAAACGATTCGTGACCGAATTTGAACAGTGATGGTCCTCTTCACTGGTCTAGTTGCACGGAGTACCACGTTCAATTCCGGGTGGGAGAACATTGAAAGTTGAACGCATTGCGGTAGTTTGGCTTTCATCGTAAACCGCATATCCATGTCTCAAATAACTTCGGTGCTGAAAAGGGGGACTTAACTCCTCTTAACCAATTGGACCAGTGATGATTTCGGGGGTTTCCCGAGAGAAGGTAAATCCTCGGAGCTACCAAAATTTCCCCACAGCGACTTCTATCCGTTCATGCTCAATGTAGGTTTCCAGTAGTTTTGTTGTATAATACACTTTACATTCTTCACTAATTGTGTGTACTTTTTGAACCCAATTTCTAAAGTAATTTTAATATTAGTTTTGTAACAATTGTCACACATTCGTTTAGAAGTTTGAATATCAGAAGCAAAATCTTCTCAGTATTATTTGGGGAATGAGCTTAACAGATGTAGGCCTAGTATAGATAAGCAAGCAATCTCATTTTACATACACACCATCTGCGCTGTGGCTCGTTCTATGAGATAGTGTCTAAAATAAGTTATGATAAAAACTAAATTTATACACTTTTATGTGTGTGTTTATAAATGTGACATTAAAATGACAATTTAATTTCTTTTATAACGAGGTTTTCATATTACCATTCGAAATGCCTCTTTTTCCTATTTCCGTTCTTTTAAAATATCGTTTCTGTCCATTTGTAACGATCTGAAAAGTACCTGTCGCATACTCTCATTTCAAAACCAAAAAAAAAAAAAAAAAAAAAAAATCGGAGTTCATGCTTGTGGTTACGTTTTCCTACGCCATGAAATGTGACAGCAATATAACCGATCATTTTTTTCTTTAGAAAAATGTTAATTTTGTTTTTAAGGACAAGGAAATGTGATCAAAGGACAAGGAAATGTGTATGTTTAATAGTGTATATTGTTTTTCACCAACAAATACAGAAACTAATAACTAGTGTAGAAATTGTGTGTTTAAACGTCAAATTTTCAGACACTTTATAACATAAACATTATTTATAAATACATAAAAGAGAAATGCAAACAATTAGTCTTTTGAATTGTTTCAGAAAAATTGGGTATTGGTAAAATTGATGGACAGTGGAACATTTCATAAAGTTCTCACAGAGAAAGCAGGATGGCAGAGGTCCCTAATATAGATTAATTACTGGCGTACCCAAAGAGGATCCAGGTGTAACACCCAACGAATATATTATGCCATAACAAACATTTATCATATTAAGATATGCATACAAACACCTTTAAATCATATGAACTTGAGAGCTTAAATTCCCTACGTGATGAAATTCTGTGTATGCTACTGGATGAAATAACGTATTTATTAATAAAACATATTTTAAATAGTTTATATGTTTTTAATAATAATTCTAATTGTTCACCTCTATAAATTATCTAAAATTTAACAGGTTAGCAAAAATATAATCAGTGCATCTATGACCGTTCCCACAAACATACTTGTGGTCATCATAAAACGACGTGCACATTGAATGCATTTACACACTTCATGTAAAAGTATCCTGTTACTCCTTTTCCTACAAATGGCCTACACTAACGTAACAATTAGATATAATACTCTACTATGTATGTAGACATGTATCGTCTGAGAGACTCCATGAAAATAATTCAACTTAGAAGTTTGTTGTTTTCAAATTATATCCTAATACCACTTTTGAACTTCAATGATAAGAAGTTAATTAAATCCATTGATTTCGTTTATCAATAAAATCCATATAATGTTCTAATAGAAAATGTTGAGTTTAGTATCACAACTATAATGATGGAAATGCTACTATAAACATATAATATGTAATTTCACATTGAGGAAGTGACCACTCCAGTACCTGTTGGTCCATCTTCGTCACTGCTGCAGCACTACATCGGAGATCCGATTCCCCACATTGGAATGTTAATAATAAACCTTCAGCAATGCAGGAAGTCTTAAACTAACCGGAGGATATGTTGAAAAATGTTCTTCCAATATTATATTTTATTCTCTCTCCTTTTTTTTTTTTTTTTAACTCTCATTTTCTGCAGAGACAGGTATTCCTTACGGTGATGTCTCTGGCACATAAATTCTTTTACAACTCGGCAACGTTGCAACACGCAATGCGTAACCCTGAAATGGAAAATAAGTTTCAGTAAATGTTTCCAAAATATTTGGCCTCTTTCGTAAAAGAGGGAAATGAGAAAGGTGGAGAACTACGTAAGAGGAAAGCAAAATGTAATGAAACATCGCTCACGCACTTTTGTTTACTAAATTAGATTACGAAGATTTATGACGTTAGCAAGACTAGCTTTAAAGTAAAAATTTCAACCTGATGAACACGAACGCTAAGGTACACTAAAATAATAAAATGGATCTTTAATAGGTGTAGTTGTTTAGTGAACAATAACAAAAATTATTTCAGAACTTTTTTTTCGGAAGAGACACTGATTTCCAACATGGGAGTGAAAGTAATATCTAATTAATTAAAACATTTGTTTACTGAATTATAATCAGGCAAAATTACTTCAATAGTTTTAGTATTATGAAAAGACATTATATATATAGCCGGATTTAGGAGGGTACACCGGAGCACATGCGCCCCTTCTTTGTAAATATACACTATCTAAAATGAGAAACTAGCAGTTAAAAAGCAACACATTCCGAAACTTTCTGCTGTCATACTATGTGCATTTGAGGCTTAAGGGAAAGTGTAGTTTTGCAAAAGCAATAGTTCAAGTCGATTTTCTGAAGGTTGAAGGAAAAGGATTCACTAAACAAAGTAATATTCATCATTCATACCAGAGATCCTTAAAGGCTTTAAAAAATCAAATTTAATTCAAATGTATGGTAGTTATTGTACACCCCCTTCAAGAAATCATGGATATACAGTATATACAGTACATACAGGGTGTCCATAACTTTTTACGTCAAATTTATACAGGTGATAGAGGGGTTCAATATATACATTTTGAGATAGGAAACCGAAAGCCGGATAGTTCAAGCGTCACTCATCTTGAAGTTACAGCAATTTATGGGAACAAGTACGAAGTTTCAATAACAAATGTGTTTATCAAGTCGATGTAACCTGCTTTACTGTGTATAACATTATATCTGAGTATGTAAGGTTTAGTACAAACAATCTACTGCTGCACTGTATGTACCAAAAACTCACAGCTAGAGATGCAAAAAAGCCGGCTTTTTTGAATCGATGTTTTTTTGCACGGCTTTTTTTTGGGAAAAAACGAGAATTTTGGAAATTTTGGCTTTTTTTATTTTCATGATTTTTCTGTTTAAATAGCTTTCTTATAGTATATTCTAAAGTTAAATAAGATTACATGATCTGAATGCCATATTTCGCTCTGGAATTCACCATCATGATGGATGGAGCACGTGGTTTATGAATGGAAGTAAACATAAAGTACGTAGTATTTGAGGGCAATTTTAGAAGCTATTCAACTTTATTTTAACTTCTGAATTATCGACATTTTTTCTTCTCTAGATCATTTCTTTTTAGTCATCCGTGTTTCACTTCTTAGAGCTTAGTACTCTAGTTTCTAGCACATAATTAAACTTATGGTTTTTAATATATCCATCAGAGCGTACGTTTTTCAATATGTCTGTCAGAGCGTACTTCCACATTTCCGTTATACTGTAGCTGTGCAATTATTAACAATAATCTTCCGGACACAACCTTGAATACCATTTGATAGAAATAATCAGTATCGGATTTAGAAAAATATTTGGGAGGGTTTTTTCTGAATAATGTTTCTTTATTCTAAAAATTCCAAACTTTTATTTAAGAGAAGCTTAAGTTTATGAGTACGGGCATAACAAATATTTCGTTTCGTTTGTACATTGAGCTATAATCTTCCAGATACAACCTTGAAGACCATTTTATACTGATAATCAGCGGCGGATTTAGAAAAGTATTTTGGGAGGGGCTTTTCTTATTAATGCTTAGTTTTTCTAAAAATTCCTTTTTTTTTAATTTGAGGACAGCTTGAAGTTTACGAGTAAAGGCAAAACTAATATTTAGTTTGTTTTAGAAATTCCCTAATTTCGGGGTAGAGGCTTCAATCCAAAAGACATCTCCACCCTAACCCTCTTCACAAACTTATCACTGCTGGTAATTAATAATAACAAAGATTTAAAAACAATTAGAAAGGAAGTCGGCCAGTACTCACAGTACACGCACTATCTCTACATTCACAGATGGAATTAAGAAAAACTTTTGTCAAAATGGTCGAATGCGGGGTTGAATCCCGGACTTCACGATAGAAGCGCGAAAGCTAACCACTCACTCATGTTTGTTGTGCAGTTGTGCTTAACTTAAATGTATTCTCTCTCTCTCTCTCTCTTTCTCTGTGGCCGCAAAAGCTCTCCATTGAGTTCTGTCCTTATCCAATTCAATCCAGTTTCTACTCTGTATTCCTATTTCTGCTAGATCCATCTTAATATTGTCCTCCCATCTGGGCCTAGGTTTTCCTAATGGACGTTTCCCGATTAGTCTTCCAGTTAAAACTTTGAAAACGTTACTACTTTCTTCCATTCTGGCTACATGGCCTTCTCACCTGAGCCTCCTAGACTTGATGACTCTAACGATGTTTGGTAAACCGTATAAATTATGTAGTTCCTCCTTATGAAGTTTCCGCCATTCCCCATTCCCGTTCCTCTTGAGTCCAAATATTCGTCTCAGAATTTTATTCTCAAATAATTTCAGTCTGCGTTCTTCCCTCAGCGTAAGCGACCATGTTTCACAACCATAAAGCATAACAGGCATTATTATCATTTTATATATTTTAAGCTTTAAATTCCTTGACAGAATTCGCGACGACAAAATATTTTGAACTGAATAATAACAAGAATTTCCTGATTTTAGTCGACATTTAATTTCTTTGTGGGTATGATTTTGGTCTGGTAATACTGATCCAAGATATTTGAAAGTATCCACTGTGTCGAAAGTATTAATTGATATTTTAACGCATTCATTATTTGCCGTAACTTCCTTGTATTTAGATTTCTCTGCATTTACTCATGTCCCTGCAAGCGTTTAATAAGGCCTCTGCATTTCTTTCGATCCTTCTATCAGATTTACATCATCAGCATACACCATAACCTGGTGAATACCATTCAACTCTAGGCCCTGGTTCCTATCTTTGATTTTTCTTATAGCGTACTCCGGAGCAAAGCATAATAATAACGGCGATAACGCATATCCTTGTTTCAGGCCAATCTCGACGTGGAAGTTCGCATTTTTCTACTCGGACTTTACTCTGGAATTCATTCAAACACTTAATAAATCTAGCTTTTACGGTATTCCAAATTCTGTAAGAATGTTGTACAATGTTTCCCTCCTTACCGAGTTGTAAGCCTTTCTAAAACCAATAAACAGTTGATGTACTGGGCATTATATGCCCATTTCTTTTCGAGTATTTGTCGAATGGTAAATATCTGGTCGATTTCGACTAAATTTACACTGATAATCTCCAATAATTTCATCTGCGTATGGGGTCAATCTTATTAATAGAATGTTAAGAGAAATGCCTCGATAATTATTACAATCAAGTTTGTCGTCTTTCTTGTGAATTGGAACAGTGTTTGATTCTTCCACTCTTTTTAAATGTATTCTATAGTTTTTCTTTTTTATATAAAAAAGTTTCGTAACTATATGCTGAATTTTCTTGTTAAAAATTCAGAAACCTTCAGCATTGGGTAAACCGTGATGGTGGTTATATATTCTACAGCCTAGGAAACCATACGCTCAGATGAACCGTCTATTACGTATATGATCCATGAACAGAAAATTCGATACTTTCCCGATTCTGAACAAGCTTAAGGAGTAGTCAGTGCATTACAGAATTTGGAGCTTTACCGATTTTGAAGATCCGAAGCACCTGATAAGTGGTAACAGATTATTACGTATGTGATCAATCAGTGAAAAATTTGTTCGAAATATTCATACAATGTATATGAAAGTTAAAACTTAACTGAAAAATTTCAAGAATGTACAGAACCACCCGAAACGAAGCTCTTAATGTGCAGATTTCTCTCATGTTTTTCTTTATTTTGCTTCAAAAAGAGGGTGTGTGATATTTTGAAGTAAAAATACTACATACAATTTTGCTAGTTATTTGTGTATCATTTTTTAAAGTACTTATTGTATATAAGAGGTTAAATATTATTACATATATTGGTTAATCCTTTGGAATTCATAATGTAAATATGTTAAGAATTTTAAAAAATCTTTTTGAAATTCATGGTTTATTTTCGAGGTTTCATATTATTATCTGCATCAACCACTATTCAAATGAGTTTTTTTGTTGTAGAGAAGCGAAACAAAGTCTGCGTTATCAGTTTAAAGCAAAATTTTCAAAAAAGCCCAAAATTTCGCAAGCAAAAAAGCGAAGCAGAAAAAACCGAGTTTTTTTTTTCAAAAAAAGCCGGTTTCTTTCCGAGCCCTTGCATCTCTACTCACAGCAATTGCACAAAGTGACGACCACGAACCTTGACGCACGTAGCACAACGCCTAAATAATTTTGCCTCACTCGTTTTATTATCCCCGGAGTCTCTTGCACAATTAATCTAGGACTCTTACAAGCAAGTCCTCCTCGGGTTCTAATGCCAATTCATACACCAAGGACTTGATGTGTCCTCCTCAAAGGAAAAAGTCGCGAGGGTTGGATCCTGGAAGTTGCGCTAGCCACCGGATGGGACCTGCTCTTTCAATCCAACTATTATGGAAGATTGTATCCGAATAATGGCGAACATCTACATCGAAGTGGGCAGGTGCGCCGTCTTGTTCCACCCAAATTCTCACGCGGACATCTAAAAACACAATCTCCAATAGTTCAGGCAGTACATCACAAAGAAAGGAAGGTGCTTGGTGTATGAATCAAGGAATAGAATCTCAGAAGGACTTGATTCCAAAAGTCCTAGCTACCTTTTGATTGTGCAAGAGACGCTGGAGATATTTGAGCAAGTGAGGCAAAATTTCCTTAGGTGTTCTGCTACATGAATCGAGGTTGGTAGTCGTCACTTTGTACAGTTACTGTTTCTGGTATGTACAGTGCAACAGTAGTGTGTTTATAGTAACCCTTACATACTCAAATGTAGTGTTATGCAGTATAAAACAGGTTACTGGAATCCGCATTTGTTATTGAATCGTCGTACTTGTACCCACAAATTGCTGCAATTTCAAGATGGCGTGGCGCTTGAACTAGCCGTTTTCGCCCTTCGGTTTCCTATCTCAAAATGTGTATATTGGACCCCTCTATCATCTGTATGGACACCGTGTATATATATATATATATATATATATATATATATATATATATATATATATATATATATATATATATATCGTTCAGAACACAAGGAGATTCAAGTTATATAACAAGTTTGTAGGTTCACTTAAGCATCGCCGGCTACGATCTCTTAGCGCCTTCCCAAATAGCACAGAGAAGCGAACAGGGCCTAGTTCCTTTAGGAGCCGCTGTGGCGCTAGTTACGTGCACCAATATTTTCTCTGTGTAGCAGGGAAATGAAATAGCTAGCTATAACAGGAAAATAATTCTTAATCCTCCCCCCCACATAGTATCACAAAAACTAAACTGTTTTTAAAATTGAATACAATTAGTATCGATTAATTAAGAATAAAACATAATACAAACACACCGGGAAGAAATCCTTTACAAATTACAAACGAAATACTTCCCCAGATAATGGCTTGGCATTTAGAAATTTTGCATGTTCAAAACACCCTGTTTCAACATCTGCTATGTTCTTCAGCAACATTGGAACTATTACATCGCAAATTTTTACACTTAATTTGATGAATGATTGCCCGAAAAGAGGCACTGCAAATCCTAAACGTGTTGCAGAAAGGAAACAATATAGGCGGAAAGAGTTTCCGAAATTCGGATGTTCACAAACCGATTGGCCTTTTCAACAACGTGAATCACCCATACTAGTTCTTTTGTAGGATAGTACATTACGTTTCTACTGTCTTGTTTATATATCAAGTTCATAAGCATGGAATTGCATTTGTCCTAACTGATAAGTTTGTGACATGAGGCACAATCTATACTTTGAATAATTTTCCGATCTACAAAACTTCCTAAGAAAGCAGTAGAAGCTAATTCCACTGTTCCTAACAAAATGTCTGTAAAGAGAACCATAAATGGGAACATTAAAGTATTATACAAATTGTGAGAATAGTAGTGAACAATAGGCTAAAATGTTATGAATTGACTAATTTCTTAAAAATGTTATGAGTTAACTAATTTCTTATTGTGCATATAGTGTGTACAAACTGAATTGTTAAGGATTGGATTTCATTTGCGTTATGATTTAATTGAATTTCACTTTTAGTTTACACTTTAATGAATGTGTCTATTTTTCTCCTAGTGCCAAATGGTTATATTTTTTTCCTGGTATTATCATATTAGTAGGTTTCATATGGATTGTCAGAAATACATAAATATCTTTCTAAAACATGGGATCTTTGTATATTATTATTATCTGTTTTAGCAAGATGTAAATAGGAGTCTACTAATATACGATATTTCATAAAATAAATAAAATCATTTTATCTATTGTAGATAAATATTAGGGAAATTTGGGGTTACTACTGGCACACCAAATACTGGGATAGTATCTGAAATACAGGCTCTGGGTTCTTCTTCTATCCCATTAGCAAGGGCATCAATTTTGAGAAGCTTTGTAGGCCGCCCCCCCCCCCCCGAAGTTCAAATTGGCTCCCCTAATGGGTAAGGGGCGCAAATGCTAAATTGAAGTAGTTTCTCCAATTTCTACAGTACATGGTAATTCGTTTTCCTGTTCTACTAAAGCGTATCTGCCATAGGGCTCCCCCAAAGTTACACAGAAATCGGCACTCTTGCCCATAAGTTAAAGGTTTACGTCTGTTTTTTTTCTTTCTTTAGAAAAGAACTAACCTACGCATAGATCCCATTACTAATCAGAAACATAAATAAATAAAATTAATTATACAAGCAAAAAAACAACACTTACTAGGATCAGTATGAAGACCAGTTAACAATTCTGTTACTGTATCTGGTATGGGGATATGTGCTTCAGAATCAGGAGTGATCGGATATATTTTCCTTTGAAATAATAGTAGAATTGCAGTGGAAAGCAGCGATAGTAATCCAGTTTTCAAAATTTGATTTATTGTATATACAATGGCTCTGCTAACCAACATATCATTGCTCCCAGACAAAATGATACACAACAATATACCATAATTAAAACAATAAAAGAACATTTTTGTGTTGTTAATTTTACCACACAAAGATACTGCAAGTATTATGCAACTATAGTGCCTACACACACCACGTGACTTCTTTTTCTTTTTATCAAGGAGAAAAATCATGTAAAACACCACACTCAGGGTTCCCAAATGTCCCGGATTTTAAGGGACAGTCCCTTATTTTATGATTTTGTCTCGCGTCCCGTCGAGCTTCGCTATATGGCAGCAAAAGTCCCATATTTTGCCCAAATGACAAATTTACCTCAGACAACGACTTTAAAGCCCGCAATTTTTAATGTGTCGTCATGAGTGTGGCCAGTAAATGGCAAATGCTATTTCAGAAAAGCTCCGAGTTGCCAAATTTATTTAAAGTCGTCTCCTTTTGTCTAAGGATCCCACCGTCAAATTCATTTGTGGAAAGAGTTTTCTGACATATGAATTTGAAATGGACAGAAACAGAAATATGTGTTTCTGTCCAGTTGATGACAGCTGACTTTTTCGACAGCCTAAAGGAAGAAAAAAAAAACTTGAAAAAGATTATAAGTTAAGTCAAGCGTGAAGTAGGATTTTTGAAATAGTTTACATTACGTAAATCCAATGTTTTAAAAGTAAGATTTACCTATTTTTTTCTTAGATATATATTAACTCTTTGTATTAGTTCATACTTTTGTATTTTTTTCAGTCTAAAATGATTACTTTTTTATGTGATGCCTGGCTCATTTTCTATCACTAGATCATGTTTATTAAAACCTTCTCGTTAATATTCATTGAAACTCGTCAACCCATTCCTTATTTAGACTTTTTTTTGGTTCCCTAAGAGAGGGCGTAACCCTCTAAAAGGGTGCTAGTCATTATGACTAGCTATGAACGAACGAACGAACGAAATATATATATATATATATATATATATATATATATATATATATATATATATATATTTTGGTAATCATACTTCGCTGGTTTCCAGCTTTCTCACTGGAGGCACTGCTTGCATTGCCAAGTCTAGGCTAGGATTATTACGTGCTTGTGGACGCAAGCACGGCAAGTCTTAGTTACGGGCGAGAGAGTGAGAGAGACTAAGGGTTTCACCCAAGTGGAGACTGCCTTACCGTGCACACCAGTGTACATAATTTTTGGAAGCTTAGCTTCATCATTCATACATCATTTTTTCTTCTTCTTCATCATCATCATTTTCACTTCAACATACTACAGGACGGAGATTATCACAAGCTCAGACGTGCCTTATGGCATCTCAACCCGTGAGTGGCCAACACTCTGGTTTACCACCAGTGGTATCGCAACCCTCCTGTTCTTCCGGGACATCGGTAAGACGGAGATGTCATTCATTGAAGCGGATTTCTGCCAGCCAGGGTTCTTCAGCTCGCTCCCGTTCCCCAGTAGCATCAACAAAACTTCCGCCTGCTAAAAGACAGCATAAGACCAGTGACGCTAGTTCCGAATATCGACATTCACGACAATAACCAATTTCCTAATCTGCCTCCACCGGGTCGACCAGTTATCTATTCTTATTTACTTCAAAACTTTGATCCGAAATTCACTAATACGAAACTTCTTTTTGTTCAGATCACTAAGTACATGCCTCGTGCCAATATCAGTCAGATCATAAAGACCAGGAACGGAATGATAATCAAAACACCTGATCCAGAATTTCTCCGTACCATCCGGAACAAGTTCAGTTTCGAGATTTTCGGAAAGAAATCTACAATGACCAAGCTCACTGACCAACGTACCAAACAGCCACCTCCGCCGAAGAAATCACCTACTCTTTCTGTTGTTATTCGCGGGGTAGATCCGAGTTATACCGACGATGAGATCCTCGAAGAACTCAAGTTAGAGGGCTACCTGATTATAAAATACATCCGGATCAAAGGCGACCATGGTCCGACGTACATGGTGCGCATACTTACCAATTCACAGCAGACCATTGATGACCTGCTAACTCGTGGTGCATATATCTACAAACAGCGCCATCGTGTAGAACCATCCAGGACTTCTCCATTACCTCTTCGCTGTGAGCGCTGTCAGGTCTATGGACAACATTCTACATCTCAGTGTAGAAACCCATTTAAGTGTGGTTACTGTTCGGGCCCACATCCTACACGTAGTTGTACTAATTTGAAATCACCTCCGACGTGCTCCACATGTCAAGAAAATTCACACCCAACATATAGTTACAAATGCCGATCCAAACCAGCTCCTGAGCCATCAAAACCAGAGACAGTAGTGCCACTGCGCATACCTGAACAAATCCAACCACCTACAAATCCCGCTCTTCAACAGCCTGTAACTGTCCATCAGCTTTTAACATTTCTTACTCTGTCTTTACAAAACATCCACCCATTCCTACGTAACCACATCGCTCAACAAATTTAGTACGCAGCCAAGGCAATTTTCAACGTTACCATCTCTCCCACATATTCTGGCAATAATGTTTACTATCATTCAAATGTACTGGAAACCGAGGTTTAAAAGCCACCATGTCTCTCTTTATTACACTATGGCGCTCTCCTTCTTGTTTTTGAACATACGTTCTCTGTCACAGCACAAGCCGCTCTTTGAAGCGCTTTTGCTTGAAGAAAAGATCCATGCCTTTCTGCTTAATGAGACTCATCTCTCACACATGACATGTCGCATACCTCGATTTCAATTGTTACGGCAGGATAGCACCATAGCAGCCAGGCGAGCCAACGGGGGAGTAGCGATTGGGTTTTCTCCTTCCATCCCATTTCGCAGTCATTCACCCGTCTTACAAAATATTGCTGAACATCTTATCACATCTTTATACTATAAAGAACTCTATGTAACAGTTGCAACTTTGTATATCCGTCCTGGTCATGATATTCCATTCAGTTTCTTCCAATACATCTCTAATAATTTTCGCACCTATATAATCATGGCAGACGTGAATTTACATAGCCGTCCGGCGACTCAGCGAGACCAGTTTCTCAATTATATCACTAGCCATACTACCGGTGTGACACTACCACTGCCGAAACCTACCAGGCCTTCTAGCCAGACTACCCCGGATATAGTTATTGTGTCAAGCAACATATCTCATCGTAGCTCTGTTGAGGTACTTGATCTCATTGGCAGCGATCATGCTCCTATCAAACTCCTTATTACAACTCGTTCCGCTACTTCTTCTCAGGATATACCTCAACGAACTACCTATCGTTATGATAAGGCAAATTGGACTGCATACAGATCGCATCTCACAGAAAATCTTTCTGAGCTATCGCCACCAAGTAATGAATCAGACCTCTATCATTGTCTCGAATCTCTGACTACTGTCATGCGAAATGCTACTGCCAAGTACATTCCTACATCTACTACTTCTGCCTTTCGACCATCTTTGCCTCCACAATACCTGCCGTTGATAAAACGTTCTCGTCAGTTTTATAGGGATTTCGTCGCTACTGGCAACCTAGACTCCCTGCATCACCACCGACAACTTCAACGCACCGTTCACAACTATCTCAGAGCTTACAAACTACGGAGCTGGATCAAAACTTGCAACCATCTCGGTTCTCTTTCTCATCCAATGCAGTATTGGAAGCGTTTTCGGCAACTCACTGTGCAAAATACTCGAACAACTTACCCTCTTATTGACAATAATACGCCTCTTCATACCGATACTGACAAGGCTAATGTGTTTGCACAGTACCTTCAGGAAATATTTACACCACTGACACCTGATTTACCTCATCGTCCTCATCCCGTCGACAAGCTAAATCTGGACTCTCCACATTTACAACCAAATATTCAGCATACTCTTCCCGAAAATAATCCCCTTTCTGCGCCAATCTTGATATCTGACATCACTTCTGTTGTTGCTCATAGGCGTAACACTGCTCCTGGCATGGACTCTATTACATACAGGCACGTTCGAGAAAGCCCCTATATTGTTTTATATTTGCTTTCTCTTATATATACATTTATTCTTCGTACTGGCTATGTCCCTGTCGACTGGAAAACCTCATGTTTCCCTCATGTCCCTGTCGACCTCATGTTTCTCAAACCAGGCAAACCTGCTCACACTGTCAGCTCTTATCGTCCCATTCAATTAACATCAACATTTTGCAAAATTCTGGAGCGTATCATTGTCAAACGTCTTCACTGCTATCTGGCACTACGCAATAGCCTTCCTCTTGAACATGCTGGTTTTAGACCCTCTTTCAGCATCAACGACCAACTACTTCTCCTTACTAATTCCATATACAACCATTTTAATACAGGACATCAATCTTGCTTGGTCCTGTTTGACTTGGAAAAGGCATTCGATAAGGTCTGGCATCCAGCTCTTATTTATAAACTGAAGCAGCTCAGATTGCCTATTGCCTATCTCCGCTTCATTTTTAATTTTCTCACTTGTCGCCTGGCCTACGTCTATATTAATTTCAGTTGCTCCTTTCCAATTTTTCTTCATTCTGGGGTTCCACAAGGATCGGCTTTGTCACCCTTACTGTACATTCTATATGTTGCCGACTTTCCTGCTGTTCCAGCTACAGTACAATTCTTTCAGTATGCAGACGATATTGCACTGCTCGCCACTGGTAAAACTATCCACCAACTTAATTTGGCCTTACAAGATGCTATCAATACCTTTGTCGATTGGTGCTCTCACTGGCGCTTGAAAATAAATCCGACGAAAACGCAAGCTATTGTATTCCTATCACCGAAATACCGCTCTCGTATACACCGCAATCCTAGTCTCTTGAATCTTACTGTTCAAAATGTACCTCTCAAACCTTCTCGTACTGTCAAATATCTTGGTCTTACTTTCGCTCACCGCCTTACATGGTCGGCCCATTTGCAAGCTATCGCAAGAAAGGCATATGGTCGTCTCAATTTGCTGAAAAGTCTTACTGGAATAACCTGGGGACTCTCTGCGACTACTATCCTGAACACCTATAAAGTTTTTCTGCGACCTATACTTGTTTACGGTTTTACCGCCTGGTTATCTGCACCACCATCATACTATGAGAAACTACGAATTCTTGAACGACATGCCTTGCTCATTGCTTTTCGAATTAAGTTGCCCAGTCCAACTCGGGACCTCTATGATCGCCTCACATTTCCACACATCCTCTATCATCTGGAAACACTTCGCACAAAATATATTACCCGGCGTCTGCAGTCCAACCATCCACTTTTACAGCAAACATTTGAAGAACACGCCCGTAATCTCTCCCCCTCTGCTGCTTTCATTCCTCCGCTTTCATTACTGCTTACTCTCTACCGCTACACTACTCCCCCTGACCACCCAGACAGTCGTTACTACGAACCATATTCTTCAGATGCTCATCTCCCTCATATCTGGCCATCATATGCACAGTAATACCTACCGTTCTAACAGGGCACCCTTGTCTTCATTAATGCCTAGCGTCGCCCCTAGGCGAGAAGATAACACGCATTTGTCATACTAACAAAACCTATGTGTTGTGATGTGAACTGCACCTCATTCTCATCTGCTCTCATCCATCTGCTTTCCATCTGCTCTCATCCATTCAGATGCTCTTTCACATCTAAACCTTAAACCAACCTAATGATTATGGTTATTAAAACCATAATGACCTGAATTGCTTGTTAATAAAAATGCTTCTTTAATTACCCATAGCCCATCTATTGTTTTCCAATATATTGCAATAGTACATCTACCTCTCTTCCCCTACAGAGGGCGTAACCCTCTTCGGGTAGTTGCTAGCAATTGCTAGCAGGCAAAAAAAAAATTGGTAATCCTGAGCACACTACACGTGTCTAAATCCACTCAGACTTATACGTGACAGACAATCTGTCCTTCTGTTTAGTGCACGTTAGTGGCGCCACAACGGTCGAAAGGTCAACTATCCCCTGTACTCTAAATCTCATACGAGAGGGATATGGTACGGCGCTAAGGGATCGTAGCCGGCGATGACTTAAGTAAATAGAAAAATTAACTTTCTTTCTTTTCTTTTCTTTCTTTTCTTTTTCTTTCTTTCTTTTTTCTTTTTTTTTAACCTTATAAGCTGGACATGAATCTTTTAAGCTCTGAAGGGAGCTTCAGGTTGGGATCTTAAAGATGAAAAATGTCCAAAATTAATAAAAATGGATTTGATTTCCTTGTGACCTGAACGCACCATATATTTCACAATGAAAGATAGAAGAAAATAATGAATAGTACTATTAATAAGTGTTCCTTTGATCAGAAGCAAAAAAAGAAAAGAAAAAAGGAAGAAAGAAAGAAAGAGAAAAAACAGTGTTTAGTTGCTTATTGCTAAAGAAAATAGGATTATGTATTCGATTACTCAAATGCAGTGCCAAGGATACAGAGAACAGGGCCGTTAGAAAATGGGGATTATCCATCATCGTCACTGTAAACTACTTGAGAACTACTCAAATTAAGAAATAAGAATCTCGCCTAATATTCAGATATACGATAATAGGAAGTGAGGCTGACCAATAATGTCTGATGGAACGCTTCTTGCTGGTCATAAACTTTCATATACCCTAACGTTCAGAAGTTTTAGTTCTAACACTTAACAATCGAAAGTGTATGCTGACACAATTTATTTTCCCCAAAACTGTAGAGAAAGTCACTTAAATGGGCTCATACTCTACAGTTTTTGAGAAAAAAAAATTAAGTCAGCATATACCTACTTTCACTTTCAACTGCTAAGTGTCCTATAATTTGTTGCATGTAACTTGGAGAAAACTATAGTACGCAATCCTTAAACTGCAGAAATATACACTCAAAGAGATATTTTCATAGAAGAAGTTGTGTAAAATATACACTTAATTGTGATGGCGACTATAACTATATACTCACTTTTTAAGAAATGGAATCTAAAGTTTTACGTCCCACAACTGTGCAATGTAGACTAAAGAAGATGGATGGTAAAATGAGAGTGAATGATTACGGAAGAATTGGTGGAATGAGAATTGAGGATAAAACAGTAGAACTCTAATAAAACACGTAGTCTAGTCGAGGTTGCAGGTGTGATCCTCTAATCCAGTTCTCTTTGAAACGAGATAGTGAGGTGAGGAACAGTCTATGTTGTGAGCACGGTTGGTCTTCATGATAGTTTGTGAACCCGCCAATTATTCTGTGTTCAAGTCCTAGTTATGATTCAGCGTCCACGTTAATAGTAAGTACCATTCTTCCAACTTAGGGTATTACTTAAAGGATGTAAAACACAGAATCTCAAACTGACATAACGTTGTCCACCTTTAATTCACATTTAAAATGCCTGGGTTGAATTATCAATCCCCTACACCAGAAGACCAATTTACTATTAATACCAATTGAATTAATGATTTTAGTTCAATCATGTCAGAGAAAGTGAAAGGAATATTTTAGAAAGAAGTGAAAGAACTAAGAGGAATATTGAATACTCTGCCTCGTGCAGCTCTAAACAATTGCTTTGCCGTTTAGGGAGGAAAATAAGAATAATATCACAAGCTAAGTTGAACTGAACTCAACTTTTCGGAGTGCAAGGCTGTGGTATACAACCTCTGTTGTCGAGCCGTGCCTGTCCCAGGCCAAGCCTGGCCATAAAATATAGCGATGTACTATCCGCCCACCAAATTGGGTTCAGAGCTCGTCAGTAGTTACCGAGAAATAATGTACCACGTATTCACACACACACACACACACTCCACATACACATACATATACACCTGGAGTGAAACTATGAGCTTCCGTATGCTTACCCCGGGAGTTAATAACGATATCGTAATGATCGATTTGATCATGTAAGTTATCTTCGTGAGTGTATAATTTTTATCCTACAATTCTGCCTTATTTTCACATTTTTGCTACCTTTACTTGCTCAATTATCTCATCCATGTTTTGAAAATTCTTTTTCATTGCTTAATTTTCCCACCTATTGAATGACGGAGTTAAAATAAGATGAAGAAACTTTAGCTAACAATATTTCTAATCAAATCTCATAGCAAATTTTCTTCGAATAATATTTTATAAATTATACGTAATTACTTTTCTGTTCTTTCCTTTTACCTTTTATTTGAACGAAATTCCTATACATTTGACAACACAGTATAGTTGTTTTCTTTTCGCTGACTAAACTTCGTAAATATCACCCTTGCTTCGTGGTCGTACTTTTGCATATAATCATGAATCTTCAAAAAACATAACAAGCTGCTATTTGCGTCTTTTTTAAAAGATAATAAAATACATTCTGCTTAGTAATATCATCTCTAATTTGCCTTTGCTGAATATTATTTTTATATTTAAGTTATTTTAAAAAGATTTAAGTGCTTTTCAAATGAAGTAAGCTCTATAATAATACAAATTTTAAGAAATGACTTTAAAATATTTCTTTTAATATATATTACTGTTTTATGTACACGGTATGGAAAACTCACAATTATTAATTCTTCTCTTATACAGTGGTTAGGCACAAATGAGATGCTAGTTTATTAACGATATCACCTAAACATTCTATACTTCTGTAAAATAATCTTGAATGTAACAATTTAGTACGATATTTTGTGATTGCTCTCCTCTTGTAGGTCACTATACCATAAACCTGTGCTGTATTGATACATTTTCAAAACTTTAGAATGAGTAGGTAAGAATATTTAAAATAAAACTAATAGTTTTAAATCAGTAGATTCCCTACATGATTTAACACCCTATAGCACAATAGTCACATAGTATTAGCAACAAACAGGCATTGGAAGGAGGACCTGTGGAGGGGTCGTCGGATTTCTTCGTGGCTTTCCGTGTCCTCCTGCCACTGCTTGTTTATGATCATAAAACATGTATTTATAGCGAAAACCAGTCTTGGGAAGTAACGTAACGCAAGTAACGCGTTACTTGTAACGCGTTACTTTTTAAGTAACATTACCTAGTAACGCGTTACATTTTTTCCAAAGTAACTGTAACGGTAACGCGTTACAAATTTTTTAGTAACGTACCTAGTTTGCGTTACTTTTTTTGCGTTACATTTCGGATGAGTAACTACAATATATGTACTGTGTATTTTTTTTCGGAAACAAATGTTTCTTTCCTGTAAGTGAATTTCTCAGAATTAAACAATCGAGCATGAACTACGTATGCCAGTGACCGACAGTCACAGACACAAGAGAAACAGATAATTTCGTAGTGCCACTTGCTGTTTTTTGAAGATGACAGCCTTAGGGAAATCACGTGTACTGATTGCAAGCACCTGGAAGATTTTGTCGTAGATTTTGACAGCTCCAAATCAATACATTCAGTGAGTGAACTAGGAGTGTAATGATACCGGTAGTCTATTTTATTAATACTTCGATTGGTGTTGTTTTTATAAAGATGTTGAACGAAAATATTTTACCGTTCGAACATTTGAAAGAATACTTTTTTCTTGAGCTGAGGATGATGGTGGACAGAATTTAAAAATAAAGTGTCTGAAGTACCCCGGCAGAAAATATTTATCAACAACTAACTAACTAACTAACTCTATGGCCTATGGAACCCGGAGGTTCAATGCCGCGTTCACAAAAGCTCTCCACTGACTTCTATCCATAGCTAACTGCATCCAGTTTCTGCTTTGTATTCCAATTCCATCTTAATATTGTCCTCCCATCTGCGTCTAGGTCTTCCTAATGGTCGTTTTCCGATTGGTCTTCCAGTCAAGACTTTGAAAGCGTTTCTACTTTCTTCCATTCTAGCTACATGACCCGCCCACCTAAGCCTCCTAGACTTGACGACCCTAACAATGTTGGGTGAACCATATAAATTATGTAGTTCCTCGTTATGAAGTTTCCGCCATTCCCCATTCCCGTTCCTCTTGGGTCCGAATATTCGTCTCAGCATCTTGTTCTCAAATACTTTCAGTCTATGTTCTTCCCTCAGAGTAAGTGACCATGTTTCGCAGCCATACAGAACAACAGGCATGATTATCGTTTTATATATTTTAAGCTTCAAATTCCTCGACAGAATTCGCGACGACAAGATATTTTGAACCGAATAGTAACACGAATTCCCTGCTTTTAGTCGACATTTAATTTCTCCGTGGATATGATTTTCCCCTGTTAATATTGATCCTAGATATTTGAAACTATCCACTTTATCAAAAGTATTATTTAATATTTTAACGCGCCCATAATTTGCTGTATTCCGGTCCCGAGCACTTCCATGTATTTAGTTCTCTCTGCATTTACTTCTAAACCCATGTTCCTGCAAGCGTTTAATAAGATCTCTGCATTTCTTTCTATTGTTCTCCTATCATCCCCTATTAAATTTACATCATCAGCATATGCCATAACCTGGTGAATACCGTTCAACTCTAGACGCTGGTTGCTATCTTTGATTTTCCTTATAGCGTATTCCAGAACAAAGTTAAATAATAATGGCGACAACGCATCTCCTTGTTTGAGGCCATTTTAGACGTGAAAGCTCTTGGACAAAAATTTTACTACCCGGACTTTACTTTGGGATTCATTTAAACATATCTTAATTAATCTAATTAGCTTTCTCGGTATTCCAAGTTCTGTAAGAACGCTGTATAATTTTTCTCTCCTAACCGAGTCGTACGCCTTTCTAAAATCAATAAATAGTTGATGTACCGGGGTATTGTATTCCCACTTTTTTTCGAGTATTTGGCGAATGATAAATATTTGGTCGATAGTTGATCGATTTCGTCTGAATCCGCACTGATAATCTCCAATAATTTCATCTGCGTATGGGGTCAGTCTTGCTAATAAAATATTTGAAAGGATTTTATAGGATGTTGACAGAAGAGAAATGCCTCGATAATTATTTATCAACAACTAGGGTGCCATAATTAACGATTTACCGTAAGGGGTTAATATGAGTATGATGGTATGTAATATTGGAGTTCTTTCAGATCAGTTTGCTTATCCTAGAGTCCCGTTGATTATAGAGTTTGAAACTAGCTTTAAAAAGCATATATCGATTTTAGAGTTACTGGCAAGTTTTGATTCACTCCCAGTTCATGTGTTCTCATTTTATTAGTTGTAGTGTAATGTTTCTCTATATTCTGTATTTTTAATTTTACATAACAACATTGTTATTATTATATAATTAGTTTAACAGAATAATAATAAGCAACCATTTTTTCTAACACATAGGGATGAGCACGAGTTAAGCTAAAACTCGACTCGACTCGAATTCAAGTCGAGTTTCGAGTCAAGTCAAAGGTAATATCCTTGAGTCGAGTTCCGAGCCGATTCAGTTTTTTGAGTCGAGTTTCGAATCCTGTCGAGTTTGATAAATGGCTCGTTCGTTTTAACTCGTCTTGAAATCATGGCCTTATTATACTGAAAAACGAAAGCCATGAGAATTGTAAGCTAAACAGGAATATGGAATACTTTTAGTGTTGCTCACAAGAGGGGACACTGATTGCATTTCGTCGCGTCTCGATAGTGAGATCACAAGAGAATTTTTTTTATAACAAGCTCAGCTCGGTTCGGCTCAACTGAGCCGAGGGCTCTAGCCGAGTCGGTTGGGTGAGCTGTTGGCTCGGCTCACTTCTCGGTTCGGGTCGATGGTGAATGAGCTGTGAGCCGAACTGCTCGAGTCGTTGACAATTCTAAACCCGGGCCGAGCAGTTTTGAAGATATTTGGCCAGTGCCCTATAACATTTAACAGTGTTTGGCTCGAGCCCGAATGCTCAACCTAGACCCTCAACCCAATTTCAGAAGCTCGTGAACAATGTCCTTGACTCCTAGACTTCACGACTGCTGAGGTTGGCAATCAACCAGATTTTTAGTATTCAAATACTAACCGCCTATCTTTCATTTTTATATATAGTGTTGTTATAATTAATTAATAAATAATAATAATAATAATAATAATAATAATAATAATAATAATAATAATAATAATAATAATAGTAATAAGTTGTAGTAGTAGTAGTGTCATTGATAATAATTATACTGTCTATGTAATATATTTGAAGAATGTACTCGAAACTACATACCGGATTTTGCTCGACTTGACTCGAAACTCGACTCCAATTCGAGTCGAGTTGGAGGAAATTTTTCGAGTCGAGTTCTAGGGTCGAGCTCAAAGCTGTCTGTTTCTAGTCGAATCGAGTTTCAAAGAAAACTCGCTCGAACCCGCTCGTGTCCATCCTTACGAGTAACGCAGTATGACATTTTATCAATGTTACATTATATGAAAATGTTCATATATCAAGTAAAAATTTGTCCTTGCATTTACATAAAGCAATTTAGAACGTGCAATAATAATAATAATAATAATAATAATAATAATAATAATAATAATAATAATAATAATAATAATAATAATAATAATAATAATAATAATAATAATAGCGGTAGTACTAGTAGTAGGGAAAATTGAAGTCATAATTTTCTTCACATTTTTAAAGTTTCGGACCTAAAAGTAACGCGTTAGTAACGCGTTACTTTCGAAGTAAAGTAACAGTTACTTTTTTGAGGGAAGTAACGCGTTACATTTTAAGAGAAAGTAAAGTAACTTGTAACGCGTTACATTTTTACAAGTAACTTACCCAACACTGGCGAAAACATGTGGCTTATAGTACGTGTGGGTATATGGATCCTTGCAGTATAGATTTATGTTTCTTTCTCATATTAATCATAAATACAATTATTACAAAAACAAAATATATACATGTAAACTTATATAATATATTAGGCATTGCACATGTCCTAAATGTACATACACTATCGATCTAAGCAAAGTTTAAAAGACTCAGAAAATGGCTAAAGAATAATTAAACAAGGAATAACAACTGACTGACGTAGGGAATCTACAGTATATTACGTATCCTCATTTTTTACAAACAATTGTGTCTTTGAAAATATTATTTAAGCTTCAATACCGGCAGACAGAACATGTTTAACATAACTTACTGCTTGAATACATATTTAGGCATATGCTGCACTTAAGAGACAATGGTTTTGGGTAGGTTATGTTTACAATCTATGTTGTGTAAACCAAAAACCATTATAAGACATACAGTCTCACAAAGAGCATTCCAAGTTGCATTTTAGTTAGGTGGCATGATTCAGTATTATGTCCTAACTTCTCATTTTGTATCCCATCAAATTTTGACATGACTTACCTTAATACCTTCTGTAGTATCATCTTGTACTCTACACATAACATAATGATGAATCATCGTAAATTGATTACGCACTACTAAGTGCCGAAATTTTCTTCCTATCGCGTTTTCTTAGGGTTACCAAGTGCTCTATGTAATAACATTCATATTTTAAATAGAGAATAGTTTGTAGTAAAATCTAAAGTTACAAAATTCACATTGCATACTTGAATATTATAATTTTATACATTGCAAATCAAGGGGGACCTACTTTAGACTGTAAGTAGAATTTTTTTAAATATTGTGAAGTAGCTGTGTATTAGATGTGAAGTGACCATGTGATAATTGTATAAACTCTTAATTTAATTCGTTAAATTCAATTACTTTATTAAATTATATTTATCAACGACAGAATTATGAACATTTAAAATCCAACGAAACAAAACTTTTATTCATGATTTTCATTGCCAGACAGCTAGAATAAGCACCGCCTAGCCTGACACTTCCTAATTCACTGAATGTCAGACTTATCGTTTTTCGATTAAGCAAAACCATGGAGAACACATCGACAGGGGGTATTCACCACAAGATTTAGAAAGGTGCAGGATCGTCATGGGAGGCACGTCGCTCCATTGGAGAACAACCAACTCCATGTCTTGGGAGTACCATTCTGTTGGTTCATCGCCGCAGATTCAATAGAATCCAATATCTGACTAGTGGAATAAAGATGTAGGAGAAAATCATTGGAGACGCATCAAGACGAGAGAACTCGACGCCCCTGGCAGTCCAGCAGGATTTAGTTCCAGTTGTTGGCTGACTCCAGTACATCCAGACTCCTCCAGAGAAAACCATTCATCATCCAGATGATCAGAACACCAGTCTCATCAGATCTGTCGGCTACTGCTCATCCTTTATCTTTTAGTCATAACCTAATTCTCTCTCTCAACTTTTTCGCAACTAATCATTCTCAAAGTTAAAACATTTGAATTTTATTTAAATTCAACCATAATTTTGCAGTTAAGTACCGTGTTGTGCATCAGTTTCATCCCCAATTGTCACAATTATTCAATGAGTATTTAGATATTATTCTGAGCTATTAACTGATGGCACAGTACCGGCAGTGGCGGCGGTTAGACGTTAAAAGTGGGGGGACAAGACATGATCTTAACAATTGTATATCAATGTTAGATTTCCTGGTTGTTTCTAACAATGGTTGATGAAAGGTTGCATAACTAACAGGATACTATCTTTTTTCACTTAAAATGCCGTATATCGTATTTCTGTTTTATTAAGTAAATTCGTAAGAGCAATACAGGTAGGTACCTAGCCCTTTACAACGAAAGTACAAGAAGAGATTTGATTCCTGCTCATGAATATCTTACAATTCTGTCTTGAAAATTGTGTGATCAGATTATTTAATAACAAATTTGCAAAACAAATAAATAGAAAGGATAATATTAATCATAGTAATGAATAATGATGCTTGTTTTGCAGAAGTTATATTAAAACTGGGAATTAATGAACAACTTATACTTTTAATTCCACACATGCCATTAAATGAATGTTTTTACTCTTAGAAAATGAAATACAGTAAGTACTGCAAGCATATTCTATGACATTTAAGGAAATATGCAATTGCAATGTTAACTGCTTTGAATTGCAATTAAAACGCAATTCCTGTAGCTTTCTTAACTCCACGGAAACACAAATATCCAATACGTACTCACGCAACGGCAAATATCATATGGCACTTTTGTGTGTGTGTGTGTGTGTGTATGTGTGTGTGTGTGTGAACCAGTAACACATACAAAACCTTTACCAGGGTGTCCACATTCTTGTAAATAAGTGAAAGTCATTGAAAGGTCAGGGAAGTAAAATGTGTCAGGTGAAGTCAGAGAATTGGCAGATTGGTCAGGGAAAGTCAGGGAAAAATCGATTTAGGTCCGATGTTCAATTACTGAATTTATGAAATAGGGTTGACTTCTTTACTGTTACTGGATGCAAAATGTAGTGTTCTCTGATATAGTTGTTGAAACTAATTTTCTGCGAAAAACACATCTAATTGCATCCTGGCATATTTGCTCAAAAGGGTAGACGCTGTTCTAGAAGAATTGCATGGTGCCAAGAGGATATCTGAACAAGTGGCTGAGAACACGAAAAAATATTATGCCAAGAGGATATCTGAACAAGTGGCTGAGAACACGAAGAAATATTATCTCCAGCTCACAGTAAAAACTCAGACTGAAGAATTTAAAGAACACTCGAATGAATTCATAGCCAATGATAGAGATTGTATTGGACTTGATGAGTTTTTTACTTAGTCTTAGGAAATGGGAAGAACTTCGTTGACTTATGGTCAATTATTAAATTGTGTTTTATCTTCTTTCACGGAAAAGCATTTTTTGAAAGTGGTTTCACAATAAATAAAATTCTCATTGTTGACAACTTACAAGAAGAATCTCTGGTGGCTCAACGGATCATATATGATTCTGTGATGAGAATAGGTGGATCATCAGGATTAATAATTACAAGAGGTATGATAAATTCAGTGAGAATTTCAATGAGACAATACCATGTGTATCTGGAAAAGAAAAGAGAAATAAATGCTGGAGACGAGAAGAGAAGAGAGAAACGGAAGATTCAGCAACAACTAAGGGAGCTGGAGAAAGAAGAAAAGAAAATTAAACTGCGGAGACAACAAGAAGGATATTCATATCAATGAGAAGAAAACTATGCGAGAAAGGATGAAAACATATTTCTAAATGTGTTGCATTTAACAACTGCCCCAGCAAAAGTATGTGTCTGTGTGTATTTTTTTAATAATCAGTAAAATCATGTATGAACTGTTTATTACTATAGGCAATATTATAATGCTGTGTAATTGGTATTATAATATGTAAGCATATAATGTGTATTTTTTTCATATCTTAAGTACTCTGTATACTGCACACTTTCGTTTGTAACTTTACATTTTGTGTAATATGTAGGCCTAATCAATATCGGCCTAATGCATATGTTTGTAAATTTACATTCCTTTGGAAAGAAAATTGAAAAAAGAAAGAAACAGAAGCGGAAGGGAACAAGGCCAACTATGGGGAGTGTGAAGGCTGGAGTTTCTTTCCTTTTTCTATATTTTAAGTTATTCAGGGTCAGAGAAATCTGGAATTTTCGTCATGGAAAGTCAGGGAAAAGTCAGATATCTTTTCTCCAAATTGTGTGGACACCCTGTTTACATTTTCAAATGAAATTATATAAATTAGGGCGTCTCTTCAAAAAAGTGGGGGGGGCAACTGCCCCCTCTTGCCCCCCTAATCGCCGATATTCGTAACTTATTTACATAATCGTATAAAATATAGATTCCAAACATCTGGAATGAATTTCTCCTACATGACATCGCCTTTGGTTTTTACTAAGAAACTTAGGTAAGCATTCTTCTTTACGACTTAAAAAAAATAGATAATAGTAATAAATTATTTTGTTTTTAAGTGCTTTATTGTTTATATTGTCTGGTTTTAGCTGCACATGTGCGAAAGGCGAAAATATTGCTCATAATCGTGAAAAAAATTCTATTGTTTATGAGCAAGATGCGTTATCAAAAGCAACATCCAAAAAAGGTTCATTCGCCTTCGTTTGGAAATTTTGTTCAAGATGCTCCTAGCAGTGGGCGATCAGTCACAGAAAAAGTAAATGATATTCTGACAAAAGTTAAGCAAAATCGAGATGTAAACAGTGATGACATAATCAATAACCTAAACATCCATCACAAACCGTTAAACCTTTTCGAGAAACCGAACTAAAAGGGGTTTTTAAAACCCCTAGGTTATATGCAACCTACCTTACTCTGTTAAATTTCTGGTTGCAGTATATTTTAGGATAAGATTCTCTAATGTGTAGCAAAGACTATTTTATTTTTAATAATAATAATAATAATTTATTTTTTTTAAATATTTTAGATACAAAAATCTTCCTTCGTAATAACTTATCCTATTAGTGGAAGCTGCATAGAAATAGGATCAACAATTCTCAATATAATCACCTACAATCTTACAAACATATATACATACATGTCAAACGACGAACCTCGCTTTTTAAAAGTCGGTTAAAAAGTACAAAAGTTAGCTGCATCACTTTAATGTTCTGTGCAAAATTCAGCTCTTGGTTTATTGCAAATAAATTAACTCGTCTGAAAAAAAAAAAACAAACTTTAAATTAGCGGCGGCTTGAACCATGCAGAAGGATAATGCAATTGCATTTTAATGAGAATAAGCGAAGAAATAATTACTAATCAAAGATTTTTCTTTTAATATGAAATCAAAGCATAGATGTAGTTTCCTAAATAATAATAATAATAATAATAATAATAATAATAATAATTTTTCGTGTTTTATTAAATACATCAATTCAATTTTAAATTTCTTTGGAGTCATGAGGCTGGGAACAACAACTCTCCACCTTAGTGGCGGCGATTGGACGTTTAAAGTGGGGGTCAAGATATGAACTGAATATTTGTACATCAATGTTAGTTTTCCTGGTTTCTAACACTTTGTTTGACGAAAGTTTGTATAACTAGTAGGATACTAGATTTTTCAGTTAAAATACTGCATATCGTACTTCATATTTTATTAAGTAAATTGACATGAGCAACGCAAACAGGTACTATCCCTTTGTACTCTTAAACAACGAAAGTGTAAGAAGAGATTTAATTCCTTGCTTATTAACATCTTAAAATTCTATCTGAAAAATTGTGTGTTCATATTATTTAATAACAAATTTGCAAAACAGATAGAAAGGATAATATTAATCATAGTGATGAATAATGAGGCTTGTTTTGTAGGTCATATTAAAACTGGGGATTAATGAACGACTTACATTTTTAATTCCACACTAGCCATTAAATGCATGTTATTACTCTTAGAAAATGAAAGACAGTAAATATTACAAGCATATGTTACAACGTTGAAAGAAATACGCAATTGCAATATTAATTCCTTTGAATTGCAATTAAAATGCAATTTCTGTAGCTTTCTTAACTCCACGGGAAGACAAATAACTAATACGTACTCAAGCAACGGCAAATATTATACGGCACCATTTTTTTCTATGAACCAGTAGTACATACAAAAACTTTACATTTCCAAATAAAACTATATACATTAAGGGGTCACTTCAAAGAAGTGGGAGCAACTGCCTCCTCTTTCCCTATAATCACCGTCCCTGCTCCACCCCCTTTTCAATTCTGACATAATTTTAAAATATTGATACTATCATTTATTTTCCGGCATTTTAAGAATTTTAAATAACAGTAATAATAAAGTTCTGCCCAGAGAAGTTTATTAAAAAAAAAAAAAAACATCTTTGTGTTTGATGTAAAAGAGTCATTATATTTAGCTGCATTTTGAAAAGGATTTCCTTTCGGTCTTTTATCATTTAATGTCAGTGAAGTTTATTCATTATCATGAGAGTTATGAGAAACAAACAGAGAGAATTATCATGGGTATGGCCTTTGAACAATAGAAAATGTAAACAGCCGTTAGTAATTACTTCCTTGTTTGCCACCAGAAGAGTTTGTTACTCTGCTTTGCGGCAAAATTTAATGACAAACAATACTATTTTTCCCCCTCTTTCTTTTAATGTTGATTAAATTTTTCCATTCTAGTTCTACAGTAAATTTAAGATGGAAAATATGGTAGTGTACGTAGTTTAAAATGTAAGACTGGCTAATAATTTCCGTACTAAATTGTAAGCACATTAAATTACTTGCTTCCTAAATTTTAAACATTTGACTTTAACAATCAGATACACATTTAACTTTACAGCTAGCTTTCCAAGTACAATTGCACTTTTAAATAACATTATATTTTTTAACTAACACAAAAAGTTGTCTTGTCTTGTCTTCATCATCATTATCGGTGTTCTTAAATAATAGGTGCATCAGCTTTGTTGGCCAAATTTGCTATAATTGTGTGTAACTTATATGTGCTATAATTTGCTATAATTGTGTGTGAAGCCAATATGTTCAGTTAGTTGGCGAAACTGTCACACATTTATTATTTTCTAAATAAACGTTGCTTTGCTCAGCATTTGTATTTTAGTGTAAGTTATTGAATATAGCAAAGCTAGTATGAACGAGTCGAATTGCCTGTAATATATAGTAAGGAAAATGTAGTAGAGTAAAAATTGTAATTGTGCAAATTCAAGATCAGGAAAACCAGTTTGTCAAAGTCAGGTAAAAAAAATGTATAGTCACAATAGGGTGTAATAATAGTCAAAATTGTGAAGGAGTTCCAACGGGAAGAAGAGGGTCCAGATAGTCAGGGTGTAAAAGTTGGAAAACGTAAATAATAATAATAATAATAATAATAATAATAATAATAATAATAATAATAATAATAATAATAATAATAATAATAATAATAATAAAATAAATGAAATGAAGGCGTGTAAAGTTGTAGATGTATTGTAGATGAATGTAGGTGTTTTCATGAGTATTTGTAAAAGTATATAAAATGTGTACGACCAAAAATATTCACTTTATCCACTTTCTCTTCTGCACCTCACTTTAAGAGATGTTAACACTATCACATGCCCCGCGGAACTCCCACATAAAGTTATATAGTAACAGAAAAGTAAGTCTTCATCTTACACTGTATTAGATAGAAGCACGTGCCACTTAAAGAAATTTGACGAGTTCCAAGATTTTTTTTTACAACTATTCATTTTTTAAGGTTTCAAATATTGAGGAACAAAATTACGTGTAAAATCATATGTCTTTTCTTTTTAAATATGGGAAAACTACAAAGGAAATCACTATAAGTTAATATTTTGTAATTTTTTTTTTATTTTGATGAGCGAATGACTGATGTTATGACTCTAAGAGCTTCCCAAGTTCAAGAAGAGAATAAAAAACGATATTGGTTGCTTACAATGTAACGTTGCTTGTAATGGAATGTAAACCTTATAATTTGTTATTTCTAAAAGAAGTGAAAGATCTGACGATATTTTCCGTTCGTTCTACAGGGAAAAATACAGAAGACGAATAAGATATCTTTCACCAATAAACAAATATACACTCATTAAACGTAAAAACAAAGCAATATTAAAGAAGGTTAAAGAAGGTAAATTAAATGTAAGATATTACCAAGGTTGGTTGATATAATTGATTCGATACATAATAACGACGAGAAAGAAGTATTAAGGACGTTTGAGATGAAAATACATAATACGAATAATATATAATCCTGATTTTTTTAAATTTGACGTCCAACAGTTATCCCTTTAGGCTGAAGGGTGATTAATGAAAGTGAATGTTTTGTGAAATTAATTTTCGTGCTCTTCCACCAGGAATCGAACCCGGAACCACACGCATGAAAGGCACACACACTAGCCACTACAATTTAGTGAGGAGGGCTAATATACGATCCTATAATGAATATTTGATGCAACATCATATACAGCAATAAAGAAAGAGAGATAAAACAAAGGAGAAATTAGATATAGAAAAGAGCTAAATAAAATGCAAATAAGAGAAAGAAAAGATAATAAACAAAAGAATAATGAAAGATATGGAAGAGTTTAAAAGTTCAATTATTTGAAAACTTAATTATGATAATAAATTATTTATCCAAGTATTATTATAAGAAAGTTCGCTATGTTATATGAAATAAAAAGTTTGAACTACGTATATAAATTTCAGAATTTCATTAGAAACGAAAATACTTGTTATATAATAGTAATCCAAAATATACACTTTGCATATTTAATTCACGGAAACATAAATATTGAACATTTTAATATCTGGATAAAGTTTGTAAGCGGACAAAGTGTTAGACATTTGAACTTTAATATTATAAATAATTAAACAGAACCTATTCCCTTTACAACTTTCACCTCTGGATAATACATTTATACAATATTTCAAGAAATATTATTTTGAAAAGTGTTAAATAACTTTGCTGAATTTAACTGCAGAAAAAATACAATTCTTAGTCATACACCATAAAATTAAAAAAAAGAAGCAAAGAAATAAGAAAAGACGTGGAAAAAAATTAGCATTGAGGATTACGTAAGAAATTAAACCTTTATGACCTATGAAAGAATTGATATGAGATCAGGGTTAAATTCAGGAATTTTCAATAACAAATATAGTTTTCTTAAAAGTTAAAACAAAAATGTCACTACTAAATTTATTTTCAAAATATTTTTACAAAGTGCTTTCGCTCTGTATTAGCCTCAAGTACTTTATCGAAAGTGCATGTAATTAGAATGCAACAAATTTCACCATATTGTCTTTTTATCCCCATAAGGTAAAGACTACTTTAAGGTTAGAACTGGTACAGGGAAGCATACATATACAATCAAAAGATATAATTGGGTCAGTTGTTGGAGGTTGTATTTCACTGTTTACCTTTCTCTTTCTGCACAGAGAGCGACGCGACATGAATCAGCAACAGGCATTTTAAAAGCAGAAAAAAAATACACTTTGACAAATATTATTGCGATTTCGCTTACTTGTACTTCTTTTTTTGTTCTTATTGTTTACGAAGAATGACATACGAAGGAATGCTGAAGTGACGTATTCTGTTTTATTACATGTTTGTTGTTTTGCTTATTTACGTGTACACTTTTGTTTCGCCTTCTCCTCCCACCAGCTCGTTGTCATTTGTCATGATCACCATGATCAACTTCTTACATAAGATCCAGTTTATCTTTTGTTCCCAGTGTCTCCAACTATAGACATTGCTGAGAGAAAATCATCAATATTTTCACTGTATACAATTAATATTTGTATTTCTTTCTTTTAAATAATCCATTAGACTTCTTTGTTTCAAATGAGATTTTGTACTTTGTGTCTTTATGTAACATGAAGGTTATGATGAAAAGGACCTATTATTAATAATGTGGGTTCCGATCCGAATCCCGATCGGAGCTTGAATTCTGTAAATTAGAGGATGCACACAGACTATCATGGAAGATCAACTCCTGCAATACAGAATATTTCCCACCACACTATCTCGCCTCCTAGAAAAAGCTGGATTACAAGACTACTTTACAATCCCCGGCTTTTAAGTATTACTCGATTTACAAATGTTTTCATTACTTTTCAGAATTTAATTTTAGTGCTTAATCTCCTTACAATAGGTGATTCCAATATCTATCTATCTATCTATCTATCTATATATATATATATATATATATATATATATATATATATATATATATATATAGGGTGTTAATGAACTATACCGACAAACTGTAAGAGGTGATTCCTTACATCAAAATAAGAGAAAAAGTTCATATAGACATGTGGGGAAAAGTGCATAGTTTCAGAGCTAGGGCTATCCAAAATCGCGAAAAACTCAAACTTCAACAGGCCCTATTTCGAATTCGAGAAACTGTGTGTGGTGGTCCTTAGCAGCGTAAAGGAAGTCAAGCATACGCAATCCAAAAATGCATATTTCATTAATTTTCAGTGGGTGTACAGAGTATTCCATACAGGGTGAAATTCCCAGACATGCCTTCAACAGAATTTTGAGATATGTTCTGACTTTATGATTGGTCCAAAGTAGGCAAACGATAAGCCTTGATAGCAATGAACACAGAATCCTTTTGCGTGATGTCGGAAGTGTTAAGGATCGTCAAGAGCACGCTTTTTAGTATTCGGGAAAACGCATGCCGCAATGTTTTCTTTCACGCTTTAGTGAAGAAAACGTGAAATATACTTTGTCGAGGTACATCGCAGCACCGTTATTCCGAACACACAAATACTGTACATGGAGCTGCCGGTTCCTAACACTTCCGACTTCCCTCCGAAGCATTGGGTGTACATTGTTGTTAAGGCTTACCTCCTGCCTACTTTGAACCCTTCTTGATATCAGGGTATATCTAAAAACTCTATCGAGATCATATCTGAGAATTACACCCTGTGGGGAATACCTGTACATCTATTGAAAATGGATGAAATATACACTTTTAGATACACTTTACGCTGATAAGGACCACCACCCACAGCTTCTGGAATTCGCACCAGAGCCTCTGGATTTTTTTTTTTTTTTGCGTTTTTGGACAGCACTAGCTCTGAAATTATGCACTTTTCGCCATAGGTCCATACGAACTTTTTTATCTTATTTTGATGTGAGGAATCACCTCCTACAGTTTGTCGGTATAGTTCATTAACACCCTGTGTGTATATATAATGAATTTATTAAAAACTATAGCCAGAAAGTATTTGTTGTACGCCTACTTAATGGTAAAGTAGGATTAAAGAATACAATTAAATACAATTGTTTTTGTTTATGTAAAAAAATAGTTATAAATATCTTTTACTACTCTCGTTTACAACAGAAAACATTTTGCCATTATATTGTACAGTTTTAAGTTTTACGTCGCAAGGAAACTACGAGAAGTGAATGATGATGGTGAAATAAATGGTGAAAGCATAATACGTACAGTGCATAATATCCATGCAATCAAAGGGGTTCGAACCTATGACTTGGCGAGCATCATCCTAACGCCTCAGGCCAACCAGAAAACCAGTGTTGTTTTAGTCGTTAATAAAAGGAAAGTTTCAGCATTACGAATTCCACGTTGTGTAAAAAATATGTAAATGGAATGTTATTATTAAACAAGTAGAAGTGTCACCACATGTACTACATTCAGTTTGGAGAATGATTATACCGAGATCCTTAGTCTCAAGTTTGGTTAATACGTAAAATCCGCTAGCAAGCACATTTCGATTTAAAGAAATATATGAGATATTGTTCTTCCTTATTTTATTGGAAGGGTATGAAAATAGATTTGCAACTACTATCAAAAATTGTTTGGAATATGCTAAGACGAAATCTCATAATCAAGAAGTAACGTCTGAAGAATACATCAGTGCAGAGTGTTCACACAGGAAGTAGGTGAACTCATATCGTTTGTCCTTAACAGTGAAGCACCAAAGCCTTATTATATTTGACTTTATATAATTATTTACCATCTCCTCCGATGTGACCTCCTTTGGACACCCCGAACGCTCAGTATCGTTCGGAGTAGTCTCCATAATACTTTTCACGCCTTACTTCTACTTCCCTCTCAAAAAGTAGTATTTAATCAGCACATGATTTTTTTTTAATTTTAAATACTATACATGCACTTATTCGGTTTAGAACGTGTCAACAACAAAATAATAAACAAACGGCAATAGACATTTTAAATTTTATTTATTGAGGATGATCAACCTTCAACTACAAAATGAAACTTGTAATCGGAGTGCCATCGTTTATAAAACGTTCCACCTATGTTTTGTTATCTTTAAATCAGTAAAGAAACTAACATTTCAACAAATTATATGATGCTTTCGAGAAAGATATTAAAAGTTAACTTTGAGTCTACCTAGTTTTAAAAAATTTGGAAGTAGTAAAACCAACGTTATTGAAATACTGAAGAATTTTAAAGGAGACTCGCTAAAGGAAAAATAGTACACTGTAAAGCAGCCCTGTCCAACACAGCAACGTACCTGTAGGTGCCATACATCCGTGGGAGGGGCGCGTCTATAGGGGATCCATTCGGTCTGAACCCGTCGCCAAATTTCATAATTTGTTTCTTAATTCCAGTATACTTAGGTTTTATCTGTACCGGAGGTGCACACTGGGCAAAGGGAACCATCTGTGGACCTCCTAATAATAATAAAATCTGTGGTATTAAATATAAATTCTTTCTGAATTAAAATTGTACTGCTTTTGTGTCTTTGTTTTAACTGTCAATTATCTCTCACCTGTAAAATACAGTATAGGCCTGCATTGTTCCGATAATGATGGTAATCAGGTAATATCAGAAGTTGAAATGAATAATTTATTAAGTAATAATAATAATAATAATAATAATAATAATAATAATAATAATAATAATAATAATAATAATAATAATAATAATAATAATAATAATAATAATAATAATAATCTTTAATCTTTATTAATATAAGTGACACTAAAACCACATAGCCAGTAACTGGTTACATTTTATAAAATACATGAATTATCAAAACATTCAAAAATATATTACAAAAAAATTTTAAAAACAAAACATGAAACAACATAAAATAATTCATATGCCATAAAATTTTCACAGACATTGGCAGTACAATATTTTGTACACACATAGAATTAAATGAAGTTCGGGTATTATGGAATACCATTTTTGTTTCGCTTGTAACTCAGTTAAGAATTGCACATTGAAACAAAAAGAAAAACAAATATACTCCTTACATATTTGGCTTTATTTATGTGTATCTTGCTAAAGAAGTTTCGGTACAGGGATGGGCAAAACTTATAATTTGTAAAGAAACCACTTTGGAGGGTAATATGAAATAGTCGGGTAATATGGAATACAAATCCTATATAGAAAAGAAATGAATTTTCTGTTGAACATACAATGAATACAGTGACAATATATAAAAATTCTGAATGCCAAGCCATAACTGAATGTGATTACTTGCAAAAGTCACAAACATAATACTCTGCTTCAGGATCGGCACAATCATTGTGTGCTCACATTAAACATGATGAACGCTGGACCTAAGCTCACCCCTTGTATCATCAGAAGATTTACTGTAATAAAAAATACGCTTAGCATTGTTGTCATCATAAATGTATGTTTAATTGCCCAATACCGATAGATATTTTTGTAATCGAAATACGGAATACTATGCTTTTCTTGCTGGTATTCCATATTGCCTTCCACGCCAACTTGGAAACGAATTCGAAGGCTTATAGGATAATGACGCTTATCAAACTATCACTCTGAATATCCAACGTCATAGTAAACAAAGAATTGTTGTTCTATTACATTTCAATAGGAAAATACAGGTTGTAAAACACTTACCTGTAAAAGTTTTCAGGAATAAGAAACCAGATTTTCACGTCTACCAACACAACGAATGTCACAATCACAAGGAGACTGACTGTAGAGCATCATGGGAACGTGAGGCAGGGGCGGATCCAGGGGGGGGCGATCGCCCCGATCGCCCCCCAGAAGAGGAAACTTTCTTATTTTATATATATAAATAAAACTCATCCCAGAGTTTGGAGCCCTTAAAAGCAGCAGTATGACAAACCACCGCCCCCCAGAAGTCGGTCCTGGATCCGCCCCTGACGTGAGGTAGTAGTTTCTTTCCTCTCCGCTTGGAAGAAACACATCACAGGTGAGATAATGAGGTATTCCATATTACCCGACATTCCATAATACCCGAACTTCCTCTGCCCAAATAAAAAAGATTCATTTATTAGTAATACAACTTAAACCAATTGAGAATGCTCCAAGAGCATTGCCAGAACGAACTTAAAAAGAAATAATTTTTTCTTATTAACTTCTACAGGCTTTATACCAATTGTTCTATGTACTTTATTATTATACTCATTAAGCAATTCTTGTAATATATTTATTTATCTATAATTTTCTTGAGTACTAAATTTTTTCCACATGTTTTGTTTGAGTTCTATTAAAACGTTCTATATGTTGTTTTACGAAGAGACATGTTCAAATTGGAGGGCTCAAAACTGAAAAAGTCGAGAAAAAACATCTGTCTATGACTTACGGTTCTCAAAATATAGCTCCTTAAATCTCCCTAAATCGGAACTTTTTTCATCAATATCTCGGGAATTTTAAGAGTGACGAGAAAATTTATATCACTTCTTTGAGATAGTTTTTGGTGCTCTATCGAATGGAGAGCTCAAAATTAAAAAATCCACAAATAACATGTACACACACACAGAATCCAGTAACAGACTTTTTAAGTTCGTAGTAATTTCACTTTTTTAAAATCAAATACTTTTTTTTTTTTTTTTTTTTTTAGCAGTTGCAATACTCTTCTGTATTGAGGTACCAATGAAGGTATCATTACTTACATGAAAAAGTCGGTAATTTCTGGGATTGTGAAGATGGAACTCTGATTATATAAGATCAATCAGGTCAGTCCTACCATGAATATTATATTACGAACCAAGTTAATCTCTTGTAAATTTCTTCTTTTAACAAGAGAAAGTAAATTAACTTTGAAAAGAATAGCATTGAGAGTAAATTCAAACCGAAGCCAAAGAACGAATCGAAGACATAAGTAGAGCACTTTTACTAGACTTAACATATGTATTATGCAAAATTAGACCGAGACTTGGGACCGTATAATCTATATTTAAATTCATATTACCCAAAAAATTGAATAAAATTCTAACTTTGGAATATTAATTTCGAATATTAATTTATATCACTTGAACAGTTTCTCTTAATGCAGTCAACTTTAGATATGTTCAAGTCAACAATCATTATTCCATAGTTCAAAATATCCATTTCAGAAGCAACACAGTTCCAGTAATTCATAAAGTTTGTAACAGAGTACGTTTAATAAAAATAAAGTTCAAGTAGTAAATTATTTCCACTAGCAGTAAAATCCATACACATTCAGTCTCACTAGTCAGTGTCTTTAAGTCAAATCTTATTTGATAGCATAAGAAGGCTTTATTTAATAGCAGATATAACACCACCACCACGATTACACTGATTGGAAAAGTAATCTATCAGAACAAAAACATTCATATACAGAGTACCCAAAACAACCTTCCACATTTGAAAGGTGAATGAAACAAAAAGTATTGCAGATGGAAACTTGTTTATTAAAAAATATAAAATTGTATTGAGAACGGTTTGTAAATTAAGTGAGTCGAGAAGTTCCAAACAATGAGTTCAGCATGTAAAAAAGAAATCATCTGACTGACTTAAAAGTGTTCTACGCTGGAGAATATTAAGACTGTGAGACAGATTGTTTTGCAGTCCTAAAGCGTTCTGTCAGGAAGCATGCTGCAGATTTTGAGCTTCCTCAAGAGAGTGTAAGAACAGTTTTACTCGAAGACCTGCACTTTCACCCGTATAAAATTATGTTTGTTCAAGAACCTAAAACAGTAGATTTTTTTACGTCGTCAACGTATGTGAGAAAATCCTGCTAAGGTTTACACACATCGGTCCTACACTCTTGCCAACCTCAAGAGAAGGTAGCAGCTCTTCCACAAGATATGACACGTCGGGTCATGATAGATTTCAGACATTGTCTTGAAATGTGTATTGCTCACAATGGACAACGCTTACCAGGCGTCATTTTCAAAACACTGTTGTCATACCGATTGTATAATTTTGAATAAACAAGTTTTTCTCAGCAATCCATTTTGTTTTATTATCCTTTCAAATGTGAGAGATGTTTTTTTGGATCACCCTGTACTTCAGAAAAATAATAAGAAGAATGCTGATTATTACTAAACCAAGATTCTGTTACAGCAATAATATCAAATCAACAGTTTGTAAAAATATATTACTTTTGTTTCTCAAGCCTCGAACATTTTATACCAAATATGCAATTCCATCTTCGACTAGTTATTATTGTTCTCAATGTTAACCTGCTTTCCAGCGTTAATTGTTAAAAGTTTCCCATATAATGACCTATTAGTATACCACTATGTCACTATTCGAAGAGTCATTAATAATTCCAAAATCTGTATCAAATACTTCGACATGGAAAGATGCGTTATCATATATAGTTTAGGCACTTCTCATAGGTTACATTCGCAATATTCTCAATATCATTTTCTTCAATAGTTGAATCAAATCTTCTTACGAAAAGAACTCTTTCTCTACTTCTCACTACTAAATTAACCAAATATTAATGACGATTATTATTAATAATAATAATAATTGTAATAGTAGTATTTAATTAGTATTATGGTAGTGATGAAATTGTCAAGAGACGACCGGCATTGACAGGCATCCGTTAGGATTTTGAAAGAGAAATGAGTGTTGAAGTTGTGTGGAACAATATAGTATAACCAGTGGCGTATTTAGGGGGGTGGCTTCCGGGCTTAAGCCCCCCCGAAGCCTTACTTAGTATAGTAAAGTAAATGAAATATCTTGCAGAATTTTCACATTTCCAGGCAAAGCCCCTCCCGAAACAAAATCGTAAATACGCCACTCTGTATAACGTTTGCTAACAAATTCAGTAAAATTTATCCTGTAAAACTAGTTGCACTTGAATATACGTACAGCAGTTGAAGTTCAAATTCAAACACAAGTGCATATTATTCATTGCTTATGAACAAGAGTTAAAACAGAAAGAAAGGAGAACTAGACAATAAAAACAAATGTAGGCATGTTATTGTATGTCCTGTTTTGATGTGCAAAAATCAGCAATTTCAAGGGCAGCAAGAACAACACCCACCCTGTGGGAGACCATAAAGAAATTGGACACGTGTTTTATGCATGTGAAATATTATGCTAAAGGCTAGTAAAAAAATTTTTTTTCACTTCTATACATGTAAAAGGTTTTGTATGTAAGCGGAAGCTATATTCTCTTGTCATTGGTGGCATACACGCACATTGTTCGCTATTTTTCTTCCTCATTTTTAAAAAATGAAGAGATTTTTTTACTTTTTATTTTCTTTCAGGCTCCGTAAATGGTAGCGCATGTAACCAAGACCAAGTAGGTGGGTACTTACAAGACGAAAATAAGCTACCTGTGTAGTTTCCATATCGAACAAAGGGTAGCTTAAATTATGTTCCCAATATAGTTAACCATGCAGGCTGTAATAGTAAAATACCGTATTTGTTTTCTTCCAAGGTTAAACATTCTATTTTAAGTCATAAAGTCAGAAACATGCAAAGATAGACGTTCCATAAATATAGCTTTCATATTCACTGAGCATATGACACTACAAAATAACAAATCAGCTTATAATTGATAGCTATCCTTGGTTAAGTTGAAGATGTCTTTTCAGGCCATTGTGAGATATACCAAACAATAAAGGAAACACATTTACTTCATAAGTGCTATTATTCCTCAATAACAATAGAATGTGTTGTTATCCTTCAAGCAGTATTAAACACACATTGAAAAAAATACGTCATGATAAGAGATGTTTCGGTTTTCTTTGTAAACTTAATTGACTTCAATAACTATGCATCTGAAGAAATAGCATCTATGACACTTTCCAATAACCACAAGAAAACTTGTTTTGAAGACTGCAACATAACTATGAAGGTCTGTATTGCTGTTGTTGAAACACACATATTCTTAGGATGACCAAATTCAGGAAACGAAAATCTAGGGCAGCTCTCTCAATTCTCAAAATGATTAAATTTCGTCACATAATAAAATCTGAACAGATTGAAAATTATAAGTACCGGTGTTTATAGTATTACTACAAAGATGGATATGAACTTAGAATATTACCCATTGCCTTAACTTAATGTGAAGAAGAAGAAGCAGAAGCAGGAACAGGAGCACAAACTGAGAGCCAAGGATATTTTCCTGAACTTCTTGCCTTATTGATCATATCACAGGTTTAAATAGTGTAGTGATAAATGTTCACACAATCCATACTACTTTTATTTTAAATGTCAGTGCTGCCAATAGTGTTTTGTGAGACGAAAAAGTTTTAGAATACTTTAAATTAGGAAACATTTTGCAAAAATCGTATCAAAATATTGTATTGTGGACTCAAAATACTTCACAATGAGACACATAAGGAAACTGATATAAAAGAAAGACCCATAGGTTTTTTCCGGAGATCCTAAATAGAGTAAATAAAACGGAACAATTCGGGATTTCCGGAACAATTGGTCATCCTACATGCTGTACTTCTGCCCGTACAAACGAATGACGTCAAGAGCGTATCATGAAGCGTGAGTCGATGTTCAGTAGTATTGTTTCATGCACCCGAAGAAGATTCTCTAAACTAAGGATAATCATACTTGCTTCATATTCTGAAGACTATTTGACTGAGATTGAAGAACATAACGGATATAGCCTAATTACAAGCACAGAACTTCTAAAAGATTTATATGTTTTGTGTCTAAATATACTAGAAACAAACAGAATTTTATGCTCTCTAGAAACGGAAAGAGTACGACAAAGATAATAAGAAGCTTGGATTTAATTCAATATAATATCCTGTCATTTATGTATTGGCGATGAGTTTGCGGTTTTTTTTTTTTTTTTTTTTTTTTTTACAGTTATTATTTTTTTAATGCCTTGTGTAAGTGTAAGTGTTCTAATTTAATGCAGAGGAAAGGAAAAATATTTACAAGTGAGAAAAAAGAGGTGTAAAGTCAAAGAATTAAATCAAAATTTACAGGAGAGGAACAAAGTACAAAGGTGTCAAAAAGGTGTAAAAACAATAAAATTACTGCAGAACCAACCAGGAAGGCGGAAACCAACCTGAAGGAAGAAGCAAATGAAAGAAAAATATTTGACATAAGTATTATAATTGCTGTCTGTTGTGCATTCTATGTGTCATGCTGTGTGTATTACGAGTATTTTAAATTAAAATAAATTATACGGTACTATAAAACAAACAAAAAAAATTAAAAAAATAAAATCATGGTCTGGATTAAACTTTAGGTACCAGGCTGACAAAAATGTAAATATAGCCCCTACTCAAGCTATTGAGAATCAATAAAGGCAAAATTTAGGTAGATAGATCAAAACAAAAGCAGAGATTCCATCGAAATTGTCTGGGGGCAGAAGTGACTGCCTTAAGTCATTTTCTCAAACGCTGGCAGGGATACATGGTAGGTATTAAAATAATGTTCCTGATTTCGAATAGTAATGTGGTTTTCTCGCCAACATATATTTTTCTTGAATATAATCTCATTTTTTTCTCTCTTTCTATTGCAGAGCTGTAGTTACGTAGACGTCCACCAGGAGGCAGTTTGGTCAAAGTGAGCAATTATGGCTTCTACAGGCCACAGAGCGTTCTGTGAGCTTGATTTTCAAGCAACTAAGTCCGTTGTGGAACGTCATTTCTGTAAGAAATTTAGGATATTTGTGCAGCCAGTTGCTGCAACTGTGGTTGAATTGGATGGGCGCATAATTGCAGCTGTGATGAATATCGACCCTGACACTGAGACGAGATTGGCAGAAACTTGAATATAGACTAAATGTGTGTTGTGTAACTCGTGGATCGCATATTGAACGTCTATAGTATATTTAAAAAAAATTGTTTTTTTGAGTTGATCAATCAGTGTGTGTAATATCTGTTTACATTAAAATAATCATTCAAATCGGGAACATAATTTTGACTCACCCTGTATATATGAAGTTGGTATGCACTTTCCCTGGCAACTCTCATTATCATTCATTTAAAAGTTAGTATATTTCTCTTTTATTGAAACAATGAATGAATTTGTCAAGAAAAAGAGAAAAAAGAAAAGAACTGAATTGTTTCACACGTGAGCATTTCATATGAATCGTGAAATAGCAGAAAATACATTTCATGGTTTTTTTTTTAAATGTATTTATTCAATGAAAAAAAAACAAAGTCACCTTATAAGTGAAAGGCATGCCTTTTTTTCCCTTTAATTTAAGAAAGAGAAATTTCTTGCGTCTGGTTTAGTAATTACAAAAGTTGCATTGGTAAGACTTTCAACAATCACTAACTGTGTGAAATTGCATATAATATCTTCATCACGCCCAACTGATGCCATATCATTGTCTGTATATCAAAAGTTAACAGCTATAATTGGCTGGTTGCAAACCGAAACCACCAACTGCAATTTTTAAATATATATATATATATATATATATATATATATATATATATATATATATATATATATATATATATATATATAAGTTTCTACTTATTGTCTGGGTTAGTAAGAACTTTTTCCCTTCGTTTTAGCTTAAAAAAATAGTACCAACGTATGAGGAACAAGTCAATCTTGAGGACGAGAGCAACTTTCTTTACCAACCTCTTTTTAACCGGGAAAAATCATGACTACGTATATAATGTACGAGGAAATAAAATAAAATATTCAAATGGATTGTAAATACAGTGTGTCTCAGAAGTCCGGTATGTTGAAATTGTGCTTTTTTTGGGGGGGGGATGTGCACCGTTATTTGTAACACCACCGTTGAATAACACAAGTGCATAACGTCTATAGAAGTATTTGTAAACTGTTCAAGTATTTGGTAGAATTGTCGTATATATGCATTACCGTATATTTTCTTGTTTTTGTTCGAGAGAGCAGCGAGATTATTATCGACGAATACTGTACGTAACGCGTGAGAATGCGCCAAAGGTCACACTCCTAGCGCCTGATCGAAGCAAAAAGTATGAAGTATGACACGTTTCTTGTTGTCGTTGTTTCGAATTTAATTCCAATGTGCTTATTTTGGAATATAATTTCAGGGCAGAAAAATTAACTATCAATAGAGGAATTTTAAGAATTATCAAAAGAAAAAAAATGGATCAAAAGATTGCGATCTTGGTCAAGAATTTTAGGAATGATCAGAAAAATGCAATCTTGGCCAACAATTAGTTTTTGGATCAGGGGCCACAAAATTTTTGAACGGCTCTTAAATTAAGTTTTGGCATTTTTTACGGAATAAGCACATCATACTGTTAACTGATAGTCTACAAAAAAAAAGTATATATTCCACATCGACGAGTTTTCCCGTCAAAATTACCACATATAATTAACTATAAGCTTCATTTTATGTTACCTCATTTAAAGACTAGCATATATCTAGTACTTTGACAAGATAATAAATGCAGTTGTTAAACACGCCTTTGTGGAACCACGCCTTACAACAGGGATATATCCTTTTCTGTGCAACGCTTAAGAGTAAACAACAAGAAGATACGTTGTAAATGGTTTCACATGATTGAATTCAATGTATCTTGGCAGGCAGACGGAAGTAACAAATATATTATAGAAAAGAATTTAATGAAGTTACGTAACCTAAAAAGCAAGCCGAAAGACTTGTAAAAAGGATGTTCTATTGTCAACAATTAACGCGTACTATGTTGCAAGATACGTTTCTTTCAAGGTCACCTACGGAAGATGAAATGAACATTGTAATAGATCTATACAGAAACACAATGGAAATATATTTTGCTTAGCTTGGCTACAGAAAATATGGTAGACCCTATTCTGTGGTTTGGCACACATGAATTGTGTTTGCATCAAATTTTATCTTCAAAAACCTGTTAAAATGTATAACATAATTTTTAAAAATGTAATTGCATTAACGTTAGCTTGGAAATATGTTAATTGATACACTTTATTTCCCTATTTATCTATTCATAATATATGATACAACATAAGATTTTAAATCGGGAAAATAGGATATCGAGGTTTCATTCTCCGAATTAAGTCTTGAAGTTACTTCTGGGTTTTCCTCTCAAATTATTTCCAGAAATACTGGATGAGAGTTATAAAGTATGACAACAATTGCTTCACTTCATTATGCAGAGATTATATACACAGTGGTTACTCGCATGATCGAATAAAAGAAAGTGGTTTTATGGAATGGGTATCACAGTCACCTAATATCAAAGTCTCGTAGATTTTGTCACATTAACTTTGAAAATTGACGTACAATTTCAACACAGAGGCTATCTGAGACAGAGTCTGCTTTTTAAAGTGGTAATCGAACCATTATGTGAGTTTGTATCCGAGGCAAGTATCTGGGATCATTTGTAGAGAAAGCACGTTGATACACTCAGGTGCGAAGGGGCACCTGATCTGCAAGGGGTATACTGTTACAACCTGGAATTTGGATAATTTCCGAAGAAGTTAGTCACTGCAATAAGTGTTCTGGATCTAATACGCTGAAAATAATTAAGAGAAACATGATGGAATGTTTAAGATGTATGAGAATTGTAGGGCACAAGTGGAGCGTGATGTTCATTAATTCTCCGTGTCGAAAACATAATTTGAGGAAAAAGCTAGTGTGATCACACTATCTAAGACATTTGGCTAACAATCACAAGACCTGACTCTCCTGGGTTCGAAACTCACTCAGGGCGTGAATGTTATGTATTGTCTTTTAACCATTCATCACCATAATTCATCTCTCGTAATTCTTCTTTAGCCTGAACAACAGATATATGGGACGTTAAACTTAAAAATTAAATGAATAATCAATTATACATCTTTAAAAAGACTTTATAAGCTGTGGGCTGTTTTGCGATATATCGATATATCCATCAATTGATGGATATTTTTAAATATCGAGACATTGGTATGAAAATTTACTGATCAACATATCAATCAATAGATATTTTACAATATTTTGATTTTTCGATATATCAATCAAATTTCGATATTTTGTCGATATTGCTTTCGATACCCAAACATCGACATCAGACAGTCATACTTTACGTGTGCTGCTATGTGGAAACAAGATGAACTGAATAATGATTTTAAAGTTATAATCTAAGCTGTGCGATACTTCGATATATCGATCAATTTATCGATATTTTCGAATATCGAGATATTGATATGAAAATTTTACTGATCGACACATCGATCAATGGATATTTTACAATATTTTGATATTTTCGATATATTGACTTTTCGATATTTTGTATATATTGACTTCCAAATCTCGATATCTCACAGTCATACTTTACCTGCGCTACTATGTGGAAACAAGAATGAATAACGATCTTAAAGCTTTCAAATGGTTTCACAATGTCCATGATTTATATTAGAATCAAGAGATACAACTTGAAATTAATTGAAAGTCATGTATCAACCAAAAGGAAAAAAGCGCTGTTATTTCATGAGTAGATTAACACAATTCATGTAAATATCCATCGGACAAACAAGTTGTTACTTTCAATTAAATTCCTGACCACCTGTTAATTAGTATTATACAATATATTACACTGTATAGCATATAATATATAATGACTTAGTGTTTGCACTCTGAACTTCCGGGACACGACAGCGAGAATCTGTAGAAAAACTTGGAAGCTAATGATGTCATGCGCAACTAATAACGGTTTCTTTTCGAGGAAGTTTCTTTTGCGAAGGTTGTGAATACAGCGACAAATTCTTCACACCTATCAACTACTGCTGTGACACTTAATTGGATTTCAAGCCACAAATGATTAAGTAGCTTTTAATTTCATGTCAATGACAGGAAAATGTATAGTTCCATTTAACAAACTTTTTTTTCTTTTTTTTCTCCCTGTCAATGTTTGTTATTTCTTCTTTGAACAAGCTAAGAAGAGGAATTACTTTAATTTAAATTAATTTTTTTTTTGTTCTCGAACATTCCTAACTTTAATAAAACAAATAAATCACGCTTAATAATTACAACAGAAATGACCTAGTTTTCCCTAAGCAAGTTATTTGGTCATACAAGGTATGAGATTTTTTATTATCTTCTGTTTAATCCGTTAAAAAGACATATTATTATTATTATTATTATTATTATTATTATTATTATTATTATTATTATTATTAGTAGTAGTAGTAGTAGTAGTAGTAGTAGTAGTAGTAGTAGTAGTAGTATGCTCCCATTAACCCAGCTCAACCCCGTGAGGGACAGGATTTTCAGTGTTGACAGCATCGAGTAGCAACTGTATGGAGAATTACTTTAATTAAGGGACAGCAAGTTCTGGTATAGATAGCCAGAAATAATGGCCATGAAAGTAGGAGTTCTCATCTCTCATCATAAACTGCCTCTTGCGATATGGTTAGCGTACGCACCTTCCTGCGTGGGTCCCGGCTTCTATTCCCGCTGAGAGTTCATGTGGTTCGGATCACGTTAATCTGTAGAACCATGTCTCATATGGCCTCGGTGCTGAATAGGACGATAAACTTCAAATCAATAATCTCTCATCATCCAACTAAAACCTATGTGGTCGCCCTTATATGAAGATATACTGTATATACAGTATATGTGTATATATAAGCCCTTATATAAAGATAGTACTATTTTGTTTTCTTTATTTTAAAAAATGAGTTTAATTTTTTTCAATTTTTTATGGAAACTTTAACCATAATATTTCACAAAACTTCTGTTAAAATATAAATCATTTTGAGCAACTTTAAGGATTTTTTTTTTTTAAAAATCCAAGCAAATCATTACGTAGAAAAAAGGTTTGTGTTTGTAATATGAGCCCTTAACAAAAATAAAAAAATAACTGATTTAGAGTTTAAAAATTATCAAAAACCAATGCATAACCATTTAAGAAGTCATTATAAATACAATTTGTACAGTAGACTAGTTAATACGTACTCAGAAAATGTCATTAATATGAAGGGACAATTAGTTGTTTTCAAGATTTTTCATATAACTCAAAATTAGAGTAAGCTTATCGTTAGTGAAGATTCTTAATACATTTTATTTGAATGTTTATACAGAATAATTTTCAATTTTCAATATATCGTATTTTAAGCATTTTTAAGTAGAAATAATTAAAAATTATAATGATGCCAATTATCGGTGGATTCAATCATATCACTTCCGTGAAACTTAGCCTTGCAGCTAAGAGAAATAAAGTCTCTTATTCATCTTCCTGGAAGTAGGTCTTTTCGTTTAACATATCAGCTTATTACATACTCCTTAAAGCAAATCTTTTCCTTGATGTCGTGATCAGCAAAAATTCCTTAGCGGCCATCTGCTGTTGGTCGACCCTAAGACTGCAATCAACAACGGTTTAGCAGTGAGGCAGGAAATGGGTAACAGCTAACAGAAGTAGAAAGCATACGATGACACAACGCAAAACAGAAAAGATCCTTTTCGTGTCTTCAGTCATAACATGTGTTTTGAATGGGTTAATGCTTGTCAACTGTTTTTTAAAAAAAAGTATAAATGTAATGTATTTGATTCTGTGTAATATTTTTCTACCTGTCCAAATTTCATGTCTACTCCACAGCACATTTTATAGTGTACTTACCATTGTATACACATTTAGCCGGTTCGCCCGAACCGGTTGTTAACATTTGTCAGGTTCTCATATCCGGTTAATAAAATTAAAAGCTCCAGTACTTACAAAAAAATCCTAATTCTCATATTATTTTTGAGAATCTAGAGACAATTAAAGACATGATACATTTGTGATATGACACTTCAATTTTCTGCACCGTCTCATAAATGGAAATGTAATTCTGCCGATGTATGGACACAGTTCGTTTGTGTAATATATGTTTAGATTCCGGTCAGAAACGTAAGTTTGGCATTGAGCTGTTGGCACTCATGTAGAAGGTGCTACTGTTAATGTTCCAGTATTTTAGTTTGCGGGAAATTTTGCATCTAATCGGAAAATTGTTTTTATCATTGCTGTCATTCCGTTTACAAACAGCTTTACCAACAAAGTATAAATTCTATATGACTAAATCCTAATTCCTGTTACTACCACCAGTATCACTGCAATAAATAAATAAATAAATAAATAAATAATAATATACAAATACAATATAATATAATCATAATACTAAATTAACTTACTCTACTAACCACACAATCGGTTGTTAAATGATTTGAATAACTGGTACTAATATTTGTAGTGTAGGGCGCATAGAGAACCTGTGGCATTGAAGCCGGGGAAAATGGACAGTTGACCCTACTCACTATTTTGTGGAGTGCACTGTCACTCACATTTAGTACTCGGAACTATCGCATTCTCCTTGAAATTCCAAAGGTTTTTTTTTTTTCAGTTCCCACTTAATTGCCACAGAGGCTGGCGCTAATCCAGGGATTTTTGTTGGGAGGGGTCCAATACTAAAAGACTACGTCTATCTAGTAATGAATCAGTGTTATTCTACCCGAAAAAGACGATAAATACGAGGGCTATCCAGAAAGTAGATTACGTTTTCGTCTGTGTCCGCTAGGGGCGGGGCTAGCGCGGCCATCTTGGGGTCAGAGCGTTGCGCAGCTCAGTCGGCATCTAGCCGTGCTAGTGAGAGGTTCGTGCTGTGCTCCGTTAAGATACTGTGACGGTTTGAAATGTCTGCGTTAATTGAAAATCCCGCGAGCTGCGAGGTGCGTGCAGTAATAAGGTTTCTGACAGCAAAAAACTGTAAACCGATAGAAATCTATCGGCAGCTGTGTGAAGTGTATGGGGACAACATTATCACTGAAGGTGGAGTGCGACAGTGGGTCATAAGATTTAAAAATGGCCGAACCAATGTTCACGACGAAGATCGAAGTGGGAGACCCAGCAAAGTGACTGCCGAACTTGTCGAAAAAGTCGATGTTAAAGTCCGTGAAAATCGAAAGTTCACAATAACGGAACTTTCTTTGAGTTTTCCACAAATTTCGCGAAGTTTGTTGCACGAAATCATCAGCGAAAAGCTTGGTTACCACAAGTTTTGTGCAAGATGGATTCCAAAAATCTTGACAGAGGACCACAAAAATCAGCGAATGGCTGCAGCGTTGCACTTTTTGGACGCCTACAATAAGGATGGTGACTCTTTACTCGATCGCATCGTTACTGGTGACGAAACATGGGTAAAACACGTGAACTGTGAAACGAAATTGCAATCAATGCAGTGGGGGCACACAGGTTCTCCCCCAAAACCCAAGAAATGCATGCAAACAATGTCGGCAAGGAAGATGATGGCGACTGTTTTTTGGGACAGAAAAGGTGTGATTTTGGTGGACTTCCTGGAAAGAGGCACTACAATAAACGCTCAAAGGTATTGCCAAACTCTGCAAAACCTCAGAAGAGCAATTCAAAACAAGCGCAGAGGAATGTTGAGCTCTAAGATCTTGTTGATTCACGACAACGCCCGGCCCCACACGGCAAATGTCACGCGTGAAGTTCTTGAATCTTTTCAGTGGGAGTTGTTTCCTCATCCGCCGTACAGTCCCGACCTGGCACCGAGCGACTTCCACCTATTCCCAGCAATGAAGAAGTGGCTGGCTATGCAGCGTTTTGATGACGACGAACAGCTGCAAGAAGAGGTAACGAAGTGGTTGAAGTCGCAGGCGGCCGAATTTTTCGACGAAGGAATTTCCAAGCTCGTACATCGCTACGATAAATGCCTTAATTTGAATGGTGACTATGTCGAAAAGTAGTATTTGTGTGTGGCTTTCATCTGTATATAATAAAATTTGTTTCCTATACTTTGTTGATTTTTTATTCCAAAACGTAATCTACTTTCTGGATAGCCCTCGTAGCCTAATTGTCAAGTACTGTCATTCATATTCTCAGAAAAAACTATAAAACCACATTGTTTTAATAATAATAGAAAGAAAAAGCCTTCAGATAAAGTGTAAGAAGATCAAATCTTTAAGCTACATCAACCATTTCTCTGCTAAATAAATATAGTCTTATTAAGAATATATGCAAATGTATGCCAAGTTACCAAGTACTTGGGGAGGTACGAACTCGGTGGCTCCCCCGCGTGAGTGCACCTCTGCGCAAAGAAATAGGTTATAAAAGCGACTGAGTATCGCTCTCTGTGACATTCTTTTATCTAGCATACAAAAGGTGACTTTTGCTTTTTTTTTTTTTAAGGAACTAGAAAACAACAAAATTTTAAAATTTTGGACAGTCTTGAAATTGCGGCAACTATCTCCACAATCCAATCTTATTATTGTTACCAACTCAAGAACTGAGGGAGTTTACATGTCGAAAGCAGCTGTAATTAACATGTTTCTACCTCCTAGGGATATAAGGGCGAATGACTGGTCAAGTGAACCTTTTCCTGAACTATGCCTATGATTCATTATTTTAGATTGGCATGGGAATAAAAATAAGTGCCAAACTTCTGTTTATTACTTTGATTTTACTTCTTCTTCTCAAAGATATATTGAGGTGTGTCTCTTTGATGGTGTTGTAAGAAAAGTATCAAAGTTGTCGTTAGGCCATTTATTTCCTAGTATAGATATAGTACAGATATATCTACACAACACCTCAAAGTTTTTAATTTCTGATCTAAATAATTTTTGAGGTTATGTTAAACATAGTCAAGGTATAATTAATAAAAAATTCGTCTGATCTAAATATTTTTTGAGGTTATGTTAAACATATTCAAGGTATAATTAATTTTGAAAATTCGTTATGTTTCACCACAAATTAGTAAAATTATAATAACAAGTTCTTGAGTTCCTTCTCTACAAATGACCGGCACATTTTCATATATATATATATATATATATATATATATATATATATATATATATATATATATATATATATATATATATATCCATTCCTTTAATAGAAAAGTATCAGAACTCAAAGATGGTCCTTATTGTCATATGATGTTAAAAACAGTCCTGAAGGTTACGAGAGTTTTGTGTAAAAGCATCGCAGGTGAAGGCACACATCTACCGCCCCTTTCCAGGAAGCAATTGTAAGATTTGTTCATCCATATTAATGTGCACCATTGCAAATCTTCAATTCACTCTTCTGATAAGTTCACGATTTTAAGTTGTTATTTATGTGCCCATATTCATTTACAGCAGTGCCAGTCTTCAACTCTTTTCCAGAAAAGTTGATGATTTGGAGTCCTGACACTTCTCTATTAAAGGGACGTATATACCTAGCATACTGAAGTGATGAAACCATTAATGGCAATCATTTGATAGTCTCTCGGTAATCGTTATGTCAGAAGTATAGTTTCATGTGGGACTGGTGGGACATCTATAATGATCTGTACAATATATGGGTGAGAGTGATTTACGGGTAATTTCGTTGCAAAAGTTCGAGTAGGGATATAAAACTGCAGAAACGCATCAAAACGTAGTGAAGGCATGGAATTAGACTCAAATTCAGAACAGGTGGTTTGGAAAATTTTGTGCATAGAAGCAGTGTCTCCAAGATGATGATGGTGGCAATAGGATACGCAATTCAAGAACGGCTACGACACTTTAAAGGCATTTTGGAAACAAATTCACGCACTAACCGTGAGGAAATTTTTGTCCGTGAGAGACAGTACAGCCTCTCTGTTTCAACAAATTTTAACCTATTAGCCAAATAGGGAAAATGAAAAATTTTGAATTAGGTCCCTCAGAAACAGATTGAGCATCAGATGGACATATGCGGGGAACACTAAAATAAAGATTAACTCAATCGTATTGAGATGTGTGATGAGGAGTGGATCTTATACTATAATCTCAAGTCAAGTGGTTGAATGTTGGTGGAGCTCCTTCAAAATTTCCAGAACCAAAAGGGTTTTTATATAAAATTTTGCTGTTACTTTGAGGATATCGTCCATTATAAGTTCTTTCCTCCTTTTGAAACTATTATCATTTAACAAACTGTTATGAAATTGACGAAATGCTCTGGAAATTTTGTAAAGATAAATAAATAAATAAATAAATAAATAAAGTGTTTGGTTGATAGAAGTGTCCTAATCTTGCAAGACAACGCTAAATTACACATAGCAAAACTGATAATGATCCATCATTGGAAACATCCCGCATTCCATAGTTACATCTTGTGCGAAGTTCAAGGAGACAATGCAAATGAAAGATGATGGTGTAATAGAATTGGTGTGATGAATATAAGTAAGAGGGAAGAGGAAAATAAATAAAGAGAAAACACGAAGAGGATACAATTACCACATGGGGACATACTAAGCCATATTTCGAAGAGTTCTATGTACTAATCTACCGTATGCTACTTTATAACTAAAATTTTATATCTCAAGACTCTAATTTCACTCTAATATTTTTAACAAGGTTTAAAATAAATGTGTAATAATTTTTGTAAACTTTTGAAAATGTATCATAAGCTTTTGTATGTATTATGCTATTCTTACAAAAATATTATACATATAGTGTCATATTCAAATGGCGTTGAGCTAATTGAAAGAAAACTGTAAATATGTTATAAATACAACTAATAAGATTTAAAATAGGACTTTATTTTAAAATAAATATGTTTGTCAAATGAATATTACTGTTGAAGTCTGATCAAGCTGTTACACAAAAATATTCATTGTCTTTTTGAATTCATAACAAGAGTTACTGACCTTTTTAAATATATGTTTTTATGACTAATATTTTTAATAAACTTTATTTCCCACAATAAAGAAGTGAAGTCAATTTGTTAATCACTCTTGGAAAGAGAAAAGGGAAAAGGATAATAAATAAATGACTTTAATAAACAAACAATGATGTGGTAATAATACTTTTATGTTTATTTATGAACATAGGAAAAAGGTAGTTTAAGTTCCAAATGAAATAATATATTTAAAAATATATATATGATGAAAACACAAAATATTTTATATATAGCACAAGGTGGGAATTATTATAAATATGTGAGTGTGAAAGTTTCGGGAGTTGTTAAATATATAATTAAAGTAGTCAAACACAAAGCAGTGTTGTAATTATAGTGGTTGCAGAATTTTGAATGAAATACAAGAATTCCCAACACTACAAATAGTTGAACACCCTCATCAGACTTCAATTAAGTGAGATTGTAGTGTTACGTTCCACGATTATGCTCTTTACGCTAAAGGAGATTAATAACCAACGAAAGTGAAATACTCGATGGTATTAAAATGTGGAAAGAAACTGGAGAATATTGGGAAAACCCACGGATGTGATGTTATTTACTACAAGCTCATATTGCCTGGGATCGATCCAGAGTTCCCTCGCACCAGAGGTGAGCGTCATATTACTGGAGGCTATGTGCCCCCGTCTCTCCAGACTTCTAGTTCCTTTTTCTGTATTAAGTGATTAAGATTAACAATATAACAATTGAATATTAAGCCGTTTCATACAGTATTAAACTAGCTTAATAAACTATATTTGCTCGAAGATTTATTCTATATGACGGATGAACTTTAATGTCCCATAATTACGACATGATCTGCACCCTCAAATATCTTAGCTACAACAAAATGTCTAAATCCGCTAATTCATCTATTTACTACTAATTTGTCAACTTCTATTGTTGTTATTATTATTATTATTATTATTATTATTATTATTATTATTATTATTATTATTATTATTATTATTATTATTATTATAACTGGAGTTTGCTTACTTCTGTTTATCCTGAACACTGGAAAATGGTTGTTGTTGTTCCTATCCCTAAAACTGATGGGAAAAATTTAACTGACTATAGATCAATTTCTCTGTTGAGTATCATACCTAAGGTTTTTGACAAATTGATATATAATTATATGTTTAATCATATTTGTCCTAACATTACTATGGATCAACATGGTTTTGTGAAAAATAGATGAACCACAACCAATTTGACATGTTTTATGGCTGATACTCTTTCTACTCTTAACAATAATGGTCAGATCGATGTAATTTACTCCGATTTCTCTAAAGCCTTTGATAAGCTACCACATGACATTTTAATTTATAAATTAAAATCCTATGATCTTTCCATTTTATTTATTGCCTGGTTAGTATCGTACTTGTCCCAAAGAAAGTTTGTTGTTAGGTATGAAGGTAGTCTTTCCGATATATATAACATTTACTCCGTGTTCCGCAAGGATCAAATTTCGGACCACTTCTATTCCTTATGTTTATTAATGATATAACTGAAAATTTGGATTCTAAATATTTGAGTATGCAGATGATCTCAAAATCTACAAAACCATTGTAAATTTGGATGATTGTTTGGTGCTTCAAAATAATATTAATAAAATAGTATTTTGGTCTAAAAATAATGTATTACCTTTAAATTGTAATAAAACCTATTCAATGAGTATTTTTAAAAATATCCAATTTACTTTACTTATAATATAAATGATACTCCAATTAGAATTGTAGATGCTATAAAAAATTTAGGTATTGTCTTTGACAGCAAATTGCTTTTCAAAGACAACATCTTGAGAATATAACCTCTAAAGCGAGAAGGAATCTTGGCATTCTGAAATGGATGTCCAAAGATTTCAACTCTGTCAAAACCTGCCTTATTCTTTATTACTCCAACGTTAGAAATTATCTGGAATATTGTTCAATTATATGGAATAGAAGTACTTATTATATATCTAGTACTGTACTTTGGAGACGATTCAAAATTTTTTCCTTGCTTGGTTACACTGGAAGTTTAAGTGTTATAAAGGTATGACCAGGGGCGGATCCAGGACGGACTTTTGGGGGAGGCGGTCTTCGGTAATACTGCTACTTTTAAGAGCTCCAAACTTGTTATGGTTGGGTTTATTTATATATAAAATAAGAAAGTTTCCTCTTGTGGGGGGGGGGGGGGCTATCGCCCCGATCGCCCCCCTCTGGATCCGCCCCTGGGTATGACGTTGGATGGAGTTAGGTTATCGTTGGGTATGTTAAGGTTGTATGAAAGAAGGATTATTCTGAATCTTAAAATGTTGCATTCAATTCTCCACGGTAACTTGAATTTGTTATCAATGATAACTTTGTATGCAGCCAGTTATCATATAAGAAATCCGAAAATATTTCAACCTATCCAATCCCACAATGATGCACCCTTGTATAAAATCTTATCAGTGGTCAATGATTTTGCTAGTGTTATTGATATTTTTAATATAATTTTAGTATTATTCAAAAATAGTTGTACAATCATTTAATAATCAGCTGAAAGTGTTACTTTCTTTTATATAAGAGTATATTTGTTTTATGTATGATTCTTGTATTTTTTCTCTCCTGTGCATGTATGGTTTGTACTTTATTTTATATTATGTTTATTTTTACTACTTGCATGTTTTATTTTGGAAATTGTAAGTGGGCAGATCAGTCTGTAATTTCCAGCATGCAATAAATTATTATTATTATTATTATTATTATTATTATTATTATTATTATTATTATTATTATTATTATTATTATTATTATTATTATTATTATTTCAATTTCAGAGTATGTTCATTGTTTATCCGGTTTATTATCCAGATGCAGTTGTAGTGAACAAATCAAAATCAAGATAATGGAGTAATTAAAAGTAGATTGCTCTCGAATGTGCATACTACTGTCATTGAGGAAATTAAACCTGAAAATCAATAAGAGTATAATTGCCAGGATTCGAAAGTTTGTCATTAAAAAGATCGCTACTGAGGGTGTTCTAAAAACGAAAGGAGATGAAGAAGATTTTTCGAATATAAAGAAACAAGCAAACTGCTGAATTGAGCAAGTTGCATGCGGCAGAAACCCGAGAGGGAGGGGGGAATCAATATGATCTCTGGCGGAATTCGTCTCTCTGGTTTTAAAGTATTATAACTTCCAAAAAAGATTTAAATATACTTTTTGCCTTGCGTCAATATTTAGATGACATATTAAAGATTGTATTTTGGAATAATCCATTGCCATCTTTTAAAAATGTCGTCCACAAATCCCAAAATTAAATATTCTCGATCCATTTACTTTATGTTCAAAGTCAAATAACTTTGGAATTGCTTCATGTAGGTGAAATTACCCTGAAATAGATGTTGGAAAATTTAAGACCTTTCGAATGAGATATGTGTCATTGCCGTATATTTGAAAGTATTGCAACTAGTCTATTTTATGTAATGGTAAGTGTAGTACGTTACAGTTTTGGTCCTTTTGTGGACAGAACTGGACTTCAGAATGATCTTTTCGGTGAGAACGTGCTTCCTAAGATTTTTGTTTGAAAATATGTGAAGAAGATTGTGGATGCTCACATAAAATCGAGATCGATTCTTTTAAAGCATTTTGTTATTTCAAAACTCATATGAAAAGTAAGGCAGAGATTCAACAGGAAGTAGATAACATTATAAGGGATTTGCAATATTGTCGGATAACGAATTAGTGAAGAAAAGTCATGAAAACAGGACACAGATATTGGTTTGTAAACAGGACACAGATATTGGTTTGTCTTTATATTGTTTCGAAAATGACATAGTTTGGAGCTGCAAATTCACATGGCAGTCCAATGTCCAAGGCTACATACCAATATATGGAGATGATAGATCTTATGGTTCTTATCTTATGATTCTTATGACCATTCTGTGAGAGCTGCTAATGCTTGCTGCTTCGCTTTAAAGTGTTTGAAGAATTCGTGAAGTATTATATCTTTGCTCTTGGCCTAACCAATTATTAAAGCATGATATCGTAGTACTTGGCCGAAATGGAGCAGTTAGAATTGAAGTAACCAGGTGTATGAGCTGAATTCCTGAAAAGGAATTGGAGAGTTAGTAAATCAGTCATACCATTTTGTGGTTTGAAATCTGATGAGACACTTGAACAAGAAAAACAGAAACATAAAAGTTTTAGGAGGCATCAAAAATATAACCTAGAAGAAAAACGTACTAATAAAATTCTTCTTGACTCCTTCTGAACTGGTTAGAGTATCAGATGAAGCCAAAATTATGTTGAGAATGAAAAGAGACCATATAAACAAAGATGATTAGCTTTCAGTTTCAAGATTGTTTCAAGTCCTCAGATTAATCTGAGACGAGAGTATAGAATAGTGTGAAATTTCACTAATCCCATGACGTAAGACGGCAATGAACTGATAATTTTCATACAAAAGTCGTTTAATTAATTTATTTATTTAATATTGAGATTGTGGTACAATGACTGAGAATGGATTTGAATTATTTAGGCAGTTCAAGGAGGATAGAATCGAGCAACAACGGACAAATCCTTGGAATAGTATGAAGAAAGTGAGATTGAAACTTTGTAAGTCTGCTTGGAAAACAGTGAACATAAAGGAATATGATACCGTCCTACAGCTTAAAGCTGATGATTCCTCGTTTATAAGAATGCTTATTGCTCCAAGACAGACATTGATCTAGAAGATTCGCCTAGATTGTATGAATTTTCACTAGTTCTACTTTCACTGTTTCACCTGGTGGATGGATGGAGGATTCAAGTAAGAGTGATCTATGAAAATTGTACAGAATGTTGGCAAAACTACACAATAGGATAGGAAACCTACAAAAGATTTACTACTCCAGAAAGATGATAATATCTTTCCAGAAAGTTGGCAGGAGAAAAAAATCAGAAGTGAAAGATGAGGAAAGAATGGGACTTAAAGATATTGATTCAACACAGCCTATACTTACTAGCATTGGAGTACCAATCATTCAAAACAAAATGCTTCCTCTTACCTCTGTGGCTATTCTTGATGGCATGGCGGAACTTCAAGATTTGAAAAAAACAAGCACATGTGAACACTTGTCTCAATTTATCCACGGAACTCAGCAAAAGAATAAAGTTAACAATTTTGAAGTATGATTAAACTAACCTTATTATTGATACATGCGGAGGTAAGTCAGTAAAGATTTCAATGGAAGAAAACAGCATGAAACAATCCGTCAATCGAATACACTATGTCTGACTCTGCCTATATAAAAGATGTCACAATGAAAAGTCTTCTATCCCATCCAAAAACCAAAGGTGCACTAACTGCTTATCTTTCAGAAAAGAATCTATATGCAAACAAGTTGAGAAAACAATTAATTGCCAGCTGAGGATAGAAGCAAAATGTTCACAAGGAAAGGACATCACTCATGAAAACCAGTTACAAAAATAACACTTCACAGTCTTTATGCAGCATCTCAAGGAGCATAGATCATCCACATAACCCAATATACTGATGTCCTTGTTCTTGTTCTGTGTCTTAACTGCAGACACGAAGTTTGTCACAGGAGTTGGAGCTAATAAGATGATTGGTATTCTTATTGTCCGTTACTTGGGTTTCATGCTATCTCAGAATATGATATTACTGGGATATTGTCAAGTAAGTCAAAGAATATATTTTTGAATTTGGAAAGCATGTGGGAGTTAAGATACTTGAATCTCTTGAGAAACCTTGGTTATAGTCGATTCAGTGAAGATGACGATAGAATCATTGTGAAGTAAATTTGTCATGTTTATGTGCCTACCATGATCATACTAGTAAACTGATCATCATATTAGTAAACTGGTGACTATTCACGAAAAGGCACATACAAGACTCAAGTTCTCCTCCATCTAGAGCGACGCTTACTACTTTCATTAAAAGGGCTAACTTTCAAGTACTGGAGGGAAACATGCCGGAAAATCACATCCAAATCTGCCAAACCCAACAGGTTGTGAATGGAAAGAAGAACATAAGGATGAACAATCTTTTCATCCTTATTTTCTTTTTCCCAGGTAATGCAATGTGCACATTACTTTGCGCTCTAGAGTCTGTGTTACAGCTGATTCGCTGTGATTTCGAAAGAGGTCAAAGTTCTTTGTCATGTATATGTCGATCCCGGTCTCTGCGATGTGCGAAACTATATCTTTGTGGTGGAGATGAAGGTAAGTGTGTTAACGGCGACTTACAGTGGAAAGATTCAGAAGATAACAGTTATGAGACTTTCAAATGACGTAATATCTTAGTATGACCTTTGTTCTCTGAAATAATGGAACCAATTGTTGCCATAATAAACTGAAGAAAACAGACAGTAAACTGTGTTGCGTCCATATGAAGTTATATCTTGGTTTCCTCACGTGGGTCTTTTGGTACTTTTATTATATTACTACGTTGGCATAGAGGAATATCTTGAAAATTAGAGTTGTTACTTGGAATTTCACCTTTCTCAAGGTTTTAGAATAATCTTTCTGCATCTACTTTAGAAGCTATGAAGTTCTATACTTACCACTACATAAAATAGACTAGTTCCTTTACTTTTAAAGATACAAGAATGATATACATCTCATTCGAGACGTCGTAGTAATAATTAGAGCTGTAAACAAAGTGAAGGGGAGAGATATTTACCAATCAATGCAGTATTCTTTCATGCTGTTCCTAGGCAACCAGGGTCACTGATCGCTAAACATAATTTTGTGAAGCAAACACATAAGGTTTCAACCTCGCAACAACATTTTTCCACACAGCTCAGAAATTACTCAGAAAGAATATGTTCAAAAATTATTGTTGTATTATTACAACAGCTCATATAAGTAATGATACCAACTTTCCTTTAACACTTTTGTGGGCAATGAGAAGTACGCTTCCCGCCTAAGGAGTTTAAGTATGTTCTAATTTACTCACAGGAAACCACTATTTCCATTATAGTCATGCGTGTTTTTTTTTTTTCACTAGGAGAATCGGGATTGCACTCGAAAAATGATTTCTTTATGTTTTATTTTATTTTTATTGATTTATTGTTTGAGGTTGTGTTGTTGCGTCACATGAAAGAGGTATTGTCCTATCATTTCTAGAAAAGTGGCCCATGAAGAAGTTAAAACTCAAATTAAAATTGGAGGAGAGAGTATGAGCTTTGAATTAGGATAGGACAAGATCATGGAAGGAGAAAGACCATCAAATTAAACCAGAGGTTGTCAACGAGCACTTTACATTTAAAATGTGTAGCAAAGTGGATATTAATACAGGACTTCTAAAAAAATCCATTCTTAAGTAATAGAAAGCAAACATTCTCTTTGCTTCTCTTGCTTTATCTCTTCGCTGATTGTAGTTCGGAATACATACAACTCCGATATTTGTTGTGAAATTACGGATTCTATGTTGCGGAAATGCTCAGTAGACTACTACATAGTGTTAGTACTTTATAGAAACTATAGATTACACTATAATAATAATAATAATAATAATAATAATAATAATAATAATAATAATAATAATAATAATAATAATAATAATAATAATAATAATAATAATAATAATAATAATAATAATAATAATAATAATAGAATCAAAACAAGTGTGTTGCGATGTCGTTACGTTGAGTAAAATATGTAGTCGGTCAAAAAAGTAGGAAACTGCTGCTACAATCTATGGTTGTAGAATTTCAAAGTGAAACTTCATTTCTGCCAAATAATAATAAAAACCAGTTAAATTAGTAATAGACTTTTCTACAGCCATGTTAATAAGGAAACCCATTCTAATATTTACTCTGTAAGAATTCAAATATTCATCTTTAAACTAGTAATTAAAGTTCAGAACAGATACTCGAAAGTAGAAGGTACTCTATATTTGGGCCAGGCCCACGGGTAGTACAGCTTTATACTTCCATGACCTGGGTATTGACACGAGATGATGTGTATTAAGATATTGTGAGTGATTTTGTGTGGTGAGCATGTTAGTCAAAGAACGTAACGAATAATAAATGAGAAATCGTGAAATTTGAAATGTTGTCCAATTTTGTCCAATATTTCCTTACTGCTACAACTACATTATCTGGTATGTGGAATTAAATAACACTGATTCAGCAGGAAAGGTACAAAAAAGTTATTAAATTTTAATTGTGTAGCCAATACTAAGACTATATGACACCAGATTTAGGAAATATTACTCAAAGTGGGATGTGAATCATTAGTCGTGTTTTATACAAGGTTTGATAGTTGATACGCCCACTGAGAACTGAATCCACTGACAGACACACATAGAAAGCGCAAGTATTAGTCACTTAGATATGAATAGGTCCGCGACCTCCAATAATTTCCCAGTCAGGCATGCACTGAAAAAATAAAAATTGCAAACAACAGGCTATAAGATGATATTACTTAGACATTTTTAATTTTCACACAATTTATTTCGAGACTATCGAGACGAGACCAGAGTAAGATCAAGCCTTGGCTATCGAGACCGAGTTCGAGAGAAGCATCTGTTGATCGAGACAAGACAGCGATTTTCGATTCGAGAAAAGACCAAGATCAGATATTTATTTATCAATCGAGACGAGACCGAGACTGTATGAAATCTCGTCTCGTTCCAATATCATCCCTAATTCATTTATTTCTTCATTTAAAACGCGTCTGTTTTGCCGTCAAATTCTATAATTTCTTTTGACATTAAAGATTGAGTGAAACACTGTTTTCTTTTTATACTAATTAAATATTCATGATTTATTAATTAATCACGTAACACTATGGAAATTCAGTAATAACTAGCTTAGAAAAGAAAACTTGTCAAGCATTGTAACACAGAAAAGGCTCAAGGGTTATTCAAGGATTTTAGAAATAAGAAACTGTGAAAGAAGAGAATATGAAAAATAAAAAAATAAAAATCCTTTTGGAAGAGAAATCGAGAATATATGCATATTTCGTTTCATGGGAGTGAATAGAGAAGAAAGCCCACTGTATCTCCTTGAAGCATCCAGTAGGCGTGGGAAAGCGTCAAATACCTGATGTGGATAGTGTGAAGGATGTAAGTAATAGCATACCAAGGAGATCTGTGTGGAAAGTGCCTTGAGGCAAAGGAGTTTTGCATATTACATAATCCCGCGTGGTGTTTTCTATGAAACACGTAATGAAATGTTACCAAACACGGAAGGCGATTTATCAATAACTCTACCAATAATGAGACAGATATTATGAGTATTGTTTGTATCTTAATAGAGCATTTATTGTGAATGCGAGACATTTGGTTGTATCATATGAAGGTGGCAATATAAGGAAAAGCGTAGGTTTAGATGTACGAGAGGTACATATTAATAATGCTTGCAGAAGCCTTTCTCTCTCTTTCCCTAGTAAAACGGTTGAGTATTATTTCCTATCGAAATTGTGGTAGGTACTCCCTTGTCGGAAATAAATAAATTGTGCTTCTGAAGGTCATCTTCATTATCATCGTTACTACTATTTTAAAGAATGGGATAATAATAATAATAATAATAATAATAATAATAATAATAATAATAATAATAATAATAATAATAATAATAATAATAATAATAATAATAATAATAATAATAAGGTTATGCTTCGAGTTATCAATGATTAACATGATTTAGGGACGTATGCGAGACATACCGTAGTCATAGAAAAAAACAACTTTTTTATTAGAAATCTAGACATCGATAATTCCTACACCAATATTCTTAAACATTTTGTTTATGATGAAATTAAAAGAATTGAGTTTCGGAGAATGATTTTAATGCATGTAATAATAATAATAATAATAATAATAATAATAATAATAATAATAATAATAATAATAATAATAATAATAATAATAATAATAATAATAATTGGTAGAAAAGTTTTAGAGAAAAGGACGGAAGTGTACAAGTAAGTAGGACGTCGATAATCCGAACGTCAAAAATCCGAACACGATCCCTAGAAGCTTTTTACATTTTGTCTTATCGCTAGCGATAAACAAACAATTGGGTTTTGCGTCGGCGTTGTGTGAAGTCAATGTTTTTTACAAAAGTTCATTCATATGTAATTGTTTGTCATATATATTTTTATTTTCCCTTAGTTAAGTTAAGTTTTAAGTGTTAGAAGAACAGTGTAATTTAGTGTACGAATAGGTTCTTCAGAAACATTAAATGTAAGTAGCCTTAGGTACGGTATTGTGATTTCTGTATGTATCGATAAAAGAGCATACCGTACAGCATGTTTAAGCCTAAATGGCCTTTTCTTGGTCATTTTCGAAAATCCGAACTACCTGTGGTCCCAATTAGTTTGGATTTTCGACTTCCTACTGTATATAGTGTTTGTTGGTTTAGAGGAGGCTTTCGAATGCTTGAACTTGGTAATTGTGATGCGAGTGCTAAAGAAAGTAGAATACATGATGAAACGACAGACAGTAATAACAAAGAAGGGTGCTCACTAACATCGTTTATAATATATCTGGAAGAAGATACACTGAGGAAGATGTTGCGAGGCTGACTAGGAAAGATTATATATTTTAGATGTTATTTTTCACTCCTTCTCATCTACCATGCCGATGGGGGCTGAACTTAGACTTGAGCGTTCACCTCTGGTGCATGGGGTCCGTGGTTCGATCCCAACTCGCGCCAAGTGAACTTTGTGGTAGACAGTGTGCGCGTGAGTTTTCTCGGGTTCTCCCGTTTCCTCTCACTTTCTTCATTCCACTATTTTATTCATTTCTCATCATCACCGTCTCCTTTAGCCTAGCCGGCATAACCGTGGAACGTAAAACTTGAAGAATTCGTTTTTCTTTTTTCTTTTTCTTTTTTCTTTTTCTTTTTTCTTTTCTTTCTTTTTCTTTTTTTTGTATGTGAACTTTTGGCAGTGTCAATATTCTCTGTGTAGAATAAATAACGACAGGTAACGCCTTCAATGCTGACCCGGACTGGGGAATTGTTCACCGAGAAAAATCCTGCCTTGCAAAGAAGAGTTGAAGATGCCGTGCTTTGCTGAGGAAGACGCCGTGATACACCGGGAGACTTTGCGGTGTTAACAAATGTGTGGTCATAAGTAAAGAAAAAAAACTACTCTTATTAAAAGAGTATCATTAGAGAAGAGATGTTGTGTTTAATAAAGATTAAGTTCTACAACACATCTTCGCATACCGCTTCCTGAAGAAATAAGCATTGTTTTCAGTCGGCTAGATCCCTATTATGAATCAAGATTCGCTCTGGCCATATGGGTTGTACAGCCCTTGGCGACAGTCGGCTGACGGGAACGTAATATTATCTCTTTGGGATAGCATAGAGAGGCACGTTACACAACTGAGAGAAACCTTTCCCTTGATCTAACTGAACCAGAAGGTCGGCCTTTTTTAGAGCCATGTCACGTCCACCAAAGAGAACACCCACTAGAAGACAGCCAGGTGAAACTGGACCAAACTGGATTTCAAGCAGAGAAGTCCACGGAAGCGGAGGACACATCTATACTCAAGAAGATAGCATCGACGGCCAAGTGAGGGAGATGTATGAACAAGCCCAGAGTGGCACAATGGACGTTGAGGCACTATGAAGACTCCTCTAATGTGCATCAAACACGTATCCAGCAGATACACACAAGATGACGTGAAGGAAATCATTGGCAACAGGATGCACTACAAGAATTCCATGTAACGAATGATGGGAGTAGGGTCAAGGTGTACTTCAAGTCAGAAACTGGACGAGACATCTTTCTCAAGATCTTCCGATTAAGGTACTTTGGTTCAACTGCAGTGATACAAGAGCTACGGAAGCCAATATGGAGCAATGAGGAACCGGAAGCCTCCCAAGTTACAAACCAAGAAGACACCACAGACGCTGAACACCGACAAACCGGCTCTTACGAGGACCACCCTCCCAAAGTTCCAGAATAGTCAAGTACACAAGAAGCCCTGAATGCCAATGAAAACCAACTCAATTTTGCTCGCAAAAATGAAGAAAGAGAATCTGAAAACAACAAGGAGGAGGACGACTTCCATAGTAAAAGCTGAGGTGATCTCAGAGTGACCTCTGTGACTATCGTTGCTGAATTTTCCCGCGTTTTAACGTAAATAAAGACAACAGTCATTAACATGTCTGCAACCAGTTCTTCTCAATCTACCATCAAACCACCATCTTTGTTTACTTCAATCAACGCTGAAGAACTTCTCACACCTAAAGCACTTCACTTTGCATATCGACAAGCTTATGAACAACGGAATCACAAAATGTGTTTTGAAGTCATCTGCCTTGGCCTATTACGCCAGACTCCTTTTAATGATATCATCAAAGAAATTCTGCTATTGTCGGAAACCGCTGTATTACTCAAGATAAATCAGAAAAGTTCTTTCAACTCTCAACCTCCAGTTGTAATGAGTTTCACAGCAGAATCGACCAAAGTTCCGACAGGATCTCCTTCTTCCGGAACTAAACATCTTCCGGAAACATCAGACGATGGTTTTCAACCTGCCAAACGGACATGTCGCCAGAGCATTCTCTTCCATTACCATCAGTGACAACATCCAACAAATATTTGGCCCTTACAAGTGACGAAACATCTGAGGACTCAATGATATTACTCCCACCTTTACTAAAACCTGAATTTATATTTATGATTGCCCTTATTATCAGGGATATGCACTGACTGACACAATCAGTAAGAAGTGTCGGGAAATTCCAACTTTCTTATTTATGAAAGGGTATCTCAAGATTAAGTGTTCTAACCAGGAAGATAATGCAACTATTCAGAACTCTGTGCTGCATAAAATCTCCAGTACTCCACGAAAATACGGAAAAAGCAAGAAACAATTAAAGCGGTTATCAGAAACTTACCCATGGATACCAGGATCACTGACATCATTAAAGCACTCCAGGACAAAGGCTTTCCAGTCCTCACTGTCATTCAATTATCTACTTCCAACCAAACTTCAGGACAAGGGAAGACTTCTTTCACTTTTTCTAGTGACACTAAATAAGACTATATGTGCATCTACAATTTTTAAAGAAGATCTGTTACTTTCCATGAAGATCCGGATAGAGCCTTCACAAAAGAAAGCTTACCTTCAATGCTGTAGATGCCAACGCTTGGGCTATGGCCAAAGCACCTACCAAGCACAGCATCGCTATGCCAAATGTGATCGTCCTCATTGGACTTATGAATATCCTAAAACAGACCGGAATACTCCCGCTAAGTGCGTAAATTGTCAGGGGGACCACGCTGCCAATTATTCAGGCTGCCCTCGAATCCAGGCGATCATTCAGAACAGGACCAAGCGGACCAATTTATTAATCCGGCCAATACCCTGCACATCCAGATCTCGGACGTCTTCCCTCATCTCTCCAGCAGATCGGTCACATTGGCCTTCTTTGGTGAACTCACAAGCTACACCTACCTCTTCACAAGATCCTCCAATTTGGAAGAAACCAGTCCATCCTGAAGATCATATATCTACCTCAGCAGATGATCTCACTCCCCTGAAGGAACTCCTTCAACTGCTTAAGGACTTCAACATTTCACGCCTAATGGGCATCTTACGCAAGCACATTCCGAAATTAAAAGACGCAAACGACATTTTCACCAAAATATCCATATTTCTCGACATGATATCAGAAATTTACAATTAAAATTCACTGCCCATGTACAGGACCAAAACTCTTACAAGAGCCATCTCATTGGTCACAGAGGCCACCACTCAAGGAGATTCATTCTACCATCAGCGTCCAATCTCTAACTCCAGCCAGCGACCAATCAACGATTAGCACAGTTTCACCAGAGAACATCACTATTTCATTCTGCATTTCAAATAGCCACAGAATCAACGACAGTTGCTGTATTTGGCGTTCATTCAATGAAGTTACCACAGATGCGTTTCAGCCCGAAACTTCAATTCAATTAAATTGTCATAACAGAGAGAGAAAAAAACTTCTATGTAGTTCAGAGAAGAAGCAGGAGGAAGACATCCACAGATATGAAACAATCAAGTCAAGATGCTAAACCAAATCTCACACAAGAAGGAACAAAACTCACATAGGGGGAGACCACCAACACACAGGTACACAGGTAAAAACCACACATACACACTGGTGGAAACCAACAAACAGATGAAAACCAAACTCATGCAAGAGAAAACCATAAACTCCGGCCCTTCTCAGGACCACCAGGAACTTCCAGCTGCCAACAAAGAACGAGAAACCAAGAATCAATCAGATGTCAAGAGAGAAACATCAATGAGCCAATCAGAGGCCAGGAAAATCCACCAAGGAACCAACCAGGAAAGAACAGTGAAGACAAAAGTACAGCACAGCGGCTACAGACACTATCCAATCAGAAACGAACACCAGAACAAAGAAGAACCAATCACCCAGCTCCACCAAGAACCAGAAGAAGAAGATGTCTCCCATGTTTACATGCGTGATAAAAGGCTTTTCCATAAAAAAGGAACTTAAGGATCTTGAAACTGAGCTACAGAAACAGAACATCAAATTCAATAATCTTATCAGAATTAGCTCAGAGAAGGGTTCCACACAACTCAGGCAGTTCAGATGACGTAAATAAACTAATCACATGCGGCTTAAAGTCAGGGTCCAGAACATACAAAGTAGAGCAGTTTAGAAGCCAGTCGCGTCCCATACCCTGCTGGAACTGCTATACGTACGGCCATCTGAAATATCAATGCACTAATGACATGAGATGCCATAGATGTGGGAACACGCAGGAAAACAACTGTAACCTCCCAATAAACAAAAACTTCTGTGTGTCTTGCAAATTAGAAAGACATAGAACAGGTAGCAGTAACTGTCCCAAAAGACCAAAAACTTCTCAAATAGCAAGACCAAGGCTGATCTTTGAAAATAGATCCAAAACACCAGGCTCCTTTCAGAGACAGAGCCCCAGCAAAGAGAAATCAAGCAGCACCACAACAACAAAGCACGAAGAAGCAGGAAAACAATCAGCCACAGAAACAATAGAGGAAGCAATTGATCGAACCACACATAAAATAATACATCCATCCTAACAATAATAACACCTTCAGAAGAAAGACCTAAACTCACAGAAGCAATAGCCATAACTACTAACATTGTAAGATCTTCAAACTGTCAATAAACACATTATCCACAACAACAGGTCAGCTGTACGTCACAAATCCACAAATAGTCACTAACAAGATTCATAGCAGGGGAAACCGGCAGAAAAACAAAGCAGCCAAAAGCAAAAGAGTGAAGATATCGTGACCTGCGAACCGATGACGACCCAAAGCACCCATAATGGATAACGATATGGATAATTTGCATTTCAAAAAAAAAATAACAGATGACACCACTTGCAATACACCTCCCCATTACAGACAACACAGATTTGCATTAATAATTCAGATAGTTTTTTTTTTAAATTAACAGATGATAAACTAATTACAGATATGTTTACATGGATTTTTACCACCCTTCTTATGTGGTTTTCCCATGTAAATACTTAAGCATGCAGCATGACCGACTTAGGATTTTTTCTCCCTGATTTCCAGGTTTTTTGTACTTCTCTCAAATCAAAATAACTCTTCTCTCGCTCTTTTCTATCTTCTATTTTACCCTTCTTTCCTTCTATCTACACATTGACAGATTCACGTGCACATGTCTCTGTTGAAGATAAAAGCCGCAGGATACACACCCCACCCGACAGATGCTATTGCTTACTAACTGCATGGAGAGGCATGTAGAATGTTGGTTGATGCCTTACTTGCAGACTAGGACGCGGGCTTTTCCGAGGGACGTCCTTAATTATAATTTTTCTGTTTCTTCAATGTTGACCCTGTAAATTCCCGGGCCAGCAGATAGACCCGTTCTTCAAGATTAGTATCCAACGCCTAAGCGGCCCCGCAAACATGGTATTCAACAATGGACCCCGATGAATTTGACAGTAATCCCGGTCGTCTTAAGACATTTTATTTTTCATCTCTTCTCACCCCCTCCTTCCCATACCGATTGGGACTGAATTTGAACTTTAGCGGTATCTGAAGTGTGATTATTCATCATAGAGACCCGGAAAACTATGATTTTTTTTCGTAATATTTACCCCAAACAAGTAAATTAACTCAAAAAATAAAATTAATTTATCATGGGAATCTAAAAGTCAAATATTTAAACACACTCTGATTGCTGTCCAAATTTACAGCTCACTGCATTTCATATGCAATATATTAAATCTGTAAGTGCGTGGCAAGCAACGCACATTCATATGTAAACGTCTTAAAATTCAGTAAAAAGAGACGAAAAAGATGGAAAATGATGAAAAGAGCTTAAAAATAAACTAAGGCATTCTATAACGAATCTGTCGTAAAAAGATCATTCACCTCAGAAAACTATGTGTAATAAATTAGTAATTTGTTTTAACCTTGCTTTTGGCAAGTAAATGTAGATCTCATGTCTGTGGTAATATAACTTCAGAAGCAAAAGTCGACAAAGATCGCGTGCATGAAAAGAGGAAAACAACAACGTCTGCGACCACAAGAAATTACTTTCGACAAGAAACAACTTTTTCAGTTCCCAAACAGAAATAAGGTCATGTCATTGTCAAGGTCTTATAAAAGTATCGTATAAGATGGTAATTCAATATCTTATGGGACTGTTTTTGCTTTCTTTTTTCTTCTTTGGTACAGTATGCTGTGTATACATGTTTGGGAAGAAAGAAAAAAAGATGAAAAATAGAAAGTTGATTATTTCGCGGAGAAATTTACAAGATTTAGGATACAATAATGAAATGTCAAAGTTTAAAAGGCCGTGAGAACATTATGGTTCAATCCTTGTCCTTTGTGTTGTGTTCTTTGGTACAGTTTTTGTTTTAGTATAATGATGTCAAGAAAGTTAGTTCCTCATGTGTTGTTCGTTGATTTGAACCATTAGTAGTTTCAGGAATTCTTTGTGGATAGCATACGTGATTTTTATGCATGTAGTTAGGATTTGACCCCTGTTAGGGCACTTGCCTCGGATAAATACCGAGTAGTTGTTGCGATCCCATTTAGTCTCAGAGCTGAAAAGGGGTGTTTAAATTTCAATCAATAAACCAAATATTTCTAGTCTGGGTAATTGAATCTACTTACTATAAGATCATATGATCTTATGTATAATAATAATAATTGATAATAATAATAATTGTAGTTATGATCAAGATACAAATAGTCCCGTGCTACAATTGGCTTGTTAATTGGTTTGGTTATTGAAGTTTAGCAACCCTTCCAACACTGAGGCTACATGTGATGGGAACCTACAGTTTAAGGCAGATTCTGAACCATCTTAATGCGTTCAATATGCTCTCCCACCGGGAATCGAACCCGAGATCTTGTGCACCAAAGGAGAGCGCGCGCTAGCCACTAGACCAGCGCTGAGGGCTACTAGCTTATTGATGGTGTGAGTCCTGCTAAAGTAATAAACCTTCATTCGCAGTAGTACATCATAATCAGGGCAATTCTTCCACTACTAGACACGTCACAAAGTAAGAAGTTTTAATGCTCTACAATCTCATTATCATCAATCGATTACATTTTTCTTTTTCTTATTCATGCTTTACGTTCTCAGAACACAATTTCTTAACAGACAGTTTTCTAACCAGTGAGTGCATCTTTTCCTTAATAATTACTTATTTCAACTATTTGTGTTCCAGAATTTTATACAAAAATATGTTAGCTATATTGAAAATAAGCTTATAAGAAATGTAATTTAAACACCCGAAGCTGCACCCTTCCTATAGGTCCGGAAGTTATATAACACTGAGATGTCTGTCTTCTTCTTAGAGCAACAAGCGTAGCTGAAAATGTTCATGGCATTTCGGACACGGTGAAAAGGAGACACTAATTGTGCTGACTTACAATACAAAGGATCTCCACCCAGTTCGTGCTACGTGTCAGTTATATGCCCTTCCTAAACGCTTCGTTCAGTGAAAATGATAAATGAAAAAGTATAATGTACTGTAATGCTTCCGAAATATTCCTTCGTTATCATTTACCAGGTATATTTGTCTGATCATTATATACTGATAAGCAATAGTACCAATGGTAATCACAAAGTTATCATCTTTTTTATCCGGAGTTTTAGTTTCTGGTGTAAGTTTCTTGGTTCACTCATTTTATTTCTTTCCCAATTTTTGAAAATTTATTTTAAAAATATAATACGTACCAGTTTAATACTATAGTCAAGACCTTTCTTGCCTCCACCACTATTAGATCTTCCATTGTCTTAAAGGCTAACTAACTAACTAACTCTATGGCCTATGGAACCCGGAGGTTCAGTGCCGCGTTCACAAAAGCTCTCCACTGACTTCTATTCTTAGCTAATTGCATCCAGTTTCTACTTTGTATTCCTATCTCTGCGAGATCCATCTTAATATTGTCCTCCCATCTGCGCCTAGGTCTTCCTAATGGTCGTTTTCCTATGGGTCTACCAGTCAAGACTTTGAAAGCGTTTCTACTTTCTTCCATTCTAGCTACATGACCTGCCCACCTAAGCCTCCTAGACTTGACGACCCTAACAATGTTGGGTAAACCATATATATTATGTAGTTCCTCGTTATGAAGCTTCCGCCATTCCCCATTCTCGTTCCTCTTGGGTCCGAATATTCTTCTCGGTATCCTGTTCTCAAATACTTTCAGTCTATGTTCTTCCCTCAGAGTAAGCGACCATGTTTCACAACCATACAGAACAACAGGCATGATTATCGTTTTATATATTTTAAGCTTCAAATTCCTCGACAGAATTCGCGACGACAAGAGATTTTGAACCGAATAGTAACACGAATTCCCTGCTTTTAGTCGACATTTAATTTCTTCGTGAATATGATTTTCGTCTGTTAATATTGATCCTAAATATTTGAAAGTATCCACTTTATCAAAAGCATTATTTAATATTATAACGCCTCCACAATTTGCCGTATTACGGTCCCGACGCACTTCCATGTATTTAGTTTTCTCTGCATTTACTTGTCTTAAAGGCTACTAAAGACTAATAAACCATAATTACCAATTACAACAGGAAGGGATTTTTACATTCTAGTATTACCAACAAGAGTAAGGGATGTTGGGATTGAAGTTGGTCAGGTCCTATATAATAAAGTACTATTACAGTATTCGCCTAATGGCAGAGAAGGAAAGTCTGCAAAAAAAAATCTTGGAATCCGAACTCATGTCCTTCAATTGTAAAGCGTGAATATTACCCACTTGCCTAAGCATTTACACTTGTTTCCCACGTGAAAGTCGTATACCTCTATGAGCAACATAGTTAACGCGAGTGCTTTCTTAGCGCGAAGTCCAAGGATTGACCCCTGGTAAGGGTACTAAGCTTCGGATAAAATCTGAGGAGTAGCTAAGATTCCACTTTAACCAAGAGATCCTGTCTCATACAGACTCAATCCTAAAATCAAGTAGGCTACAATAAATAAATAAATAATTGCAGTGAAAGACACAAATTCAAACTACTTCGTCACATCATAAGGCAACTCAAAAGTTTTATGGAAATTAGTTCCTAGAGCATTTAGGAAAGCATTTCAAGTGAGACTCCACTGAATTAATACGTAAACCTGTTTACGTACGGAAAACAGTTAATGTGGAAATGTTTAAGATATATTTATCTCATGCATTTCTAATGTCGTATACATAAGATTTTTAGTAAAATTACAACAAATCGTTGGCGAACGTGCTGTCATAACATAGTTATTAAATTACAATTTATGAGAATTATATTTGATATTAAAATAACAATCAATAATAATAATAATCGCACTTTTTTGTGTTATGCTGAAATATAATTTAACAATAATGTTGGAGAAAAATATTTATCATTGATTCTTTTTGATTTCATCCCAAAACTACTACACTGTATCTCTAGATTTTTCGTTTCTTTCTTACATCCCACAGAATCGAGGCCACCAGAGTGAAGAACGGAAGAGATGGTAAAAAAAAGAAGAAGAGTTAGAAAGAAAAGAAAAGAACTGCCTTTTCCATTACTCATTTGAATACATTAAAAGGGAAGAAGGCGTGACAACTGACTTTGCATTTCTTTAATAATACTCGGCTTCCGCTATTCTCTGCACTGCACTACACACGTTTCTTCCGCCGCTACTCCCAATGATAGGACTTTTGTAGTTGTAGTCCTTTCTCTTTTTCAACAGGTTTTCTATCCGTCAGTTGGTTACCTTTTTTCTTATTTTTCAAATGTTTGTGTCCAATACCTTTTATTAAAAAAAAAAATAAGTACAATGAACTCATGTGTAATGAACTGAAATTGAATTTTCAGTTAACGTCTCGCAGTTATGCCCTTCAGACTAAATTAGATGGATGGTAAACGTAAGAAGTGACTATGAAAGAATTAGTTGAGTGAGAATATAAGAGGAAATGGAGAAATTTGACAAAATCCATGGTCCTGTTTTTTTTTTTTTTTTTTAAACCAAGTTAACTTTGCCAGATATCGAACTAGGAACCTTTTATATCATAAGATCACTGAGCCTACGTGCCTTTCAATGAACTCATATTGTCATAAAGTTATAAATAATGTAAACAAAGGGTATAATCTATGAAATATTCCGAAGTAACAAATAAGTGAAAAAAAAGCATGCATGCTCACTTAACGGGTGTATTTTGTAAAAAATTCAGAAGTAAAAATAAATAACGAACACAAAGGATGTATTTTGTCAAATTTAAAGTTTCTTTTAAATATAAGTAACTGAAATCGGTTCAAAACCCTCTTCAAGTCGGTTTAACTACAATTCTTCTGAGCTCTGCAATTGCCTAATAAAGTATGTGATTTTTTAAAATTCTTTTTCCTTATCCTGAAAACGACATATATGTGAGGAGCGCGTGGGCAAGATAATGGGAAGGGATATTTATTAACTTTCGAGTAAATTGGAAAAGGGAAGTCAGCATTCCCGTGCAATGTAATGCCACATACCAAACTTCTCCTGCTATTTGCAGATACATTTCCAAAACTTACGCTACATACATACTGTTCTGTGTTCCGATCCCAACCCACTCCATCTAACAACTCAATTTCGCCGTAAGTTGCTCTTAGCATTATCTTCCCCCCACGCCGCTCATATATACAGCACGTAAACACACAAATACATACATCATATAGAATCATTTTGTGGCGATCTCGTGTCTAAATGCCTCTAAATACCAAATTCTGGTTTGATATTTGTATTATGATTTATGTATTATGATGTATTATGATATTTGTATTCACAAACAGCCAACAAGCAATGAATTAAATTTCATTGTACAGTCTCTATGTACAAGTTTCAGAGATTGGTCGAATTTATGAGAATCAACACTACTCGTATCATGTGTTACAGCAAATACATTTGGCGCATCTACATAAAGACAACCGGATTGATTCTAGAGCAAAGTTTATTGTGATTAATAACAAATTGCATTTTTCATCATAAATTGAAACATTTTAAAGCTGAATCCAGATTATTTATTATTTACATTACTTTATATAATTGTCTAATATTAAAGTTAATCTATTCAACAGTTCCATTTTTTTAAAAAAAATCTCATCTATCAGTGTACTGTACATGTATCCATTCCCAGAACAAAATTCTGGTTTTACTATAGTCCTGTAGTATACAACTATGCTTATAGCTATCGTAAAATTAAAAAAAAAAAAAAAATAGGCATTAACCTCACATACTGCAATCTAGTTCATACTGAGCTAACAGTGTTATCTTCTTTACATAGTGATCTTATTTATTTTGAGATTGTGTCTTAAGAGAACTTTTCTCATATACAGATGTTAATTATTCGACGTAAGCATTATGTGTGTGTGTGTGTGTGTGTGTGTGTGTGTGTGCTTAATTCCCATAAAAAAGATTTCAGAACATTCTCGTCGTCTTACAATTGCATCAATATAAATTACTGTATGCTAACGTTTGCATTATTATCAGCACAATGTATGAGATATTTTGCAATATTTTCTAGATATAGTCGTGATGTTATCTCCTGTCTCTTATGTTCATATCGGTTTTGCATCATTAAAAAAAATGCAGCATCTTGTACTGAAGGTTCAAGAAATAGTAACCTTGATGTTTGATTGTGACCTGCTCACCTTCATGACCCACAAATGCGATTATTGTTCTTTCGAGTTACAGAAAGAAAAATTTCTCTTATAAATAACACACACACAAACGCACGAAAAAACCTTTCCTCCCACATATACACATACAGTCAATTCTATGTAGTTTGTACATTCTCATTAGAGGCTTCATCAACAGAAGTAAAGACGAAGTAGGTTAAACATTAAACCTTCTGGTAATGTTAAAGGAAATTGACGGTTACAAATCTTAAATTAACAGAGCGTTGCGATCTTGGGAGTAATCAAACTTTTTTTTCATTCTTTCTTTTAGAACCGCAGTATGGTCTCTTCCTGTTCACATGAAAGTATCTTCAGACGAGTATGTACTAGGAAGATTACCAAGGGCTGGTAAAGACCTACGACTTAAGATTTCTCGAATTAAACTGGATGAGATCAAATCAAATGAAGTGCATTCAAAGCACATAGTGAAAAATACGATTTTTTTTTTTTGAACGGGTTCTATTTCCGATGGGAGCACTCTGTCAGAAAGGTGTAAAAGCCTTTTCAGGACAGCCATCCTGAGTGAAATTTTTCCTAGATTTTTTTCATTTATACCAGGTACATGTCGGGATGATACCTAGCATAAAGGTCCCAGGCCGCTTCCTTCATTCTCAACTTCCCCGGGTAGTGTGATCGCCGAGGGATGATATCCCTCATACGTAACAGTCTAAAAATCTCAGCAATATAATTCCTATTTTTTAAAAATAATTTACAATCGGTGTTGAAGTTAACAATTATTAAGGTGTAGATGTGTTAAGAGTCTTCATCCCGGCGAAATTAAAATACCGCTAATTTTACAGTAATTATGTGATATCTTCAAATAGATAAAAGATAATCGAAATGTGGAACAAGAGCGCCCTAGACAATATTATTTTACATGAGAAACCGTTATCACGACTCACTTATCTGCTTTCGATTTCGAGCCATTTTGAAAATCGGCATTTATTTTCGCGTTTCTAAACAGCTGAAAACGGAAAGCCGCTAGGTGACTTGTGATAACGGTACCTCACGCAAAATAATATTGTCTAGGGCGCTCTTGTTCCATATTTCAATTATCTTTTATCTATTTGAAGATATCACATAATTACTGTAAAATTAGCGGTATTTTAATTTCGCCGGGATGAAGACTCTTAAAGTGTACAAATTCCACATTGTATGAACTGTATAAAGCAAAGTTTGACTCAAAGATATGTTTGAAATTCAATGAACCTATCAAGTAGAATTGTAAATCAATCTTTTTTAAAAATTTAGATAAGTTTAGTTTTTATACGGAAGCAATACATTAATCTAGACCTGCGTTTCTTAAACTTATTTCAAGTGGACACCACTTTTATTAGAATATCCTATGGACCACCCTACCTACTCCTGTCCCGTTCGAAACCACACATATTAGTTCTTTTTTCCAATAATTGAAAGCAAGGAAGGAAAGTAAGATATATTTCCATATATTATTTCCAAACTCTTTTCAGATCCTCAACTCTCATACGTAATTCAGTTTAATTTTATTTTTAATCTGTATTGGACTAGTTTTCAATTTCAAAGGACTACAAATTGAAAAAAAAAAAATGTTGATCTAAATCAAATAACAAATGGAAAAATCATTTTCATATGTCCAAGTGAAGTATATAGACTTATTTCCCCGATTATGACAGTAGTTGCCTTGAAATTATTCAAAAAGATTGCAATGTTGTTTCTTTGTTTTGGAGTTTATATACCTACCCATAATTTTCCGAGACCGGTATATCTAGTATGAATAAATCATTTTGCGTCAACTTTGACTTTTCAAATCAATAGCACCCACCACAGTTATCTTTAAAGCTTGCCATAGTTGCTGACGTTATGAACGCACTTTACGACATTGATACACTGAGAAAAAAATGTAAGTGGCATACTTAAAAACGTAGGTTACATTCGTAATTCCTGTAGTTTCTGGACTTAACGTACAACCGTATATAACATCCTGCAGCAAACGTATAGCTGAAGAAGTATGTATTATACAAACTGTCTGCATAAGTGCAATGACGTCATTCGTATGACGTCATCTTCAGTAACAAGTATATACGGAGGTGATATCTACCTTTGTGACGTCAGGATCGTATGTAGCATGTGGGTTAATAATGACGACACACACTGACTATCAGGACGGAGCATAATTTCAAGAAGTATGCAATATACGTTCTGTACGTGTGTTTCTTGCGTTCAACCCCGAGACAGCATCTATATTGTACTTGTGCCCCGTACGTACGACTAGATACAGTATACGTATTGTACGTACGTATTATACAGATTTTCCTTATGTCGCACACAGCTTGTCCCGATACAGCATACAGAATATCCGTATGCACCATACAGATTGCACATATGTAGCTTACAGACTGTCTGCATGCAGCATATAGATTATACGTATGTCGCGTACAGGTTGGCCATATGTAATGTATGGATTGGATGTATGTAGCTTATAGATTGTCCATATGAAATATACGGATTTTACCTGTATCGCATACGTATTGCCTTGTTGTAATATATGAATTGGACATATTCAGGATCTAGATTGTACGTATAGTGCACCATTATTGAAGTGCTGCAACATACTGAGAAATGCATGATACATTCTTACTGTAATGTTGTCACACACTGTTTTTCTCTGTATGGAAACAAAAATAGCTTAAAATATGGTTGATCTCCATTGTGCCAATAATAATAAAATTAACAATGCTACACTTTTCAAATCTTAGTTTAGAGCAGTGAAACTGTCGAAAGAAATGTATTAACCTGCAGGGTGCCCTGTAAGTTTGGGCTTCCTGCTAATTCGTTGGAAAGCTACTGCAAAGCCAAGTGTTGAAAAGTGACACAAGCGTTAATTTTAAAATTATGGGCACAAAGAAGGTTAACCATATGTTAAACTATTTTCGTTTTCATACAGAGTAAATCAATATGTGATATATTACTGTAAGAATTTATCATATGGTTTGCAGTTAGTTGCAGCACTTCAATAATAATGCAAAATGCACAGTCATATACAATCCTATATTCAAACTCAAACCACAAGAATCCTAAATAGAATTTTCCAGAAATAACTTCTGTGTACATTTTAATTAACAGGTATGTTTTTTTTAAATGTCGTAATAATTAAAAGTATGCTTATAGCCGAAAACGTGTTCGCTCACAAGATGATTCCTACTCAGTACTCGCCATTAAAAATGCAACACCAAGAAGGAGACTGGGTAGCTGCACCAAAGTTCCCAGGCAGATACCTAATAGTAAGTGCAGAATATTCTTAAACGTCCGCTATATTCGCTGTGTGACAACGTGGTGACAGCGGAGGCGTTGTGCAGCCATCGACTAAATATATTTATCCTTCCCTGTTTTAGACATTCTGCAAATTTGGACTTTCCTGGATGCATCCTTCTTAGTGCAACATTTTAAGCAACGAGCAGTTTAACAGTCTCATACATTGCTTAAAGAAAGAGCAATGATTCTCAGAATTACTCGGAAGATATATATACAGTAAATTAAAACGGTTATTTCAATCTTTGCAATTCAGAGCACCAAAAGAAGTATAGCTAAAGGAACACTGATTTTAGCCAGATAGTAACTAGTAAACTTAATCACACTCAGTACCATTAGTTGCTTGGTGTTATCCGTAAGTCAGAGATCATGGTATCTCATTTCGTGTAAATTTTTGCATTTGTTTAATGTTAAAAATGTATTTTATCGCTAATTGAACCCAGTACCATATATATACCGACAGGACCTACCTTAGTCATAAGGTGACATGAGTGATACACTAAACTATTCGATTAACACCTGCTGCCTTGTCAACACTAGATAAAGTTACAAAGTGATCAAGTAAATACGGAACATAGTTCATACAAAGTATAGCGATGTATGAAGTCTGCGTTTCATATGACTTGGATAAAGGATACATCTGAAATAGCAACAAAGAAATATATAATGTTTTCTCTGGATAATTTGGATTAGTCCAGAATTCGAACACGTATACGTTGGTAAGTCCAGCTTTTTTTCTTTCTTTCTTTCTTCGGATTCCCAATAAAACAACACCTTCGCTAGACATGTTCAGTATACACATTGCCTTACATACAGACCAATACATTAGTTATTAATGCATGTCTGAAATAATAGTGCTTCGTATAGAATTTTACTTCATCCAATCGTAATAGCACAAAGATAAAAAATATTGCGAGGGATAATGTTCTTATTACAGAGAAAAAGAGTTGAAATGACTTAACACTAACAAACATTTTCTTTAAACAGAGATAATATTTTATTCTAATTTCTGGGAGAAAGAAATAATTTGTAGTACAGTATCTTTATTAGGGTTATATATTCGTACAAAAGAATGTAAATACAATTGGGTCTGTCTTCAGAAAGGACGTACTTTTAGCCACAACCTACACTGCTTCTTTTCACTGTCTTCCAAGCAGAATCCTGGTTTTGTTTTGATGCACGAAATACCTGAAACAAAAATCAGAAAATATTTAAAATATTAAATTCAGTGTGCTTAACTTGGTTGTACTTAACAATACAAAGTATCTTAACATTTTTGAGATTAAATGGACAAAATCTATTCGGTCAGGTATGGACTTTTGGGTTGCACGTAGAAAAACTATGAAGTGTTTATTGATGCTGAACAACTCAAAATGTATTACTATTCAAAAGTAAGTGGGTACCCCAATGGTGTTTGGGGTACCATGGGGTACCTAATGTCTGTATTTTTTTAGATATGTGGAAATGTATGTCTCTATAATGTAAGGAACTGACATTTGTTTACCTAAAACCTCAACTCGGTAAGCCTTAGGGATATTGAGATATGGGAAAATAAAGAGCGACACCATAGAAGTGTGGGGTTTGTGTACTAGGTGGTGCAGTTTCGGAAATGTAATTACGAGGGCTTACAACACCTCAAAAGTAGTTTCAATTAAATACACTACACACACGCCCTCATGGGGGTTTTCGGGTACCATGATATTCGCAGAACTCTCATTTCTAAATATTCTAAAATATGTCTTAATAACGTTTTAAAGAACGTTAGAGTTGTGTGTTTACCGAAACCGCAAGTCGGTACGCCTAACAGTTACCGAAATATGGTGAAATAAAAAGCGACACCATAGGTACGTGGAGCTCGCATATTAGACACTACAATTTAGAAAATTAATTAAAATATGACTATCAAGATATTGTCAAATAAAGGGAGGATCCATATAGTTATGGGATTTTCGTGTTAGGTGGTAAAATTTCCGAAACCGGTCATGGAAAGTTAATAAGCATCAGTAGCAATTTCATCTTAAAATAATTAGGTATTTCCATGGAGTTTAAGAACATCATGGGGTCTACCAAGATTAAATTTTAAAAGCTTTGTAAAATATATTTTGACACTTGTAAAGAGTATTAGAAATATGTATTTACCTAAAACTTCCAGCGGGTACATCTAGCAGCTAGAGACACCATACAATAAAAGCGTATTAGATCTTGAAATTTCAGAAAACAATTATTGATCCTAACAAAAGTTAAATAAGATGGTACTTATATGGGTTAAGTGAGTACCTCAGACTCGTCAGTACAATTTCGGTCGAAAGATTAATTCAGCTCTAAATTTTCTTTGGACAATTCCAAGCGTTCATCGGGCTCTGAAATAAAGTGAACATTTTTTGTCAATATCTAATATAGCAAGCGAGATATAAGGAATTATGCATTTTATGACGTCGTAAAAATAGAGACCTACATGGATTTGTACGTTTGAGTATTTTCTGTAAGAAGAAGAAATTTCAGAAAACAACCGTATATACCTTAATAGACAATTAAATGGGCGAGGGCACGATGGCTTAGTGGTAGAGTGCTTACCTCTGGTGTATTGGGTTCTTGGTTCGATCCACGGTCAAGTCAGTTTGTAGTGCACATCGTATTCGTGGGTTTTCTCGGGGTACTCTCTTTCCTCCCACCTTTGCATTCCATCAGTTCTGTCAACAACATTCACTTGCTTTAATCATAATCTCCCTGAGACTAAAATGCATAATCGTGGGTCGCTACACTGAAATATTTCCTTTTATTTAATTTTAAAATTAAATAGGGAGTTAAGTATGATCGTATCTCTACAGGTTAAGTGAATACTCCAATAGTTTCTGCAAAAAAGATTAGTTAAATATCCTACCACTAAGCTACTGTGTCCCCGCCCACTGAATTGTCTATTAAGGTATATACAGTAGTTTTCTGATTTTTTTCTTATAGGAAAGACCCAAAAGTACAAATCCGTAAAGATCTCTATTTTTACGTCATAAAATATATAATTCCTTATATCTTGGTTACTATCTTAGATATTGACAGCGAATTTTCATTCTTTTGCACAGCTCGATGAACCCTTGGAATTGCCTGAAGAAAACCTAGGACTGAACTAATCTTTCGATCGAAATTGTACTGAGGTACTCATTTAACCCATAGAAGTACCATCTTATTTAATTTTGTTGTCACCAATAATTATTTCCGAAATTTCAAGATCTCGTACGCTTTTATTTCACAGTGTTTCTCCAGATGTTAGATGTACTAGCTGGAAGTTTTGGGTAAACACATATTTCAAATACTGTTTACAAATGTCACATTATATTTTCAAAAGCTTTTAAAATTTAATTTTGGTAGATTCCATGATGTTCTAACACTCCATGAAGATATCTAATTACTTTAAGATGAAATTGCTACTGGTGTTTATTAACTTTCCATGACCGATTTCGGAAATTTTAGCATCTAACACGAAAACCCCTTAACTGTGTTGGTCCTCCCTTTATTTGACAACATCTTGATAGCCGTTAGTCATATTTTAATTCAATTTCCGAATTGTAGCGTCAAGTATGCAAGCCCCACATACCTATAGTTTATTTTCCCATACCTCGGTATCCATAAGGCTTACCGAGTTGCAGTTTTCAGTAAAAAAAAAAATCAGTTCTTTACATTTTAGAGACATGTATTTCCATATATCTAAAACGCAGAAATTAAGTACCGCATTGGAACCCCATTGGAGTACTCACTTACTTTTGCATAGCAGGGTAAAAACGCCAGTGGTTCTCACTTTAAGGTTGAAAACATACTATTTTGTCTCTTCTCTGAGCATCGTGAATCTGTCGGAGCTGTACCATAGTTGGAAAGACTCACTGATCTTTCCTATAATGACCATGTAGTTAGAATTAAAAAAGGATTAGCCGTTGGAGGAAAAACAATATTTTAAAATCCTTGCACCAGTAGTCGTCACCTTAAAATCAAAATGTTCCAGTAGTAGTCAGGATTTTCTACCAGTGTTCGTCACTCAAATAACTTGACATAATTTATTCAAAAACGCACTGTGTATCAGTTTAGGGTTAAGAATACAATATAAAGTAGTAAGCTTAATAACTTTGCATCACTTTTAGCACTCAAGAAATAAAATAAAAATGTTTTTACATACTTTTTAAAGCAATTTCAGAGAGAAAAATGTTAACTGAATTCAAAAGTTAACTGTATATCACTTCCACGTTAAGAGTACAATATTAAATACTATGTTTAATAACTATACGTCACTTTAAACTCTCAAGAATGAAAATAAACGTTTGTACATACATTTTAAAAACAATCTGAGAAACAAAATAAGTTAACTGAATTCAAAATTTAATTATACATCACCTTAAGCTTGAGAATACACTATAAAATACAGAGATTAATAAAAAATGAAATCTTTAAGTTTAACGTCCCACGATTATGCCGGTTAGGCTAAAGGAGACGGTGATAATGAGAAATGAGTGAAGTGGTGGAATGAAGAAAGTGGGAGGAAACGGGAGAACCTCGAGAAAACCCACGAGCACGGTGTTTGCCCAATACAAAGTCCACACGGCGCGAGTTGGGATCGAACCAGGGACCTCAAGCACCGGAGGTGAACACTCTACCACTGAGCCACCGCGCCCCCCTGAGATTAATAACAATGCATTACTGAAGAATGAAAACAAAAATGTTTTAGCTACCTATATTGTATTTACATGTTACCGGTATTTCTCATTAACTTTTTTTTTTTTTGATACCTCATGATCAAGTGTAGGGATGCGCAAGAGAAAAGATTTGAGATTGTCTCCTCTCGAAAAGGTGCCGCGAAAGTTATGTCTCGTCTCGAAAACTGGATCCGTTTCTATTGGAAGAGCTCTATCTCGTCTCGAATTTCGTAACAAAAATTCTGTCTCGTCTTGTCTCGTGCGCATCCCTAATCAGGTCCATAGCCAAAAACTTCATTTCGGAGGGGGTTCGATAGGGCTTTGGGATATCCGAATTTAGATATAGATAATCGATATTGACAAACTATTGAAACTTGTTCGAAATATCGAAAAATACAGCAATATCGAAATATAAACAATATCAAAAATCGAAAATATAGAAATATGAAAGAGATCAAAAATATGGATATATCGATCAAAAATGGATATATGATCTTGGAATACGATTTGGTGGAATAATGAGGGAGAAAAATAATCATTGATTAAATATTAAATTGAAAAGAAATAAGAGCCTGACGCTCAAATACTTATCTATCCGGCACCCATCTTGATCCCCATAAAATATCATGAAGTGCTTGATTGATTCTAAACCCAATAATAGTAATAGTAATTTAACAATAAACACAGAATATATAATTTACGCACCTTGAAATGTAGAAATTAATGATTGTAATCCCCAGCTTTCCAATAGACGTTTGATTTCTCCAAATGAAGATTCGGATATCTTGTTTCTTCTCAAGCAATAATGGGTTACAATAATCAGTTGCAGTCCAAAGCCAAGTCACTAAGTTAAGCATGAAAATAAAGAATTCATTAGTTAGATGTTTACAAAATCCTACGCATATAAATCCGAATCTACTTGTATTAAATTGTAAATTTAAACAAACTAAATTATACTACTTTGGAAAGCGTCTCCAAATATAATGTTTTCATTCTAAAGTGAAGGAATTTTTAAAATCGGATGACCCGTTTGCGCTGTACACTCGCTATGCGTCCAATGTGAAATGAAAATGCAACATTGCCATTTACCTGGACCCACAACGTAAGTGAGTGAAGTTACTGTCTTTTACGCTAACATGTCGATGGCCAGCCCCCGTTTCAAACAGTAACTTCATTCACTTATGTTGTGGGTCCAGGTAAATGACAACTTGCATTTTCATTTAAAATTGGGTGCATAAAGAGTATACAGCACAAACATCTCGTCCGATTTTTTTAAAAAGTGTTCACTTTAGATTGAAAACGTAATATTTCGAGATGTTTTTCCTCTTACATTTTGTTGTAACTCTGATAATAACAGAGTTATCCTATGTCAGGGAACGTTTGAGACATCCTGTATACATCATAAGAAGTTCCTTTCTAAATTCTACACGGATGTGGTTTCATTGAATGTGAGGTGGGTGATACACATTAGGCCTTTTGGGAGTACGTCACACGGACGACCGTAATTTTGTGTTCAAAATTTTTATGAACTGATGGGATATGTGATACATATGGCCACGGACTAGAATTTTCTCAGTATGTCAAATATGCAATCAGATTTCATGCAGCTTAATTTGGTGAAAAGCTATTGCCAATTGAACGTTACATTTACCTCTTTCTTGCAGATGTTGAACCATGCCGTTAGCACGTGAGGAATGGATCGAAATAATCAAACTGTGGGGCGGGAGGAGTATATGTGCAGTGGTTGCCGATTGCAGAGTCATCCACAATGTGACTCTGTGTCACATGCATGGGCGGCGATTAGGGGGGGCAAAGGGGAGCAGTTGCCCCCGCACTTTTTTTAAGTAACCAATTAATGTATATAGTTTCATTTGGAAATGTAACGATTTTGTATGTGTTACTGATTAATAGGAAAAAATGCTGCCATATAATATTTGCTGTTGCGTGAATACGTATTGGTTGTCTTCCCGTGGAGTAAAGAAAGCTACAGTAATTGCATTTTAATCGCCACAGAAAATAACCCCAAAAAATAACCTATTGGAGCACAATTTCAGCATACTTTCATTTCTTCTTATAAGGGCTCGATATGTTAGTGAGCCGCTTTGAAGCTAATCGAAAGAACATTATGCAAAAAAGTAGGGCCTATTTCACAAGTTATTCTTTAATTGCACAAAAATTGACAGTTCCTAAAATGTCTTTTCTTCTTTCTAAAGTAAGGAATATCGATTAAAAAGAGCGTGATAAGAAACAACTTCTACCTTTTCCATTGTTTTGTAGTGTAATATACGAGTGAAGTGTTGTGTTTAAGGATGTACGAGTGTATATACAATAAAATTTAGTAAATTGAACAAAATTTCTAGGTTTTAAGTTTATTTTGTATAACTGAAGTGTGGATTGTAAGTATTGTTGTGTTTTGATGTGTTCCAAGAAAGTGAAATCTGCACCTAATGGCAACGAACATATTTCAAGAAGTTGCAAAAGCAAATATTTCTTTAAATGTCGTAGCAAATGCTTGTAGTATTTACTGTCTTTCATTTTCTAAGAGTAATAACATACATTTAATATCATGTGTGGAATTAAATATTAAGTTTTTCATTAATCCTCAGTTTCAATATAACTTTTGCAAAACAAGCATCATTATTCATTACAGGGGCGGATCCAGGGGGGGGCAATCGCCCCCCCCCCCCCAGAAGAGAAAATTTTCTTATTTTTTGTATATAAATAATATCCATCCCAAAGTTTGGATCCCTTAAAAGTAGCAGTATGACAACCCACCGCCCCCCCCAGAAGTCGGTCCTGGATCCGCCCCTGATTCATTACTATGATTAATATTATCCTTTCTATTTATTTGTTTTGCAAATTTATTAAATAATCTGATCACACAATTTTCCAGACAGAATTTTAAGATGTTCATGAGCAAGGAATCAAATCTCTTCTTACACTTTCGTTGTTTAAGAGTACAAAGGGCTAGTATCTACTTGCGTTGTTCTTCTCAATTTACTTAATAAACTATTATATACGATATACGGTATTTTAACTGAAAATATAGTATCCTATTAGTTATACAACCTTTCGTCAAACAAAATGTTAGAAACAACCAGGAAAACTAACATTTATATACAAATATTCAGATCATGTCTTGCCCCCTCATTTTTAACGTCCAACCGCCGCCACTGGTCACATGTTTCAGTGTCACAGTAATTAACTAAATTTGAGAAGACGGGGACATTCGTGAACATACATTGTAGCGGTTCAAACTCGCGGAACCTTTTTCCTTCCCCATTTTGAACCGGTACATGAAAATGCCATTTTCTCCATGTTTGCCTGCGCCGATTTTGAAAATTCCTTCACTAATCGATTTCTCTCGTCGAGTATTACAAGAATCAGTTAAAATCTCGCGGTTCTTTTTCATTCCCCATTTTGAACCGGAACATAAAAATGAGATTTTCTCCATGTTTGCCTGCGCCGATTTTGAGCATTCCTTCACTAGTCGATTTCTCTCGTCGAGTACTACAAGAATCAGTTAAAATCTCGCGGGCCCTTTTTTCTTCCCCATTTTGAACTGGTACATGAAAATGCGATTTTCTTCATGCTTGCCTGCGCCGATTTTGACAATTCCTTCACTAGTCGATTTCTCTCGTCGAGTATTACAAGAATCAGTTAAAATCTTGCGGCCCTTTTTTCTTCCCCATTTTGAACCGGAACATGAAAATGAGATTTCCTCTATGTTTGCCTGCGCCGATTTTGAAAATTCCTTCACTAATCGATTTCTCTCGACGAGTACTACAAGAATCAGTTAAAATCTCGCGGGCCCTTTATTCTTCCCCATTTTGAACCGGTACATGAAAATGCGATTTTTTTCATGCTTGCCTGCGCCGATTTTGAAAATTCCTTCACTAGTCGATTTCCCTCGACGAGTACTAAAATACAAGAATCAATTAAAATCTCGCGATCGTCTTTTCTTCCCCATTTCGAACCGGTACATGAAAATGCGATTTTCTGCATGTTTACCTGCGCCGATTTTGAAAATTCTTTCAGTAATTTATTTCTGTTGTCGGGTACTATAAGAATCGGTTAAAATCTCGCGGGCCCTTTTTTCTTCCCCAAGCCAATATTTTTGTATATTTTGAATGTATTCAAGTATGGAACAAAAGTATTATATAATTCCCTTAGTAGGTTTCTCAACTTAATATTTTTCAACTTAAATTTTATTTATTTTAATTATTTATTTTCTTGTGACTCAATATTTAATGCAATCGTTCATTGGGGAGAAGGGTGGCCATTCTCAAATATATAAATATAGTATTCTTAAAATTTATGTGTTCTCGTACTATTAGTTTCTTCCACTAGACCTGGAAATTGCAAAATTAATACCTGGAAAACCTGGAGAATTCAGGGAAATTGAGTTCCATATTTATGTATGAACACTGCTATTTACAATTTTTTTTTCGAATAGGGAGAACTGTACAAAAGGGTGTTTTGGGAATGGTATAACAATAGGTTTCTGGGAGTGTTGTTCGAAATGAAATCTTTAAGTTTTACGTCCCACTATTATGCTGGCTAGGCTAAAGATAACGGGGTGTTGTTCGGTGGGGGTCAATGTTGCCAATTTTGGGTAAAGTCGCTAAATAAGGGGAATTCGACCTCAACGATAGCGTAGGTTGACCATAAAATTTTCAGTTAAAAACGGGACAGGTTCTTGCAACCCTAGACTTTTAGATCTACCTTTGTTCTTATCAGTGCCTTGATATCAGATTTCCTCCTCTCTCTCTTTGTTACAGAGCGGGTACTTATGAAAAAGGAAAGACACGTTGAAATTTGTTCAACACACAACCAACTGCTAAAACCTCTGCTGCCTTTCGAGCAGTACTGCGAACTATAGAGTATGTTTAATATAGGGAATTTCAGTTCAATTTTTGCCTCTTTGTTATTATTAATTATTAATACTTTTAAAAGGAGTAAAGATACTGGGTTTGTTATTTACTTCTTTCATTTACATAAAACGGGACGAATACTACTTTTTTCCATCTACTGACGGGACGGCCGGGACACGCCCCTAAAACGGGACTGTCCCGGTCAAAACGGGACGTATGGTCGCCCTACGATAGCGACAAAAAATATTTTTTCCGATTGGAGACTTTTTTGGGTGATTTTTAAATGACGATTTACCTACTTACACATTTAGCGACTTTTTGCTCCAAACAAAATGTTCATCTGTAGAGAAGCATTATTAGTTCAAAACAGTTTTTACGTTCTTTTTTTTTCTGTTTGTTTTAATCAGCGCAACTGATGAAGAGTTTGGAAATACAGCATACTCACTGCCCCACAATCCTGCATTGTTATGTTACCCTTGCCCTCTAACGAAGAACAACTACAAACTTGATGTCCTTTAGTTCGCAGAGTTTCCGTTGAGAGACACACGTAATACATCATTACCGATAGCAACAAGATTAGCTATAGATGCGTGAATAAAGGCGAAGAAGATGTTTGTTATATTTGTCCTTTGGGGTCTTTTAATTATTCTGCACTTTTTCTTTTACAAAAAAATTGCTTAACGTAAGTACTGTAGTGTTAATTATTTCGGAACTATTTTGACCACAATATGAACAAAAGTACCCGAAACAAATTGAAATGATCCCTGAATTAAAGGATTGGTTGCGCCCTATTTACAAAGATGTGAGTAGAACCAGCGGCGCAAATCTGTCTTCAACATTGGGGGGGGGGGTAAGACCGTTACCATACTTTTTTGGCGATGTCCAAAATACTTATGAAGTTGAAAAACAATGTTGTGGAGGATCAGAGTTGTCTTCAGCGTTGGGAGGCTGCAGATTTGAGGCTTATTCTGGGGGACATCTATTTTATCTCACGTTCCTTTGTAGCAATCGGACAAAAATAATCAAATTTCTCCCAAAAAACACATTTCAAATCGGATTATTGGGGAGAAGTCCCCCTCAGTTCCAAGATTGGAGGGGACATGTATCCGTCATCCCCCCCCCCCCAGATTTGCGCCAGTGAGTAGAACATATTGTTTAGTTTACATCTACAACTTTAAAACAATGCTTATAGACAATGAATTTCTCGATTATTTTTTATAGCGACTTTTCACCCAAAATTGGAGTCGTCATCTCTCGTTTCGTAAACTTATTGCCAACATTTTGGAAACTGGTTGCGAAGAGAGCTACAATGGATGAGTCGAGTTATTTCGTCGCTTCCGCTGTGAACCTAAGTACAAGATTCCAAAGAGATTAAGAAAAAATGAAATGAAACCTTTGAGTTTTACGTCCCACAGTTATGCCGGTTAGGCTAAAGGAGACGCTGATGATGAGCAATGAATGAAATGGTGGAATGAAGAAAGTGGAAGGAAACGGGAGAACCCCGAGGAAACCCACGCACACGGTGTTTGTCCATCACAAAGTTCACTTGACGGGGGCTGGGATCGAACCCGGGACCCCAAGCACCAGAGGTGAACCTTCTACCATTGAGCCACCGCGGCCCCCGGCCGGGAATCGAACCCGGGTGTCCCACGCCAAAGGCGTGTTCACTAACCACTTAGCCATGAGGGAGCTCATCTGTAAGGCAGTGTAAGCAAACAAAAAAACGCACACTGGATGTTTGCGCAACTGAGGATCAAAACATTCTCAATGGAGTATGAGAAATAGTTAACGCCAATCAAAGTGTGCTTTTGCTTATTCATTACTTCGTTAATACTTAATTCCTTCTAGAAATAGTGAAACTATACTATGAAGAAACACTAATAAACTAATAACAATTACGTTGAATTTCTTACCACACCACGAAAGTAATATACCATTTTTACCACCCATAGAATTTGAACCTAGTACTATACTGCATTAGTCACGCCGTAACGAAAGATGAAATTCAAACACCTGGCACTCGTAGCTGTTGAAGCTGTGTTGTAGCTACCTGTATATCACGCGGCCTGCGTTGGTACTCCTCAACATAAATACCTCACAGCCCAAAGCCAGGAAACATCACAGACAGAAGACAGGGGCACAAGCAGTGCCTGACACTTCACGAACTCAAACCCGCCAAGACTCAACTCAACATGACCTTCAATTACGTTCTAGAAACCAAACCAATGCTAAGGCACAAACTTACCAACTTCCTATATGAAAACACAAGAAAAAAAATCTAACTTTTTTGGTTCCAAAGTGATGACATAACAATAATACTAAAAAGGTTTTAATTTTCAGTAACCCAAATATTAATTAACTAGGGAACATAACAAAGCAAAAATAAATAAAAATAAAAATAAATTAAATTAAAAAATAAAAATCTGACAAGTAAACTCTCCCTGACTACTTTTTTTTTTTTTAATTTCAGTGAGGCTGTAAAATATGTCAATATCTTCGTAAAATATATATATTTCAATGTAAACAAGTTCTTTAAACAAAAGAAAGCTTTGTAGTAGAGCGCTTACCTCTGACGCGTTAGGTCCCTGGTTTGATTCCTGCTCCCGACAAATAGCCTTTTGGTGAACACTGTAGGTGTGGTTATTCTTAAGACTTTCCAGTTTCCTTACATTTTCTTGATTCCACCATTATCATGTATCTCATTGTCACCTTCTCTCTTACATTGATGTACAATCATGGGGCGTTAAACTAAAAGCAAAAAAAAAAAAAAAAATCTTGCAAAAATCCTAGTAAATATGAGTTTTCTAGACTACACAAGTGGCCCCGCGTAGGGTAGTCGCTAGCGCTCTCGCCTTCGGTGCGAACGGTTCCGGGTTCGATCCCGGGGGAGAACTCGGTCGAAAAAGTATCAAAAGATTTTAAGTCCAGCCATCCTGAATGAGGTTTCCTTGGGTTTTCCTCATTCACAGCAGGCAAATGCCGGAGTGGTACCTAACATATAGGTCCCAGGCCGTTTTCTTCCTTCCCCAATCCTTTCTTCCCTTCCTTTCCCCGGATAGTGTACTCGCCGAGGAAAGTCATCCCTCATATGTGATGGGGTAACAAGGCCATTGATGCCGAAAGCCCAGAAATCTAAATCCTAAATCTTCACTACACAAGGAAATTTTCGCGCTGAAAACGGTTTATTAGCAATTATGTTAAGCAGTCCTGTAGTAAATCTGCACCAAGTAATAAATCGTCACATATAAAACGGAATGAATAAACACATAACATTCATTTTGCTACCTTGAAACGTAAAATGTTTCAAAACATTAATATTCAAAGATTTCTCAAAATTCAGATTCACCCATTCCATTCTCCTCAATCATTAACGAGTTACAATAGTAAGAATTGTCATAAACTACATTACTTAGTTAGTACTATATTAAAGCAAGTTACACTAAAAGAATATATAATTAATGGAATATTTAACTAAAATAATAGTTAACTATTGTACTTACCCAGGCTTTTGTTTCCTTCCTCTCTTCTTTTCCGTTTGTAAACAACCTCGTTTCGCAAGCAAAAGACGGTAGTTCAATGACGTCAGCCATGGCGAAAGAAAGAGTGTCTATAGGCGGTCAGGATCTCACACACAGATGGGCGTATATAATATATAGCTGACGTATGAAACATACGTATACGTATGTAATATACAGAAGATTGTTAGATGTCAGATATCCTGCAGCAGCATAATGTAACATCTAAGCGGGTAAAAGGCAATACCTGTGTAGCATATGGATAAAGTACGCTCCGTACAGATTTCCTTAGTAAACATAACGAATCCTTGTATTTGTACAATATACCGCTGTCCGGATAATGGATTTTTCTCAGTGTAGTATTTTTATGACGCACACAGTCATAAAAATATATTACAAAATGATGGTTCATCACCTCTAAATATTTTGAATCTCAAGAATTAATCAACTTTTTAATTTTCCTGGAGGGTTTAACTCTTTGCTCCTATGAAGCGGAGCACTGGGGTGACAGCATACTTGCCCCACCCATGGGATGATCCTGGGACTTGTATAACTTTAAATATATACTACGTCTTCGTTCACCGGAATTTAACCTGGCTTTTTCACACAAAATACTAGAACACTAAGTGCCAAAACTCGAAGAACTCAATGATGATTACGGTTCCTCACTCCCAAGATCTACAATTTTCACAAATATTCTTTAAAAAAATACTTCTGATTTTTTTTTAAAAAAAGTGCTTGTTTTATAAATTAAAAAATAAAAAAGGAGAAGGTATGAGAAAATGATAAATTATAATAGAAAGGAGTAAGAAAATGAGATGCTGGAGCACAGGAAAGTTACCAAGTCAGCTGATGATTGTTTAGTGAAGTGTAGGTTAGCATCTGCGGGGAAAAGCAGTTGGTAGGACACCTGTTGCTTACATGATCGCTCATTGTAAGTTACTCGTGCAGAGCAAACCAACGTTGTTGCCACATTATCCAATTTCATATATGAACCTTCGTTTATTTTCTTTTTTTCTTACGAAGTCATCAAATTGTTTTTCAATAGAATGGCACAGATTTATTTATTACTACTATTACTAGACAATTATAATGTTGATTACCTATATGAGTCAAGCCAAATCCTTGAGAAAGATCATTGTTCACACGCTAGAAAGACCCTCACACGGAAGAACGACTTTAGCGACCGCTCTTCACACGCAAACAATAACACGGAATCGAACTGAAGACTAATAAAGTAATTAATTTTCTCTTTATTCTTCCGTAGAATACTAATTTTTATGTTAACTCAACTCTAGGTAAAGTTGTTTACCTCCACTTTCTTTAATTTGTTTAACACTCTGTTCCATTAAGAACAGTGATTAAGCAACTAATGCAGTGTGTTTTATTTATGGTGTATTGAATTCAAATGAGTGAAATTTAAATTGCAACTAGTGTGTAAGCGTTTGGCTCTCTTACTAAGGGTAGACGCTTTCAAACTATAATGAAGTTTTTTTTTTTTTTTTTTTTTTTTTTTTAAAAGAGATATTACTAAACTTAATTATTAGCTCAATCTCATAATATCCTGTGTATATATTTACGTCGCTATACAAAGTTTCATTCTTCTATGACGATGTAAAATAAGTTGAATTAAAGTTGCAAGATTTGAGGACAAAGCGGAATAAGGGGCCGTCATGAATATCACAATGATTTGTTACTATACTATTTTCTTTAACTCACGATGGTTCAGGTTCAACTTTGTCCTCAAATCTTGCAAGCTTATAGTGTAACTCATTTCCTGCCGTCGTTGAATGATGAAATGTTGTACCTTAACGTAAATCAGGTGGTAATACAGTTCTCGATTATTACTTTTATAACGATACTGTATTTATCAAGGATGTTATAAAATAGAGGATCTGCCCATATGTATCTTCATCCTATTAAATCAATGAAGCCAAAAAACAACTGAGCATCGCCAAGTCTGATTGGCTACTTTCGTTTCTACCATCGTCTGATTGGCTACTTTCGTTTCCGCCATGATTGTTGGCTCAAAACACTGCGATCTTATTGGGCGGAGTGGGCAGAGTAGGGGTGGCGAAACTGTGACGTATGGCTTCAAGATTTTGTTGTAAGCTCAGATCCTATATTTTATAAGATCCTTGGTATTTATATACTTTCACTAGCTGGGAACTCCGTCCTCCCCAGGCTTCCGAATTTGTTCGGTCTACGGCCTTGAAACTCATATTCCAGCCTTTCCTTTCTTTCTTGGCACGGCAATAATATGTTTATAGTATTATTCTTTGAGAAAAATTTAAATTTCTTTCCCCCTTAAAATTCGCACTTCAATCAAAGTATAAAGTCCCATGTCTGGGCAAGTGCTAACTGTGCTTTAAAGAAAATCATTTAAAACGGTTACTAACAATATCGAAGTCATGTTTATATGTTGAGAAAAATAGAAATGGTTCCTCTTCTCTCGTTAAAAGTGGAATTTCGAAAAACAATATGGTGAAATTTCCAGAAGCACTATGGCATATGCCCTACCCATTTAATTTAAATAGGGAGTTAGATACCAAGTTTTATACCTCTAACATACCTGTAATCTTAAAGAACTTCGAGCTATAGCCATGTAATTATAACAATTGCAATCAGCACCTTTTTTCTTACCGTCTTTTTTCCTTCCCTTCCCAGAGAAACATCAAAAACGTTGAAACAGATCTTTGGTTATTTAAATTAAAAGCTTAAATACCGAATTTCATGTTCCTAGTCTTAAGGAATTTTGAGATTTGGCCATCTTATTATAACAATAACAACCCTCATCCTTCTCTCTTTCCGCGTTGTTTCTTTGCTTGTACGGGAAATAAAGAAAAACAAAACACTGAAACACGTACTTAATAATTTTAATCGAAAAGTTCAGATACCAAATTTCACATCATTAACCTTAAAGGATTTGGAGATATGGTCATCCAGTTATAACAATTGAGGAATTTGATGTAATAAGGGCGTAAGCGAGTTTACGCCCTTTTTTGCATCAAACATTTGTGGTTTTTGCCATGCTTGTTTAGCCTCCTGGTAACATTCCAATTCAATATCGGAATAAAATGTTGCATATTACATTGTTTTATGTAAGAAAAAAAAAACACTACTTAAATTTTCAATATCGTTTTCCTCCAATGCATGTTTCAGATTACGCCCTTATTGCATCAAACTCCTCAATTGTAACTCTTTCTTGCTTTCTTTTCTTCTAGGGTAATATCAAAGAACCTGAAACACGTGTCTTAATTATTTTAAATTGGAAGTCCATATACTTAATTCAATGTCTCTACCCTTTCAGAAATTCGAAGAGTTGGAAGTTTTACGATAATAATTGACACCCCTATTTCCCTCCTTCCTCATGGAATTTACCAAAAAAAAAAAAAAACTCCTTTAATGGTATCTTACGCTACCAAACCTTTATTAAAGCACTTTGGCCTGGGTGCTGCTCAGTAAGTCAGACAGTCAGTCACTCAGAACTCTTTCATATATACGAGTAGAGATTAAGTCGTAAATAAACATGCCGCAGTAGCTCAGTTATAGAAGTGAACGAACGATCCCAGCTCGCGTTAACGAGCTTATTGGTGGACAAACACTGTGTGTGGGGGTTTTCTCAATGTTCTACTGTTTCCCCCATTTTCTTCATTTCACCATTTCATTCATTCTTGTCATAACCGTGGCGGTGCAATGTAAATGAAAGATTTCGTTTTCACTATGTCCTATATCCTATTTCCTTATGCAACACACAAATGCTCTGAAGGTTGCATGTACGGTATAACATCCAGGGGATTATGTTTCAAATTGTGACAATACAAAAGACTTCAAGAACTGATTGAACGTGATAAAATAAAAGTTAAAATAAAAATAGTAAGATTATATATACGAGTTGTTTCGAAACAACACCGACAACGTTTGGGAGGTGATTCCTGACACTAAGATAAGACAAAAAGTATAGATCAACCTGGATGTACAAATGCTTAATTTCGGAGATATGGGCTGCCGAAAACATGAAAATATGAACTTTAAAGGTTCATAGCTCCAAAACTATGGGACCTAGCGTATCGGGTCAAGACTTCACTTAGAAACTAGTATGTGCCCTATCCAAATATCCATGGTTCAGAATCCTACAGTACTTCCGCATCAATTTTTATGGAGGTAGTTGTGAGTACTTTACATTAAATGCCCGTGGCCAAACTCCTTCTATAAAAATTGTATCGTGAGTATCTTAAGATTCTGAAACATGTATTTTTGCATAGTGCAGATATTAATTCCTAGATGAAGTCTTGACCCAACTACGGTAGCTTCCATAGTTTCAGAGCTATGGACCTTTAAAGTTCATTTTCTCAGATTTTCGGCAGCCTATAACTCCGAAAGGAAGCATTTAAGCACCCAGGTTGATATACTTTTTGTCTTATCTTTATGTCAGGAATCACCTCTGAAAAGAAACAGAATTATTTTTAATTTTTTAGTACAATTTGTTTCATTCTTTACTTTTTAAGGGAAGTGTATTTAAAAAAAATATTTTAATTATAAATGATTATTTTAGTCACGTAAAGAGATCAACGAAAAATATAAGTTGGATTCAACATTTCAACATTTCTGAAAGCCATTTCTAAAACAGGCTGAAACTTTTTAGAAAAATATTCTCTATCTTGTTTATTTATTATTGGTCTATTGAAGATAGGTCGTTCTAAAGTTTTTAGTACAAGATATACCTATATCAGTAACATAACATAAATAAATAAATAATGTAAAAATAGATAAACTCTGATAAAAATAATAAAAACTCGAAACTTACATTTATGGCATGTGGGATATAGATAACAACCGTTAAAGTCGATGTTATCCATTAACCCCCTTCCAAGTGTCATTTTCCTAACCCGTAAGTGCATGCTATAATACCAGGTTTTCATTTACTATTAGAAGACTGTCTAATCTGGACCGTTTTATAGGGCATAGTTATTGTGCAAGCGCCAGGATAGCATTCACATTACTGATAAAAAGCCTTTGCATTGTGGAACATTTCAACTGAAAAAGGGAAATGACATGACATCCACATGGATGTCACTGGAACGCAAGGGGTTAAGATGTTAATAGATTTACTCTATTAACAAACTTGGCTGAGATAATCGTTCTAGCTATCTATTGCAAAAAAAAAAAAATCAAAAAATTCGCTTTCGTTCAAGAGTTATCACCTGAAGTAACGGACGCACTAAGAGTACAATCTTCCACTACGTTATCCCAAAGAGAAAACTACAAGAACTTAAAAACTTTAACTCGAATCAGGCGAATATTTAAGGGAAAATTGCGGAGTCAAGTCTTTTCCTCCTGAAATGTGTCAACGTTCTGCAAATAATAACTACCTCTATGGCCTATAGAGCCTGGAGGTTCAATATCCGTTCACAAAAGCTCTCCATTAACTTCTGTCCTTAGCCAACTGGATCCAGTTATTATTTTCTATTCCTATTTCTGCGAGATTCATCTTAATACTGTCCTCCCACCTGCGCCTAGGTCTTCCTAATGGTCGTTTTCCGAATGGATTTCCAGTTCAAAATTGAAAGTATTCCTACTTTCTTCCATTCTGGCTACATGACCTGCCCACCTGAGCCTCCTGGATTTGATGACCTTAACAATGTTTGATAAACGGTATAAATTATGTAGTTCCTCGATATGAAGTTTCCGCCATTCCCCATTCCCGTTTCTCTTGGGTCCGAATATTCGTCTCAGGATCTTGTTCTCAAATACTTTCAGTCTATGTTCTTCCCTGAAAATAAGCGACTATGTTTCGCAACAATATAGAACAACAGGCATGATTATCGTTCTGTATATTTTGAGCTGCTTCGACAGAAATTCGAGAAAAATCTTCGACAGAATTTGCGATGACAAGAGATTTTGAACTGAATATAACACGAATTCCTTGCCTTTACTCGATATTTAATTTCTTAGTGGATATGGTCTGTTAACATTGATCCTAGATATTTGAAAGTATCCACTTTGTCAAAAGTATTATTTGATATTGTAACGCAGCCATAATTTGCAGTATTACGATCACTAGGGATGCGCACGAGACAAGATTTGAGGCTGTCTCGTCTCGAAAATATGCTGCAAAAGTGATGTCTCGACTCGAAAAATGTATTCTTCTCTATTGGAAGAGCTGTGTCTCGACTCTAATTTTGTCAGGAAAATTCCGTCTCGACTCGTCTCGTGAGCATCTCTAACGATCACGGAAAATTCCTTATATTTAGTGTTCTCTGCATTTACCTGCAGCGTTTAATAAGACCTCTGCAATTCTTTCTATCGTTGTTGTATCGTTGTTGTCTATTATATTTACACATCAGCATAAGCCATAACCTGGTGAATACCATTCAGCCTTAGGCCCTCGTTGCTGTCTTTGATAAGGCTTATAGCATATCCAAAACAAAGTTGAATAATAATGACGACAACCCACCTCCTTTCCAGGGCATTCTCGACGTGAAAGGTCGTGGACAAATAATAAGTTGTAAATATAAATAATTAATAAATATAAGTACTCTTTTAATAGCAAAACTAATCTAGCCTCTTCCGAAATAAAATCATAGATACATCTTACCAAAAACTGTTCAATAAAGAGAGATAATTAAACAAAATTGTAAGTACTCCAATACATGGAGAGTTGTGTTTAAAATTCGAATATTACCTTACTTTAAAATGCTTTGTGGTACAGAGGTAGAACTACATCAATGTAAGGAGTACAATTTTGTCCGTTTGAAATCATTCTGCAGTGATGGCTCTTTCGCTCTTGAGGGAAGTCACATCGGTAAAAATTTCATCGCTCAAGCTAAAGAAAGTAAGCTTTATAATGCTGTATACAAGAATTAGATCCTCAAGATCCACTACTGCCTGCAAGGTTTACTTTCCAAGAGATTGAGCGGTCTTTTCTTTGAATAGGAATGTACGGGTAGTAACAGATAGTTCCATAGGTGCTTTATTAATAATAGAAATATTGGTTATAAAGTAAGTGATATAAAGTCGCTGATATACTTGTACTATGTATTTATGATATAACGAATTTAACAGAAATGCCCGCTCCTAGCACCGACTGACTAATATGCAACCTGTATCACAGTAGAGTAGTGCGAATTGTCTAATTTGATGGACTTCTAATAGACCTATACTCTATATTTTTTGTGGACCTCAAATTGCCCTAAGAATTTCATTACTCTGCTAGTGACTGTTGTTTCAGGTGAGAAAGGGTTTAATAAATTATAGTTAATTAGGAACTACTTGAGATCAAAGGGTTCAACTTGGAGGTCATTTGTCTCATGATGCCATGAACAAATATGTTTTAAAATAGTCCCTTTGGATTCAGCGACCTAAAATTGGTATAAAAAGAGCAATGAGAAATGTATCCAAGCATAAGTACTTTTACCACTGTCATAAGCGGCGGTTCAAAGAGCCCAACTTCGAGGTCATTTTTCTTGTAACCCCATAAACGATATGTTTCAAAACAGTTCCATTGAATTCAGCGACCTTACATTAACATGGAAAGCGCAATTATAAACATGTATCCAAGCGTTAGAAACGTTTTAGAATACATTAAAACGAGTTAAAATGAGTAGAAGGGTTACATCAGATCAGCTTTGAGCTTCATAAGTTAATAATATGTGTACTGTTGTTATAATTGACATTTTGTAACTTTTCTATTCTTGCGATAGTTTAAATTATTATTTATATTGAATATTTCATTAGTACTATAAAACCTGGTTCTTCAGTCGCAGAGCGTAAGCGGAAAATAGAACATTGTATATACAACAGAACCTAATATTAAGAATTGCTTTTAAAAGAGAAAATACATTTATGAAGAGAATACATAAAAAATTATGTATTCTCTCATGAGAGAGAATACATTTATGTGCATTTATGAAGCTATCATGAAATTAAGGATGTTTTGTGTTCTTTTGTTCGGAGCTTAATGTTCTTCTTCAGCAGAGAATCGCTTGTCCCAAAGGCGAATACATTTAATACTTATTCACATCAAAGATAGAGGTGCCTGGCAACCCTTAACTGTTACATGAGGTCTTTTTATCATGAGGTATCTCATGATAATGAGATTTGATAAATCCGAAATGAAAATACCTTAGCAAACGATACCAAAATCGGGTTGGGGCAAACTATGCGCCATCCCCTCCGAATCCCCGATTCGAGTCGAAAAAAAAAGACTTCATACGCAATTCCATTTGATGAAGATCTACCTATGTGTACAAAATTTAGTGCCCCTGGTAACATCTTTCTGAGAAAAATTTGTTGACAGGTAGACACACACATACACGTTCATTTACATATTAGCAATGATCTAACAAAGCATGTCTATTTATGCTGCTATTCCGTTATTTAAAAGAAAACACATCAGTTTTAAGCTACAACAACATATATCAGAGAATGTCAGTTATTTTAATATACTTATTCAATAATAATGAAAGAATTGATGTTTAATTATTTCAGATGGTTTCTTGAAACGGTACTAGTGAAGATGGTAATTAATCTGTGTTCAAACCTAAATTCCATAGCAATCAGTCAAGTACAGTATATTGTGTTAATAAGAAATCAAGGTTGAAGTGTCAAAGTCGTATATTTCTAATTTATATCTGTATGTATATATAATTGTGTTTTATACGTATATTTAATGAATAGATGATTCTGTACAATACGCTTTACTGGCGAGGAAAAAAGAAAAAAAAACACTCTTTATGAAATGTGGATATAATTTATTAAAGGTATGCACATGGGTGATTTGTACGTACTAATTAACGCAAATTACACTTAACTCGTGCAATAATTAAATTACTCTGTTACAAAGAAATCCAGCGGTAAAGAAAGAAATAATTGAATTAATGTTCATTGTATATCTTCCTTAATGCTTAATTTCATAACATACTTTCACCAATATTAAATTGTGCTTTTTTAATCAATAGGTTAAGATATTTGTACTAACTAAATTAAGCATTCTTTATGTATGAATTACTCTACAGAACCATTATTTTTTCTCAAGGGGGCGCGGTGGCTCAGTGGTAGAGCGTTCACCTCTGGTGCTTGGGGTCCTTGGTTCGATCCCAGCTCGCGCCGTGTGAACTTTGTGATGGACAAACACCGTGCTCGTGGGTTTTCTCGGGGTTCTCCCGTTTCATCCCACTTTCTTCATTCTACCATTTCACTCATTTCTCATCATCACCGTCCCCTTTAGCCTAACCGGCATAAGCGTGGGACGTTAAACTTAAAGATTTCATTTTATTATTTTTTATTTTTTCTCAACACTTCCCTCCATGTCTGTTTGTCTTAAAATAAAACTAAGTTAAGAGTGATTCTTAATCTTAATCATTTTCAACAAAAAGTTAATGTTTAAAAAATAATCATTCTTGATTCAATTTTAAAAATATAATTTTAAAGCGGAATGACAAAAAAAATTAAACAGTCACTATTTAGAAAGAAATATTTATTTAAAAAGAAAAAAAAAACTTAATGAACTTATACAACTTATACTTCGTACATATATTTTTACTATTTCTTAAATTCTTGATTCTATTCCTGCTTGATTCTCGTATCGCAGAACTCGATAATTGTGTATCTTCATTTTAAAAAAAACAAATGGCTCAAACTATTTTTTGTTTTAAAATGACTTACAAGAAAATCGAAAATGAGTAGTTGGATCAAAAGATCGAATATATTTCAATCAAAAATTTTCTTGTAGGCCTTATATCTGGAGAACTACATAAAGTGTAGCCAAACCCAAACTATCACTTAACTCAGTATGATGGCCTTATTCCGTAAAAGATACGAAAACTCGATTTAGAAATGTTGTGGCTCCTGATCCAAAAACTAATTATTGGCCAAGATCTCAATCTTTTGGTTCATTTTTTGATCATTCCTAAAATTCTTGTTTACTTATCATCATAAGCAGTGGCTGCTACTAAGAGAAGTCATCCGCTACAAGCTAAGGAGGAAAACATACCTAATATAATAATTCTTGTAATACATGTAAGTTTTCTTCCGTAGCTTCCAGTGATAAAATTGTAATTTTTGCTTATATGGCTTCCCTCAAGAGTAGTAGTCCTCACGAGACGAAAAAATAAGATTTTTTTCGTCTCGTCTTGATTCTAGAAGAATTCTATCTCATTGCGTCTTGCAGTTTTTCCCGTCTGGTTTTGAAAATTTATGCACAACATTTATGCCGTGACTTCCTTCTTAATTTCAGCTAAAATACATCAGAATCCTTCCCTTCACATAAATCCACGAAGGGAGTGTCATAATAACATTTAAACCAAATTTGTTATTGGAGTATGTTATAAAGTAATGACTTGCGGATTTTTAAACGGTGACTATTACTCTTCATTGTACTCGTACAATCACTATACTAATTGATCGTTTTTATGTTATTAATCATGCAATACCATAACAGTATTTGATATTAAGACTTGGATAAACTAATGTTGTGTGAAAGTCTCATGAAGTTTCTCGTCTCGAAATCGAGATGAGATTTCTTATGGTTCCCGTCTCGTCTCGATTCTCCTTCTGTCGTTTAAAATTCGATTAGAAGAGAAAAGTGGAAGTATTCGAGCTTTGAGAAAACCGTCGCAATTTGCCTACATTAGAAAATAAAAAAGAAGAATAAATAACATGTTTCTATTAAGCCATTGTTCAGAATGGATTTTACATACTGTTGGAAAAAATTAAGGAAAAAAGCAAGAGGAAGATCAGAGTAATTGGACGATATCAAAAAGAATGGCCATATCGACAAATCAAAACAACTGACATTAAACAGGTACAAACATCTAGTCGTTTCGTGTTCAGAACCGTGGTTAAGAAAAAGATTATCTTGAATCCATTTCATTGGGATCATTATCTAACTATAGTACGCCGCTTTGCATGGTAGTACACCGAGAAAGTTAGTGTAATACAGCCTACAGATTATTACATATTATATTAGAATATTTTAATACTGGGTATTCTACAATAAAAACAGAGTTAACTAGACACTTCAACTACTACTCCTACAAACAGTATACATATACACACATACACATATGCTTGTATGATTAGAAAGTTGTTGTGTATGCATCGACAGAGAAAGAAGAAGAAGAAGAAACAGTCTCACTTAGCAAATTAACGAGCAAACGAGATGGCTTTTTTTTCTTGGTCTTTTATATTAACTTTCCTTTAATAGTAGTAATTTTGCGTATATATGCAGAACAGGAAAGTAAATCAAACAATTGCCTACTTAAAAGCAACTCACTTGTTTGTGTTAGTTTTCCTCATGCTTGTTATTAAATAAATAGAAGTTACAATGTCACTGAAACGCATGCTTCGCTTTTTCTTTTGCACTAACTTACCATGGAGGAAGAGTAAGTTGCTTTGGTTCATGAATATTTCATTATTGAGCTTTACGAGTTAACTTCAGTGTTATTACACTCGTGCTAAACGTTTTATTTTTATATGTTTTCTCTTTTCTTGTTGACGTAAGGTAATTAGATTATTATTAAAGTACGGTGTGATTTTTAGAATGTAAAATTGCGACATGTACCAGAACGGAACTAAATGAAGCGACATGTCTTCTCTCTTAGGTTCAACGTAATGTTTTAGCGACTGAAGTTAAAAATGACTGGAGATATCATATTCTAAGTCAAGGGATCCCAGATTTGTTTATCTGGTGCCCTCTTCATAACTGGATACTTCATGTCCCCCCCCCCTTTCCTTTTCATTACAAAGGCAAATTATTAAACGTGTAGCATCTGTGAAGTTTGCTAGGATAAATTGTAAACAACTAGACGGGGACCAGGTCCTAGAACACTTTTGATCTTCCCCTAGAATACCGTTTCACCCCAGGTAATGTTTTTTCAATTGTAAGAAAGAAGGGATCATATCTACCCCGTTAGCAAAATATCCTAATTACGCCAATGGTCATTAGAAGTAATGCTTTAATCAGTATTCAAAACTTATTCCTACCATTAGCTTGCGTCCCCTTATTCGCTCTTCACACTTCCCACTAGAGGAGCGTACCTTTAGGTTGGGAACCTCTCTTCTAGATATATCAGAAATATTAAATGTCTTAATGATATGCTCTCCCTGCCTAAAATGGTGGAGATTCAATCCAGGCCATTAATTCCGTCATGAGTATATGCTTAGCATAAGCATCTTTGGCACGGGAGACCCTAGTTCGATTCCCACCAGTAACTCATGTCGTTCCCACGAACTGAAGGTCCACGTTCTATATAGTCTCGCTACTGAAGGGAGCGCAAATTTCCAACTCAATAATTCAATCCCAAGCCATGTCAATTTGTAGCTTTCAGCAGATCATTACACTGTTTTATTTCATTTTGTTAGAATTAAGACCACGAATTCGAGCAATTTGTGGTTTTAGTACGCTTTTCCAATAGTCGAATAAATAACAGTTCTTCATCAGTACATGTGGCCCTAAGGGTCTATTCTCTAGCAGCACAGACAGTAACTCAAACCGTTTGGGACTGAAGACTAGCCAACTATCAACGTTGCCCTACGTGGTACTTTACCGAGTATTTGCTAATAAACACAATTGACAACGTAACTCGTACGAGAGAAGTAAATTGGTTATTGGGGATCGTGAAGTCGAAACTATTGGGGAAATGACGGCAAATTGTAGGCTGACCAACACACACACTTGAAACTACGTTGGGTAATGTATTTTTAAACATTATTCTTACGTTTAATTGCCAATCCCCAACCCAAGCTAACCATCAGCCTATGTTGGGTCTAGCAAGTAGAGTTTCCAAATTTTTTTGGAGAGAATAAAGGAAAATTTTATGATTTTTAGGGAAAAAATGGAACATATATAATATTCAGAATTTACATATAACAATATGGCTTCACATAGCAACATAGAATAATTTAACTGGAAACTGGACCAACATATAAACACATGCACACACACACACACACACACACACACCTATATATATATATATATATATATATATATATATATATATATATATATATATATATATATATATATATATATATATATATATATATATATATATATATATATATATATATATAGTATTTACGATTTTGTTTCGGGGGAGCTTTGCTAACTTTAGTCCTGAAAAGTAGAAACTCGGCAAGATATTTCATTTACTTTAATATAGTGAATAAAATTTCTGAAGGGGGCTTAAGCCCGGAAGCCTCCCTTAAATACGCCTCTATATATATTACAATTTCCGCCGGAGGTTATGTAGTTAGGATCTCTACTTTAAGCTGTAGGTCTTCGTCTCATATAGCCTCGGTGCTAAAAGGGATGCTAAACACAAGTCCAACTAACCAAGTGTATTACGTAGATCTCTTGTTACCTTTTAATTGTATTCTAACGAAGACTTTGTTCAACATCCTTTTTGCATAGTTCAAAAAGAGCCTTGTAAGATATATTGAAATTCACAATCACTTGGAACTCTGTGTTATTAGTTTACAGTTTCTGTTTCTGATATCAGTATCACGATCTATCCAAACTGTAATGTGATCGAGACAGTGTTGATAGACGAAAGCTAAGATGCTAAAAACCAAATTTTCTTAAACATATGGTTAAGTACCTTTTATATAGAAGATAAAAACTCAACCTGTTGCATTTTTCTTTCTGAATGCTAAGTTACATAATTGGGTTGCGTTGGTAACCGTGTATAAGATAAATCGATTCCTTTTAGTTAAAAAATCATGTTAATTTGTAAAAATATTTTTAAAGTACCCCCAGGTTACCACTTTTTTTTATTTAAAAAGAAAAACGAAAGAAATCGTTTTACGGGTAAAATGAAAACTTATAACGTAAAACATAACAGAAAAACGTAAAGCTTACGGGAATAACGTACTATCTGGCACTTCTACTACTGTACTGCTAGGGTTTTGAAATTTCCGTTCAACTTCGAACACTGAACAGAGAACTTGTTGCACTCAGGCATGAGCCACTTCATGGGCGTCTCTGGCGGGGGGGCGCGTCCTCCCAATATTTTGAAGTACGTAATATTTAATATCTTATTCTAATTTAATTTATTTACTAACGACGGAATAACATATAAATAATAATAATTGTATTTATTTGGGCTATTGTTTAGTTTTGGGGGGCCAAGTTTTTAAGCAACTTTTTTGCGATATTCTATTCATATTGTTAGGTTAGGTTAATACAATTTAATTCAGACAGTATTGCCGAACGAGCGTTAGCGAGTGAAGGCGTGTTAGATCCCCGCGGAACACGTAGTTTTGTCTTCGTTAGTGTTGGCCTCCCATTACTAAACAGTTACCTTTATTTGTAATACCATATTCAGGCTGTAAAACGATCATAACAGAGTTCTTGATATACCTCAGGGAGTCCGTGAAGGTAAGCAGAAAGGTAACAAATGAAATCGAAAATAATAAAGAAGTTGGGCTAGGTAGTACCATTTAAATCACTTTCTTTGATGCCCCCCCCCCCACAAATTTTACATGCCAGAGACGCCAGTGAGCCACTTTATCCTCCCCTACAACCCTGTGAGTTTGGACGCATTCTCGTCACTCCTTCGTGATGTTGCACTTCTCACAAATATCAGTGTATGTTGTTTAAAATGTCACATTCAAACTTTTAGAAAGTGATTTTCGAGACAGTGAATTCTAATTATTATCTGGAAATACAATAATGGAACGATATCAGTTTTATCTTTCACCTGCTACACGGATGTCTCACCACTCCTGATAAGTCATATATATTCTTATCTGTTTATATTTTTTTTCTTCGCATTGTTGCCACTTCATTAAAGATTTATTCTTGTAGCACCTTACAATATTCAGTAGCAGGAGTGTTAGGTACTGCTGTGCCGTGAAGTTAGTGTCGATGAAAAATGGACCAATAATACGGGTGTTCGATTCCAGCTCGCTTCGTGTGAACTTTGTGATGGACAAACACCATGCTCGTGGGTTTTCTCGGGGTTCTTCCGTTTCCTCCCACTTTCTTCATTCCACCATTTCATTCATTTCTCATCATCACCGTCTCCTTTAGCCTAACCGGCATAATCGTGGGACATAAAACTTAAAGATTTCATTTCATTTCATTTCAACAATACAAGTGTCTCATATGCCACACCACACCTTTATCTTTGCAGAACCATGTTCCTTAGATCAACACCAGTATCGTCAATTATGTGACCTGACCTCTCAATTCAAACACAACAATATGCCATTAGTAAATGAGGGATCCAGTTTGCGTTGATTTGTAGCTCGTGTGCAGAACATATCAATCTGAGTTACCCTCATTTAGTTCACATTTCATATAGTTTTTAAGAATGCAATCAATATCCGGACAATGGAGGACTGATTGATATCACTTTCCAATTAGAGACGATAAGTATTACATTTGAGACTGAGATTCTTCACAAACGATTCCAGAATTGTGATTATCGTCTTCTCATTGGTGACAGTTTTTCGTCACCTACTGTGTCCTATCTTCCAGTGCCAATTTCTGGGAATTTGCTTACAGTGGTGATTTCAGGTGATTTCTCCGAGGGCATGGGGGGATTTCAATACATAAGTGGTTAAAATAGTACTGGCAAAATACTGGTAATAATTATTGAACAAGATTAGAGACTTGTCCTAAGTGGGAATTTCGTAGCTCTATGGAGAAATTCTGAAACCTGAAATAATCACTGTTTGAACACGACGTACGGAACCGTACTGAACCTTACTGACGTGAAAGCAGTGTCCCCACTACTTATTATTCAACATATATATATAAATTCTATTCTGGTATTACAAAACTAGTACTTTTGAGAAACAAGTTCCTAAATATCAGTGGTAAAATTTAATACTGAATGACCGTTCTTATAAAATAGCTATAACTGAAACGTCTCGAAGACCCAGACATGACATAACTTCGTCTTTCATCTTTGAGGCCACTTCGAATACAGTACCCGGCACCTAGTATCAGGTACTACTTTCAGCAAGCGAGTAGTTAACAAACGGGATCATCAACTGGATATGTGCGTCACGAAGAACTGAAACTATTTTGAAGATGTCTATAAAATTCCCTTTTCGTTCTAAAACTTTGAAGTACCCTGCATACCATTAACTTTTGTTTCAATTTCTTAAATTTTATTACAAGCCGGAAGTAAGTTTCTCATTTCATCTTAAAGCATTTGTATAGTTATCAATAAAAATAAAATCTTTATTCAAATATTATGTGTATGTAAACTATGCCACTTTCTTGAGTCGATGAGGTGAGACACGGTGGCTGAGTGACAGAACGCTCACCTCTGGTGCGAAGGAACCCTGGTTCGATCCAAGGTCATGTAAACTTGTAGTAGGTTATATCGTGTCCGTCGGTCTTCTCAGGATTCGCCCGTTTCCTTCCACATTTTCATTCAATCAATTTCTTCATCATCGTTCATTTCCATTTATCACCCGTGTCCTTTAGCTTTCTTAGACATAACTATGAATTGTAAAAAGAATAGATTTCATTTCATTTTTTCCTATAGTGGATGATTGAAGAATTTGATTGATTGTAATTACAATATATTAGTTGCAACTCCAGTGACACATTCCATCAAAACTTTAAATATTATGTGATTTGTGAAACTACATTTAATCGTGTTCTTCGGAGGCTACTTACATTAGTTTTTGAAATCATAAAAAATACTATTCAAAATAAAATTGACTAAAAAAAACAAAAGTTCTTGCCTTCGATACGGAAGACGGGTTCGGCTTTTGATGAGAGTACTTGTGATTCAGACTGCAAGTATGCTGTAAGTTCAGGTCTCGTGTATTCTTACTGCTGAAAGAGTACTCTCAGCACCGAAATAAACAAACAAGCTTTTTTTTTTCTTTCTTTGATTGTCTTTAAATTTTACAGTAATGTTGATCACTATATATATATTTGATATTTGTCTAAAGATTTCTTAGAAGAAAAGTATACTTTTCAGTACATCGAAACTTTGCTCTTATTCACTCGAAATACGTCTTGTAAATTATTTATTGTAGCTTTGGAAAACTTCAACTGACCAAAGCAGTATATATATTTTAAGATTATATATATATGTTACATAGCCGAAACTGTAACACAAATATATAACTGTTTCGGTCAGTGGAGTTTTATTAGTAATCGAAATACGTCATATTAAGATTATGGTATTCTACACTTAGGTACTTTGGAGTACATTGCATTCTTCGTTTCGCTTGTGTTATCAGGTTATCACTGCTGCAGAAGGCTCCAAAATGTAGATAATTGTAGTCTTCTCAGTTTGTAACAATGAATAATTAGTTTGCTATTGAAAGTTTCCGTTGAGTATGTAGATTTTACTATATGTCTTAACTTGATGTAGTTATTTGAAAATAAAAATACAGCTTTGGGTTGGCAACACTGTTATTGTGGTGGTATTGTAATAATGTCTCTCTGCCGATGTGTGCATCGTATAAATACAAAATTTCAGCTTTTCCTTGTGTGATGCATTGCTAGAATGTTTTGTAGGTGTATGTTCGACAAGGTGGCGAGACGTCCCGTTTTAGCCGGGACAGTCCCTTATTTTCAACCGTTGTCCCGTTTCCTGCTGATTCTCAAACGGGACGCCTAAATGTCCCATTTTTAAGCAAACATGACCCAGGTGTCCCGTAATTATTATTCAAAATATAAATGGTCAATGCTAATTCTACACTCTTCCGTACCAACACTCATTGAGAAGGTTCAGCCGTGCCTAGAACTTCTGAATATTCAAATGAGAATTGAGTGTTCTGTGGTTCAAGTGGGAATTGAGTGGGAATTCTGAGTGTTGAAGTAGTTAAAAGTATTGTTGGGTAGTACTTAAGTTAGAAACGCTGTGTTACCATTCTTACTTGTGTATTTTGTAAATTGAAAACACTGCTGAGTTCCAAAATGCAATGTGGAAGTCACCCCCCGTCGCCGATTCGTATGTGTCCCGTTTTTGAAAGTAAAAGTTCTGGTCACCTTGATGTTCGACCAAACTATTGCGCATAGACTCTCTTTAGACCTCCATTTCATCTCTGCTATTAGTTTAAAGTTACAAGAGTGTTTCAAAAATGAATGGTCCACACTTGTTCTGCTTCTCTTCATGATTAAGACTCTTCAATAATAATAATAATAATAATAATAATAATAATAATAATAATAATAATAATAATAATAATAATAATAATAATAATAATAATGTCTAGATTTTATTCTTATCTTTATGTTCTGTCAGTCATCCAGAGTGTGTTGTCGAATGTAACAATAGGTCCTCAATATTCATATCAATATGATTTTTCCCAAACAACATTTCTTCAACTAGATGAAGAAAGTATGACATCCACTTGGTTTATGTTAGAGTTGTACTATAGTTATGCAGTATATCGCAATCTTGTCCTCGTTTCTTAATCAGCTTGAAAAACAAAACACTTGTAAAAATGTTATTACTCAACATAAATATTTCCTTGCTAATGTGTTTTAAGTCTTGCTAAATGGAGTAGAATTTATCCCAAGCAAAATAGTATGAGCAAGAGATTTGAAGATTCAAAGGGAGGCTGAAGCATCATTTTCTCGCATATGGATACTTATATGTTAAAAAAAAAAAAAAAAAAAAGTGAGGGAGAAATGAAATAACTCAGTGGCATAAGGAAATGGAGTAGAATGAAACTGGACCCAGCCCAAGAAATACGACAAATTACGATGAGACTTGAGCATTATGTTTAATTTTGAGGGGACACGGTGGCTTACAGGTATAGTGCTCATCTTTGATCCAAGAGGTCACTGGGTCGATTCTTGGTCATGTGAATTTGTGGTGGATAATACCATGTCCGTGAATTTTCTAGAGGTTCTCTAGTTTCCTTCAACATTTTCATTCTACCAACTATGTAATAATACTTGACTTTTTTTTTAGTCACCAGTCTCCCTCAAACTAAAGGGTAGTTCCTCACGAGATTGGATTTGGGGTTGTCTTGTTTCAAAAAAGGTGTCGTTAAAATGGTTTCTCGTCTCGAAAAAGTATATATATATTTAAAGAAAAACTCATCTCGTATCTTGATATGACATGGAAATTTAACCTCGTCTCGTCTTAGGAGCAACACTAAGAAAAGGCATAACCGTGGAACGTTAAATTAAAAACTACATGGCTTACTTTGGTTACTTGTATATATCTTTAAATGAAACTTACAGGCTTTTTAGCTCCTAGGCTCGATACTTCGGCGTCGTCCCAAATTACCTAGTGACACTATATTCTTTGCTTCTATATTTGGTTTTGTTTGTTCCATATCTTTGCATTTTGACTGAGGAAAAAAGATTCCCACCAGAAATGGAACTTGGGACTATATTCACCTTCATTATTGCCTGTACCACACATATGAGAAACTTCCGATTCACAGGAAGCTGTTTTCAAATAGTAAACACTGAATCTACGTATTATCAGAGTCAGTGGCGGCGTAAGGGCGGGGCGAGCGGTGCCCCCGCCCCGGGCCCCGCTTTGTGGGGGGCCCCCGACGGTAGGTAAAAAATAATTACTAAGAAACCTTATTAGCATGAGCCGTACAAGGGCCGTCAAGGTTTATAATCCACACCTTCCCTAAATGTAAACGCAATTAATTGTCAATCAATATTACACCAAATAACGGATGAAACAACAGAAATATCTGTCTAATAAAGCTAATCAGTGCTGGATTTCCGTATAAGCTAAACAAACTATAAGCTTCGGGCCTCACTCTCTTTGGCACACGAAAGAAATTTAAAGAAAAAACTGAATGTAGATTAAAAATAAATAAACTAAAAGTTTCATTATCTTGGAGACTCCCAAGGAAATTTAAAGGAAAATGCTCTGAATATAGGGGAAAAATAAAGCAAATGTTTCATACTCTTGGGGGGCCCCCAAAGAATTTGAAAGGAAAAGGCTAAATGCAGGCGAAAAAAATAAAACAGATGTTTCACTTTCTTGGGGCCCCCAAGAAATTTTTTTAAAAAGTTGAAGGTAGCTTATACGGAAACATAAATAAAATAAAAGTTTTACTCTCTTGGAACCCCAAAGAAATTTAAAGAAAAAATGTATGTGTATTAAAATATGAATAAAATAAAAGTTTCACTCTGTTCAATAACCTCAGAGAAATTTAAAGGAAAAACTGAGTGTAGATTAAAATATAATGAAAGTCAAAGTATATTGTGTTGTTTACATTCTAAGGTCTTATGATGCAAATAATGGGGCCCCGTCTGCTAGCCTGCTTCCTAAACTATCACTGTTAATTTATTTATTTATTTATTTATTCATTCATATATCAGCTCATGAGAAGGGTAGAAAGAAGGGATCAACGTATATAATGCTTTATTAGGTTACTAGCATTCTGTTCCTAATTAAAAGCTCTTGGTGCAGACGCTATAGTCACTGATTCACTTGTTTTCCTTCTGTCTTTTTTCTTTTGTCCTTTACAAGTCGAATTTTTAGCGAGCGAAACCCTTTTGCTTAGCTGGTTTCCCCATTTCTGCTCTTGTTTTTTTTCGTATGAATTTACATTTCAGTCCACAAAATTAAAGTGAATAAAATGTTCAATAAGAAAACAAGTGTTCAAATAATCAAAATACTTCAGCATTATATTTAATTCAACTCCTGATTGCTGTCATATGGAATCCTTGTCACAAATCATTCGATTTGTTGACATACAACGTGATTCTGTTCAAGTTCGGTAAGTTTATTGATTTTATCTCTGTCGAAGGAAAGACTGCTGAGAGTATTTCTGCTGAAATACTGAAGAAACTTCAGTGTGATAAGCTTGGTATTAAGATTCCAGAGGCCAGTCTTGTGATAAGCAGGCTACAATGGCAGAGCAATATTCTGGAGTTCAAACTTTGATACAGAATATAAGTCCTTTGGCCATTTTCGTTCCTTGTAACAATAATTCATTGAACCTTGTGGCTTACATGCTGCGCACGTTAACGTTCTGGCGGTGACTTTGTTGGGAGCAATGAAACGTTTGTTGGTATTCTTCTCTAGATTTACTCACCAATGGAATGTGCTGCAAAATCACATAAAGATTGGTCTGAAACGTGAAAATGACACTAGATGGAGTTCAAAAGCAGAAGCTTTAAAGGCACTAGTCAATTGGATGTAGTAATTGATGTATTGGAAGATCTGCGTGACACTTCGATTGAAACACTTGATACTAGGAGAGATGTTGGTCTTCTTCTTGCAAGCATCCAGTCATTTAACTTCATCGCTTTAGTATATTTCTCGTCTGCAAATCTCTCTATATTGATCGGATCCAAAAATACCTTCAATCTCAGGATATGAGTTTCAATCAAACTCTTATTCAGTTACAGAGCCTGGTTAACACCTTTAATATCTGGAGACTTGAGCTAGGCAAGGAAATCATATCCACAGCTAAAAGAAGTTGCAGGACATGGAACATAACTGTGGGTACACACAGTAGAAGGAGATGCATGCCTGGAGAATCAAAGAATGAAATATGACTACACAGGCCGAAGTGTGAGAGCATGGAAAGGCTAAAAGCATGTTGATGTGATTTGGCTTTGTTCTACCCGAATGATCTGGATGGCTTATTATTATTTCAGGATTGTAAGGATTTAATCCGTTCACTAAGGTGTGCTCAGAAAGCTAAAGAACAACTTGACTTTTCACCACAAGGTATCTTGAAATATGTATCTTCAATGGGGCTTGAAATTTACTAAAGTTTGGCAACCGCTCTTCAGATTTTGATAACACTGCCCGTTTCTGTCGCATCATGTGAAAGGTTTTTCACCAAAATGAAATTGATAAAATCACACTTGCGTTCCACAATGAGTCAGGAAAGATTCACGAATCTAGCCAATCTTTCTATCGAAAATGAAATAGCATCCACTGGATTATGGTAATATAGTTGAGACTTTCGCTGCTACCAAAGCAAGGAAGATATCATTCTGAATGTTGGTGGAACATAGGCTAATATAGTAGTGGAACTACTGTCGAAAGTAGTTTCAAGTAAAGGCAATAAAAATACAAAAGTACCAAAAGAAAATGAAATCTTTGTTTTACGTCCCACGGTTATGCCGGTTAACTAAAGGGGATGATGAGAAATGAATGAAAATGTGAAATGAAGAAAGTGGGAGGAAACGGGAGAACCCCGAGAAATCCCACGATCACGATGTTTATCCACCACAAAGTCCGGGACCCCAAACACCGGAGGTGACGCTCCACCACTGAGCCACCGTGCCCCCAAAAGTACCAAAAGAGTAATAAAAAACTGTCCAGATTGTCAATTGACTGGTGTTAGGTGGTAATGAAAAGTAGGATGGTATAACCCGTAGTAGAATTCGGTGCTCACATATTTAATCTATAGTATCACAAATTATTCAATATATTCAGGATTTTTTTTTGTTATAATATATTCTAATACTATGTTAGTAAGTGGTAATGGAAATAGTCATAAGTGACAGATTATAAACCTGGCTGAATTATTAAATACAAAATAATATAATCATAAAACAAGTGCGAAATCTGGAAACAATAGTAAAAAAAATACAAGCAGGAGAGAAATATTCTAGTGCTTAACTATTCATTGATATTTCGGCAAAAGCAGCGGGACTGAATAGATCGTACATTATCACTGGAGAGAAACTGAATGTTAAAGTGAATGGGGCTAATTGTAGGAAGAAAAATCTAATCAAATAAAACCCATCTAACGTAAATTCAGACAGGAGAGAAACCATGAATAAACATAACCATATGAGAAATTGCGCAGGGGAAACACCAAAGACGAGAACCGAACAAAAATATCCTAGAAAACATAGAGCTTACACTTAAAAATCACATCGGTTATATTATTATTTGCAATTTTTGCAATATCAGCTCATTGCTACGTTTTGTACATAAATTTGTCTCTAACTGTATTATTAGGAGCATTACTTCCACTATTCCACCTAATTCCAGTACGCGTTGATACTACGATAGTATAGGTGTAGGATAAATTCTGGATTCTTGCTTGTTACGTTTTGTTTGTTCTTAAGATTGTTATTTCTGTTGTGGGTTGTAGTTTTCGTTCCACTTGTATCTCTAATCCTTTTTCTATCGTGTCATTTGTTTAAAAATGAATAAAAAAGAAAAGAATATGAAATGATAATCGTGGTCGTTTCATTTGTAGATACCAGCCTGAAGGCGGTTTTAAGCATTTAAAAAATAGACAGGGATGCTGAATGTCAGCCCTATTTGTTTAATATATCCCAGATTTTAATGATCTAAACACACACACCAACGGGAAAGGGGGAGGAGCAAACAGAAAGAATGATTATGTAAATGAATGTCAAAAATGGAAGTGTATAAATCACGATTGTTTGAAAAGGGGCCCCAACCTACTTCACTGGCCCCGGGCCCCAGTTTGCCTTACGCCGCCACTGATCAGAGTTATTCAAATGATCTTCCTTATTACAAACATTAATATCTCACATTCACTAACATGCACAGACATCAATGTGATTTGGAAGGAAACAGCAACTCAAAAGGCTTTAATGGCTGCGAAAACTAATAAATAATTACGGAGTTCGCCGCTAGGGTGACAGTAACACAAGATGGTAGCAAATGAGGACAGTAAAGCTTTTTGTGTACTAGAATTTCATATATCAAGATAACTGTTAGTAGTGTTTAATACTAGAAGTCCGCTTGGGGGTCTTCTTTGACCCCAACATGATATATTTTATTATATTTCTTGCACTTTTTCTTGCATTAAATATTGATAATTATATGGGTTATGCACATATATGCCTTACTATTATTTAAAATGTTTAATTAACTTGAAATCAGTGAAATAAACAAATAACCAAACGTAATTACTGCTAAGATAAGTGTGGGGTTAAATTTGACCCCATGCGGACTTAACGTTACAATATTCAATGCGGACTTCTAGTATTAAGGAAGTTTTAGGAGTAAGTTGGATACAGTATTGGAAACAGTGGGCATGATATTCGTAAATAGTATACCGAGTGAGGGAGAGTGTGTTGGTGCCAATTTCACAGGAAGTCCACAGAAATTAACGGGGAGAACAAGCAGAGGATTGTATATACCGTAGACGATAGTGTGGAGGTTTGTTGTTGTGTTTGAGTTTAACGTCCCGTTCAGCAGCGAGGCTATATGAGACGTGGACCTACTGATTAACGTGGAATCCGAACCACATGAGCTCCCGCTGGGAATCGAACCCGAGTCTCCCACGCCAGTGTGAAGGTTTATTCATAAACATCTCAAATTTTATTCACACCGATTGAAATTGTTGCAGGCCTTGAAACCTAGTAACAAAGAGAAGTGGGTGAAGCAGGGGTAAAAGTGGATCTGATAAAGTGAGGGGACGCATGACGTCATGCCGTCCCTCGAGGCTAACTTTGCCCATTGTATTTTTTTAGAAAGTGGGGAAACGCCACATATATTTTCGGGAAGTGAGGGGACGCCATCCCATTGTGTTCCCCAGCACTTTTACCCCTGGGATAAAGTATTTCTTTCTTGGCCTCCACGCTCCACCGAACTTACCCCGCGTAACTTCTTTCTGTGGGGTTTTATCAGAAAGAAAGTCTATTAGCAATCCTAGCATTTACCTTAAATAACCTATTACAGATGCCAACTCATCCGTCGATCGTGAAACGTTACAAAGTGATTGGCAGGAATTCGACTATGGGCTTGATCAGTGGCGTATTTAAGTGGGGGCTTCCGAGCTTAAGCCCCCCGAAATGTTATTTACTCTTTTAAAGTAAATGAAATGTCTTGCAGAATTTTCATAATTCTAGGAATAAAGTTAGCGAAGCTCGCCCCCCGAAACAAAATCGTAAACACGCCACTATTAAGCTTGATGAATATCGAGTTACTAAATTATTTGCATTCAGCACCTGTGATCTGTAAAGTGACAGGTATGTAAAGATATTTCTTAGATTTACTCAGAAAACGTAATCTTCACATAATTTTCAGTAAAGTATACTTTTAAACATTAAAACTAAACAAAAGGATAATTGTGAAGAAAACTCCTCGGTACATAAACCCTTTAACTAGCACTTGGCTTAATACTGAACATAAATATCATGAAGACATTTAACTTTTAAAATATTTTATTGATCTGTTACTCATATTGATTAATCGTTAATGGTTCTTGTGTCTTGCACAGACCGTTACAACTTGCTCCACTAAAAGATGTTTAAAAAAGGAAAAAACAAAGAACAATTGAATACCTAAGGGGAAAAAAAATCTTATTTCTGGTACGAGAAGTTCAGAAACGGAATTTCCAAATGTCTTATATTAAAGTTTGAAAAATACGCTTAGATGTAAGTGGTATTTCGCAAGAGTGTGTATGTGTATCAGTGTGTGAACGAGTAGCTCAGATAAGATATCTGTCTATACTTGTTGCTAGTTTTATTTCTTGAATTAGTTATCATAGTGAAAGAGCTTTTATTAATGCCCTTGACCTTTGTCTGTAATCTCATTCTTTGAATACTTTACATTACTTTCTTACATAAACATATTCCCGTGTATTCGACTGTTTACTACGCGTGCCTTTAGCGCTAGTTATCTTAGGCTCAAATCCCGGTAGAAAAAGTGAAAAATGTGAAGAAAAGCTGAAAAATATAAATTTTATCGATCATGATTTTAGCGAAATGATAATAACTCCGTGGCTTTTCCCCATCGTGGCAATTCCATGTTCACAAATTTCATGGCTTCTTCCAGCAAGTAAAATATCGTCGTGGTGTTTCCCCTGAAAGAACTGGTCGTGCCGAAGGGTACAAAGTCAATCACACGTGAATAAAATAGACCCAATTTATAATACAAAATATTAATCGTTACTGAATTGTATTTCTGTATTAATAGAAACCTAGAGTTATACCCTGAAGCTAAACTAGTGCAACAACTTGCCAGTGTGAACGATTTGACACAAAATCACTCATTACTATGACATTGGTGCAGAGTATGTACAAATTTAGGCATTTTTGGGGGGTGGGAGGAGGGTCAGATCCGTTTATACTCCATACAAACTATGGGTATATATTTTCTTTAATACAACGAACAATATTATCGGACAATATTCAGATACGTACAGGAGCGTCATTTAGGGGGGCAGGGAGGGGCATTTGCCCCCCCTGAGTTTGAGATTTATATAGATTTTATCAATAGAGTAGTAGTAAATGAGTGAAAAAAGCGAAATTTTACTTATATCGAGGGGCATTTGCCCCCCCAAGCAAAATCTGAAATGACGCTCCTGGATACGTATTCTCAATTTCATTCTACTAATTCTTTCGTAATCTTTAATCTTCATTAATAATCTGTCTCCTTCAATCTAAAAAGTATACCAGCCCAGCCCAGCCCGCGTCAAATGGACTTTTTGGTGGACAAACACCATGTGCGTGGATTTTCTCGGGATTCTCCCATTTTCGCCATTCCACCAGTATCGTCCATCTCATCATCACCGTCTCTTTTAGTTTCGGTGTATAGCGTGGAACATTATACTCAAATATTAGTAATAATAATAGTAATTAAAGAAAACCGTGAGACGAAAAGATCTCCTTTTCATCCACGTAACTGCAATTATTCAAATTTACTAAAATGTGTGTAAAATTTAAATACAAACTACAATATTCCTTACAATACTTTGGACATCTTTACCCATTATAAGATTTTTTTTTTAATAGCAAACATGTTCCCAACGAGGAACATCACCAGGTACTCTGTCAATTAATTTTGAGTTGAGAAGGTCATAGACCTAATAAGGTGACAGAATATCTCTTGTATTATTATTTAAAAGGAAAACTTCACAACTGACAACATACAGTATATTTAAAGAAATATTAAAAGTTTCTAGGTGGCATGGGAACTTTTGTTTTTCTTTTCTCTTTTCTTTTTTTCTTTTAGTATCGTACCTGTCAGGGAAAGCAGGTGGTAAATATGGCAACAGTGTATCCGGCAATACAGCCACGGTGGCCGGCCGTGCAGGCAAGGCAGGCAGAGAGTGAAGAGGTGAGTGTGACTCGCAGTTACGAGCGTGGCGTCACGGCTTTCGTGTCACGCTTTTACATGTTACCTTACTCCAAGTATACAGTTTTTCGACTTCTTTCGAGGTGTTCGTAACAATTTTTACTGTTTTATGAATCGTCTACTCTTCTTTTTTACCAGGAACAAAACAAGTGAAGTGACGTCATTTCAAAGAGCCACGTGATAGGGAATGAACGGGTTCGGTAACCATAGAAACCAAGTGCCGGGTTCCAATCAAGAAGTTACTTACGTCCTTGAAAAGTGTGTGATCTGTTGTTTTTAACAAGTTTTGTGCAACTATTGTGATGTTGTCAGTTGTTTTGTGGTCGTTGCTTTTTTAAGTTTGGCACGAGTTTCGAAGTAAATAGAAAAAGCAAAAGGAGAGAGAGATAAGTGTTTGAAGAATTTCAAAGTGTCGCCCCCTGTGGAAAATCAAGACGGCCCCTCAGAACAGCAGGGGATGAGGATTAACGGAAAGGAGGAGGGCGGGGAAGCACCCCTTTCCCCCGGGTCATCAGCTGAAATGGGTGAGTACTTTTTAAAAAATGTTATTCATTCATTTTTTTGTTTCTTGGTGTTGACGGGTCAATGCCTCGCCTGTAAGTCAGTGGTGTTCAACCTTTCCTTCCACGTACCCGTTGTGGCGCGCACGAAATACCGGGGTCCCAATTTTTACCCCCTCATAAATCATAGTTGTAAAATGTCAAAACATACTGTGTTAAAACAGCAGATGGCTTTTTCAAACGAAGGCTTTTGAGGTACAAGTTTTGTAGTCATACATGGTTGCCAGTGCACGGACTGCACAGAGGAGTTTGTCCAACGATAGAATATTTCTGTACCCCCAATAAAATAAGGAAAAGGCACGGAGCAATAAAACTACCACACGTCTTGACCACAAATTTAGGAGAGGAAAAATTGGCACGCGACACATTGAGTGACAGGTAATAAACCAATCGCTCAATGCGGAAAATCGGTCTCTTGAAAAATCTTCTATATTAATCAATACATTTTACTTTTTGTAAAATATTAATGCTTTCACAAGATAAATAAAACTGTCACTGTTCATTGGATCAGTCATAAACATATATATATATACAGTGGCGGATCCAGGATATAATCAAGGGAGGGGCTAAACCATAGTTTGCACTTTTATCCAGTGTAAAGCAGGATTGAAGCCCATTTTATCCAGTGTACACTTGAGCGTCCACTATATATATTTTAAATCAATTGATCAGTGTTGACAAATTTTGTTCCAGACTGCAAATATTATCTTTGTATATATTAAAATTAAGTTACTTGAAATGAAATTTATTAGTTTAATCAGGAATGTCATTTATTTATTTATGCCCCCTAAGTCTGAGGTGTATAATGAAATACTAATGGAAAACGTTCATTAGTAGATAACATTACTCCAGAAATGTTACTCCAGAATATGTTTCAATTAAATTCAATTTCTTTAGTCATTACGCAACACCAAGGTTATGAAGGACGGAACGTGGGCCTTGAACAGCCACCGGCGGGTGTACAGACAATCATATAAGATCAACTTTCTCAGAATAAGTATTTTCCACCACACTGTCTCACTTTCCAGAGAGTTGGATTAGAGGATCACGCAACTGTCCTGACATGACCAACTGAAATAATCTAAATTAAAAATATATCGAGTACTTAAGTCTTCCAAACATAAATAAATGAATAACCTACCCATTTTTTCTCAGTTTTATAAGTTTCTGTCGAAGGGGCATATATATCTGATATCTCGCTTATTGTTTAAGAACAGCGAGACAAAACTTTTTCCTATATAAATTTTCTTTTTGTCATTATCTTTTCAATGATATATCAAATTACATACTTTATCATGTAAGATTTTCGGATAGCCACAGCAATAGGTTACACGGTGACAGAAGCAGAGCACTCCATGAAAATATTGTTTTCAAAAAGATTGGAGACATCATCAAAAGGTTCTGTTGTTTTTCCTGCTCGCAATAATTTTTTATTGAAAATGGTTTGTCCTGGAACAGAGTTGTAGAAATATGTGCTGATGCAGCTCCAGCGATGTTAGCTTCGCAGTCTGGATTTATAAAGCTGGCAAAGAACAAAAATTCTACAGTTATGGGTTTGCACTACTTAATTCACACACAAGCCTTAGTAAAAAAAAAAAAAAAAAAAAAAAAAAAAAAAAAAAAAAAAAAAAACTTTTTCAGAAAACCTGAAGCATGCATTATCACTGACTATTAAAGTTGTTAATTTTGTCAAGTCAAGTGCTCTGAATGCTCGCCTTTTTTAGATTTTGTGCTGTATCCATATTGAAGTTCGTTGATTAAGGAGTTTAAATACCACTTTTCATATCCCTCATATGTCTCAAATTTTCCGGTATTTCGAGATAGGGCCATCTTATTATAACAGTTGCAAACCAATCCCTTTTTCCTCTCACCTTTCTCTTTCCCTTCTAAGGAAATCCAGAAAATGCTGAAACAATTCTTTAACTATTTTAAATGAAAAGTCTAAATAAAATAAATTATGTCTCTAAGCTTCTGGAATTTCGAGATATGGCTATCTTATTTTAACAATTGCAGCATCCATCAATTTTCTTACCGCCTTTTTCACTTTCTGCTTTTCTCTTCCCTTCTAAGGGAAATATCTAAAAACGCTGAAACACATCTTTAATAACTTTAAATGAAAAGTCTAAATACCAAATTTCATGTCTCTAACCTTAAAGGATTTTGAGATATTTTTATTTTGTTATAACAATTGTAATCCCATTCCTTCCCCTTCTTCCATTCTAGGGAAAATACCAAAAACCGACGAAACACGTGTATAATTATTTTAAATGGCAAGTCTATATACCAAATTTTATGTCTCTCTTTGCCTTCAGAGATTCGGAGATATGGAAATTTAAGTATAATTATTGCCAGCACCCTTTCCTTCCTTCCATATCGATTTTCTAAAAATCTCTCCTTAATGGTATCCCACATTACAAATCCCATGCACTGTAAAAATTTAAAGTTTCCAGGTTAAGAAATTTGACCTTTGAGTTGTTCAGTCATGTAGGCCTTACTGTGTCCAGTAGTGGGTCGATGTGTCCGAGGTTCGATCTCAGCTCTTGGCAAGTGAGTTTAGTGACTGACAAGTTGTGTGCGCGAGTTTTCTCGGTATTCTGTTACCTTCGGCTTTCTTTATTCAATCATTATCATCAATAGAGCCCGGATTTCCATACATAAACAAACCCCAAAATATTCATGCAAACATGCACTAAAATATGCATTTAAAAATTTAAAATATGCACTGAAATATACACTAAGAAAATAAAATATCAGGTTCTTACAAAAATATCTTATCTTAACGATCTCTGTTGCAATGAACTATCTTCCTTAAGTTTTTTTTTTCTGTCAACTCTGTGTTTATCAGTAAGAAACGTTTTGTAGATCGAAAAGTTTCTTTCTACATCAGCAGAAGTCACTCGTACATGTGAAATACATGAAAGTAATTCATATTTTTTGCGGTCCCTAAGTTGATTGGGGACAGTTTTGACGCTTTTTATGTCCAACATGAAACGCATTCTCCCCGTGCGAAGAACGGATATTTAAGGTAATATGTATAAATTCAATGGCTCATTCACTGTGTCATTCATAAACAAATCTCTCTGTTATTAGACGAACTTTGAAATTATTTATGAATGTTCTCCTTCTAGTCTATATTGTAGATAAGACAGTTTTTTTTTTTTTTTTTTTTTTTTAATGTAACTCCTAAAGCTAAGAACGAGGGGAGAGCTTCAATGATTTTTGCCCTCGACAAATCTCCGAAACTACTCACCGTACAACCTTAAAATCTTTTGTTTTCATCGCACCCTGGGCTATAGACTATACGGGTATTTTCGAAATGCAACTTCCTATGTAAGGGAGGGAAGATTGTTTTCTTGTCGTTCAGTACAATTTTGAGGGTAGAACTATTACATTTTGAGTAAATATTTTTCTTTCCCTACTGCAGATTTTTTTTTTTTTTTTTAATTGTGACTTCCTAAAAAGATGGGAAAAAGGGCTTTCTTCTTTCCGTTCTCCAGATCTTTAACTCTATTAAGTATAAAACCTTGAACAATTTGCTTAAGCATTTTCAATTCACATCAAGTGATTTTGCGAAATTTGAGCTTCAAGGGGAGACTGAGGCCTTTCTATTGGTCTTTGAACTTTTTCATAAATATTCTTGATTCACTCAGGCTCTAGATGACACGGGATTTTTGAAATGGTGCCACTAAGAAAAACAAATAAGAAAAAAAAACATGATGTAATTTTTTTCATTCTGGATTTCCTAAAACATTAGGTGCCTGATCTTGAAAACTTTTTATTTCTACCTTCTGAATTAGACACGGTTTTACGAAATTAGATCCTCGGTCTGAGGAAACGGTCTGTATCTCTTCCTTCTCGTTCCCCAGATCTCCGAAATAGGTGTACATAATCATAATTTTGTATAGATATTAGGGTATAAATTTATGGTTAAAACTTTTTTAAAAAATAAATCATGTAAGAAGGTGGAAATGGGGTTAGAGGTTTTCTCGCACTAGAAAGTTGAAATTTTGTGAATATATAATAAACTGTATACTTTAAGACAGAATTTGAAAATGAAATCTTTAAGTTTTACGTCCCACGGTTATGCCGGTTAGGCTAAAGGAGACGGTGATGATGAGAGATGAGTGAAATAGTGGAATGAAGAAAGTGGGAGTAAACGGGAGAACCCCGAGAAAACCCACGAGCACGGAAGACAGAATTTGAGTAATAACTCCAAGGACACGAGTTAGAATCAAAAGATTTCGCATTATTAGTAATTTGCTAATTTCTTTTGAATGAAATAAAGTGAAACTTTTCAGTTTAACGTCCCACGATTCCTCTCTTTAGGCTAAGGGAGACGACGATTGAGGCAAGTGAATGATGATGGAAGAATTGGTGGAATGAGAATTGAGAGGAAGTGGGAGTATCCTGATAAAAATCACGGACACAATGTTGTCCACCATAAATTTATGTGGCCGGGGATCGAACCAGGGACTCCACATACCAGAGGTAAGCGTATCTATACCACTGAGCCACCTTCCTCTCCCTAACTTCTTTTGAAACTAGCTATATTTTGGCATGCAGAATATTAGTATATTGTGCGAGAGATCGACTTGGTCAAGTTTGGGAACTGAGAAAAGACATTTAAAGGTGCTTTACAGAAAATTAATTTCGATGAATATGAGATTTAGTAACAATTTCCGTTGACACTGTGAAAATCTTGTGATTTCCGGTGCAAGAAATTGATTCACCTCAGTCTCAACTCTGATAAAATACATTTTAAAAAATAAACTTTGGGATTATGCGTATCGCCTAAAAATTTTGCCTAATGATTTACGTAGATTTTGGTGAATCCGCCATTTTTTGCTGCTAAAAACGGTCTGATCCAGCCTTAACGTTGCGAAAAGTTATTTAGGAGCTGTTGCGTGAAGTTTTACATAATTCCAGGGAAATCAAAATTCTATTAAGAAGTGTTTTAAATGAAGAAAATTTGCACATATATCAAATATTTTTTCATAAATCTATTTTTTCCGTGCGAAGAACGGACATTCTCCTAGTAATTTATTAAATTACTTGCTTGATTTGTCGAAAGAAGATGTTTACTTTAAGATTAAAATTGAGTAAGACATCATGAAAAAATAAATATTTCCTGTGTTGAGATATGTGCCTGAAATTATATGAACTTGAAAGCATAAGTCACCATTGCCATTATTTTTCTGTGACAATAAACTTTCTGCCCTCTTAAGACACAAGGTTATTTACTTTGATTCATGTTGTATGTTATTTGAAGCTTATATCTTGTACTATACTTGATTTTGATTGGAAATGCTGTGTGTTATTTGATAGGAAGTCTGATAACATTTTATATTAAAACAGAGAACTTGTTTTTATGCCAGTTTCAGTATGTCCAGACGTGATTGACATTATAGTTTGTTGTCTTGAAAATAAAGAAAAGCGCCTTTATTTCTCCGAGACGAACATACTGCTTATTTCACAAATGTTCATACAACAGATGAGTACCTGGTTGATCATTTTTACACTACACAGCATGTGACTCGGTCCCATGAGGATCTTCGGCCTTCTTGTTCCTAATCCGCTAGAACAAGACCTCGTGAGAAACGCAAGTAGACAACTTACCTAGTACTATACATCCTTTGTATCTAACAAGCATAAGCTACGTATATTCCTACAGTAATATATCTTGTCCACCGCTTCCTACCTCCGATCCGCTCCCACTGGGTGGATCGAGGAGGCAGTGATTTTGATACGCCGCATGGGACACTTTCTCATTGAGAAACAATGTTTCAAAGAACAAGTGCTTCGTGAAATAAAACTGACTCATAATGATAAGAGAGGAACTGGAAGAAAAGAAAGGTTGCCTTTCCTACAAGACGCAGCTTGAAGAATACGAATCTATAAATACCACATCCACAAAATATCGTGTTCATCTGAAAGAAACCATAATACTCTTTCCCACGGTACCAGATCCATAGCCGGCTACTATTTGAAGTAGTGTGGAGAGAGCGTGAGAGAAATATAGGAAAATGGGCCATTAGGCTATTTTAAGTGCGGTGCATACCAATCTACAACTATGTGCGGTCAATATACCATAAAACAATATAAGCATTCGTTCTTAGAATATTAGGCGAAAACACAAAATAAGCATAACATATGATGAAAATCTATTAAGGGCGTGTCTACCCATCATCAGAGGCTTCAGAATCTCCATAAGGTAACATGTAAAATTTAATTCGTAAATATCTTACAAAATACTGCACTTAGAAATTTGCAATTTTCTATACGGATACCAAAGAGCAATACAAAGAAGGTGGTTATCTCAATTTTAAACTTAATGACTTAGATTAATTGTAATAATTACTTCCGTAATTAGGTAATCACTATTGCAGGTAAAGGATCAAAAGACCACTTTCATACTTCACAAATTACTACAGGTGACATTCTTTGAAGAACACATGCTGGGGAAGGATGCATTGTGGCAATTTGAACAGCGAAACTCATGTCTATCCCTCCATTTTCATAATCATTTACGCCTTGAACAGTTTTCCTTACCACTCCCCGCCCCAGACGGCAACTACCTGAATTTGCCTTTTCGATGGAAACTGGAGTGAAGTGTCAACAAAATACTTGGTAGAACAAAGATAATGATCTTTGAAACCTCAGTATCGAACATATGTTTCCGATTGCTTTTCTACATCTTTCTTTTTTTTTTTTTTTTTCTTGAAATGAATGGATTCTTCTTCCAAGCAGTAGCTTTCACCTCTCTGCCACTCAAAACTATACAACGAAGAAAAGTCTAAATGTTTCTTATTTACCTATCTTTTGTTTTCTGGAAGGATAGGTTTCATTTCATTTTATATTATTTATCATAGAAAACAGACAGTGCGACGTTTCTGTGGTTAGAATGGATTAATTGTATGCAGGGGTGGCAAAAACCAAGTTTTCCTTGTTTGGTTTTTGAATAACTAGAATTTGGTTTACCTACTCCTTTATATATTTACCATACCCGTGTGTGCACGTGTGTGAAAAAAAGAAAGAAAAAGTAAAAGAAAAAACTAAAGAACTGCTTGATGGATCATCACCAAATTTGGTCAAAATATAGTCAAGAGTAAGGAATTTTATTTGTCATTAAAACCACCTACCCAAACCGGAAGTGATTTAAATAAACCATTTCTGGTTTGACCTTTGATCACCATAGATCGAAAACGGCAATATGTAGTGAGATCCGGTTTTCTGCTTCGTAAGAATATATTTAATCTCTATTATTAACTCTACTACAACCTATAAAGGTTCAAATCAACTATAATTTCTGCTTTCAATAAATATTGATCTATATATGTACCGTGTCATGCGAAAACGAACTAAGCGCCACTTTCGTACTTTTGAGAAAATTACGTTTAAAGGTTGATGTCCAGCATTAGTGTAGCCGTAATCAAAAGTGAAATTATGTTTCTTTTTTTGGAAAGGTGTTGGTTTCCCTCTCTTTTCGATTGTGCAAAACGTTCTAATGCTTATCAGGAACCAATCGTCGCATTTACGTGGATTTTCAAAATTTGACGCTTAGTTCACTTTTGCATAACACGGTACATATAGCAAAAACGGTTAAAAAAATAGATGAAAACTGTTTCTTCCAATCGAGCAGCTCTCAAGCGTCTCAGGTGTACCTTTCATCTCCTCTTGTGATCTTCAATTGAAAGCTCGGTTTCAATAGTGATCTCCATAGAACAGGAATGAAGCGGGTTTTTGCTTTCTACACAGCTTTCTAAAAATAACTACTATATTCTGTCTTCCAAAAGATGTGGAAATCAACTACTTCCGATTTTAACTTTGATGGCTATAGAATAAAAAATGTAATAGATAAGAAGCGGTTTCTGCAATTTATTAGGCGTTCCAAGAATATATTTCGTCTCTAGTCTAATCTCTCTACTAAAACCGGAAGTGGTAGAAATCTACTACAATTTCCAGTTTCAATATTAATTGTGAAAATATCGTACCACAGATACCAAACTCTTTTGCGTGATGTACACGTGGCACTGCTACTTGTTTTTGAACCATTTTCTTTATCTTGTGGATAATCGTGGCCTCTATTTTTTTAAATAATAAAATAAGTCAAACTCGAGGCCATATGTAAACTAGTTTTGCAAATGATTTACCAGTAGAGCACAAATTATTTACTAGTCTGCCCATTCATTACTGTTCAAGTTTGAATAAGCTAAACCGAGTAGCGTGTCTGAACAAAGGAGTGAGTTAGGGAAGCTAATACATAAGATTATTTGCATGAATAAAACCTACTTTAGATTTGTAATAAGGGATAAGAAATCTTAAACATCTGAGAGGTTATTTGGTTCACACAGTTATAGTTAAGAAATTGATAAGAGAATAAGATAGATTGGGCTAGAGCCAAAGTTGGGATAAAGCGGGAAGTATAAAACACATTTTTGTAATGAAAGTCTTGATTCTGAGCGAAAACAGCTAGTTGACCTTTGACCTCGAGTTAGACCGGTTTGCGGTCACTTCTTAAGATTGAGACCGAGATCAGTCGAATGAAGGGGCCGTGGCTACAAAACTTTTAATTTATTTAGATTACATATGGATAGAAATAAGTTTTTTCTAGTCCGTTCTTATGTAACAGGGGGGTTATGAAGGACGGGACCTACAGTTTAAAGTGGGTTACAAACCATTACTCGGTTTGAATCGGAGAGAAATTGTCCTCTAGCTGGGCTCAAACCTGGGACCCCTGCCTGATTACAAAAGTGACAATTCTACAGACTCATCCACGGAGAACACCTGATAAAGATATATTGTACTGATCTTGCGGGTCTAGGTCAAAACCCCCACAGCCAAAACCCCCACACTTAAGAAATGTCAAAAGACCCACACAAACGGTCATAACCCCCACACAAATGGACAAATCTCCCAAACGCACGAACGGTTAAAACCCCCACAGCCAAAACCCCCACACTCAAGAAATGTCAAAACGCCCACACGATCGGTCATAACCCCCACACAAATGGACAAATCTCCCAAACGCACGAACGGTCAAAACCCCCACACTCAAGAAATGTCAAAACGCCCACACAATCGGTCATAACTCCCACACAAATGGACAAAACAGCCACACATAGCAACGGTCATAATCCCCACATAACTGGACAAAACTCCCACAAAATCGGACAAATCCCCTACACTCTGAAATGATCGTCATTTCACGTCTTTGTTGCGGCTCTTTATGACGCCGAAGAAGAATAGTTGCAACATCAGTTTAAGTGGAATAAAAAAATGTTATTAAAAAGTACAAGGGCAATACATGAGTATGGGGGTTTTGTCAATTTGTGTGGCAGTTGTGACTATTTCTGCATGTGGGAGTTTTGTCCACTTGTGTGGGGCTTTTGTCCATTTATGTGGGGATTGTGACCGTTGCTATGTGTGGCTGTTTTGTCCATTTGTGTGGGAGTTATGACCGTTGGAGGTTATGACCGACTACCAGTGTGGGGGTTTTGGCTGTGGGGGTTATGACCGTTCGTGTATTTGGGAGATTTGTCCATTTGTGTGGGGGTTATGACCGATCGTGTGGGCGTTTTGACATTTCTTGAGTGTGGGGGTTTTGGTTGTGGGGGTTTTGACCGTTCGTGCGTTTGGGAGATTTGTCCATTTGTGTGGGGGTTACGACAGTTTGTGTGGGCGTTTTGACATTTCTTGAGTGTGGGGGTTTTGACCGGTTCCCGATCTTGCATGTACTGTACTTGTGAATATTTTAAGAATCACTTTACAAGAAGAGAGAAAAAAACTGCACAAGTGAAGTCAGTACAAAGTACAGAAGATATACTTTATTCCTCCAAGTTAGTTCACAGAGTCAAAAATTTAGCGACCTAATTTAATTTGCATATAAATATAAGAAGTGAATAAAGATATGAATCAATTGAGTTCACTCTGGTTCTGAACCATTTATATTATTTTCTTGGTTTCAATCAATTGTTTGTTTAACATACACATACAAATTCTATGAACTTCAATAGGAAAATAAATTTGGATCACACACAGCGGAACAGGAATGGGCACCAGTCGAGCTAAAACTCGACTCGACTCGAACCTCGAGTCAAGTTTAGAGTCGAGTCAAAGGTAATTTTCTCGAGTGGAGTTCCGAGCCGAGTCACTGTTTTTGACGTTGAGTTTCGAGTGAGTCGAGTTTGATAAATGGCTCGCTCGTTCAGCTCGTTTTAACTCGTTTTGAAATAATCGTCTGATTAGACTGGAAAGCAAAAACCATGAGAAATGTAAGCAGTAGTGTGGAATACTTTTAGTGTTGCTCACGACAAGGAACACTACTCGCATCACGTCTCGTTTCGATAACGAGACGACAATAATTTTTTATAACGAGACAGCCTCAAGTGTCATGATCATCAATATAAGTATATACTGTAGCTCTTACTATCAAAGCTGAGATCTGCACGTTCGAATTTTTGAGCTCAAGCAGAAGCCCAACCCGAGTGGTGATGTCAATCGGCTCAGCACTCGGTTCAACTGAGCGAACAACTCGAGCCGGCTTGGTTCAGATGAGCCATCGGCTCGGCCCAATTGAGCCAATGGCTTGAGCCATCTCGGTTGAGACAAGCCGTCGACTGGCACAATTGAGCTTTTGGCCCGAGCTTGCTCGGTTGGGATGAGCTACAGACTCGGCTCAGATGATTCACCAAATCAGCTGAGATGAGCCATCAGCTCGAGCCAGCTCCGTTGAAACGAGTTCATCGCCTCGGTCCGACTCGGCTCAACTGAGCCGATTGCTCGAGTTGGCTCGGTTGGGTGAGCTGTTGGCTTGGCTCACTTCTCGGTTCGGCTCGATAGTGAATGAGCTATGAACCAAGCCGCTCGAGCCACTGACAACCCTAGACCCGAGCCGAGCAGTTTTGAACATGTTTGACCGGCGCCCTATAACTTTTAACAATTTAACTTTTGAATACTTGCTTCTCCGGAACTCAAACCCAGATCCTCGTGAACAATGTCCTTGCCTCCTGAAGACTTCTCGGCGACCGAGATCGGAAGTCAACTAGTTTTAGTATACAGGTACACCCCGCCTACTTTCTTAGTTATACATGATGTTATAATAATAATAATAATAATAATAATAATAATAATAATAATAATAATAATAATAATAATAATAATTAGTAGTAGTAGTAGTAGTAGTAGTAGTATCATTGACCTATTATCTATGTTGGATACTTAAAAATAGTAATTGAAACTACACACGACTCGACTCGATTCGAAATTCGACCTGAATTCGAATCGAGTTGGAGGAAATTTTTCGAGCCGAGCTCAAAAATGTCTGCTTCGAGTCGAGTCGAGTTTCAAAGAAAACTCACTCGTATCCATCCCTACAGTGGAATAGGTATAAAGTTCGTGACCCGAGGTCTCGCTATGTATGTTAACAGGGTGTTCGAAAACGACATCAAATTACTTAAGGAAATTAATCCTTACACGAAAACATAAAATGAAAGTTACGGGTCACCGTACTAAAAACATTCTCGCTTAAATTTCTTAGGTTAAATCATATTATGTTGCTGTCAAATACAACAAAACTTTAAGGCGTTTTCGGAAAACTCCAAAATATTGCTCGAGTTGTTGCTTTCTTGTACCGTTACGACCAATTTTCTGTGGACAATATATCTGAAATAACGCAACTGTGCACCAAGGTTGGTCTATAGGCTTTTCCATGTTTTCGTCCGAGGATTCACATCCCGAAGTTATTTCCTGACACCATGTGTATATATTATATTTGCTTATTTTCGAGTAACAAGATCTAGAAATGTTCGAGGCCCTAGTTCCACTTATATTTATTACCATAATGAAAACTTTAAAAAAATCGGTGGGTTTAGAGTTTAGCGTCCCTTTCTGTACCGATGTTATAAGAGACGTGAGCCTTCAGTGGAATCCGAGTCCTTAGTGATCTGTTGATATTTCAAGGCTCTTCCGCCGGGTATCGAACCCGAGATCTGTGATCCAAAGGTGCGCGAGCTAGCCACTAGACAGACGAAGGGAAGGGTTATTGTATTTTTTAGAATGTTACTTATGTATGTTTATTCACGGGAAAGTTGGTTCATCGGGTTCAATCCATCGTTTCAATCTGTTGAATTTAGCTTGAAGTAAAGCTGATTTTTTTTTATTACATCCAGAAAAATATGTGTTGAATAGCTAATGTTGCCAGAAAGTAAAAGTAACTACCTGTCACGAATTTCAAATCCCAGTTACTACAGGGAATTCTGTAGTTTGTATCCATGCAAACGTCTCATACAAACTTAGTGCTGCAAATGAAAGCTAAATTTCAACCATGATCTGTATCAAATTGTTGATCCTCCTCTTCAAAGTATATACTCTGCCCTATTTTCTACTGTTGCGGCAGTGTTATTACAAAGAGTTGGAACGTACTACACTCTGTAAAGAAAAAATAGCGACACCTCAATTCTCAAGTTCACTTACACAGAAAACCATAGTTGCAGCCGGCTAGAAGAGGAATAGAAGGAAATTATGAGTGTGATAATTCATTTTCATTATCTGTGACACCTATGGTGTACAATGGCGCTTACTAATTATTTAGGTATCAGTAATATTCTCTCCAGATGGCACCTGAGAGCGTCTCGTAAATGATTGGGGTGAGAATTCTGCATTGCATTTGTGATGTGTAAGCCCAGGTGATTAGCATTTTGTGATTGTTCTATGCTTTGTAATTGTTTGAACAGTGTCAAGTGGCAATATTGTTGTTGTGCAGTGTTGTATGAAATTGTTGCTATGTGAACTGTAAACAAGTATGATTGGTAAGAAATGTGACTTGTCGTCACGTGAACAAGACATACTTCTTGCTTTGCACAGCTAAGTTACATCTCTAAGGGAGATGGCTGGAATACTCAGAATTTACCATTCGACGGCAAAAAGAGTAATTCACAAGCAAAAATAGTATAAGAAATCATCCCTTCGTCAACAGTGTAATAGAAAAAAGAAAGCATCACCCAGAGCTGATCGCCAAATAAAATCAATGGCACTGCAATGGCTTCCCCAAAAATCGTTTTGATCTCGGAACTGCACTCAGTCGTACGACTGTATTGTCTTAACTGTATGAGGAAGATATTACGAAGAAAAAACCGCCTGGAAAGTCGAAACTAACAAAAACACTGAAGACTTCAACACGTACGTTTGTGAGGCGATATGCTACTTGGACTTATGACAACTGGAAGCATGTTGTTTTCTCCGTTGGAAAAGGTTTAGAATAGTTGGAAACGATAGTAGTGTGAAGTTGTGGATACGAATGAGCGAGAAACTTGATACGGATTTTGTTTAAGAGATGCAAATATTCAGATACTAAGTGATGGTATGAGCTTGCTTCACTGTCAAAGACGTCAGAACAATGGATATATGTGAAGAGTCATTTGATGTACAAAAATGTTTTCAAATTCTGGTACGTAAAATTCTTCAAACAGCTAAAGATAACTTTCCTTTAGAAGATATGGACTACTTCATTTTTCAGGACGTAAATGCTTCATGTCAATGAACGAAAATCGTTAATACTTGGTGCAAGAATATGACTATTCAAAGACACATGTGGCCTCCAAACTCACTTGACATGAATCCAATTGTAAAGTTTGGGTCGATATGAGCAGAAGACTCAATAGACAACTATCTCGGATAGAATGGAACTCACGAAACAAATAATCCGGGAATGATTCCATGAAATGAAGGTTGCATTATGCAATAGCCTTGTCACCAAAAGGCCTCGACGATTCCCCTGCAAGTCCTAAAGCCCATGGTCCACATACGAAATCTAGTTCGATGTATTGCACTTCTCAATGTTCGTACACAATATGTCTTACTCTTAAGAATTTACGTTTTTTGTTTTGTGCTATTATTGTTGATATTTCATACTTTTATGTATAATTCTTCCCACAGCCGTTTTTGCTGAAAACACACATAGCTACTAATATATGCATATAAATTCATTATATGCATATAAAAAACCTGAAACTGCGGCGCAAGTATTAAGAATGAACTGCTCATTAAGAATATGCATTGTGATATTATCAGTAACTCATGTAAAAACTCATATTGGTTAATGTATGTTGTGAAAACTTTATCCGAGCGAGTGTCGCTATTTTTTCTTTACAGAGTGTAATATGAAATTAGTGGTTAGCAATAATTATCTAACTAGAGTTACTAGTAATGAAAAAATTGGCGTTCTCTACCTGATCTTTGCTTTCGCAGTATACATCATACAGCATGAAATCGCAAGAAGCAAATATTTCAAATTGTCTTGGAAGCAAATATTCTTTCTTTGTAACATTTACAGAAAATCTATCCGCTCTGCAGAAACGGAGGAAAGAAATGGGATGAGGGTGGCACCCCGCGGCGTTCTACCACACCCATTAGAAAAGGACTTCAGAGGGGGAGGGAAGTACCTGCCTGTCAGCAGGACATCTGTTCGCGAAGATCACAAATTGGAACACACAACCTTCAATATATAGTCCATTACAATGTTACTTTAAAAAGTTCATTACTCGTGATCTACGTCATTAAGCGTGAAATTGAAACAATCATTTCATTTCTATTGCTTTTCTGTGTACATATGAAAAATTTTAAGTTGTTACGTACCATATTTCGTTAGATATTCATGAAATAAAGTTTACATGTTATCTTATGGGGACTGAGAAACCAGTGGCAAAAGGTATAACATCGCCTTAAGCAGAAAAGTGGTGAAACGAAGTATTCAGACACTTATACAGTATTTTACACTACAATAATGATATACAGTACAGTACAATGATAATAGCCACGATCGGAAGAGAAATGATTATGATCGATCATATAATTGAGGAATAATCCTCGAAACAATGTTGTAATTAATCAGAAGAAAATATTCCCCAAAATGAATATATTTTTATTCTTTTGTGAATAGAGAAATAGTGATAAACGTTCACACTTGCAATGGTACCTAAGGCATGCCCAATCGGACAAATTTTAAATGTTGACTAAGTTTATCCCTGGGATATTTATAATATTCCTCAAATTCATAATTTGAAATTGAAATGCTAAATCGTATTCCTCTGTGTGTCTTTTTGAAACAATTCCTCGTCTTCATCCCATACAAAGTTTATATGCATTCCTTGCACCGCATTGATACCCTCAAAAAACACCTGGTCATCCTTGAGAATATTTGACTGTTGCCTTTTATTTCCATTAAGCAATATTGTACTGGAATGTACGATTTTAGTGTATTGCTCTTAAGCCAATTTGTTTCATTTTCGTGCATTTGCACATTATATTTCTTATTCTTTTCCTTGCTTTGCTCTGCTCTGAATTTCTGGATTTCCTGTACTCTCCTTCAATAACGTGTATTCTGTCTCTCCTGTTCCTCTGTTGTCGAAGCCTTTTCGGCATATTATCTTCTTTACCTACACACTCGTTAATGAAGACATTCAAATATACTGTACAAGAACTGAATAATAGAAGTGATGCTGGATTTGGTTCCCAGTCAAGGGCGCCGATCCTGGGAGGGTGGGGAGAACCCAAAGCTCATGTGATCCCTGTATTTTTATGAATAAGTATTTTATATGTATTTTCTCTTGTTATATGTATTGTTATATGCACTTTTTTATGAATGGGCCCCCCAAAGTTACAGAGAAATCGGCGCCCTTGTTCCCAGTAGGGCTTGCCTGAGATAGACTTCAAAAGCAATTTGGATTCCATTTTAAATAGTATGTCGCGTAACGTATAGCCTCTGTGTTGAAAAGAATATTAAGCTCCAATCAATACATCTTTTTTTTTAATTGCATATATTAATTATTTTAGATTTTTATGTAATGATTATTTATGGTGTTTGCTTGTCTCTCTTCCTATCGCTGTTTGAAATTCATTCAAGATGTAGTATTATTTTTCAGTTTCTCAAAATCCCATGGCCAATATAAATTTGAATTTTTCGATTATCACGTCAAATTTAACTGACATTTCATTAGTACTATGTTATCATTTCAATTAACTTTGGAGAACCTTTGATTACTCTTACTTCAATCATAAAATTTCTTCCAAGACAGCATTTCCCAAACTATGTTTGACGGCTACCCCTTCGTGAATCCTATATCTTCACGTCTCTCCTCTTTCCTGCCGCTCATTGATCTGACTCTTTTTGCGATTTCAGATACTGCATTGAATTATTGAATCTTCCATAATAATAATAATAATAATAATAGTAATAATAATAGTAATAATAATAATAATAATAATAATAATAATAATAATAATAATAAGAAGAAGAAGAAGAAGAAGAAGAAGAAGAAGAAGAATCTATAAATTACATTTATTTCCAGCAAGACTTCTACAAACGCTTCTATGTTACAACATTCGTAATGTTTGTAACCAGGTGAAATGCCTTTAGGCTTAAAAAGACGGTGATGATGAGAATGAATAAAATGATTCAATGAAGAAAGTGGGAGCAAACGGGAGAACTCCGAGAACATCCATTCACATGGTGTTTATTTATCATAAAACTCAATTGATACCAGCTGGGATCGAACCAGAGACCCGGTGCAGAAGAGGTGAACGATCTACCGATAATCAACCACGGTTCCAAACCCATCTATAAAAGTGTAGTGATAATTACCAACTTTATTTTTTACATATGTTTTAAACCCACCATCTTCCTTAGGATGTACCCTTTAATAAAAGCTAGATGATAAAAAGCACCTTAAAGTAGGTGGGCAGAATCTGAATCACATGTGATCCAATCGGGAATTGAACCCTTTTATCTTATGCCGCAGTCACATTTGCAGATCATATCCACGAGGTATCATCAATTGACGTGAAGTTCCGCAATTCTATTCGGGAACGGAAGTTACTGAGCTTCCATTAAGAGTTCCAAGCCTTGAACATACCCTATATGAATTGACAATTGACTATTCTCTTTTGTTGGTATTATTTAATTATTTATTTCAATTAAAACGTTTAATACATGTTTGTCTGTGGCTTCGTATGTTTGTTTTTACAGTATCATTTTAGAGGTAAACAAATTTAAAATGTAGTTCAAAAATATTAATTCGTTTTCTGCATGCTTACAAAAAGTAAACAAAATTAGGCCTAAACATACATCAAAACGTAACTTTCCGAAATTATAAAATTAATAAAGGAATTATTATATTTTTTCTCTTCAAAATAATGTATATAAGAGCGTTGTTAAGAAAACATTATTGCTTCGAAAATCTGCGGAGTATTTTCGCCCTTGAAACAAAGTTAGTTATTCCTTTTTTGGAAGTAGCACAAACCACTCCTTTTCACGCGTAATGTAATACGTGTTAGCACAGAGTTGAGGGGCTGGACGCAATTTCCTCTTATCTCGCCCGCAAGACGTATGTAACTATAGAAAACAAGTTTTTTTTTTTTTTTTTAAGTTACATTAAAAGTGTCATTACATTGTTCACAAGGGCAAGCATTTGAAGGGCTGTTCTGTGAGGGAGGCGAACGCTTGACAGATACAAGCCAGAATACTTGACAAGCGTCGTGACTTCCCTACGGTGCTAAATCTCTCTTGAACATTAATGAAGGTAGTAGACTCCATATTAAAATAACTAACATTTTTTGTTCCGTCGTTCCTATAAAGGAAGAATGTCAATAATATTTTTCCTTAAATGTTTTTTTTTTTTTTTTTTCGTATTAATTCACTTGTTGTCTATATTATAGAGTGCAAACAACAAATGGAAATTAGCACAAAAATATTAAAAAGACATTTTCAACAACAAAACTCCCGAAGATGAAGTTATTCTATTCTATTATTCTATTCTATTGCATGACAGCTTGTACCTTATCCCGATGAGGCCTTCTCTATTTATGGTCCTTTAACAAAACTACTAGGTATTTCATTGTTCGTATTTGAAAATTTGGCGTGCCAAAAATTTACAGATACAGTATTATGGATAAAACTGTGCATACTAATCAATAGTTAATTAAAGAAACAAGAGCAATGACCTACAAATTGTTTGTACGATACAAGCGTTTGGCGATTCCAACATTTTAAAACAAGATTTACACAAAGAATCTGATAACATTCTAGTATGATTTGGATTCCACATGCTTGCTATACATGGACTTGCGCAATACCCTTTTTACTTATGATGTTCAACAAGAATTAAAAAAAAAAAAAAAAAAAAAAAATAGTGTTCATACAAGTGGCCTTTAGTTCGAGATCCAAATCATGTTAATTTGTGATGAAAGAGAGCATATTTCCTTCTCTCAGAATTCTCTCCTACTGATTTCATTCTGTTAATTATTTAATTGTTATTTACTTTCACTTCAAGTCAAGCACCTTAGTATACAAGGACAAAACGTGTATCAGTACATGAGTGGTCGAGTTGCAAAACTCATTAACTGCACCAGAAACAGAACAAGGAGAAATACTGAAAACATAATGTCAAACCCATAATTTTAAACTTCTTCTGGGAGGACAAGCATTAATATTTGGGCTCCTAGAAAAAAAATATGAAGCAATAACCCCTATTAAAATTTGAAATATGAAATTTGGGCCCCTCCTAGAATTTAAAACCGTAATTTACATTTTTATTACTTCTAGGGCCTCAGTTAGCGTTTTACTGAAGCAGGGGCTAGATTACAGTTATGCTTCATCTTAGGATATTTGCATCTGATATTTATTTATCTTACTGCCAAAGTTGTGTATTAATAGAATTGTACTTTGTTTGTCTAATGCAGTGCTTCCCAAGTTTGTTACTTGGCGTCCCATACATAAATCTCGCATACTTCAATCACCCCCATTCCTCACCCCTTTTTGCTCGTTGACCATAAGTAGTTTTTGGCTCACCCCTTCTGCGACTTCTCAAATCTTCGATAATAATAATAATAATATAACTTTTACATTTTTAAAAAAAAAGTCCCCATAAGTATCTATACAGTTTTTGCATTCTTGAAAACCACGAGTCAAATATTTTTAAACATTACTTTTGTGGAATATCAGAAATCTCATTACTATAACTATACTCTGCGATAGCCTCTTCACTTGTTTAAAAACTGCTTTCTAGAAGCTTTTTCTTGTGTTTTGGGCACTGCCAAATCACACGGAGCTAAATCTGGAGATAGCCGGGTACGGTAAAGTATGGACACCCATTTTCTGTAGAAATTCTAAACTTTTCGCTGCTATGTATGGCCGTCCATTGTCGTGTTAATAAAGAAAGCGAGACAGTGAAGACTTTCTGTGAGTAGATCTCCAAGCTTCAAAGACACTCGGAAGGTAATAAGTAACGTACCACTCTGTTGTCACTGTTGGTCGATCATGTAACTGTATAGTTTCTACATGGACAGTCTTAGATAAAAGAAATGCCCATAACTTTACCCACGGTGCGTCATTGTTTCAATTTCGAAGGTGGAGTTACATTTCTTTTTGCAATAAAAGATTGGAAATTCGACTTTTCCTTGGTTCCGTATTATCAAGAGTTAATTTTCAATTGGAAAGTTTTATTTTACGTATGTCGTTTTCTGAGTTCTATTATAATTGTTGAGATAATTTTCTTTAATCTTCACTCCGAAAGACGGCTAATAGTTTTATACACTCAACAGATTTTACTAACGCGCGCACGTTATGTAGGTTTACGAGAAGTATTCGAATATCCTTCCCCTTAGAATATTTATTTCAATGAAAGTTTAATAAAAATATGCAGAAAATACTCTACTTTTGACATAAATATTGAAAAACCCTAACCTCACAAAATACTCCTTTAATCAAATTGATATGAATAAAACACCCTGCTTGTGAATACTACCTACCTTTCAAAAGGCATTAAAAACTGATTAGACGTTTTCCTGACCTCGAAAATTACGAATTAGACAAAAATTAAGTATTTTTTAATATTTTATTTTTCACCCCCTCCCTCTATAATTCTCTGCTGATGGGATGAACTTGGGCTTAAACGTCCTTGGGAGCGTCACTATTCATTTCAGCGACCCAGAAAACTATGGATAGCATATTAATATCAGTCTTTGTGCATTATTTTTACATGCCATTCCACCAACCTCCCATCCATTGAAGTATCTTACTTACTTCCACAGTTTTATCTTTTTTAATTATTTCTTTTAATATTGAAATTCATATGAAAGTTTCGTTAAAATAGCTCCAGAAGTTCGCTGGAATATAAATTCATACACGTACATCAAAATATTTATAGTTGTGCGACCAACGCCTTCAGTGCTGCCCTTGTAAATTCTCAATGCAGCTGACATGCCGTTTATGCCTAAACTTCTGTTTAAATGCCATTGCTATTGTAATCTAATAGCTTGACGATTACAAACTATAGATTCGACACAAATCTCAATCATTTCAGACATTTCATTTTTCAATCTTGTCAACCTCATACCTGTGGGGGCTGAGTTTGGAGTTTAACGCTATCAGGGCACGAAGGCTCAGTGGTAGATTGTTCACCTCTGGTGCGAGAGGTCCCTGGTTCGATCCCAGCTCTCACTAAATGGGCTTTGGGGTGGAAAACACCATGTTCGTGGGATTTCTTGGGGTTATTCCGTTTCCTCCCACTTTATTCATTCCATCATTGTATTAATTTCTTATTATCACCGTCTCCTTTAGCCTACCCGGCATAACCGTAGGACGTAAAACTGAAAGATTTCATTTCATGTTTTAACAGTATCAGGATTGTAATTGTTAATCTCTGCGACATCGATAACTATGGATTCTACACTAATATTGATCGTTTTTGATTAATTTCACATGTCAATTCCTTCCCACCACCCCAGAGGTACTAATGGGCAGAGATGCCGTCGGTCAATGAAATCTTGACCCACGACCCACTGACCCACCACCCATCGTGACCCACGACCCACCATGACTCACTCTGACCCATCACCCACTATGACACACTCCGACGCACCACCAATCATAAACCACTCACTCACTGTGACCCACTCTGACCCACCAAAACCCATCGTTATCAAGTCTGACACATGATCCATGGCCTCTAAAGTGTTTACACTTGTAATAAAACCAGGCTGTGAAATTCTGACTAATCGGAGTTTGTATTTCTATGATCAATCGCTCAAGCACCACTCTGTTAGAATATCGGTGGATTTGACCTTTTTGATATAAAATGGTAGTGTTTGTCATGGTCTAAATTAAATTTCAATTAAATTATCATTGTATTAAATTAACATTTCTTTGTTGAATTATTGATACTTTTCAATGGAAAAAGGATGAAATTTGAGTCTGAAATCAAGGAAAGTACACTAACGTAAAGGGGAAAAAAGTGTAAAATTTTCCATATAGTTATGCGTACAGTCCAAACTTAAAATTTCCGTGCAATCAAGCTTACAGTACAAATTTTGTGTCTATTTTTCTCATAACTTTATGGGTTGATTTCCCCCTGTGGTCTAAGCGCTCCATATAATAAACATAAGATTCAACAATAATAAGAAGCAATGGATATATGAAGCGAAGCACTATTTTTTGTTTCTCAATTAATTAATACTTGTTTCTGAATTTGTTCTCAACTAATATCGATCGTTTTCGATTATTTTTACAAACCAACCCACTATCCTTTTTCCATATACAGAAAGACCCCTCCCCCCATAAAGGAGAATTTAAAAAAATGCTAGGACACGTTCTGTTCATTTTCAATAAAGAGTTAACACACTGAATTTCAGCTCCGTAAGTTTAAGGACTTGCGAGATACCTAAGGATGGGCACGAGTCGAGCTATAACTCAACTCGACTTGAGTTTCGAGTCGAGTCAAATTCAATTTTCTTGAGTCGAGTCACTGTTTTGAGGTCGAGTTTCGAGTCGAGTCGAGTTTGATAAATGGCTTGCTCGTTCAGCTCGTTTTAACTCGTTTTGAAATCATCGCCAGATTAGCCTGGAAAACGAAAGCCATGAGGAATGTAAACAGTAATGCGGAATACTTTTAATGTTGTTCACGACAGGGACGCACCTCGTCTCGTACTTTTAGTGCATCTTGTGAGGAACTTTTAGTGCGTCTCGTCTCATCTTGATAACGAGGCAATAGATTTTAATAACGAGACTGCCTCAAATGTCATGACCACCAATATAAGTATGTAGTTCTTACCATCAAGGCTGAGACCTGTACGGTCTAATGTTTGAGCCCAAATAGAAGCTCAATCCGGGTAGTAATGTCAACCGACTCGGCTCGGTTCAACTGAGCGAGCTGCTCGCTCCGGCTCGATTGTGAGTAGCCATCGGCTCGGTAGGGACAAGCCATCGACTGAGCCGATGGTTCGAGCCAGCTAGGTTGGGATGAGCCACCGACTCGGCTCTAGCTAGCTCCGTTGAAACGAGTCCATCGGCTTGGTTCCACTCAAGTCAAATGACTCGATGGCTCGAACTGGCTCGGTTGGGTGATCAATCAGCTCGGTTTGGTTCGGCTTGGGTGAGCCATCGGTTCGAGCCTGCTCATTTAGGTGAGCTGCTGGCTCAGGTCACTTCTCGGTTCGGCTCGATATGAATGAGCTGTGAGCCGAGCCGTTCGAGCTGTTGACAACCATAAACCCAGGCCGAGCAGTATTGAACAACTTTGGCCGGCGCCGTATAACTTTTAACAACTTTTCGCTCGAGTCCGAATACTTATTCCTCCGGAACTCAAACCCAGAACCTCGTGACCGATGTTTTTGCCTCCTGAAGACTTTTCGAAGACCGAGATCTACAGTTAACAAGTTTTCATTATTCAGATACAAACCGCCTAATTATTTTGTCTCTGTAGGATACTTGAAAAGAGTACTTGGAACTACACACAGGGTTTAGCTCGAATTGGCTCATTTTGACTCGACTCGACTCGAAACGGCCCAAATTCGAATCGAGTTGCACAACATTTTCGAGTCGAGCTGAAAAATGTCTGTTTCGAGTCGAGTCGAGTTTCAAAGAAAACTCTCCCGTGCCCATCCGTAGCAGATACTCATTTTTTTTTTTTTGCGCAAAAAATCGGATCTCCACTACCGATGTTTTATAATAAAAGCTATGTGATACCATCCCAGTTTGGATTAAGACCTAAGCCGAAAGTCATTTCATTTGACTTTTCAATTTGGCCGTGATGGTTAAGCACACATAATTACATTCAATTTTTTATTATAATAATTTATATATTACAGTAATTCAAAAATTATTATTTCCAGTATTTAGCTCCTCTAAAAGCTTACACGCTGTTTCTCAAAAGCCCAGTAGTAGTATAAGTCCTATTGCTTTTATTACGATTACAAATATCAATATCAAAAAATGCCTGAAGTTCTTTTTTCACTTAAATATACTCATCTCAAGTAAGTAAACAGAAACAAATGAAAAAGGAAAGGAAATTAAAGCCATGCAAGTAAAACGTAGACAAATTCACCAGTATTCAGAAGATGCTGTCTATAATGCAGAGAGTCGGTGGATCAGAGTGAGCCATGGTGAGTGGTGGGTTGCAGTGGGTCATGATGGGTGGTGGGTCTCAGTAGGTCACATGCTGTTGACCCACGACCCAATGACCCACTCCATCTCTAGTATGAAACACTGTGACCTTGAACAATTACTATTACCAATATTAGGATTAATAACATTTTATTTTCACTCACAAAGTTTTTATTTAAATCCCTATCTTCCGCACCAATTTATAAAATTCCGTCCATATGTCCCTACGGTTACCAGAAATGTCTAAATATTTCTAAGTTAAAGAAAGATACATATCCCTACAGTAGACAACATTTATATTCACTGTAGTTAGTTACCATACAGTGAGCCAGCTAAACTAACTTTTGGCAACCAATTAGTGATCAGCGCGCTGTTGTCAAATCTGCGATGAGTGTTTCAGAGGATGAGTGTTTTGTAATGATGAGGCACTCACTAAGATTATTTAATACGTTATAACAATACATAAATACGTGACATTAATTATAAAATTATCTTAGCATGCGTGTTATTGATAATCGTATTAATTGTTATTACGGGTAAAAGCGGATCTGAAAAGGTTGGGGTATGGTAGGTAGCGGCATGAGGTCGCGCCGTCCCCTTGCCTATCTTTGCCCATTGTAATTTTTAGGTACTGGAGGGACGGATATTTTTTCAAGGTCGGAAGACGGTATCTCCCCGCGTTCTCCCTCACTTTTACCCTTAATTATTATAAATAAATATTAATAATGTAAGTATATTCTATTTGGTTCGGATGTTCATGTATTCACCATCTAGTTCATAATCTTTCAGAGTTTAATAACATTGTTTTACTATTACAAGAAGTTCCGTATATATATATATATATATATATATATATATATACCCACCTAAAGTTTTCTCTTTGGACTCACAAAAATTTGCTCACCACTGTGCTAGGATATAGGATATATATTTTTACTGAAATTTGTTAGTAATTATGAAAACACGAAATAAATTCTTCAATACCCTGCTATTTTGAAAACTTAATATATATATATATATATATATATATATATATATATATATATATATATATATATATATATATATATATATATATATATATATATATAAAGCAGTTCGTACATTGTCAGAGCCGTACCTAAAGAGGAGGGCAAGAAGAGCGGTCGCACCGGGCTCTGATAGTAAGGGGCGACGAACAAGCAAGAAAGAAAAAGCGCTGGAAATGAGTAAATGACGAATCATTCCAAAAACTTATTGGTGTCCTATTAAATCAATATGTTTATCAGTTTGCAAAAAAATAGATTTAAAAAAAAAATTTAACTCGCTCCGCTTGCAATTCGAACGTTTCAATAAGAGTGATTGCAAGTTTTAACTTATTACTTAAAAAATGTATTGTATGATTTTTTTAATAACGATGTGATATACAAGGTAGGGTGTAATAATATCTTATTGTGTACGGAGGAGCGTTTTCAAAATCGGAAACGGTCCAAGTTTGAAATACGTGTTCGGCATTGCGATGGTGATGAATTTGCTTAGTTAATCATACTTTTTTACTCAATCAGATTAACCACGATGGTGAGAATGAAGATATGAAAATGAGAGTAGCGAAGAGACATGCAAGTTGCTGGCCAGAACTAACTTAGAACGAATTATTTTTTTCCGAAATTTATATGAAATTTAATAATTAATTTATTTGTTTAAATTCGATAGATAATACACTTACATATTTGGAACCTGCGTAATTGGGGGATCTATTGAATTAGCTATATAGAGCTGTCACATTTTTATCACCGTATATATACTGAAAATGCAGATATAACCAGTGGCCATCGGTTATTATTTGGTACCAAAATGTTCACCATTCTCTTAGGTATTGATCAACACCAATATCATCTCACTATCACTTAAGGTTCCCGAGATATGGCTCCTTACAGCGTTTGCACACGTCCCCGGCAATGCCGGATCCGGTTCCGACAATGCCGGCGATGGAGTCGGCGGCAATGTAATCAAATGGTAGCTGGCACACGCTTTCCGACCCGGCAAAAAAGCCGGTGGAACTCCCGGCTCCGGCAAATGCAGCCGGACTAGCCGCCGACATGTCGGTGCCGGCTCCGGCTCCGGTTTTGTCGGCGGCAATGTTTTATTATGCGTAGATGCACACGCAGCCGGCAAAGACGGAGCCGGCTTGTTGATAGGTTTCTTCAATCTAGCTACAGTGAGTGAGTGGCAGGGCGTTGTGTATTTTTCCTGTATTTGGATTTTTTGTTTACTTCAGGTTTTTTGTTATTTTCTTTTTTTCACATCATATGAATATATAATGAAGAATGAAATAATAAAAATGGCTGTGAGGTACCACAGATATAGTGGCTTGCTATTTACATAAATTCTCAGCAAGGGAAATTCGGATCTTGTTAGAATTATCCAACTACGGCAACGCGTAAAGTGAGTTTCACACATGTATGTATGTATATTAATTTGTTATCTTCTACAGCTGAAACTTACTTAAACGATTTAAACAAAGGGGTCGTTGGATTCGTTTTGATAGAGAATATGTCTTAGCATATATGAAGTCATAATTTTTAAACAATCAACTTGGCGGAAATGAACAAAATGGAGATACGAAGAAATTATGAATCTAGGATAGTTGTCCAGTGCTTATCCTGTTAATTATGCAACCCAGTATGTACGGTATAAATATCCATCATAATCGTAGAAGTAGGCATTTTCAAGCATAACAAAGGTAGTAAATAAAATTAAAGTAAATAAAAACTACAACACAGCTACAGAAAGAACTGAAAATGCACAAACAGAACAAGAAAATTTCTATTCTTGTGGTTGCATACTGTTATACCTTATAGATCGTAATAAAAATGTGTACTCTGTCTTGTCTGGTATTTGTTCCATAGAACGATTGTATACTGAGTGAATAGGCAGCCGCAATGTTGCCTTTGTAGAGATTATTATTATTATTATTATTATTATTATTATTATTATTATTATTATTATTATTATTATTATTATTTTAAATAGCTTGATCTCAGCATGTTTCAATTTTGAGAAATTTAAATAGATGTTAAAATTATGGCAACAAAAGTGAAAAAAAGAGAAAGAAACCAAAAGAAGGCCATATATAGTAAAATCGCTCGAACCATCCCCAGGCGGCTACAAAGGAAGAGGAACACAATTGAAGGAAACCGCGTGTTTCTTTGTTACATGGGAGGGATAATTGAACATGTCTTTCCAGTTGAGGGTGGCCTGCCAGTTGACCTGCTGAAAAAGAAAGCGATGTTGCAATTTTCACCCTCTTGCTTACTGATTCTTCAGTAGTCTTCGCAGAAAGACAGACTTATCTAGTTTTTTCGTTACTTTTGTTTTCATTGCATCCTCCTCCTTCCGTCTCCTTTAGCTTGTGGGACGTTAAACTGAAATATTTCATTTAATTTGAATTCAATTTGGATATGTTGTAATGAAGAGAAAAAAGAAATCAATCATTAGTTTCATGATATGGGCTTATATTACTCTTAAATATAGCATATTGTTAATATTATGTAACTTCCATAACGATAACGCTTTACGAACCAAACATGTTAAGTAGTTCGCCCCGTCCTCGCCCCCCCGCAAGGCAGTGCCGCAAGAGCATGATGAGAAAAAAATACAATCTTTATTTGCCGCTCCCAGAAATCCGTCCTTGACCGCCCATGTCCATACTATTATACTGAATTCTTTTTATGATTGTTGTGTTTTATTTTTATTATTATTATTATTATTATTATTATTATTATTATTATTATTATTATTATTATTATTATTATTATTATATAATGTATCCATCAATAATAAAAATTTAGCGATGGCAACAACGTATTACTTCGACACCGAACACGTGCCGTTTATGGCTTATTTGGAGTGTTATTTATGAGGGCGGTTAGGGCAAATTTTCCGCTCGAGTTCAAAGGAAGCCGGTTGGGGACCAATAGAACGTCTCGACTATACCTCGTGCGCACACATCCACACACACAAAGAGCAAATATACCTTTGTGTACTAAAGAAAAGGTATTTGGGGATTTAGACGTTAATGCTCCTACGTCACTTGATTGACGTAATACAATTAACCTTGTTCTTTGCATTGAGCTATTTATCAGATATTGAACGACCCTTCCATTTATTCAAGTCAGTCTGTAATATTACACGGCTCTTGCAAAAAAAAAAAAAAAAAAAAAAAATCTGAACAGCGCTGAATATGATTACTAATTCGTTGTACTAAGAAATCGAACGTTTGTTTAGACATGCGAAAGTAATTAATAAAAAAATTTCGAATCATATGTACGCAGCTTTTCATATAATGTATAAAACAGACTCATGTTCTCTCCTTCACGTTCAAACTCAAACTACCTTTCGGCACCGGCATTATCGGGATGTGTGTGCAAAGCAGCGCCGGCACCGACATTGCCGGATCCGGCTCCGGTTTTGCCGGCTGCGTGTGCAAAGCAGCCCCGGTTCCGGTTCCGGCATTGTCGGTGCCGGATCCGGCATTGCCGGGGACGTGTGCAAATACTCTTAAATCTACCGAAATCGGAACTTCTTCCAATATCTTGTAAACGGTAAGAGTGACGCAAAAATGTCATCACTTTTTTCAGGTAGTTTTTGATGCTCTATGGAATGGACGACTCAAAATTGAAAAAAAAAAAATCCAGATATCAGACACAGACATAGAGAATTCAGTAACCAACTATTTAAATTCGTTGAAAATGAAGGTAAACAAGGGGAATAATAACATTTTTGAAGTTGAAGCAGTTGTAGAATAGGAGCTTAAGGGTCATAACTTAACCCAGCAAATTTCGTCTTTTTCAAAGACGGATCACTATCAGTGATTTTTTTTTTTTCATTCCATTGACATACGAAATGCTTCCAATTTGAAGGAATTTGTTATGATTTCTCCATGAACTACTTGTATCGCCAGGATATTTCTTCTCTGCATACCTATCTATCTAGTTGTGTATTGTTTTAATTATGTGGATACATAACACACTCTCTCTCTCTCTCTCTCTCTCTCTATATATATATATATATATATATATATATATATATATATATATATATATATATATATATAATATGTATGTGCGTTAGTGTATACCAGACTAGAAATAACTCCCTCGTGTGTATAGCATACGCGCCTTTGGGGTGGAAGGCCCAGGTTCGATTCTCAGCGGGAATTCATGTGGTCCGGATCCCACGTTAAGCTGTAGATCCACGTCTCATACAGCCTTGCTGCTGAACGGGACACTAAACTCAGATATCTAATCCAACCCAATAAAACGAGAATCAGATAGCTTATTATACTTATTTCAAAGTGAAATAGTGTTATGATTTCCATTGGTTATTCCTTGCAATTTGCAGTCACTTCGAATAAGCATACAGGTAATTTTATGAACTACAACTTGGGAAAATATGTGTATCTATTTTAACTAATTGGTTCATTATCCAATCATTTGTCTCTTTTTCTTATAAGCATTACTAAAATATTTATTTAAAACATAATGCAGGCAGAGAAACAAAGAAAAATTAATAAACAGTACGATAAATAAAGTAATAAATAATAACTATTCTTGTATAATAACTGACTTTTTAAAGTCGGATTTTTTTTTTTTTTAAAAATAGTAACTCTCGGTAAAAGAAATGTTTTAAAAAATAACACGCCTTGAAAATGAAACAAAACAAAGAAAACCACAAAACAAATATATATTTACAATAATATTATGGAAAATTTCCTACTTTAAAATCAGACAAAATTAACATGAAACGCAAGAAGGAATAGACATAATAGCTTCAATGAATCTGTAAGTATTGCAGCAGGTAAGAAATATGACAATTATTTGAGCTGACTTTCATAATTCTCTTCGTTGGCTTTTGCTCCTCGAGCTGACTTACGTTGGCTAAAAAGGTCGAAGAATTTAGGGGTGTGGCTGTGAATCGAATAAAGAGCTTTGTTTATGTCTTTTGACGCCAACTAGAGACCCGATGACCGCGGAGAACTAACCTTCCTTATCCTTTCCTCCTGCTTTATTGTCAATCTTCGGTTTTCTTTAAAACTGGTATTCATAGACGGCACCTGTTGGTGAAAGTCATCTCCTTTTAGAAGAAAGAGCTACTACATGTGTTTGTCAAAATAATTTATTGGGGGGTAATCTTTGTGTATAAGCACTACTTGAACTCGCTGAATGATCACCCTGTCCCTTACTCGTATCTTTATATTACTGGCAACCCTGAAACCAACTTAAAAGACGGTATCCTTTTGGTAATATATCTGGTTCCACAAGAAGGAAAGAATAAAAGCGGATGTCAATATGATTTATTGGGGGGTAGTTTTTGGCTGCTCATCTTGTACCCCCCGGTAATGCATGAGCAGCTTCAACTGTGGGCAGCACACCGTAACGATACTTTTCCACCCCCAGAACGCTATTTCTAATTTAAATTATAGGTAACTATATCAAAATAAATTATAGAATCTATTACTTATTTAATTAAATAACCCAGTTTTACTGTAAACAAAGGAATCGCGTTATAAATTGAAAAGAACTACGCTATTTTAAATTATGCTGACCTGAGAAGTTATCCAAACCCCAGATTGGATACCACTGGTTTAAAAGAATGTTGTAAATATAAAGGTGAAATTTCTGGAACTGATTCTTTTACTTCTTCAAATATAATAGTTCAATATTTGGTCAGTTAAAAAAAAAAATTTAAAAAATGGGATGACCATATCGACAATAAATAATATAATATTTTGTACTCAAAATCAGTTCAATACAATGAAGCACTAAGTATTTCGAAGATAATTTCGGGTGAGGGGGATACTGAATAACAAGAGTAAGGTAAAAAGATTTAAGTAAACTTTCCTTGAAACAATATTTAAAAAGAAAGATACGTAACTTCAGTATTCGATTATTCGAGTGATACCTTAGTAATATCTTACTTGTTAGTATGGAATTCTGTAAGCTACGAACTTTCGTTGCATTCCACGTTATCTTTCCTAGTTTATTTGATTTTCTCACTAAGGAAACAAGATTACTTTTGGTTTCTCGTCGTTCGCGTATGATCGTGAAGGTAAATGCAAATGAAGTTTGAAATTATAAATTTCAAAACACGACAGTACCTATTGAGGTTAGAGCGCTAACGTCTGGTAACAAATACGTAATTATTGGTTCAATCTCAGATTGTATGAATCTTTGATGTTCAATATTGTGTTCATGGGGTTTCATGAGCTCTGTTTATTTCACGTAGTCTCTCATCACTCACTTGCATTTGATTAACCGTCTCCTTTAGCGTAAAGAAATAATGCATTGTGCATTACTCTGAAGATTTCGTTTCGTTATCCGAGGAGAAGAATTGAACTATACTTAGTGTCGAACAACGTTTCGATATATGAATCGATTGATCGATATTTCCAAATATCAACATTAAAATTATTGTCCAGAGGTATATGGTATTATTGCTCTCGGCAGGTTCTGGGACTAATGAGGTTTCCTTTCTTGCTTAGGTTCGCATCTTGAAATGTTTTCCCACGTTTCTCATTCTTCAGTTTCCTCTTTTAATTCACAGTATTTTCTTCTATTTTTGTTTCAAATCATCGATTAGTTATGTTCTTCTTCCTACTTCTCACTTTCCTTCCATCTTTACTTTATGATTATGAAAGAAGGCAATTTCTTCACAAGATGTGTCCAATCCAATTGGCCTTCTCACGAAGGATGCTGGTGAAAGAAAAAACGCACTCTTCTCTCCGTTTATTTTATCTTCTTCATCTTCCTCCAACACCACATTTCGAATCTTTCTAAATATCTGTTCGCGAACTTCAGTAATGTCCAAGTCTCCGAACTATACAATGTAATGCTCCATACATAGCACTTGGCCAGCTTCTTCCTTAGATAGGGTGGATGGTATTCCGATTTTTGACCTTTACATTGTCGTTTTTTTTTTATTCAATATTTTCCAATATCCAACACATATAGGTTAAGTTCAGGTACATCATTCGAAAGAATTGCTGAAACACTATAATTCTTTCACTAATTTTCTTATTGTCCTCCAAGATATTTGCACTGAACAACATGAAAAATACTCCACGTAGCATTGATGAAGTTCAACGTATGTGCAACTCCAATCAACCCATCTGCTTGCAGGGGTGGCTCTATATTATAGTCACAAAGTCATATGTCGTTCCAATTAATATGAAGAGAAATATTAAAAAAAAGAAGAAGATACAATTATGAACATTTGGTGTATACAAATGAGGAAAGACGGAATAATTATTTTAGTCATTTTAATATTGAGTCTGAAATCCTAATTGATGTCCATGAGAGATATGGCAACATAGTGTAAGTCACGATGATTGATATTACCTTTTTGACGTATTTTGGCTTGACTCTTTCTAGCGTAGGCTGCTGTCATAGAACAACCCTTTAAACGCATGAACTTATGCACAATGTAATCACACATTTTTTGTGACTGAGAGACTTTTCCTTCCTACCTCCTTGTCGCAGACGGGAATAGGATGGAGCCTTAGTCTAAGTTCTGTCACTCACTGCATGGAAGGACGGAGAGCAGAAACTTAAAGGATGAAGTTTCGTTTTGTTTCTCGCGGGAGATGAATTAGACATGTTGTTCCAAAGGCAAAAGAGCTTTGTAGTAACTTTTATATTAAGGGTTGTGTTTGTTTTACGACACTCATTTTTTTTTTTTAAGCAAGTGAGGAACGAATTAATATTTTTGAAGTATAGGGCCTATTTTAAATTGATTTAGTCGGAAATGTTACTGTGAAAGCAAGTATGCGAAGCTACAGGCAATATATAAGTATTACACTTGTAATTTAAATAAATATCTATTAAAATATCAATGAGTAGAGAATAGCAAAATGTCGAAAAATAAAATTTCAAATTTTACAAAGAAATAGTCTACATAAATATGTATTTCTACTAGGTGTTGTTTTTACTAGCCTGAAGGTCAGAATTATTGTGTATTTAAGTCAATTGCCGTGTAAGGTGGATTTAAGGCGAGGAATACTCAAGGGGATCAGTAAAATCGATTCAATGTCCGGTAAGTTTGTGGAACGTCATGTATATTTTGGCTTTCCTCAGAGATACATGGTTAGCAAACACGTCTGTAGCATGGATACCGTAATTCAGTTCTTGGTAGGAACATGTGTGATTCAGATTCTACGTTAAGCGTAGGTCTGCGTCTTGTGCTGAAAATGAATATTCAAATAAATTACTAATTTGTTTTAGAAATGATCGAAATCAAATAAATATTTGAATTTCAATGTGTCATGCAAGTGTTATCATGTCCCTATTTTGCAAGTTAATAAATGTTACACGAGAAATTAAGCTAGTTAACTTCTCATCATCACTTACAAGTCAGTACTTTTGTATCAGTTTGAAATTACCTTCTTCGTATGTTAATCCATATATATATAAACGAGTGATTTTTGCAAAGTCGATTTAAAAATTCAGGTTGAAGAAATAGGTTGAGCAGTGTTCGCAAAGTCGATTGCTTTCCACTTATTTAATAACTTTAATTTTTTAGTGCTGAGTAAAATAATTGAAATTAAAAAATGAAATGAATCTTTAAGTTTTACGTCCCACGGTTATGCCGGTTAGGCTAAAGCAGACGGTGATAGTGAGAAATGAATGAAATGGTGGAATGAAGAAAGTGGGAGGAAACGGGAGAACCCCGAGAAAACCCACGAGCACGTTGTTTGTCCACCACAAAGTCCACACGGCGCGAGCTGGGATCGAACCAGGGACCCCATGCACCGGAGGTGAAGCTCTACCACTGAGCCACCGCGCCCCCTAAATAATTGAAATTAACTTCGATAGTACTGTATGTAAGGTGTATATATACTGGATATATGCTTATACAATTCGTTGTTATTTTTCCTGTAATATTTATGCTTCCCATCAGAATATAAAGAATACTTTCAAAGTGAAAAATCACTAGAGGCCCAAAAGGCGGGAGAAGGCTTGAAGGAGGAGAGGGGAAACCCGGTTTTGCTATCAGTGCCGATGTAACTTGCATCTTATAGAACTCTGGAGCCACCAGTGTGTGCTAGTTACAGTCCCGGTTTAACTTACAAAATCAATGTGTTCCCGTATTTGGATGTTTCTTCCATCATGTAAAAGCTAAAACTGATCTAAACTCCTTAGTGTTATATCCCATTAAGGGATGTGGCAGGCCAGATGGCTTTTAGGTTTAGTAGCTTATCAGTCGCCTTAAAATGTTCAGTATTCAAGCTGAAGTAAAACTCAGGACTTTGATCAGGTAAATACACGCAGTTCTGTGGAAGAAATGTGTATTTTGATTCCATTATAGGTCTGTGAATGGCATAGATTACACATACACTGACTTGATTTATACATATACACCTAACTTGGTAAACACTAGTGACACGCAATGTCCTTAAAATCAGAATTTACGTATAATCGTATAATAACTGTCACTACCAGTGAGTAAAACCAATATTTTTGATATAGGCCTACTGTACTTTGATTTTAGTCTGTAGGGAAGGAGAGAGAAGAATAATTTCCATCGAGTATTATTCTCGCGCTGTTTTGACTGTAAGACAAGGAACAGCTATCATCAGATTTCGAACCCGAAATCAGTAATGTCGACAAGAATTCGGATTTGGAGGGAGAACTTGTATTCAAAGGTGCCTGTAGATAAATGAGAATAAAATTTCGGAGTTACATAACAATTCTATTATTACGTCACTGTTAGGAGTATGCTGCTTAATAGTATATTTTTATACGCATAAAGTGTAACTAAATGAACAAAATATGTCTCAGAAGAAAGAAATATGTATGAATTATTATTGGTAATGTACGGCATACCTTTCAGCCATAAAGGTTCGTTTTTCTATATTTGCACGAGAACTGTGCATCAGTATCTATTTGTATCCTGAAGCATATCATTGTGTTCAGTGTAATGTTATCTGTCGAGTGATGTATCTTCGGTCAATACTGTAGTTAATGATTGAGAATTAATTGAATTCTAATTTTGAGCTGTATCTCATTAACCATATCGTGTGCTGCCATCTTGTAAATGTCCTAATTAGAGGCCTGATGTTAGGCAAAATGCCTATCCTTTAATATTAAAGATATGATCAAAAATATTTTAAAGTTTATATGGCGGGTTACAGTTTCAATTTAAGCCAATTTTAATTTGCCTATTTCGCCCATTCCTGCCTAAATAATTGCTTCAGTGCCTAATATTGCCTATTCTATGTGTTTTCTAGGGGGGCGCGGTGGTTCAGTAGTCGAGCGATCACCTCCGGTGCTTGGGGTCCCTGGTTCGATCCCAGCTCGCGCCGTGTGGTCTTTGTGGTGGACGAACACCATGCTCGTGAGTTTTCTCGGGGTCTCCCGTTTCCTCCCACTTTCTTCATTTCACTCATCTCTCATCATCGCCGTTTCCTTTAGCCCAACCAGCATAATCGTAAGACGTAAAACTTAAAGATTTCATTTCATTTTTTTCTGTTTCCTTCAAAATAAGGCTTTATTGGGGGGGGGAGGGAAATATAATTTAGTACTTCAATAAAGGATTCTGCCTCTTCCGAAAAATATAAGTACTGTTTGTAGTGGTAAGATGTAAAATTTTGGACTACTAAGTCTTAAGTGTGCTGACAAAGTGCTATAAAACTTTGGCCTGCTGTGTGCACTGATAAATTGTATAAAATTTGGACTGTTATGTGTAGTGATAAAGTGCTGTAGAGAATGTATTTACCAATTGTATATGGAATACATGTCAAGTTTCGTTTATATATAAAAACGTTACCCTTCTATATTCTTTGAACATTATCTGTGACTTGAATTTATTTTTTAATATACTGGGTATTTATCTTCTTTATTTCAAGTTAAATTTCAGTGTCTATTTGCCCGCCTATTTTCCAGGTTTTTAGTGCCTAAACATCCGGTCTCTAGTCATAATGAAAAACTTGATTGTCGGGTCCGTAGCTTTTCTCTGGTTTTTCCTATTTTCTCCCACTTCTCATTCCACCAACTATTTCTTCATCAGTGTTCTTTAGCCTAAAGGACATAACGAAGAGATGTTAAACAACAAAAATAAGTTGATGTTGTATATATATCAGTATCAGTTTGATCGGCTCTTTACGTGGTTATCATACATCACAAATGTTTAGGTTCATAAGAAAAAAAAAATCCGGTTTGCTCCATTTTCTAGAAAGCTATGCAAAGAAGGTTTACGCTCACCTATAGAAGCAATGATAAATGTAAAAAAATGGCATCGAGAATGGGGAAACTACACACACACACACACACACAAAAGTAAGAAATTAAAATAACATTTCTCAGTGTTACGAATAACAAAATACAAGAAATCTCAAAACAGACCAAGAATTCCCTTCGGTTCACGTCCCTTTTTAGAAGCCATCTGAAAAGATTGAACATGATTGTAGGTGACCTATGTGATTGTGAACAACAGCAAACGCCGGAACTGTATTCATGGAATGTGAGGAACTAAGTCAAAAAGAGGAAATTATCACGGTGAGAAACAAATTGAGAATCCAAGAAATTCCAATACATAAAGAATGCTTATTGAAATTATTACTAAACTAGTGAAAGTGATGGAGGAACTCTGGAAGAAGAGAAAAAGATGACCATAAAGAAGATATGAGACGAAAATAATTTTAAACAAACTAACCAATTCTGAAATTCAACTAAAATTACATCCACATTTTAGTTCTGGGATATCAAGAACTATAATTCTTCATTTTTGTTTTTATGTTATATGTACAGTACATGTGAGTTCTGTATTAAAATACAGTGAAAAGATCTAATAAAGAAACTTCAAATACAGGAAAGGAAACAAACAAATTGTAAGCATTAAAAAACTGTATATTGTGAATTTTTGGAAGTATATATGTTTTGTGTGTTGTAACTAGGTATATGTATAAAAAATTAAAATAAACCAATAAAAAAGAAAATGGTAGGAGGAAAGGGTATGATGCAGATTGAAGAGTACCATACCAATAAAAATTCAACCCCCTTAATTGAGGTTACGTGACTCGAACAAGAGAGAAAAATGCTCTAAAAATGTTAAAGTACACAGAGATTTAGACAGAACAAGCATGCAGATTCTGCTCTTTAATAAAACCATAAAAGTGTTAACAGCAGGAGGAAGTCGAAGCCAAGGATAAAACAAGAAAAAGAAGATAACCCTCAGATATACCATTTTCTTCAGATTAATGATATATATTGATTGTTAAATGTCTCATTTTTGAATATTTTTTTTTCATAGAATAGCAATATTGTAACATCTAAACGATTTAAAAAAATCAACATTCCTTCCCAGCCACGTAGTAAACTCAATCCTTTCATTAATTATGCTTATTCTGAGCACAAAACGTTCAGAAAGTAGCCATACGTAGAGTTTACTCTATGATCCACCAGTCAGGAATGTGCTTTCTTAATTCAGAAATCATAATTGTAGAATTCAACAGTAAAAGATTGAAATAAAGACTCCCGTTCTGCGGAAACTAGCATAATAGTTAGTTTAACAACTGCTGTTTCTACTTGTGAAGCTTTCAAATTTGTTTACTGATGCTTAAACCCCCTTTTTCAAAAGGACATGGTGACTCCACTACTGCTGTAAAGCTTTAATGGCGAGGCAAAGATGCTATAATGAAGATAAATTTTATTCACGGATGAAACTGAATTATGGAGTGTTTAGGAAGTAGGACAAACATGTTCGTTAAAGAAAGGGAAAAAAAAGTGATGTCATAATTTACTTGTTTAATTTTTTGAAAATGTCATACACACATGTATACGTGTAGATTTAATAATTGAAAACTTTCACGTTATCGTATGAATCATTCATAGTCAAGTCAAGCGCATATATACATCATGGTACTCGTTAAATGGAATAACAGAGCGGTCTGGGTGCCCGGATACTAGTTTACCTTGTGACCCGGACTTTGGCTGGAGCTGGACCTCACCTTCATTCAACTTAGCGTATTGTGTTCGGAGTTTGCTATTACCTTAGCTTGATAGAATACATATATATTAACTTCCACCCGTAATTGACTTTGTGACAAAGAATTATATGTCGGTGATACGATATAAATAAAAATTTGGGGGTCTTTTTTATAAGACAAAAAAGAAGTCACCAAGGATTTCTATTGTGACCTTGTAACTTAATGTTGCTGACCTGCACTTTGTCTAAATATTGTCCTATAAAGCTTTCATTTCTTATTTAACGGTGCGTTTGATCACAATACAGTGATCATTAAAGTCGTTAAATTTACAACACACATATACAGTGGCGGCGATTGGACGTTGAAAGTGTGGGGGGGGGGACAAGATATGATCTGAATATTTGTATATCAATGTTAGTTTTCCTGGTTGTTTCTAACACTTTGTTTGACGAAAGGTTGTATAACTTATAGGATACTATCTTTTTCAGTTAAAATACCGTATATCGTGTTTCATATTTAATTAAGTAAATTGACAAGGGCAACGCACATTAGGTACTAACTCTTGATTCCTTGCTCGTGAACATCTTAAAATTCTGTGATCAGATTATTTAATAACATATTTGCAAAACAAATAAATAGAAAGGATATTATTAATCATACTAATGAATAATGAGGCTTGTTTTGTAGAAGTTATATTGAAACTGGAGGATTAATAAACAACTTACATTTTTAATTCCATACTTGCCATTAAATGTATGTTATTATTCTTAGAAAATGAAAGAGAGTAAATACTACAAGCATATGCTACGACGCAATTGTAATATTAATTCCTTTGAATTGCAATTCCTGTAGCTGTCTTAACTCCATGAGAAGACAAATAACCAATACCCACTTACGCAACGACAAATATTGTATGCTAACATTTCTTTCTATGAACCAATAATATATCCAAAAATTTTACATTTCCAAATGAAACTATATACATTAACCATTTTAAATTATGGCTTTTTAAAGGTAAATTATTGAATTTCAGTCAATCAACTATAGCATCATCCCTATTTATCCTAGAATCATGGTTAATACCTCATTTTGTTCAGAATAGAACAAACTTTCAAACGGTTTCATTTACGTTTTCCTATCATGTCCCTAAGGCGATAAATTTTGAGGGAAATCTGGATTTTTTCCTGATTTTTTCAAACTTTGATTCCCTCTGGACTCCCTATGTTAACGCACATATCTCAAAATCAACTGAAAACTATGAACGGGTGTACTAAATGTGTATAAAAAATTTCAAGCTTCTATCTTGAAAACTAAGTGCGGGAAAATGTTTACCAATAAACTAAGAACATTCCCACAATGCCCCAAATGTCCCAGATGTAATATAAAATTTTCCTGAGACATCCCTATTTATATCCTATGATCATTGTTCGTAATCATTCATTCCCTTCAGAATAGAAAATACTTTCAAACGGTACCACTCACATGTCTCCATCCTGTACCCGAGGTGGGAAAATCATGAAAAAATGGATTATTTGTTTAAAAAATATCCTTTCTTTGTACTTTTTTGCCCCTCTGTACCCCCCTGTTTTAACGCAGAGATCTGAAACAAGTCTGAAAAATACTAAGGGGTGTACTAAATGTGTGTGCAAAATTTCAATCTTCTAGGTGCAAAAGTAAGCCTGCCAAAAATAATATCTCTACAATACTCCAGATTCCCGTATAAAAAAGGATCAGAGGTAAAAATTCCCTGAGACATCCCTATTTATACTAGGATCATGGTTCGTACATAATTCTTTTTAGAACAGAACAGCCTTTCAAACGGTACCATTCACATGTCTCCGTCATGTATTTGAGGAGGGAAAATCGCGAAAAAAGGGATCTTTGTTAAAAAGATATTTTTTTAAACCTTTTTGCCCCTCTGGCCCTCCCTGTTTTATCACAGAAATCGGAAAAGAATCTGGAAAATATTAAGGGGTGCACTGAATGTGTGTGCAAAATTTCAATCTTCTAGGTGCAAAAGTAATTAAAAAAGTCGTATCAAAAAGTATTTTTTAGTTATGACGTCATCACACTCTACGTCTCGACTCAGAAAGGCGCGAAAACATATGTAACGTGTTCTACAATGCCTTCCAGACTTGAGAAAAAAACAGAAGCAAAAAGCTTTCTTTGGCACTTTTTTTAATCTACGATTATTTTTTGATCTACAAGTGTGCAAAGTTCCATTCAAATCGGTGAGTGACACTTCCGTAAGTCTCCTTATTAGGTGGCATAATACTTAACAATGATGAGCTTTTGGGGAACACTTGTTTTGTAATTTTTGTTGTAGAATAGAACTATTACAAGAAGTTATGAAAAAAGTGACGATGTTAAATTATTACATTTGTTTGTTTGTTTTGTTTTGTTAGTTTAACATCACACAATTATGGTTCGAGGCTAAGGGAGACAGTGATGATAGGAATGAGCAAATTGGTGGAAGAAAATGGGAAAACTCTGTTAAAATCCATACATACGGTGTTATTAACCACAAAACCGAATTATCTGTTACAGTTTACAGTATTTTGAAGTCCCACGTAGCGTAGTCGCTAACATTTTCGTCTTCGGTGCGAACGATCCCGGGTTCGATTCCCGGTAGGGACATTCTATCGAAAAGGTGTAATAGCTCTTTTAAGGCGCCATCCTGAGCGAAGTTTTCCTCACTCACACCAGGCAAATGCTGGAATGGTATTTAATATAATAGTCCCAGGCTGCTGCTCCCTTCATTCCTCTCTTCCTGCCCAATTCCCCGGGCAGTGTCATCACCGAGTGACGTCATCTCTCATATGTGTGACGGGCTAATATGACAATAGATGTCCAAAAATGTAATTCTTAATCCTTGAAACATATGAAAATACTCCGTAAAATTAAACGAAGTTTTCATTTATTATTTTTTAAACTAAGTTTTTCAGGTCATATATATGCGTGTGTGGGCTTAAATATGGAGTCAGTATACAGTACGTTATGAGTATTCTGCGAATAAACTTGTATGAGAGCTGAGGTTCTTTCCCCTCAAAATATGACGATAATATATCATTACTAAACTGCATAATTGTCACGACACTTAGAACACTCTGGGTAAGGACTTAACTTGCAATAAGTAAGCCTTTTTCAATTTCTCCAAATAGTAATTACTGGCAGCAAACAGATTTAATAAATCTCTGATAAGTACCTGCATAGCTATTATAATTATTGTTATATCATGCATTACTGCAATAATAACCAGACCTGTAAAGAAGATTGATTTGCAGTTAAGTTCTAATTAGTCAGTCGATAATTGCCTTCCTTTAATTAAAACTGGTCTGTAGTTTGCCTGCAATGTATACTAAAGTTGTTGGCCTCGGAGTCAGAATGTTCTGGTTCATGTTATCAATCGCACCGGAGTTATCTTTACTTTTTCACTAATGTCAGAGCTGTTTCATATGTAGACGCCCCATATTACCTGTTTTGAAATACAATATTTATAATCTAGCCTATAACGTTTTATGGTATAGCTTTATTACGTATCTTATGTTACATAAAAACTAAAAACTACAGAAAGTGCATTTGAGGTTATCTTCAAAATCCGCTTTTAATGATGAATTTGATGCGAGAATAGAAAAAAAATAAATTAAATGTAATATTTAGTTAAAATTTATATAATTATAATTAATACAGTAATTATCAAAATTGATGCAATAATGGGAGTTTCGAGGAGATCCACCCACCACCAGAAGCTTGCAAGACATCGAATCTAACCAGAATCGCTTCGCTCTTAAGCAAAGAACGCTACAACTAAGTTACAAACATTTTCGTATCTGTCTTTAGTACTATAATGACTAATCAAAAAAAATGTACCTAAGACCTAAACCAGTAGTGCAAATAAGGCAAAGAGGTAACTGATTTCTGCTTATTTACTAAGAGTGTCATGCATAAAAGGGGATGAGAGAAATCTAAACTTATGTTAGTAACTATATTTTATGTATCATGATACAAAATATAGCTGAAACGGAATAATTCAGAATTTTATTCTGGAAGAGATTATAAAATCCCGAATACCATTAAAAAGAATTGCCAGGGTCATTAAACATCACACAAGCTATATTATTATTTGATATTTATATGTGAATACATCCATTTGGGATATTCCATGCTGTCTGAACTATCCGACTCCTTGCGAACATCCCTGAAACAAACTTTCAACAACAGCTTTCGAGTCTGGTAATAGAAGTTTGTTGATTATTGATGGATCTGCATATGGACAGTTCTTTAGATACACAAAATAAATAATGTGTGAACTTATAATGAAACATTAACGGAGCTTTTCTACAATAAGAAGCAGTTGCAAACGATAGCTTAATACATGTCTGTTTATTGATAACGGATGTGTCATCATTAAGGAAATCGTTCTAATTACAGTTATATTTATACATTTACACACATACGTATATCAGAAAGTTTACCTTTTACAAAAATATATTTATATTCGGAGAATAATGTCCTCATTCTTTATTTTCTTGTTTAAAGAAAATACTGAAAGTAATTATTTTAATTTGTTCTGTTTAATACGTTCTAATAATAGCGAATGCAAATTTTATATATATATATATATATATATATATATATATATATATATATAGATAGATAGATAGATAGATAGATATATTTGCATTCGCTATTATATATATTGAAACAGTAACGTAGCGCTAAGTTTTGAAAATGGATATACTGAAATATTTCTCGGAAAGTGATGATTCATGCAACATATTCTATTGCAGTTGATTCTAAATTCAAACTGAAATTGCTGTTTACCATTCAAACACAAACTTAAGTTATCAACTTTATCATTACCGCAAATATCAACGTGCTAATAAAGAAATACTATTTCAAAATAGTACACGATAAATTATACTGTTAAGACTAGAAGTGTACGTTCTTCGCACAGGAAGAATAAAGTTTAGTGAACACAAAACCAGATTTTGGAGAATTGCAGAAATTTCCATTCATATGCGGAATTTTTGAAGACGATAAAACGTTTATTCCCTAACTTTTAATGAAAAATTCCAAAAATAGCGAATCCCAAGAAACATACTTTTTGACAATATAAAAATGCTCCCTTACTCCTTTCAGACAATGAAACCATCTGTTTCCTTATTTTTTAATTAAGAGTCAATATACCGAATTTCACATCCCTAACTTACGTGAATCCTTACATTGGGCATTTTCTGAATAAAGAATCAGAAATTTGGATATTATAGAAATTGTACGGGATTTTCGGAAACGCTGGAATGCGTATTAAATTGTTTCTATGGAGGAGTTTATATACAAAGTTTCATCTTAACTTCAGAGATTAATGGAATACTTCATTATTGCCCAAACCAACCAAACCCTCTTTATCTCCACTTTAGAGTATATTTCAAGATCTTTTACTTTCGGAACAAATAAATTACTTCCGGAATGAATTAGTTTATCGTGATTCAAGCAGGTGAGATTATTTGAATATCTTATGGCATTTAGAGAATGCGTATATTGAGTATTTATTTCGATATAAAATAATGTTTTTTTACTTAAAGTTTTCGTACAGTTTTCTAAGGTATTTTGTTTTACTTTTAACAAATAAAATTCTTGATATATCATTTGTAAGTTTTTTTTTATTGGGATTTGATTTTTTTTTTTTAGAAGTGTTTCGAAGTCTGGAAAATCTTAATTAGACGGAAGGAATATTTATTGACAGAAATAAATATCATAATCACTTTTATTACGTTTTATTTTTCAGTTGTTTCATATGGTTTCCGCTTCCTAATAAACACTGTTTTTTCCCCCTTCATTTAGATGCTAAATTACGTTGTGCAACTATAGATATATATATATATATATATTTATCTGAAACAGTTTTATTACATTCTGTTCATATCCATCTTTTTGAGAGGCGTGGGAGACCTGGGTTCGATTCCCAGTGGGAGCTCATGTGGTTCGGACTCTACGTTAATCAGTAGGTTCACACCTCATATAGCCTTGCTACTGAACGGGACGTTAAATTCAAAATCAACTCAACTATCTTTTTGAGAAAACAACAAAAGGGTACGTAACTTCGTATTGAGTTTCTATATCACTTGTTTCAGTTTTAAAGTACACCAGTAGCCTGTTTTGCACAGCTTCTCTCGGACAATATCATAAAAATGATTGTGCAGATGTCTAATGAATATGCAAATCACCGCAATCACCATCTCGATTTTACCAAGTGTATCTTGCGATAATATTGCTGAAAGTATACCTGAGACCACGGTACATTAGAATGTTCTGGGAAAACAAAAGTGATACAAGATATTTGAGTCGATCCGAAAAAATAGGTTTCTTGAAATTCAACAATACCTAAATCTTTGTGACAATGATTGTGTTACTTCCATATGATAAGTTCAATAAAGTTAGATTGTATTTTGATATGCTTAATAATAACTTTCTTAAACATTTTGAAAAGTTCATTACAGACAAATTGCTGTAGAGAAGATAGTGGTTCCCTAGTATGGGAAGTATGGAAGAAAACAATATATGCACGGGAAACCTCTTAGATTTGGTTACAAATGGTGGAGTTGTGCATTTCGGGTAGAGTATTTAATGTCCTTTGAACCATATCAGCGGTCAGAGAATGCTCCATTGCCAGTACGTCTTGATTTTGGGCTAGGCGGCAAAAGGTAGTCTCTTGAAAAGGAGAGACGACTTCCTTCTGATCTGGGATCATACACCGTTTAATTCGATAATTTCTTCACGACTCTTCCTTTGCTCATGAAACTTTATGGAAATGGCAATGGTGGTACAGGAACAATACGAAAGAATCGCAAAGCAAAATGTACCTTACCAGACAGTAAGTTGCACAAGAAAGAACCTACAAGGTCAATGGTTCTTCATATGTCGGGAAATGGAACGACAATAGCATCTAGTTGTCATTCTTTGTGTCACCAGGTACAAAACTAGAGTTGATACTGTGGATGGCAAGCGAAGGAAAATGCAAGTTACCTGCCCTGCTGTCGTATCAAAGTGTAACACTTACATGGGGAAGTAGACCGATTTGGCAAAAATGTAGATGCTCTCAAGGTAGAACTATAAGGAGAAAAAAAAATAGTGGTTTCCGTTGTTTGGGTTTGGCCTAAATGCAGCCTGTCAAAATACCTGGGAAATTCATCGCGTATTGTCTTCAGGTGATAAGTCTTTGATACACAACTTCAGAAGGCAAGTTGTTCAAGTCTATTGTTGTTCATATGGTACGAAACCACAGCATAGAACTAATCGCGAGGGTGCTGCAAAGCATATTTCTATTGAAATAAGCCTATTCAGCGACACCGAAGAACACAAACAAAACACATACACACACACACTTGAAAGTTCTGTTCGCAGCGAAGATGTGCATTGTTGCATTATGTTCAATGCTGGTACAACTTCGATTCACAGATGTGAAAGTTCTGTATAATTACCTTTAATGCAAGTGGCAAACTGCAAGACCCTAAACTGAAATATTATCTACTATTACAGTGACTTTTGTAATATATTAGAGTGAAAAAAAAATGTTACTATTGTGATATCTACAGGTATCACAAAGTGTTTCATATTTTGAGATTCAGCATGCAAAAGTTGCATATGTATATTGCCCAGCGTCACCTCTAGGTGACATCCTCTTATTCCATGTTCTATGTACTGTATTAAATTGTGTTCTAAATATATGTTTTTAACTGCATGCTTTTTTTTTTCACAAATTTAACAACAAATCTCGATTATTCTGTTTACTGATAGATGACAAATGTTATGGCGATTTTTCTTTCCCAATCAATTTCAGTTGTTCATTTCTCCCTTAAGGAAAAAAAAAAAAAGACTTGGATGTATATGGCAGATTGTCAGTTACGAAGCCACAATCACAGACGTTTTGTGATAAGCATGCCTTCTTGCACTTTTCTGAACAGAAAAAAAATATATATATATATAAAGCGAAGGAGAAAAAGTTTAAATCACCATGGTGCATACGAATGAACAAGATTTCTTTTTTCCTACTTAATTTCAAAGTCTGCCGATGTTATTGTTGGATACGATATAATAGAAGTCTGACAGATTACTTGTCGGAATGCAGGAAACACTCGTCATGCTGTGTCATGCACAAGTTTCTTATTTTTCTTTCCTTGTTCCTTTTCTGTTTGGTTCTTTCTAAAGCAAACGGAGACGAAGAAATAGTTGGCAACGCGAAACAGCACGAACTTAACTTCAATCAACAGTTCCAGAAGTTCTTTCACCTTTCAGCAACATAGTACTACGTACTTTATCGTGCAAATGGCTTCTTTTATGCAACAGTAATTAGATGGTAAGCATAAGCAGAAAAGAAAGAAAGATAAATGTGGGAACTGAAATTGTGAAATTTGGCAACATTGTAGGGAAATAATTATGATGCTTATGATCCGTACAAACAAGATATTATGAAAAATGGATTTTCAAGGACGCACCAAGGTTGATTATATCGATAATTTCACTATTTAAAATTGAATGCCACGTCTGATGGAAGAAATCACTTGTCTGCAAAACAGCCACAAGGCAGCTATGGTAAAAGTTTTTTCTTTATGTTCCACAGTGAGAATAAGGATGTGTAAAATTGCCACCAATATTGCATACCCTCTTTATCAGTAGTTGTGAATAGAATTTTCTTGATACAGAAGGAACGTGATTCTGCTGTATGTTCATAACCGAAAATCATGCTCAAATACTCAAATAGAGGAAGTTGTTGGGAGAAAAATATCTAGCAGTAGAAAAACAATTTTGCTGACTTCTCTGAGAGGATCTATTTTAAGCGTTGGATCTTAGAGGATACGGCTCATTTTGAACATAAATGGGTCGAACATATTGACTTTCCCAAACATAATAACAGTGCAACATATCGTTGCGTTTAATTGACTTTTTTTTTTTTTTTTTTCATGTGGCACTGTCGTTTCTCATCGTGGTAGATAGCCAATTCTTTTAATCATGGCTGTTTGTAGAGGTTTGTATTTTCACTACCGGCATCCATTTAGCATGCATCCTTCTTGTCACATTGTATTAAGACATATTGTTCAGTAATAAACAACCTATCTTGAATGAATTAAGAGAATTCTTCAAATCTGTTTTCGGTACTCTGGAAATTGCCGAAAATTTTTGAATTCAACCGTAATTATTTGATAGCAAATGTACTTATTGTTGAGGAACTGATATTATTGATTATAAAGAATCTTTATTTTCGTCTGATTTATTGAAGGGTTATCAAATTTTGGTAAACTAAAATAATGAAAATAGTCTTAGATATTAAGATCATCTCTGGGAAACTACTGAGTAGAAATGTCATTTAAGGTTACTTTTCATTATCCAGGCTATATCGAGACGTGGACTGCAGCTTACCGTTACATTAGAATACATGGATCTGAACTGCATGTATTCTCACTGGGGTTGAACCAGGTACGATGCATAAGTGGCCACGTCTAACTATTTAGTAGCAATGGGAGAGTGATATTCGCTGCAATCTTATGACCAAACGTGTTCTAGTCATTTTGACTATGATTATAGACTCTACGTACTTACTAAGTATAGCATATTTTAAAATTAGTTCGTTGTGTCAAGAGGTTATTATAATGTTGAATTTTGTTGTAATACACTCCCTGTAGTTTCGGGTGTTATTTTAATCCTATAGAGAAAAGCGGTAATAGAAGGTTAGTGACATTTTAAAGCTCTAACGGTTCTGATTGAATGTTCATCACTTAATCCTTCGTTGGATAAACAAAGAAATGAAGGTCCGACCTCTTGGATCATCATTAACTTGTTTCTTCTTAAAATCAAAATTACGGAGATTTTGATTTGTTTTTTCCACACTTAATAATAATAATTTCCTAAAGTATTTTATTCGCATTATTACTCAATTTGTGTATATGTGCGAGCATGTATGGACTTCAAAAAAATAATACAGCAACGAATAATGAGGTTGCCGCTACACGCCTTGACCTCAATGTTCAAAAGAAGGAAGGAAGAAATTCTTTGTATTCTGTGGTGTCCAACTGACCGTATCATCTTCTGTGTTCTTTCTCTGCATCTGCGAAAAATCGTGAGTTTGGAAATTAAAAAATCGTGATTACAGAGGAAGCTAAGCTGGCCGAAAATTTAACGAATCATTTTTCTTTGCACTAACTATGAGGTTAAGAGAAACAACTTTAAGCTAAACGTGGGTGACCATTGTAACTTTTCTCATTTATGTTGTACTATTAATTTAATCCAAGCTCTTGATCGTGTAGTAACAGGGGCGGATTCAGAACGAACTCCTAGGAGGGGAGTTTGTTATCCCTCTCACCAAGCTTTTGCAGCACTGGTGCCTGTGCAGGTGGGGAAGCAGAGCGACCCTTCTTTCCCTTTCCCTGGACCCGCCTATGTGTAGTAGGTTGATAGTTGGCTTTATGTTAAACAATAACCTTAATCGATTTAGCAATCATCGTATCGGTTTTTTGCATCGTTTTTAGGTTGTCTGTCTTGCATGAAGATTTTATATGTAAATCATTATGATGCACTTGGTAATCATGATGAATAACATAATGTGTATGAAATTAATAATAAGTAACCGTAGCGAGATATTAACCAATTGTATAGATCCTTTCAAGTTTGGCCTTCGTTTTTACCGACTGCTTATAGTTTCTGAATGACAACACACGAAGTATCTTAAATATTTTCCTGTAACTTTTTGGATTAGATAGTTTCGACAGTTAAAATAAATACGACAGAGACAAAGATTATTTACAATCAACAGCTTTAGTTTCTCAACATATGTACTGTCAAAATACTCTAATATCAATATTAAATTGAGAATTTTAGGTAATTTCTTGAGTATCGTGGAGTCCTTAGTTATTATTCCAGTATATTCAAAATAGATTGTTAGCGGCTGAAATATCCGTAGAATCCCTAGCTACCATTGCAGTTCATTCAAGATGTGTTATTTAATGTTAAGGATTTCGTATAATCTTTAGTTACCAAAGTAATTCATTCAAGATAGGTTGCTTACTGCTGAAAATTCGGTTGTAAAACTAGTGCAATGTGATGAGAAGAACTTATGTTAAATGCTCATCTGTAAAAACATCAGTTTCTTAATAAAACTACGGCAGCCCAAGCGGTAGCGTCGATCGAATAACTCATTTTGACTTATTATAATGTGCAATTTGCAGCCCTCAAATTAACATAAAGAAGAAACGCAAATGCTACTTAGGACCAAGGGAGGACAGATTGCCTAAAGTACATACAAACTGCTGTAAAACAGATTTATTGTGATGTTAGTAAATGAGGATTTCCACTAAAATACGAATTCAATATTTAATTCAAAAACAAATGTAAAACATTGGTATAAAAGTCACTTAAAATATTTCTGCAAACACTTTTCAACATTTCGAGATATTAGAGAAAGAAATACCGTCTGAATTTCCCACGAATTTATTAGTCCACGTCATAGCAGTGTCTGCAGACGGTATCTGTCTTTGCTGAGCACAGATAGTGTGAAAAAAATGCATAATTATAGTTTTATTCAAAAATGCAAAGAACGGATATCTGTATACTTATGGAAGAAATGTTTCTAAAAACCGATTTATCAAGTTTACCAGTTGTAAATTTGAATTCTTTACCTGGAATAGCGATTTCTTCCCTCCCCTAAATCTCTATTAAAACTTTCACTTCACTATCATACAATTGGCACGCCATGATATATTTGATATATAACAATCAACTTTAGCTGAAATAAAAGAGGAAAAGACAACGAGGTGAGTGAACTATCCAAATGTAAAATTTATTCAAAGACAATTTTAAAGACATGCTATTAGATACTGTTTCATTAATGACCTTATTTATTTCGAATCACTATGATAATAGGTATTTAAGAACAACTAATACGAGTAATAATGGTCGTTATTTCTTTATTACATTTTTAGGGGTATGCTGGAAGTGTTGATTTTTTTAAAAAATGGATAATATCCTACGAGTTATATATTACACCACCACATATCTGTATACATGGGTTGTATATCTCTCAGGCGTTTGTTTCGTCGCCAAATTATAACGAAAAACTAAGAATAACCATTTCTCAAGTCTAAGAAAAATCTGTATTGTTTGGAGTGTTTTGCCCAATGAACACCATATATCACTGACATTATAATTAATTGTGTGTGTAATGTATTTGCTTATTACATATTGCATGCAAGAAGAAACGAAAACTGATCATACATGAATTAGAAACTCCAACCGGAAGTAGGCTCAAATCTTGCAAACGGTGCAAGATATTGAAAAAAGAATAATCGAAAAAATCTCCCCTTTATGGTACCCCTTGCCGATTTTTATCAAGTCTTCTTTCACTTGTGTCTGTAAAGGGACATGTACAGATGGTGAAGAATGACCAGAATATTCATGCTTATATGTGAAAGATGCGCTGTGTAGAGAGCGCAGGTTCAGCTAGTAAAATATTAATTTTCTATATAATTCAGACCATCAGCGTAATTTCAGATTTTGCTTGGAGGAGGGGGAAAAATCTCTGGTGTAAGCAGATTGTCACGTTGTTCATTAATAGTATATTATTATGCTATTGATTAAAATGTATATACACCTAAAATTAACCCCCACCGAATTGGCCACCCTTGACACCCGAATGAGTTCTTAATTCAAACTGACATCCTTCAACTTTTTTTTTTTTTTTTTTTTTGTAAGTATATTATCTTGTAAAATTGATTTGTGGTTATGATCTCGGTACCCTTTGGGTTAGTGGGATAATAGTCCGCTACTTAGTTAACTCAAAAGTCAAAGGTTCGGTCTTATGTTAATAAGCAGTATTTTCGTTATGTTCTAAGTGATAAATATGAATATTTATTTTCAGCGTGACGATTTTCATGAAGTTGCCGTGTGCATTTTCAGTTTGCCTTAGAATAGTCTCAAGAATAGAAAAATAACCAAGATGTTTTGAATGTCACATCCGGAAATTCGACAACACAAATAACAGCATTACTAACACTCAGTAATATCGTCTGAAACCTTGGAGTAATGAAGGTCGTATACCAAATGCTTTAAAAAAAAAAAAAAAAAAAAAAAAAAAAAAAAGGGGAGGTGCTTCCGGTAAACTAATTACGTAGAGGATCCATTGGGAAATAGTGATTGTTGACTGACAGTCTATAGCTATACGCCCTGTCATTTCCTTCATGTTAAAAAAAAGGAAAAAGCAAGAATAAACGTGAACCGGATATGTTGACCATAAAATTCTCTGAGGCATACTGGCAAACATGTAATTGAAAAGAAATTTCTATTGCTTAACGATATTTTACTGTGTACTACTATTATACATATTTTCGGTATTCTTTGTATATTTGCGTTGAAATTTCGGATGTGATCTGATGTAACAGATTGATGGAATTGGAATTAAATTTCTGGTTTTACAACCCACGGTTATGCTCAGTAGGCTAAAGGAGACAGATGATAAATGAAAATGGGTGATTGTAGAAGAAATGGTGGATTAAGAATATGGAAAAAGACCGGGAGAACCCCGAGAAACCCTTTGATACAATGTTGTCCACCACAAACTCAACACGGGTTAGATTCGAACTAAAGATCTCTCGTGCTTAACTGAGCGTTTTACCACTGAGCCACTGTGACCCATCCTTGGTGGAATTGAATTGCGATTTCATCTTTTTAGTGATTTTTAGTTACCTCTTTGTTCTGAACTTGAATAGCATAAAACGAAATTCGATCCACGAATGTACATATCTTATAGTACTGTGTGTTGTATTTTGTAATAATTTATGTATTGATTTTAAGTAATAAAAAAATAACATGAAATTAGGCATTTTTAACGTCTTATGCAGTGGTAAAGTGCTGTTGTCTATTTGGTACCTTTTAAAGTATATTTTGATACAATACTTGTACTGATTCACCTAGGCAGTAAAGTGTTTCGTCGTTGAAACACACTTTCTTCGTATTACGTATGTTGGTGTATGCAAGTTACAAGATTAAGATTTGTTAGAAAACAATTTTGGCACCGTGAAACACTTGACAATTTACTTGTAAGTCAATTAAGAACTATATTTTTGTCGTTTGTACCCTAACGGGAATTACGTTATGTGATAATCAATCAGGTAAAGCACAAAGATTAGCGAGCAGTTATATTACAGTCCAGTTCGTTTAGTGCAGAGGGATCCATTGTTATGGAAGAAGTTATCCTAAACACCATTTAATTAAAAGAACGTAAATGTGTTGTTTATAGGTGAACAATCTGAGACCATAACTATTTTGTAAACATCCGCGTATCAGGTGGAACAAAACATTCTAATGAAACTAATCTAACGTAACTAAATCATATTTAATGAAAATAAAACAAATACACATTGTTTCTTTGCTAGAGATGAGGGAATGTTGCTGGCATTTTTTATTTATTTTTTTTTTATTTTTTGAAAAGCTACTTTTTCAAAGCAATTCCTCTTTCATACTTCTCAATTCCTCTTTCAAATACCATACTTCTCATTTGAACGATATATATATATATATATATATATATATATATATATATATATATATATATATATATATATATATATATATATATATATATATATATATATATATATATATAATATTAAATCCATGCTCACCTTAAATAAAGCAAATTATGCTTAAGAAAAAGTAAGAAAATAAGAAGTACTAGAAAATTGAAAAACATGTATTTTAGTTATAGATTGTTTTAAAAGTAATTTTCTTAAAAAGAAACAGAATTATTTTTACTTCTACTACGATTTCTTTAATTTTTTAAAGGAATGCACGTTTTCAAAGATAATTTTTAGTTTTATTGTTTTACTTTCTACTCTGTTTTATTTCTTAAAGAAATATTTACTTTTTGTTTTCGATTCAACCAGTTCTTGAAATCTGTCCAACTTTCACAATCTGAAACGTAATTTAGAAAGATCTCCTACATGTTATACTATACATAACAACTCCATAGTATTTTTAGTTGCATAACGGAATAGGATATAGGGTCTATAATTTGTAGAGAGCAACATGAATAATTTACCAGTAATAAAAATACGAGGGCTATTTTTTTTTTAAAGTAAGGTCCGATTGTCAACAGAAACAAAACTGGTAGTTCGATTCCTGGCAGAAGTTCATGTGGTTCGGACCCCACATTCAGCTGTAAGTCCGCATCTGGCAAAATATATCATAAAATATGATATCCATTACGCTACTAAAATACTGAATTACTTACAACATATTTCGATAAATTACTTTCATTGTAAGAAGTTTCTCAGGAATCTACGTATAATAAGAGTGTTAGTTTCTGTACGTTTTTGAGATATCTATTATTATTATTATTATTATTATTATTATTATTATTATTATTATTATTATTATTATTATTATTATTATTATTATTATTATTATTATTATTATTATTATAGTAGATAGCTTGAATGAAGGTATATAATTAAAATTACGGTTACTACGCAACAAAATCGCAGTTATTATTGATGTAGAGCGGATTAAAATTTTAATGACTTGTGCCTCTCAAACTTTGTTATGGTCCTATACGTAAGATAATTTTCAGTTTGAAATTTTAATTAGGATAGAAAAGAACAAATATTAAACAAATACTTATTAGATTAACAAGAAACAAGCTGTGACTATTGATTGTCTTTTAACGTCCTTTTGTACTGCGGGAAGTATGTGAGATGATACCTGCTCTTTAAAGTGGAATCCAAACCACTACATCAACTAGGAATCCATGTGATCTCGCTTTGGATCGAATCCTGGACCATACACAGAAAGCCCGCTCTACGAGAGGGACTTGAGGGATGTCATGTTACATGAACCAATTCAAAGGATGTTATAGATCATTTTTATAATACGTATGCACAGATCATTTCTATATCTAATCATTTAGTAAATAATGATTCTGAAAAAATAAAAAAATAAGAACTTTGTGTTTTTAAGTAAGTTTTTACACATGTTTTCAAAGTAAAATTCCACGCACAAAACTTAATTCAACTTTTATCCCAGTCAACAAGCAATATAATCCACCATTGAATGAGGGAAATGGACAATGACATGTGTCGCATGACGCGTAGAGTTCCAATCTCTAAGATATTTTTCATTGTTTTTTTTTTTTTTTCTAGATAGTTTCTTAAGACAAAGACCTATATATTAGTCTTATCCGGTGTAAATAGCTCCCCGGAATTACGGTCTATCCTTAATCAAGTATAAACTTCACTTTCCTTTTCCATAACCTTACCTTGAACAATCTCTTTTCAAAATAAAGAGAAAATGAAAGTGAGATGAAATTGCAATCAAAAACGAATAACATGAGACACAGGAAAGTGAGAAAACGTGTTTCAATTGTATTCGTTGAATAATATTTCTTTGGCTGGTTGCACAGAAACTGCTATGCTACATAAAAGTGAGCGGGGTGGGGGTGGGGCTGAAATCACCATAAACTTCATACATTATTGTATCTAAGATTTTGTTAAGCATTTCACAAGTGAAGGCACAGCTGTAAACACGTTTACACAATGGAACATACAATTTTAACCTTTCCGTCTAAAGGTCAATACCTTTACTTCATACATATATACAATGACAACATAACATGTGAGCGTTGCACATACGAGTATTTCATTCTACTTAACATCATATCAACATATATAATACTTGAAACAGCTTTAAAGTTGGAAGAGTATGTCTTCTCAGAAGCGTTGATTGTTGAAGAAACCAGCTGTTTTAAGAAGAAAAGACTTGAAATTCCCAAAAGAACAAGAAGTGTATTAGTGTATAACAAGATTGCAATTATTATAAGGAGGTGAAAGGACCCTTTTGAATTCATTTTTGTGTCTGCGAAAGAGATTCATAACTTGGATTTATATTACAGGAAAAACGTTGCACAGGGGTTCTTGCGTTTTGTAAAAATTACAATAACAGTGCAGTGCTATTGTAAAGAATCTCTTCGTAGTACAATGATATTGTAGAAAATTTATTTACAATTTTTTTGAGCCCCAAGAATTCGTTACATAATTAGTATATGTTGATCTCGATTAGGACTCCGTGCATTCTTAACATTCGACAAGTTACAACGGACTTCAAAATTTCACAGCAAACATTAATGAATAAACGTTACACCCTCCCCAAAGAAAAATTCTGTCTTTAACCTACTGCTGGGTTCAATTTCTAATAGAAGTACAGGTGCTGTGGATCATGTTAAATCGTAACTTGACTTCTCACATAATCTTAATGGAGAAATGATTCATTAAACTCCAAACTAACATACATAGTTTTGTTTCTTACGTACATACCAAAAAACATTTTAATTGACTGATTCTTCAATTTGCTTAATCTGAAACCAATTCTATGGAAATATAAAGATATTATTTTTATAAGCATGTCTTATTATTATTCCATAGCTTGAGCGCTTCGATAGATAAGTTGGTAGTTTTTTTTCAAATCAACGATGACCAATATACGTAGTTAGGTTTCAGTGTCACGTTGATTAGAACGAATAAGTTAATATAAGGATTCCTATCGCAAACAAGAACGTCAGAAGATTGTATATATTATATTAACCAGAAAACTGAAGAATGTTTGAAGATAAATTGTAGCAGAGAGAAATTTAATAATTGAAGTGTGTGTTATAGATTTTTTTTTTTTTTTTTTTTTTTTTTTTACAGATATTACCTAAAGGTTTACTTCATACATATTCGGATTCTTTAACAGAAGTTGACATGATTTCAAATAATTACTTGTTAATTGAAACTTGATTATCAATTCAGTTTGGAGCGTCAAATTTCGTACTTTCAAATTTAAAGCCTCTTTGATTTGAGTTGACTTCCCCTGGATAAATTATTTGAAGCATATATAATTTTAAATATTCATTTTACAAGTCTGAACTGCAAATACAATTACTTAAACAATTTCATAATTTACACTAAACTACGTAAATAAATTAAATGTGCCGATTTGGGAGAAAATTTAATAGAGAAAATTAATAAACGTAGGGAATTTTATTAAAAGAAGATATGCTTTAAAAAGTTGTTATAAATTATTTTTATGTATTTTTTTCTTGAACTTCATAAACCACCAGTCATATGTACCGATACTAAGCAGTATTTAGTAATGCGTTATTAATGTGTAACAGAAGCTGGAGTCGATGTTTTCAGAAATCAACATCGGTAGACAACATTTTGTGCATACCAGGTGCTACCACCATATGATACAGAGAGGTTTTCTATAAAAAGAAGAGAAAAACATATGACGCGCTTTTAATCCCCAAAGTTTGTCAGGTGGAAAGCGCCTGCTTATTGAGTAAACATAGAAAGTAGTGATTCTTTCTTCCCCCTTTTTTTCTTTCACTAGACGAGTTTAATTATTAAAAAAAGAAATGAAACTAAGGCAATACTATTTTGATTATGGTGGTTACCTTCCATTCTTCTCTGCACGAACATGTTTTTTCTCCACATATTATTATTTTATTTATTATTGCTCTTTCTGATTTTCACAAGTTTGAGATATTTTTCTTCAGCAAAACGAATAAATTGTTACCCTCCTTTCTTTTCTATCATGTCTTTTGGGCAAAAGTCTTTCCTATCTCCACTTATTGAAGTCCCTTGTGAGTGAATGATTGGCGTTGTGTAGCCTTTGACGCGGAAGAGGTAGAATCAATTTCTGATCACAGTACTATGATTCAAATTCCAAATTAAACTATAGTCTTAGGTCTCATATATCCTCTCTACTGAAAAAGATAGAAGTCAACAAATCAAATGCATCAAAAATTTTAGTTCTTTCTTTATTCATTGTTGCGAAATGTAATGTTATTTATGCTAACCCTAGGAACGAATTTTTCTGAATGATAGAAATTTTGGTAAATCTTATTCCTTGACGAGAGAGAAATATTTAAATTTAAATTCAAGAAACTTTTTAATCCAAGGTAAAATAATTTCTGGAAAGAAGTTTGCCCGGTACTTGGTTCACTAGCTTAAGAAAGTACTTTGGTTTTAGAATTGTCTCATTTTTCTTCGCCGATTTTTATGGATTTTTGATTGGAGTTAGTTACTTCTTAGTAAAAATAGGTGTCTGGTTTCCTCAGGATACTGGATCAAGACAGAAAATAGTTCCTCCAAAAACGATGAAACTAACACTTCGAAGCTTATTGTGGTAATAATTTGATGGGCTACAGAACAAGTGTATGAAAAGAGACACAAAAAACAATTCTATGTTGAATGTGTTAATTTTATTATACCATCCTATAAGAAAATACCATTTGAGAATATATCAATAGTTGTAATTAGTTTTGTCACTTTTACTAAGTGCCCAGATAATATAACAATAGACTACGCATTATGCATTATAGTCCTTGTAATAGTGATCTTGAATACTACTAATTAAAATAACGACTTGGGTTATCATCTACAATCGAACCTTTACGCAGGTATACGTTACAATTTTATATGTGCTCATTTAGTTTTAAGTAGTAACATAGGAATAGAAATATGTTTATAGCTTATTGAGAGAAATAGTAGCCTGTTTTCTTTTTCTTTCTTCCTTTATTTTTTATCTTTCTTTTTTTTTTTAGTATTGAAAATTTTACACACATCTTGTTGAAGTTTTCTATGTTAATATTTATACCATGAACGCATGCGATGAAAAATAACTTTCTTCAGAATTCTGATTTTCAATTGCACTGACGTCAATGCGTTCCAGATTGATTTACTTAATAATCTATATGCTATTGAATTACAGTGCTAACTTTTGTTTTTCTTATCATTGAATTGTGTCATTAATACTATAAAACTAATAATATTTTATCTTGATATATATCATATTGAAGAACATACATCTTTCTTTTGTTTCAGAGATAAGACAGTTTTTTATAGTACATTAATAATCTTGATAACATGCAATTTGCTTCAGGTGCTAATTCTGCTTTCACCAAATAGAAAGATGCGTGTCATCAAATTAACAGTACATGAGTCTATGTATAATAATCATAGACTTGGCAGATTATTAGCAGTAGACTTTTCTCGAAATTATTTTTTTTTTTTTAATTTAGAGAACATCTGAAACATATGACTTTTTCATTTAACAGATAAAATGATAATTCCCCTTCTACAGTTCAAGAGTAGTTGATTATCGAGGAGATAAGTAATAAAACGATTGCGCTGCTTAAAAATCATTGCTCTAACATGGAAAGAAAATAAACAACTCAATGTGGTTCCGATTACATTTGAATGGAATATAAGCATGTACCAGTGTTCAAAACTAAAAAAGATTAAAAACAATCCATTTTTTTTTTGGATGGAAATTTTTAAAAACAAAAATAAGCTTTTCCCATTGTCTCTATATGCTCTTTAGGACTTTACTGAAGTACTGTTTTTCTTTTCTACAATTGATTTTACGATTGACAAAGAAACATTACAATCTATAATACTCTTCAAGGTTCGATTCAGGACCATGATAGCATATGGCATAAGGTGTAAGTTTGCAACCCAAATAATGCAAATGATAATTTGAGTTGCATTAACTTAGCTTTATTGCCTAAAATATATATTTTATGATTTTAGTTTCTTACGTTCTTGACCAAAAAAAAAAAAAAAAAAATCACGTTTGCAGTATGTGACTGCTCTAAAATTAAACAAGGGAAGGTTCATTTTGGGAATGTCAAGTTTTTTTTTAATAGAACTCCTTCCTTCACTATTTCTTCCTATTTGCACTTTTTTTTTCAATATAACTATTTTTAATATTAAACTTTCTTCTCTAAAGCAGACATTTATTAGGTTTTAGGTTCGCTGTTTTCAAACTAAATGAGCAGTAGAACGAGATACTACAAAGGAAAGTCGATTAAAATTTTGATATAGATTTCCATTTATTGGTTTTGCTTTCGCTGATTACTGAAAGTTCTGTTATCTTATGCTTCTTGATAACTATTTTGCTTTCTCTTGTTAAATTTATCATAACCATCATTTGTTGCCACAAGTTCTATCTTGTCTGCAAAATCATTCACAATTCATTCATCATTACCAGCATTCTTTGCTTCTTTTACGGTAGATAACCTCCTGATATATATACTGGTGTCCAAAACTTAAGCACGAAACAAACTGAAAAAAAAATAATAATAAAGATGTTCAAACAATAAATAAATAAATAAATAAAAAGCGGTCAAAATTTTTCAACCAAAATTCTCAAACAAAAAAATTGAAATTGAATTTTAAACCGAAATTTTCAAACTAAAAGTTTTAAATATAAATTTGAAAGCAATCAGTCAATCAGATTACTACAAGAATAACTTTACGCCAATGATCTTAGACTATGAATCGTAACTACAATATTTTCAAACTAGAATTTTAAACCAAAGCTTTTTAAAGATTTAGACAAAGATTTTAAAGTGATTAACCAATCAGATCTCATGAAGAATAACTTTACACCAATGATCTTAGACCATTAGTTGTAAGTGAAGCTCAAAGGTTTAATTGTTGTTGTTGCGTTCATTAATCGGTTTTAATAATTACCTATCAGTTACGATAAAAAGTTTCAGTTTAAAAAAGATCAACTACATTTTTTAGCAAAACAAACATTGGCAAATAAAAAATATTGTAATGAGAAAAATGTTTCACGGCTAACCGTCAAAGTTTATCCGGTTTTCAACTATTCGATTAACAAATAAACGGATTTCAATTATTCAACTACATATATGATCTTAGACTATGTGTCATGACTACAAATGTTAAGGTTCAATGTGTGAAATTGTTGTATATCAATAAATTTTACTAACTATCTATGAGTTTCAAGACAAATACTAGAGAAAATGAAAACTAAAGCGTTATGGATTTATTTCAGAAAATGTAATTCCTATGATAAATATTATGTATTTCGATCAAAACATCTTTCAACAAAAAATTTCTTATATGCCTTCTATATGTAGAACTACATATAGTGTAGCCAAATCCAAACTATCAGTTAACTCAGTATGATGTGCTTATTCCTTAGAAAATACGAAAACTTGGATTTAGAGGTCGTTCAAAAATGTTGTGACCCTGATCCAACTGGCACAAAAAAATCCGATATATTTCAATCAAAACTCTTCTTTTAGGAGTTATATCTTGAGAACTACATATGGTGTAGCCAAACGTAAACTATCCGTTAACTCAGTGTGTGCTTATTCCGTAGAAAATACGAAAACTTGGATTTAGGGGCCGTTCAAAAATTTTGTGGCCCCTGATCCATTAACTAATTATTGGCCAAGATCTCAATCTTTTGATCCATTTTTAGTTTTCGTACAATTATTGTTTTTGCAATTTATTAACTAACCTTATATTTCAGATGGAAGTTTATATAAAGAAAGCTAATAATTTTAACAATTTTCAAGATATGTGTGTCTCATAGACAGTCGCTCCGGCTACTTCACATACTTCATATTATATCTATCTGATGTTGTCTGACTACTACAATTCTCCTTACTTTTTACGATTCTTTAATGGACTGACTTTGATCAAGATCATACGGGAGACTTTCAGGAAGTTTTGCGGTTTATTCACAGAATTCTCGTGCACTAATGTTATTAATTTCCAACAAGTTTTATGTGTCATTATTGTCTTAACTAAAAAAGCTAAGAAAAATAGTTATATAAAATTAGTCACCATTTTACAATAAGAAAGGAGTTATATAAAATTAATCATTATTATACATTGTGGAAGGATATCGTGATATACAGTAGTGCATAATTTCTGAATAGGTTAATTGATACTGAAAAGGATATCAAACTTCAAAACGTATGACTGTAGATTATCTTTGTGATTTAATGTGCCTTTTCTACACGGACCGGACACTATATGAGACGTAAATTTACAGTTCAACGTTGGGTTCTACTAACATGAGCCCTCGCCGGCCAAAAAAAAAAAAAAAAAAAAAAAAAAAATCATTAACCACTTAACTACAAGTCAGATGATGATTTCGATGTTAAGCGTTATGAGGCGGAAATGGATCTTCTTGAATTTGTAGTTAAAAAATTATGGACTTGCAAGAGTAACTAATGGTGATTTGATAAGTAAACTCCAAACACTGTCTAGATTTACTATGAAGAAGTAATTATTATTATTATTATTATTATTATTATTATTATTATTATTATTATTATTACTCTCTGGCTATGGCAAACGAGAAATTGTATGTAATTTCTTACGTAGTATATCCGTATCTAGCAAAACAGAATTTATTTGGTAGACCGTGACACTCAGCAAAGTAAACACCTGACTAAAGTAGAGGATTCTTTACATATTATGTAACCTATATATTACTATTATTACTATAATTTATTCCTATTCCTATATATTACTATTATTACTATTAATTTCTCTATTGTTTTGCATAGAGATGAGGATATAAGGAATACTATAGTATGCTTTATACGTTTCGCTTGACTCAACTTCTTGATTGAAGTTGTAAAATTGTTTTGTTTGCGTCTTGTTGTAGTAGAACCGTAGGTTCTTGAAGGATTTAAAGAAAGTACGTAGGATCTTTTCGCGGCAAATCCCAGATAGAGAAAGCCGTATTTATTGTTGAAAAAATAAAAGTATTAATTACAAGATTCACATATCCAAGATTTCATAGAATAAAATAATGATATATATATATATTAAAAGATTATATCTTGAAGTGATGTTTTGAAGTATGTTAAGATTTAGAATTTCCAAAAAGACTTCAGGACGAAGAGTTAAATTTCTAGTTGAATTAATCGAAAGAATTAAGACTAAGCAGCCAGCCAGTAAGAACCGTAGTTCTTAAAATATAAGTATATGCTCTGGGTGGATGAGAAAAAGAGTCTTCTTCGGATGAATTCTCGCGGTAGTTACGCGTCTATGATTTTAACACTGAATAATCTATCTGTGAATTTTCACAGTTTATATATTTAACATTAATCTTGTTGTTCTCGCCTTTTGGTGTTAAGAGATTTCAAAAAGGAAACATTTAATCTCTCATGTGAGTGTCTTATCATTGAACTTCAAAACATCACGTACACATAGTCATAGTCATCCATTTGTTCATACATTAATAATACTTCTGGAACCAAGTATTGACTTTGAGTACATAAGATAGTTAACAGAACAGAAAAACAAAACTTTGAAGCTGACAAATTATCGATGTTAACTCAAGAAGTCATGATCATGTGCCTTAAGTAAACAAAAACGGCAACTAGAGAATTATCTACAAAAAGCAAACACAACGTGGATAGCTGAAAGATTATCTATAGCAGTTTAGTTCGAAGTCAACCTCAAGCAATGATTTCATTTTTAAGTCTTATCAGTTTAAAACCAAAAGTTCATTCTTTTTAGAATCACTTAAATGAAAAGAAAAAATATACTTGCAATTATATCAGAAACTAAAATATACAATATTAAAAGAAAAAAAATAAAAATATACTCCTGGTACAGCCATATATTACACTTCCCCCCTTATCGAAAACAAAATTTTATATCGTAAAATTTTGTTTTAAGCTACTCTCTGCTTATCTAATTTTGTTTCTAGGACTTGGTACTTTTCTGTTCGTGAGAGGAATTTCTTCTGATTCTGTTACCTCCAATGAATTTGCTATTTTACTCATTATAACCACCTTATCAGCAACATCGTCTCGTTGTTGAATCTTATTTACAATAGTTGGCTTAAAACATATCTGTCTGCAACATGCATCATCTTTGTACCATTTGTAAAATAACTTCAAACATCCGCATCTTTTACAGCAACAACAAATTACAATAATAATAACTATTGCAGCACAGACATACGCAATAATAGATAAATTTGATACAGTATTAGTATGATTAAGTTTCCATTCTTCTTCAGATATTTGCTGTTGAATTTCATCAACCTTGTGACTTGCATATTTCAAGTCTTGGACAGTATTAATTACATGTTTCAAAGGTAAATCTATGGTTATATCTGAAAATGGAACTTTCTCACCCAATACTTCACAACAATCTAAAGAGAGGTTAAATTGAGGAATTACATCTTTGTGTGAAACATTAACTGACAGAATACTTTGGGATTGGATTAAAGTACGAATACCATATGCTTTACAACCATTGTCTAAGTGAATTTTTCCAGATCCTTTCAAATTGACATCATAAGGTTCTTGTGATTTACAAACAATTGTTAGTTTTTCATTTTCTGGAGCGATATACAACCAATTATTATTACCTATAGGAACTAGCATTAGTTCTGTTAACTGTACAATTCTTCAATCATTAGGTATATTTCGAACATATTGAAGCAGTTTAGCTTCACAATCTTCATACAAATGTGTCGAAAGAATAGGGAAGTTTTGTTTACAAATAAACCAATCATCTCTTAAAATTTTACATTTTTGAAACTCTATTTCACTTATTTTAAAATAGTGTTGTTTCGTGCTATCCATAAGTAACATTTCCTTTTCTGGCTGAATAAAAATGTATTTGTCAGTTTCGTCTACTTTACACGGAAATGGCATTACCTTATAAGTGAAATATTTCATATTTTCCGTGAGGGGTAATCGAATGACATAACCTAATATACCATCATTAATAAAGACATCTAAAGAAAGAAGTTTCAAAAGTAAATACCCATATGAAACGCTTAGGGGAATGGGTAATGATACACCATTATTTAAGTCAACTTGACTAATTTTAAAATGTTGAAGTATCTGAAATGGGGTTATTATGTGTGGTTGTAATATTCCATGTTGAGCATTTAGGATAGCTCGTAGGACTATATCATACTGTGCTTTCAGATCTCTACACAATTGATCTAATTTTTGAATGTGATCATTTAAGGCTACCTTTAGTTTTAAATTTAGAAATTCTTTATTTAACTGAGAAGCACGTTTATTCAGCTCATTCTTTAATAGTTCTATATTTTTACTTAATAACTCTTCATTATTTTCTACAGCATATAAAGTATTATTAATTGAATGTAATGTCGATTTGACCACTACCATTTGTTCTTTGCTCAGCTTCAGAAAATCTTTCTGATCAGTTACTAATTTATGAATCTGCTGTGTGTAATAATCAGCATCATGACTATCCAAAGTCCCAAATAGTACCTTTGAAATTTCACCTACAAAATTGAATATTCCTCGTTTATTTCTATGAGAGTCATTGGTGACTTTTGTAGTTTGATCTATGATTTTACGTAACTCTTGAATTCCTTGTAGTTTTTGAAGAATTTGATTCCCATTTATGTTATCACAACTTGTTTTGTTGGCTTGTACCATATTTAAATTACATATGTGTTTTGTGACAGAAAAATACTTATTAATTACATTATAATTAAAATCTAACATAGACAGATTCACAAACACAACCAGTCGCCATTCTACATTGTATATTTGTGTGAAACCCAAATTATTATAATATAGTCCAGGTGAATCATGGAATTTTTCCACTTCAACGCCAAGGAAAGCAAATCCCAACGGGAGAGAAATAGCCAAAAGCAGAAAGAGTAAGTGAACCATACCTGAAAGAGGTATGTTATGATATTAGAACTTCTCAATAGTATAGTTTTAGTCTATTCGCATGCACAGTTGTTACCTTTCCTCCTCTTTTAATCTGACAATTTACACCTTTTGTGTTAATGACTGTATAGGGACCTACCCAATAAGAAGTTAGTTTTTTCGAACGTCCACGACGTACGGATTCATCAAAAAGTAAAACTTCATCACCAGGTTTGAAAAGAAATTCATTGCTATCTTGATCATAATATTCTTTGTTCTTTTCCTTGGATATCTGCAACTTTAATTTGGCTAGTTGATGAATTTCTTGCAGTTTCTGCTTTAACTCTTTGACATAGTCGTCGTAGTTATACAGAGGTTCAAGGGGTTTCTTTTGGAGAATGCCTGGAATATTAGCTTTCTTACCAAACAACAACTCATGAGGTTGAAAATTTGTACTTGTGTGAGGAGTTGTGTTATATACAAAAAGAGCATAAGGAATATATGTGTCCCAATCTCTTTGGTTTTCAGACACAAAATGTCGTAAAAATTCTTTCAGTGAACGATGAAAACGTTCTAGACTACCGTTTGATTGTGGGTGATAGCTAGAGGTATTTATCTTTTCAATTTGCAAAATTTTACATACTCTTTTCATGATATCTGACATGAAATTACTCCCTTGGTCTGTAAGAATTATCTGTGGAATACCGTATTTTAAAACTATATTTTCTACAAAAGCTCTGGCTATTGTATCAGCATCTTGTTGGGGTAGAGGGACTGCAAATGTATATTTCGAAAGTTCTTCTTGGACTGTTAACAAATACTTGTTACCTTTGTCTGTTGTTGTTAGGGGCCCTACAACGTCTAAACATACCTTTTCTAAAGTGGTACTAGGGGTAGTTGTAATTTCGAGAGGCATTTTTACTTTGGAACAAGACAACTGTCACAGACCCGAATGAATTGTTCTATATCTTCTCTTAACTTTGGCCAAAGAGATATTTCTAAACCATTTAATTTCATGTATTCTTTTACTTTTTCGTACGTACGACTAACACCTTGATGGCCTCCTATTGCAATTTCGTGAAATTCTTTTAATATGTGTCTTTTGGTATCTTCGTCTAAAAGATTTCTATCTGCTACATCTGCTTCTAATGCATACATTCTACTTAGAGCATCTGCATTTGTATTCCTTTTCCCTTGTTTGTAAACGATTTCATAATCTAGCTCTTCTAATTGAATTCTCCATCTAATTAATCTAGAGGTGGGATCCTTTACCGAAAAAACCCAAGTAAGTGGTTTACAATCCGTGACAAATGTTACTTTTCTGCCTAGAATGTAAGGTTTGTAAATTTTGGAAGCCCAAATTATCGCAAGTAATTCCTTTTCAGTTGCACTGTACCGAGTTTCCGCTTGATTCAATTTTCTACTTGAGTAAGCAATAGGTTTATCTTTTCCTATTTCACCTTGACTTAAAATAGCTCCAATGGCGTTGAGGCTAGCATCTGTGGTTACTATGAACGGTTTTGAAAAATCTGGGTATTCTAAAACAGGAGCTTGAGTTAGTTTTTCTTTCAAAGTTTCAAAAGCAAGTTGGTGATTAGCAGACCATTGAAATTCTGCGTCTTGTTTTAGGAGAGAGGTTAGAGAATATGCGATTTTAGCGTAATCGGGAATATGTCTTCTATAGTATCCTGTCAAGCCTAAAAATCCTTTTACTTGTTTCTTATCCTTGGGGACTGGAAATTCCATGACTTTTGAGATAAGCCGGGGATCTGGCTTCACTCCGTCAGCTGTAATGACATGGCCTAAATAAACTACTTCTGGTCTAAAGAATTCTGATTTGTCTGGTTGTAATTGCAAATTATTTTCTCTAAATCTTTGAAAAATCTCTCGGAGTTGTTTTTCATGTTTTTCTAGCGTGTCAGAATATATTACGCAATCATCCAAAAAAATGAAACATGAAGTACCTTGTAATCCTGATAAAACTGTATTCATCAAATATTGAAATGACGATGGCGCGTTTTTTAGCCCAAAAGGCATTCTAAGATAATGAAAATGACCTTTGTCTGTTGAAAAGGCAGTTTTCGGTCTGTCTTCTTCCTTAACTAACACCTGATTATAACCAGACGCAAGGTCTAAAGTGCTGAAGTGTTTGGCTTTTCCTAAACGGTCCAAAATGTCTACAATGTTTGGGAGCGGAAAACAATACCCAATAGTCAGATTATTTAAATTTCGAAAATCAATTACCACACGATATTTCTTTTTCCCGGAAGCATCCATCTTTTTTGGAATAACTAACATGGGAGAATTGAAAGGACTCGTAGAAGGGGTAATGATTTCATTTTCTAACATTTGTTCTACTTGTTTGTTGACCTCTTCGCGATAAATTTCTGGCAATCGGTAATTCTTTTGGTTTACGATACTACCTTGAAATTCTGGTTTGAACGGAATAGAGTGTTCAATAGCTGCTGTTGCAGTAAGTTTATCTCCAGGGAGATAAAATATATCATTATAGTCTATACAGAGCTGCCAAATTATTTCTTTCTCTTTTGAATCTAAATGTTCTAGTCTGACAAGAGATTTTAGTAGTTCTAATCTTTCACTAATACTACTATTGTTACTATTGTTTTTATCCTGTTTTATGTGAGCAACTAAAGTTTCGTCGACTTCCACAAATTCTTCTAATTCGACTGGAGCAACTTCAATAACCTTTTCTTCGTCATTTATATTCATTAAACAACTAATGCATTTATTATCTTTGGCTACAGTGAGGCTCTCCGCAAGAAAAATCCCTTCTCCTAAGGATTGTTTTGAAACTATCCCTACGCCATTATTCTTTGCTGGAATTTCAACTAATAGTTGACAGCGACCTGGAATAGTATATTTCGTACTACTTGTTTCAAATGATATGATGCATTCGTGTTTCTCTAAGAAATCTCTACCTATTATTCCTGAATAGGAGCTAGGTAATAATTTATCTACTACATGGAACAAAGCCGGAATAGATTTCTTATCAATTTCTAAATTTAATGTTAAAGAACCACATGAAAATAAAGGGGAACCTGATATACCCTTGATTTTCGCAACTTTACTATGATCAATTTTATTCACTAATTCAGGAGACAGAATGTCTTTATGAATGCATGTAATGTCTGATCCTGTATCTATCAAAAAATGTTTAGTACTTGGTCCTAATTCTTTTATTTGTACTTCAAGACTACCTGGAGGTTTTTCTTTACAGCCCTTTTTCAGAGGAGGAAAGTAAACAGACTGCTGATTTACTCCCGTCGACCGTTTCCCGCATTCATTTTGATACACTTATTTTGATTCATACTTTTCTCTGTACCTTGTCCCTGTCTTCCTTCAGAAAGACACTTCGACCCACAGCTGTGGCCGGAACAACAATACTCGTACTTACTAGTAGAGTCTTCATGCATCTCATGTGCATGGCAACACATATGGGATCCCTCTAAACTTTGGTTAGCACTATACCGCACATTTTTATTTTGTGTGCCTTTACTATGTTTTAGTCTACAATTGGCCTCAATGTGCCCAGGCTTCTTGCAAAAATAACAAGAAATGTTTTTCTTAAATTTCCTACTACCTTGTGATTGTGAGTTCTTCCCTTTCTCAGTTCTATCCTTATTAGACAATTGGTTAGATTCCTGTTCCAAACAAATTTCTACAGCCCCACCAAAATTCAAAGTGTCACTGTCTTTACTGCGAGCTATCATTTGAATTTTGTCGTCTGAAAGACCTTGTATGAAAGATGCTTTAGCTAAATGCTGAATTAGCTCTACGGCTCCTGGAACATGGTTTTGATGTAATATTCTTACCGCTGCTTCTTTTAATTGACTCTGCAGGGAATCGATGCGCGAACCCCAATCTGCGATACTCTCTGTTTTGTTCTGCCTGGCACTAAACAATGAACAAGCGTAAAAATCGATAGTTCTCCTAATCGAATAATTTTCTTGTAAGACTTCTTTTACTTCGGCCCAAGTTCCAGTGGCACTTCTAACTAACAACTTTGACTTTGCGTCACCAATAATACGTGCTTTCACAAATTTCAATAACTTGCTACGTTGGGACGGTTGAACTAGAGAAAAAGCTGCATCGCAGTTATCTATAAACTCAGGAAGAGCACGTTTGTCTCCATTGAATGGGTTATGTATTAACTTTAAAGCTTCCGAAATGGAACAATAATCTGTTTCCGAATCGGCGTTACTGTTTGTTTGCGAATGTGCCATGTTTTACAGAAGTTTATGTAGTTATCAATTTACCTTACTAATCCTACAGACAAAAGTATTATTTAGCTTAAGATAACCTTATAATCCTTTCGGACACTCCCTTCTATCGAAGAACGTACAAAAGCGCGTGTACTGAAGTGGGTTTCCTTCTTCGTAAAGAACGCGTATTAATATTCTTTTGTCCTACTCTTAATAACTTGTATTTCTGGCCACGGAAAAACAGTTATTCACACTTGAATTCTTCCAACTGAATCTCACAAGAAACCTAAGAAATTGTTTTGTACTCACTGTTTGTTGTGGAACTGTAAGTCCTGGGTAGATTGACGCTAAGCGTGCTGAAACAGATGCTGGTCTCCGCTGAGAGATGAAATCTAGTTGTCCTGGGTACCCTTTGTTAGTTCTCTCCGCTGCAAAACCGGGGTCTTGATTGTCTTCCTGTATACTGGCAACAAACTGTCACATGGGGTGTTCACAAAATGTCTCTGCTTGGCAGGATTCGGTTCTTGCTGTCCCTCAGGTTGCGCCTGCAACCTGGCACTCCGTAGTAAGGAAATTGAAACTTCACACTTCGAAAAATTGTTAAAATGTTGGCTGCTATTTTTCTTCGTCCTGGCTTACATAGCCACCCAGATGCATATATATAATGAAAACCCGTAGTTTTCTTTTTCTTTTTGAAGAAAGACTCAATTTCAATATAAAAATTGCAGAGACTGAGATTTACTACTCTCAGTTCCGCCAAAAATTTTTGAAGTTTCCTGGTATAATGGGTTAGTTTGAGATCGAACTCAGGTCGATGTGTTACGGCTCCGCGAATCCCACCGCTGCCACCAATTTATCTGTAGTAGAACCGTAGGTTCTTCAAGGATTTAAAGAAAGTACGTAGGATCTTTTCGCGGCAAATCCCAGATAGAGAAAGCCGTATTTATTGTTGAAAAAATAAAAGTATTAATTACAAGATTCACATATCCAAGATTTCATAGAATAAAATAATGATATATATATATATATTAAAAGATTATATCTTGAAGTGATGTTTTGAAGTATGTTAAGATTTAGAATTTCCAAAAAGACTTCAGGACGAAGAGTTAAATTTCTAGTTGAATTAATCGAAAGAATTAAGACTAAGCAGCCAGCCAGTAAGAACCGTAGTTCTTAAAATATAAGTATATGCTCTGGGTGGATGAGAAAAAGAGTCTTCTTCGGATGAATTCTCGCGGTAGTTACGCGTCTATGATTTTAACACTGAATAATCTATCTGTGAATTTTCACAGTTTATATATTTAACATTAATCTTGTTGTTCTCGCCTTTTGGTGTTAAGAGATTTCAAAAAGGAAACATTTAATCTCTCATGTGAGTGTCTTATCATTGAACTTCAAAACATCACGTACACATAGTCATAGTCATCCATTTGTTCATACATTAATAATACTTCTGGAACCAAGTATTGACTTTGAGTACATAAGATAGTTAACAGAACAGAAAAACAAAACTTTGAAGCTGACAAATTATCGATGTTAACTCAAGAAGTCATGATCATGTGCCTTAAGTAAACAAAAACGGCAACTAGAGAATTATCTACAAAAAGCAAACACAACGTGGATAGCTGAAAGATTATCTATAGCAGTTTAGTTCGAAGTCAACCTCAAGCAATGATTTCATTTTTAAGTCTTATCAGTTTAAAACCAAAAGTTCATTCTTTTTAGAATCACTTAAATGAAAAGAAAAAATATACTTGCAATTATATCAGAAACTAAAATATACAATATTAAAAGAAAAAAAATAAAAATATACTCCTGGTACAGCCATATATTACATTGTATCAGGACATGTGCAGTTAGTCAATTATTGTTTCTTATACCTATATTAGATTGCTACTTGCAATTTGCACTGGTGGGAGGCCCGGGATCGATTCCCGGCGGGAAATCATGTGGGTCGGATTCCACGTTAATCAGTAGGTCCACGTCTCATATAGCCTCGCTGCTGAACGAGACGTTAAACTCAAAATCAACTCAACTCAATTTGCACTGCATTATAAAGTACCGGTATCTCAATTTAAGAGTGTTTAAAAAATTTGAAAGCACGTCTGAGGACTTTTTTTCTTTTTCTTTAAAGAACAATATTAATACTATCTTTGCAGAAACGTAGACTCCAATGAAGATAATTATTACTTGAAAGAAATAAGAGAAAAGTAGAATTTTGTTTTAGTTAGTATTGTTCACAAGTATATGAGTGTGTTTTCTTTTGTTGTATACTTACGTTATGTTGCCAAATGTGCACACAGAATGTAATGTTTTACAAATAAGGAAGAGGAAATGAGATAGCTAAATGAAATAGTAGTTATATTGAATAAAGAAGAAAAAGAAGTTATGAATTTTAGAAGTGAACAATCTTATTGTAAATGGGGAAATGATGTATCCTAAAAGGATGCAATGTAAACTTCTTATAATGGAGAAAGACTATGACACTGAAGAAACAAGTGAATGTTTTTGTAGCCATCAGAGCGTGGAATGTCAACCGCAAACAAAAGCTTTTTTTATGGCTACAGCAGAAACTCTCGAGAGTGGCCAGTGTATGTAAAACAAGTAAGTAACATGCGCATCAGGTGAAGGAGATGAAGAGGAAGAGAGGGAGAGAATCTACAATCTCTGCAACGTCGTGCCTTATTGGAAAGTGCGCCGCTTCTTTTGTGCAAAGTGATGTCATCTTTTTAAAACATGTACGCTCGGCCTTCGCCACACCTTCTTCCCTGCTAGTATCCTTTTCTTGGCTTGAATCTTAGCAACTAATTCTACCTTATAATAAGCACTTGAACTATTTATTATTCACTCAAGTACTACACTAGCTGATACCGGATATGTCATCTTATGAGAGAAAGAGAGACCAAATTGTACCAGGGTAATATTTGATCTTGCTGGCTTGATGCCATAGGGAAGGAGCATTGTTGGGTTTATCTTCTTACGGTGTTGCTGCGTCCTTGAATTTAACACGGACGCAATGAAGTAATGTCTAAATCGGCGTATTATGTAAAGAGAAATTTATGCAAATACTTCAACTTATAACGATTTCCTCAGTATGTTTCTTCTTCTTCTTCTTCTTAATACTTTTTTATTTTCTCTATTTATTTATTAGATATTATGGTCATTGAGAAAGAATCTTGGCCAAATAAGATAAGTAATTGTTTCGCACCTTGGACATTCTGTATACTGTAATGCTCCTGTCATTTCATGACCTCATTATAGATCATTATTATTCATATATTTTCTCGGCAAAAGCTATGATTTTTACAAATGAAAAATCAAATGGCGCTAATGAAAGAAATTTGCACCTCAAAAAGAAGAGGAAGTTTTGTAGTAAGACTATTCATGGCTTTGGATTGATTGTTTTAACAAAAGAGACACTAACCAAAGCTTAAAACCCACTTTATTTTAAATTATAATTTGTAACTGTTTCGGATATCTAGCATATCCTTCTTCATACTATCGAAATTAATGAAAATACAGACATATATATAAATGTTGTTATAACAAAGTTTAAATTCTTTTATAGAATTTAAACTTTGTTATAACAACATTTATATATATGTCTATTTTCATTAATTTCGATAGTGTCTGAAGAAGGGCATGCTAGATATCCCAAATAGTTACAAATTATAATTTAAAATAAAGTGGGTTTTAAGCTTTGGTCAGTGTCTCTTTTGTTAAAAGGAAGTTTTGATATAAAATAAAACAAATGAATAGATATACCATAAATAACGTATGGGGAAAGAATCTGAATAATTTAATTAGTGTATAAAATCTGTTGAAATCGTCGATTGCATCATAGTGAAGACTTTAAACTACCTGTGGGTATTATTACTTTTCCTGTATATATTTCAATTTAGATTTTTGAACGATGATGATTTTTAAAATGAAAGTTCATTAGAAGAGCAGGTTCGGAAGGTGGAAACCTTTCCCCCTCATAATTCATTGGCCACTCGAAATGAAAGACCTATAATTATAACAGTTACCTCTCAACAAAATTCCCAGTATAAGTTCAATTTGGTATTAACTGTTACAATCAACGTCTTGGCAATTGGTTCATATACAAAGAAACTAGTATCATAACGGAACTGAAGTAGTTTATGGCATACTTTATTAAAGTACGTATTATGATCTATGTGGCATCATGCGTGTATATAATGGGTAAAATAGCAGCAATTATAGTATGCAATATTTGTGATTTCATCTGTAGACGCACTACATGTGATTTCCTCTGTTTTGTCACCTTAGGGACCCTGGCTAATTCTTTCTGGTAATCTGCAAAAGTTATATTCAGTATATAATCAGTAATCTCGTGCTGGAACGATGTATGTAAGCATGCGTAAGCCTTATGAAAAATAAAAAGTTATATAAATATGACGAAAGTTATAAAGTATAAAAATAAGTAGTAATCATAAATATGGTAAATGAATTATTAATTGAAAGAATAAGGAAAAGAAACTACGTAAATAATAATAATAATGATAATATTAATATATAATAGTAATAGAAATGCTTATGTATAAATAATTGCACGATTGACCGAGTATATCGCCAGGAACTAAATGAAGATGCGAGTGAATAAAATGCGTTCGTAGAGTAAATAAGAATTACAAATAGCAATATGTATTATGAACTACTCAATATTGTTGTTATAACCCATAAACATCTCCATTTTCTTATCAGGCTATTAATGTGATTGTTCACTATTATGTATGTCACTGTGACGTTATCATCTAATTTTGCAAGTACTACAAATATTGATGAATGTTGTGATGCTATTGTCAAATGCTATTTACTTACCAAAATTTTTATAAGATGTTATGTCTTAACCTTTTGATTTCCTTTGTTTCATGTTAGATGTACAATTTTGTCATATGATTTTAATCTATTGATAATATAATATCACATGGAAGTTTGTGATTAATGTCATTTCGAAATTATTAATTTTGTGTTTAGAGTCTAATATTGCTTTCGCAGAATGTGCCAACGATAATAATATACAAGTATGTATATTCTAATCGAAAAATTGAATTCACGTGACGCATTTATCCCGCAACAACGAATTTGGATTGCTTTAACAACATCTTTTCCGCGGCGATCTAACAACTGGGCTACTTAATTTCAGTTTCTCCCCGGAAATCCAGGCGATGGAAGGACAGCACTGACTGAACAGAATACAACAAATTCAACGTTGCGCGAACAACACACAAAATTAGAGTTAGTACAATACATTCCCAGTAAAAAAGAAAAAAAAATCCACATATTCGTCAAACGTGCACTATGCAGATCAATAAATTGGTGTCGTATATATTGGTAAATTTGGAAATAATTTATTTTAATGAATAGAAGGTATTGTTTCTGCTGATCATCACTTAAAATCAATCTAACAGTCCTCAATCCATTGCTGTACTCTCCTCCCCTGAGTGCATCTTGGGTGCCTTTAACCCCGGCAGGACCAAAAGGGGACTACAAAATGCCAATCTTCCGAAATTTGAGATGTTAATCGTGAATATATGCCATGTTGTACTCAATGTTTTCATTTTGTATTAACAAGTTTATAAGATATTTGTTTCCACGGGACAAATCTTTCTCCTTAGATTTCATTGTCAATAATACGAATTCAAAAATGGTATATGAGAATACTCTGAGACATGGGCCTGCGATGGTTAAAGAGAAAATAAATTGTATTCTGTTGCACATTACGCTTTCACATTTCGAAACTTACTGAGATGTAGAATTATATGGATAATTTCGTAGCCATACATTATATACAGCAGTTAGGTAACAATATTCTTAACACTGACAGGAAATTCAGGTGTTCTTTATAATATATTTGCATAACGGAAAAAACAATTCTTTTTCTTAGATGACTTAAACATTGTCTGCATGAGGAAATTCAATGTGCCGGAGCTGTGGGTGGGGTGAGCAGTCCTCATTATTTTGATAAGGAAAGGCCATGCCACTCTACTTTTCTTAACCACAAGACAACAATGAAATATAATTATAAATTTAATTGAAATTTACCACCAAGTTTTCTTAGGAAATTAGGTGGTTAACCCTTTCGTCTATGCACACACATGCTCAAAATCTAGTTTCTGCAAGATTGTAGTAATCGAAATTTGCATATATATTATCGTAATATCGTATTTCATTGCATTTATGTGTGAGCGAATTAGTTTATAATTTCCCTAACTTTAATTTTCTACACAAACACTTTATTTTTTGCTTTACTTTTTTTGTTTCAAGTTTCCCTAATCTTGGGAATTCGTTAAGTGTCGTATATATTCACATCCAGATATTAACTTCCTCTGCGTGGATGCAGTAACTATAATATTCCATTGTCTTCCTATGTTCAGAAGAGGCAGTGCCGTGTGCTGTTATTCTACCCATATACATACATACACATACTCATAGTTTCGCCCACTTACGCAATAAATTGATGAAGCACAATTTTGCAATATAGCTACCTTGTATTTTGAATTTATTTCTTGCAAGGTATGTTGTACAGTAAGAAGGGAAAAAATGTTATATAAACAAGAATGAAGAAATTTGAATTGTAGCTGAATAAACATTTATGCACTCCATAAACATATATGTTCTTTCACATTGTAAGAGTGCATTTTCATGGAATTGCTATCAACCGAAAGCAATGTTTGCCCAGTAGTGTTATGTAAAGAGTTAATGTGCTTACAGATTAAAGGATCATTACAATGCAGTTACCTAATTGGCAAAGACAGTATTCATATTGTATTTTACAATATACTCGTACTTTACTACGATATAGTGGAATTTATGAAAACAAAAGATTGAATGAAAAGAGAGGTAACAATTCACTTCGACAAAAGAAGGGGAAATGCCTCCTTTTGTCGATTTTTTCGTAAGGGAGAAGTTATTTTTCAAGTACGAAATCTTCTAACAGATTTTCTCACGAAGTAGCCTTCAAGGTTACGTGGATGTTTTTCTTTCTTCAGAGAACGATAACAAAAATTACATTGTGTGTGGTGTATTTTCGGATCCATGTTTTCACTTCATAGGCTTTTTTTTTTTTTAAACTAAGTTTGATGACCTTCCTACTTGATACATGTAACACACCCAGTACTCAATGAGATTACATATTATTCAGATAACCTTCCCCCTTATAAAGTCATGTTATGTAAATATGGTAACATCACATTTTCGGCATTCTAGTGTGTGTATGGGTTAGGGTCTGACTAGTTTTATTATCTGTTCGTTGCCACGGCCTATTATAGAAAGTGCTTGCTGTCAATTCCCAGGTTCTTTTCTCAAGGTGGAAAAACAGGTAACGTTATAAACTCTCCAACCGGAAGTTTACTAACGTCAGAAGCTGATTAGAGGTGACACTGTGTGGCTTTCAAAACGCTGTGAGAAGGTAAACTGGGTAGGTGCAGTTTGACACATTTATTACAGGATTTCGTTTACTTTAGTTTTAAATGGGATTAGATTAGGACAGTATGCATCAGCTCTTTATGGATAGTGTGCTGTCTTTAAGTGTCGTCATTATACAAGACTCAATTGAGGAAAATTTCAGTTACTAAAATATTATGTTACGTTTGATAGTTTTCTACGTCTAGGCAGAGTACTTACAGTAATTTCATTGATTGGAAAATTAATTTATTCACATTAATAATCAGATCTCATACTCAATTCCCTATTTTCCTCAAGACTTTACTTAATGTCTGAATCAGTGGCGGCTTTTGAGGGAATCACACCTCTATAATAATAATAATAATAATAATAATAATAATAATAATAATAATAATAATAATAATAATAATAATAATAATAATAACGCTACAATCTATGGGGAAGAAAGCTAATGTACTAATTCTTGTATATAACTTTTTAAAGCTAATAAAGATTTCTTCCCTTAACTGGCTTGTAGCAATACATTTTAAATGTTTACCAACATGACTTTTACAAGAGCCATCACTGTTGACTTGTAGCTTGAAAACGATTTCGACTGTATTATTAAGAAGTGTCTTTATTTAGATATGTGCTTTTCGAAATACTTATCACTCCAGATTCGAGACAGGTTGAAGACGTCAAATTGAAATATCTATGTAAATTTATATTCAGATACTTATTGGTTATCAACTGCAATGTTGTTCATAAAGAACTGAACCCTTGTCCTTTTTTCACAGTCTGATGCAATACCATTATCCTTTCTTTATTTGGCACAAAAACGAAATATTAAAAAATTTGTTCTTTTAGGTAGATATGTTAAGACTCTTCTCTCAGCTCACCTTCACCTTTTTAAATTTTAGTGAACAACTTAAAGCTCTTCGCTCAGTTCACCCCCACGTTTTTTAATTTTAGTAAATAACTTAAGGCTCTTCACTCAGCTCACTCCCATCTTTTTTGAATTTTAGTGAATAACTTAAGGTTCTTCATCAATTCACCCCAACTATTTGAATTTTAGTGAACAACTTAAAAAGAATGAACATGAGCCAGACAGTATCGATAAAAAGGTATTACATGAACTGGTAACTGTCTTCAAGAGCTTTCGTAAAGAGTGCACTGTGACTCAATGGTAGAGCTCCTATCTCTGGCTCGAGGGATCCCTGGTTCGATTCCTGCTAGATGAGTTTTTGGTAGACAACATCTTATCCATGGGTTTTCTCAGGATTCCCCGTGTCCTCCCACATTCTCATTCCACGAATTATTTCATAACCATTCATTTTCATTAATTATATCTCCTTTAGCCTACAGAGCATAATCGTGGGAGGTTAAACTCGAAATTTCATTTCATTTTCAAGATCTTTCGTATAGAGTTCAACAATACCAGTAATACCATAAACTGTGCACTCTAAGTTTCTGGTCTAGGTGTTAGTTTATTTTATAGTACTTTGTAGATACTCCTTGGCTCATTTGGTGCACTTTCTGTATTCTCCATTTTATCCATACTATTCATTAAACAGTGGGAGTAAGCTTTGCGAAGAGCTTGTATATATATATATATATATATATATATATATATATATATAAAACACTGAATAGAAGAATCAGCGTTTATATATTAAATAATTTAACTTCATATTTTCAGTGTTAGGCGAGTTAACGCGTTACTAGAACCAATGTAAACATGTAATATATATGAGATGGTTAATCAGAACAGGAAGTTTTAAGAGATCCCAAGCAAACCTTCTTATTGCAACTTCACTTTGTCGAAGTATGTATAAAACATAAAAGTATATACAGTATATATTCAAAAGCGAAGAACAACAAATTATAGGTATGTTGCAAATTCCTTGATAAAGTTTTGCGGTATACATTGTCTGGCAGTACAGAAACTAAGTGTTGGATGCGGCTTTTACAATAGAAACCATCTGCAGCAGCTGCGGTGCTACGGAGTTCAAATGATCATCAGTGTCTGTTAAAAAACAAGCCTTTTTTAAGTGGGCAGAGAACTTAGGATAAGGACATCTGGTTAACTTCTCATTTGTGGGAAAGCCTAGTCGTTGGTGCGTAAATCCAATTCTTTTCTTCTATACAATTTAACATTCAGCCTTTTTTCTTTCTTATTTTTTTTTCAAGGTTTTTTGATTTTTCAACACAATTCATACGTGACTCAATGTGGTTTAACGTAAGGAATAATGATCTGGAAACCATTAGTTCTTTGTTCTACGTGTTTATGTGTAGTAACTAACAATACATGTGAATTGTACTGTTAAGATCATCTTAACATATCCAATACAAATGTTAAAACATAAGTAAGACAATCGTTAGGAGAGTAAGTCCAACAACATGTAACAAATTCTAATTGTTATGCCTTTTGGGCCATTGTTTCTTTATTGTCATTAAAATATGCTGACTGCATTTTGGTGATATAGTTAATTTGTAAGATTTTCCCGCTACTTAGGATTTAAAAAAAAAATCCCTATAATTATATGTACAGTAGGCTATATATAATTCTCATGATAAATAATCGTACATTGTAATTATATTCTACCCTGTCTTATTCGATTTCCAGTTAATTTAATGTGATATATTCCCAACAGCAAATATCATTGCCAGAAGTGTTGATTAATAGTTAGTGTTCTGGCTTGCAGTTGAAAGGTATTGAGTAGGGCTATACGATATCCGGATTTGGATATCAAAAATCATTAACGACAAAATATCAAACTATCGAAAATATCGATCAGAAAAATTGATATACATATTTCATGTTTGATCATGTCTATCGATCGATCGATAAATGGTACAGCCGTGGTTCCAAGTCCGAATTTCGCGACTATCTATCTTGACAGATTACTCTGGAGTTTTCTACCTATTCCCGCCAGACGAGTGCTGAGATAATACCTCTGAGTGTAGTCCGTGCTCGACTTCCTTTAAAAATATCCTGTTCCTACTTCTTTTAGAAATATTTGCTTTCTACTGGTTGCTGACTTAAGGTGATGAATGATTGGAAGTGGAATCTTTAGTCTAGCGTTTCACGATTATACTAGGGCTAGATAAAAGTAATGGCAATATTGTTATAATTCCTACCCAGCTTTATGCAGAGCAGAACACCAGTTGTACCGTACAAGTCAGCGCGTCAGTCTTGGTTGATGTCCCGTAGGGACTGCCATATAACACGAAGGTATCTTCTTTTGTGTCGTAGTGCTTCCCGCGAAGTGGTTCCTTTATTTTGGTGAAAAGGTTATAGTGCTGCCAAAATGTCTTGAGCCGTGGCAAAAATGCGAACTAAAGCTCACACCCTCGACACACTCACGTGTTGAGCCAATAACGATTTAGCTGTTGCTTAGCGAGAGAGCCTTAGCGAAAGGGAGTGGAATTCCTTCAGCCGATAGCAGCGCTTCCAACAGAAGACTAAATGTCAAGTCAATGTGGTATATCTATAGCACGAAGTATCCTGAAAACATTGTTGTGCACTGCGTCCACGTGCCACTTCAATCTTGCTCCACGCACGTTTTTCGTGTTTCCGGAATATGTTGTAATGGCGCTTATGGTTTCCTCCTCTACTTTATGGCACTGCTGATTTTAACTGAATAACACACAGTCGTTACCGCTAGCCACACTTCAACACCTCAGTTACGAAACTCTTATAGTGCTGAGACACTGCCCCCTGACGTGGAGCAGTGTTGCCACCACCTTTTATCCAACCTATGTATGTGTGTGTATTTTAAGTTAAAATGTATGAAACGAAAAATGCTAATGAATGAATTCTTTGAAAATAATTGGTGCAGTAGTAAAGTGGAAATACTCCGTGAAATTTCACATATAAGGGGAAAATGTCCATATATGGTATGGTAGACTAGATTGGTTGTTTCGAGTTTAATGTCCCTTTCAGTACCAATGCCAGATTTAATGTGAAATTCTAATAGGAATGGACTAATTCACCCGGCTACGCGGCAATCGCCAGGTGGCTAACATAATAAAGATGAAAGTGACTACTTGTAGGTTAACCAATTCTGATGATAGGCCAACTGAAACTAAATCAAGAGGACCAAAGTTAATCAGTCCGCCCCTGGATTCCAAATATGTGCATACATTTTCATCGGGTTTCTTCCGGTTGTAGAATTATTTAACCATGAATGAGTTCTACAACCAGGATTTGAGAGTTCAGTAACGATATGTCTCGATTAATCAGGATTGTCACATTTTGAGAAAACCAAATATTGTGTCGATTTAAAAAAAAAAAAAAAAAAAAAAAAAAAGAATGTTTTGACAGATATTTGGTCCATATTTAAGTTTTATTATAACTAATTGTTTCCCTCAAAACTTTGACCCGCTGTGCGCTGTATGCTGCTTAGTTAAAAACGCTTTTTTTTTTTTTTTTTAACATTTAACAATTTTTTCCCTTGTGTTTGCTCACGAACTACCGCTAACTTCGTATTGTTTGTATGTAATTATTCAAGGATGTCATTATGCACAATATTTGTGTTCATTTAGATCATTGAGTAGCGAGCGATAGTACACGTTATGACATCTATAGTGTCCGTAGGTAAGCGACAACGGAAGTGGCAACATCTATTAACGCGATTGTTTACTATTAGGTATAAGCGTGACGCATAGACTGACAGACCAAGAATTTATTTTTTTTAAGGACATAATTATATGTTCAATATGTAACACTGCTTTATTATGTTTCCAGCTACGCAATAAACATATTTTCTTTCACATTGCTATTTTGTAGTACTGTTTTAGTATAAAATTCTTGATTTATTCCAAAGTTAATTTTTGGTGTAACTTTTCTTTTCCTTCTTCTTTTTTAATGAGTCCCACCTTCAAGGTCAACGGACCTTGCCCCACCCTATTTGAGTGTGTATTAGAGGTGTAGAAACTTCCAAATATATGAAATGATAAATCTTCCCTGTTTTACATCCCATAATTATGCCGGGTATCCTAAAGAAAACGGCAGAATCTCGAGAAAACCCACACAGACGCCCTGAGAAAAAAAATCGTATGTGGCGTACGTAAAAACATAGATTACAGTGTAAATTCTGTAGTTTTTGTACCTAACGTACAAAGTATTTTCCGTATAAGTGTTCCATCTATACGTAGTTTCCGTATGAAACGATATAGGTCAGGATCTCACATAAAGATGGACGTATATAGCATATAACTGACAAATGTAACATACGTATGTAATATACGGAAGACTGTTAGATGTCAGACATCCTGGAACGGCATGATGTAACATCTAAGCGGGAGAAAGGGCAGTACTTCTGTAGGATATAGAAAACGTATTCTCCGTACTGATTTCTGCAGTAAACATAAGGATACCGTATATTTGTACAATATGCTGCTGTCCGGATAATGGATTTTTCTCAGTGCTATGTTTGTCCATCACCAACCCCACCTGGTGCAAGCTAAGATTGAACAAGGGACACCACGCATCAGAGGCAAATACTTCATCACTCCGCCAACTCAACCATAAAATTACTTTATGTATACTCTGTGTATGTATTAAGTCCGTTACAATTGGTAAGTCTTTACGATACTTTTGCTATAAAGCATATTATTGAAAGCTAACAAGCATTACCTGAATTGAAAAAAAAAAAAAAAAACATGGAACTCGTATCAAAGTGACGGAAGAGATGTTTATGTTGACAAATGAAAGCAGACAGGCAGAGTTAAGGTGATAACAGTGGAGCACTTGAATCAACAGGTACGAAAGAGGAGACAAAAGTAAATAACGGGTCTCAGGAGGTGAAAGATCTATGGCAGTTGTTTTCCTTTTTCTTTGTGTTGTCAACGAATAAATGTTAACAGTCGTTGGTAGTTTCACTGATTCTTTCTTTAAGAATTGATCTGTCAAGCTTCCTACTAAATCTTCCGACACTTGTGTTCCAAAGAGGAAATGTTGCTTGCTTTAAATTTACCTTCACCATTTGTTAGAATTACGTACGGTACAAAGAGGGAGAGGAAATCTTAACTACATGTCTAGCCACAAATACATTGTTCATTCAATAATAACGTACAGTTCTGGCTTGTCAGAAACTTCTTTTTCGTTCTTTCGAAACCTATTAATATTTATTTTTTAGACATGTAAACAAAAGTATACGAGGAGCCAGAATTTGGTTAAAGATGATGGATGATTTGAGGATTTAAGATTAGCGTGTTTCAGCAACAAGATTATACGTATAGGACGTGGAGCTACATGGTATATACTTGGAATGCAACTTGCTTCTCCTGCTCCAAAAGCGCGTTCACTAACCATATAGCCAGGACAGAACTCTTGGTTAAAGGGCTACGCGTCAATGGCTTAATACGTCCAGTGTGAAATACAATCAGCTTCGAAAAATATGGATTATCGTATATGTCGAAATATTTTGAAATACCGATCGAAATATAACAATATCAAAATATTGATCAATATTTTAAATATCGATTTTCGATATTTGAAAATAGCTATCGATTGATCGAAATATCGCACAATTCTAATGACAGTCACAAACGAAGATGGAAAAGAAATGTAGAAGTAGGAGATAATATGAAACAATAGATTCTTGTTTTATTTCATTCTAAACGTAGAGTATATGGAATTTCATTTCGCTTCCCATAATTTTTAAGAATTCCAAACTATGCTATGTATAGGTGTCGCAAATGGCAAGTCTTATAGAACGGCTTTGTCCATCCGTCTAAGCTCCCTCGTGGCTAAGCGGAGACCCGGGTTCGGTTCCCGGCGGGAGCTCATGTGGTTCGGATTCCACGTTAATCAGTAGGTCCACGTCTCATATAGCCTCGCTGCTGAACGGGACGCTAAACTAAAATCAACTCAACTACATCCGTCTGTTGACAGGTATGAGAACCAAAAAGGTAAAAGATATCCAGATGCTGTTTTTTTGCAATCGATTCGTGTCCCAACGATAGTTTCCATCTTCTCCGTTAACTTTCTACTCAAACCGGAAATGGTTCAAATTAGTCATGTTTAGCTTTAACGTTTATCGTCATGGAACGGAAACGCTAACATATAAAGAGAAGCTGTTCAAGCGATTCAGGTCTCAAGGTAATGTACTAAGACTATTCCAAACATTATTGTAAAACCGGAAGTGGTTTCAATTTACTAGTACTTCCGATCTCAATACTGTTTTCTACAGAGCAGTAATATATCGAGATGCGGTTTCCTACAATCGATTCATTGTCCCAAGAATAGGTTCCATCTTCTTCATTAAGTCTCTATTCAAACCGAAAGTGGTTCAGTAACTAATAATCATGTTCAGTCGTATAAAATTAAAAAAAAAAAACTTTCTTGCCCGATAATTACATCATCACAAACAATCCTCCCACGTTTCTGGACAATAGGAAAAGACCTAGAAAGATCTGTTAGTTCATTTAATTGCATTTTCTAGATTCTGATTGGCGTATTTTCTTTATTTGTAATATTCAGTTTTCTTTAGATTTTCACTGAAAGAAGATGTGAAGCATATGGAAATTGTTTCAACAATAACTGATTGAGGTTTCTGAAATACTGTACAAATATAAATATATAGAGCTAAAACTAAGTGATATCCAAAATGTTGAAGGAATGGTGTGATGATTGGCTTTACGGTTGGTATCTCCTGTTAGGTGGAGTCAAGTCTCTGTGTATAAAAGAAAGAGAGAGAGAGAGAAGTAGAGAGGGAATCTATATTGAAGTGAATAAAATGCTATCTTTCTTGCTTATCTTCCTTTGATTTTTCTGTTCCCATTTATGCATGCGAGTGAATATGTATGTATGTGTGTGTGTGTGTATGGTTGAGAGAGAAGAAACTAATTCAACAACAACAACACATAAACACACACATATATGAATGCCCTCCATCCAAGCATGTCGAAAAGTACCGTTAGAAGAGAGAATTAAGAAGTAATTAATCATAGCTTTCGTTCTCACGACAATCTTTTCTTGGTGGCTGCGCTGCGGTCTGATTGCTTTTCGGAAAGCATGTCAGATCAGTCTCAGCTGATAGACTCATCATTAACCCCAAATATACTATAAACGTACAAATATGTTCAAAGAATCACACTGTCAAAGGAGATGCTCATATGAGCAGAAGGCGACGCGACTGTCTGTAATCAAACACCCGTCTGCCTTTCAACGATTACAATAGCAAAGAAATTAGGACATAACTTGCAAGAAAAGAAAGGATAAAAACATGAATAAGTTAGTTTTCAAAGTAGCATTGTGTGCAATTTATATAGAGTTATTGTGTTTTATAATGGACTTGACATTTGATGCAAAGTGTCTGTATACGCCATATGGCGAAGTGGATAGTGCTGATTGTATTGATTCGTTCGATGGAAACTAAGGAAATATCACGATAGTTCGTATTGTCTTCCTGTAAAATTTTCCAGTGTAATGTTTCAGCAATGGAATTTTAGACTTCATTCAAGAAACCTAGATCATAAACTATCCTCCTTGTCAAAGGATAATTAAATCAACTGATTTTTCCACCTTTGAATTGTTCCCTTCATATATTTACGAACACTTTTAAAAATTCAAATAATGCTTAATTACAACTTCATGTAAATAATTACGTGAGTAGTTAGTTTTATGAAATGATCTGTCGCTTGTGTTTTGAGTGTTTGCGTAATTTGGCGTAGTTGGAAGAATACCAAAGCGGCAAGAAGCCAAGAAAACATCAGCAAAAAGAAAGACAAGAATATCCGAAAGAGTTTTTGTTTTTAATACTTTATTTTCTAAATTTTCCCTTTTTATGTAAAAACAAACTTTTTCAACAAGTATAGATTAATCTAGTGATAAAATGTCTCGTCTTTTGATTATAAGTGACTAATATCTGTTTTAGACTTGAAATTTGAATGAAGATAAGATAATCAACAGCTAGTATTGCTTGCAGTTTCCCGATAAGTAATCAGTGTAGTAACTGATCTTAGTATGTATGTAAGTATGGCATCTAAGATTTGACAGTGTGACTGATTCACCAGGATATCACGCTAGTCAAGAATGCTTTACATAAATTAAAAATGTGAAATAAAGTTTGAATCCATGTAGATTATGATGTAATGTCGTTTATTCGGTCTTTTTTTCTTTTCTTGAAGTGCTGCCTGGACACATGCAGTTGATCACAATAAGCAATAGCAGTGATAGTATGATTACGAGGTAGAAGTTCACTGTGGATAATCTCTTTCACACCTTGAAACGTAATGATGCCTTTCTGTTTTGGGAGATCCATTCTTTCCTTTGCTTAAAATTCACTCTTATTTCCGGTAACAATATGTGACAGAAAGGGCTTATGTTGGCGATAGGATTCACAATGGCAAATAAGCAAGGAACCACATATGGCAAGAAGATGGTTCTTGTCTGCACTGAGTGAATGAGGCACCCACGAACCCAGTTTTGAACCTTTACCATACGTTAAAGGTATCGCCCAACAGTTGCCCTTCAACTGTCCATCTCTAGGTGGCCAATTTCCGGGTGCTTTGACTTGGATCTTGGTGAATCAAGTCGTTCAAATGATCCTAATCAAAGTGGGATGGGCAACCAGAATGTAGGGCATCATTCAGGTCAAAATTTCCACTTCGAAACCTGTCAAACCATTTCCGTATGGTCCTTTCAGCAATAGCGTCCTTTCCATACGCTACACAGATTTGTCTGGATGCCACCGCTACATTAGAACTTTCTGTTGAGCTCGTACAGGAGAACATGTTGGAGATGACTTCTTTTCAACGTGACACTCCATACTTCAGTCCCTGACAAACAAAAAATTGATTAGCCCCAGAAAAAACACAAATTGTGCTACACATTAATGAGAACACATGTACAATTTGGTATATTCAACACCTCCATTAGCACTGACGTGTAGGGGAAAAAATCCTGAAAATGAGCGGCACGAATTAGTGAACCAACCCAATAACTTTTGACTCAATTCGAACAATGTGGAAAACTAGAAAATAATTATTCAACCAGAGCCATATTTACACATTGGTCCACATAACCTGGCTCAGGGCTGCAGATTTCTCGGGCTAGTTTGTTTTTCATATTCCAGTTCTGGAAATTACAGAAATTTGACGGCAAGCATTGATATTGAGGGATGACAAAAGTGTTAAATTCGGTACTGTATCCATTCATTAATTGCACACAGCTCAAGCTCAAGAGTTAAAACAGAAAGAAGTGATTGTCCTATGTGAAGTGAGGAAGTAGAGTGAAAAAAAAGGAACTTTGAAAATCTAGTGATAATTAGCTAACTGTAACTTGACAGTGATGGGTGCTTCTTTGCTGAGGAACGATACCATAATACTTGTGACGTAGCAGACTTGTGATTATGGACATGTGTATGTGTGTGAGAGAAATAGGGGGAAGAAGTAAGACAGAAAGAACGAGAAAAGTAGAAAGAAAAATGAGAAGAAGGAAGGAAATAAGTCCATTGACGTTTACAATGGGAGTGAACTGGCAGAAAAACCGGTGTGGAATGTGCCACTCACCAGAAAATTCGTTACACGCCATTTTCAAAGAAGTCACTTGCTCTTGTTCTTAATGGGAGTAGCGAGTAACAACTGTTCATCAACTCCCCCTTTCCACGCCCTTTATGTACTTTTTTTTCTCACTCCAAGAAGAGGTGTCTCGGAGTTCCCTCGCATTATGGTCTGTAATTTTCTTAAAGCATTACTATAGTCATACTTGTGACAAATTCGAAGTAAATTGCATACTGATGTTGTAATGTCTTCCGGTTTTTTTCGATTAAAGAAAGGTGGAAAAACTTTACAATAAACAAACAGTGCATTAAGCATTACGTGTAAACACACCACACACACACACACAAAATGCACTTTGTATCCCAGTCTCAGTAAGTAGTGGCAGACATGAAGGTCCAGTCTAGTTACAAGGCTATTTTACACTGAGAACGTTAACATTGAGAAAATGTTATTAAAAAAAAATCAGAATAAAGTCTACCAGGAAATATATTTTAAAGGTGTTAGCCCACTATTTGCCTGGTCTCTCTGCATGAACAGAATGGTTGTCTGCCAGTGGGGTATCCTGAAAGCTTATATAGGATAAAATGTGTACAATGCAACATTTCTCGATAGCCCGCAAATTATATTTTGATATTTTATAACTCATGCATAAATACTGTCTTCGCAATAATCACACATGTAACATATGTTGTAAATTAAGCATCTTACCTGAAACCATCAAGGTCGAACTCAGAAAATAAATTCCGAGGGAATGTATTTTCTTTTCTTTATCTTCCTTCTTTTCTTTTAAGCAACTTGAAACTGACTTAGAATGCAGTTTTATACAGCGTAAATTTGAGATGTTTTTTTTTGAGTGGATGGGTGAGTGGGTATCTCACAATATATTCCCTGAATAGACCTTGGATAATCTTTTTTTTGTTGTTGTTGTTTTTCTGAATAAGATCAGAATTAACACCATATTTTGAAGAGAAACGCTGATCCAGAAACGCTTGAATTCGTCATTGAAACTTGGACAAAATAATAAAAATGTCTTATCATCAAATACATAATCAACATAAGCTTAATGTCACAAATTCTCTTGCATTTTTTTTTTTCTTTTCGTAGTGTAGGAGACAGCATCCGTACAGTTGGTTCGTCGGATACCGGATCGAGCGCATTACATTGGTTAGATCCCACTTTTAACTGCAGATCTCGTCATTTTAGTTTCGTTACTGATACAGGACGTAAAGATTAATCAGTTATTTGTTTCGTTTCGCCCCACTGCACCTAATCTGTTTTATTTTGAAGAGTAAAATCCAAAAAGGGACCAAAGTAGTATCAAAATAACATATGGAAAATGTAAAATATTGCAATTGTGGTATTATATTCTTTCCTTTACATTTTGTAAAGAGATACTGAGCACTGAGTGCTGAAAAAATTTAAGTACTGAGTATGATAAATTATACCAAATATGTAATTTTTGGTCGACCGAAGCAATAGATTTTAAGTTGCCGGCTTACAGTTTCAAATGTTTTCCAGACGATCACCAAAACCGCTTCTTTCTCTCTAGCAGAGGGTTTCCCCTTCTGTACGATTGAGCAAAAAATCTTGGGAGGTTCTCATAGACATTTAGCGGTCAATTTGCCTGCTATTTAGGCAGTGTTGCATCTTGTCAACGCTCTTCCGCATCTTGTAGCGTTTATACGTATAGAATGGTTTCTTGCCGTGCTGTAGCGATGACTTTTTCACCAGCTAGAATGTGCTAATGCTTCTGTCGTGGAATGAAGCACAGGGCTCCTGAAAGTAAGAGTATTTTTAAGTTGTATTTTGAGGAATTTCCCAAATAAATTGTGCTTTAATTATTTGTTTGCCGGCGGTAAACGCGGCAACATAGAGAAATTGCTACTGCTGGCTGCATAATTCCAACCTTGTGTCGCTTAAATATAAAACACATATATTAAGTTCTCTATAATATATATAGTTGATAATATATTACATATATACTTTCAAGTGAAAATTTCGCTCCTTCCCGGTCTCATCCGGGGAAAAAAGAATTTTAAAAAAATCCTAACGGTTTCCTTAAATAGAGCTACACAAGTAACAGGAAAAATATAGAGACTATTCAATAACTTGTGAATAAATCTTTGTATTTGCGAAAATTAAACACAAAAAAAAAATAATTATCTTGGTTTTGATTCTTTAATGAGTTCCCTAAATTTCTTTACAATTTTTGTACAATTTTTATACAATATTAATATTCTTGTTCTTATCAAATTATATTCTTCGACCTACTATCTTTTAGGCCGTCAGTTCATTTAGCCGAGCGGCCAATATCCATTCCGGAAGAGGACTCATTCGATCCCCGACCGAAGCAAACCTAGTATTATATTTGTCGCCAGCTTACTAGACTAGACGACTGTTTAAAAATGGGACCTAGAAGAAGACTCACTCGATCTTCTACAGGTTAAAAATGAAATTACTGTTTCAGCTTTAATTCAGCTTTTCCTACTTAAAATTTCTTAAATAATAGAAAAAATCCGCAGCTATTCATCACTCAGATAGCTGGGTTAAAAAAAAATCAATCAGAAATGTCCCCTCATTTAAGAGACAATCAAAAATGTTTTTCTAAATGCCCCCTCATTCAAGAGACAATTAAAAAATTAAAACTCTAAATGCCTCCTCATTCAAAAGGCAATAACAACTCAGTGAATGCCCCCTCATTCAAGAGACAACCACAATATTCTTTAAAAAAAATTCCGCAGCCGACATCATTCAGGCGACTGGGTACTAAAAAGCAAAAAAGAACAGCGCCTCCTCATTCCGAAAGCGGTTCCAAAAAAAAAAAAAAAAACCTTTATCTGGTTCGCCGTATAACGACCGCCATCACCTATTAAAAAAAAATAGCTAAATTTTATCTCTATCAAACCCTCTTCCAGGATCACTTATCCCGAAAGAAGAGTTATCATTATTAACTTAAAATGAACAGTCTCTATCATTCAAGAGAGCTGCCCAAATAAAATTTAGCAAAATGTTTTAAAAATACCACATCTAAAAATAAAACGTAGACTCCCTTATAATAGGAATCTAACTAAAAATCCTTAATTCATCCTATCTAAAAATATCCTAATTTCCTAAGATTTAAAAAGAAATGATAGAGTATATCTCAGAGCCGACTACTCATTGTGTAAGTCCGGTTGAGTGGTAGAAAACTTCATCCCTGCGTCCCTTCACTATTGGAGGCGCAGAGGGGTAAGGATCTCTGGGAGATGTGAAGAAGTTAGTGGTTGAGAAGAGAGTCCCTCCCCCACACAACATGGACCGTATTTATACGATCAGCCTCCCAGCTCACCAAGCATCCACATGTTTAAAAAAAATATTTTCCCACGGCTACTTCTTCTAGGGAGAACAGTAACTAAAGCGCAAAATACTGTATGTGAAATATCTTTAAAAACAATTAAAAAATTCATGACAATTAATAAAATCAATATACTATAATTATTTATGTAAATTATATAAATCAATATACTATAATTATTTATGTAAATTATGCAAAAATTAATGTGTAGATTTTTAAATCAACACATAATAACCTTTCCTAAAAGAAAAAAGAAAAAACTTTAAAAAAAGAAAAAAAGACTGTTTTACCCTCTGAATTTCCAAAAAAAAAGTCCTTTATGCAAAAGTTTTCATTTGTTCCTGTGTGATTAAAAAAGTCACAGTTTATAAATATTCTTATAACACTATATACACTCTGTCACTCACAAAACACTTCACTTTGAAAAGTTCACTCACTCTCCACTGAGCTTGGACTCTATTAGTTCTTCCCAGTCAATATCTCTCCCGGGGGTTGGGGGTGTCCCGATGCTTTCCGTGTAGATGGATAAATAGTCATCCTCTTCTTCTATAGGAAGCTCTTGCTCCATCTTTTGCCTTTTTCCTTCAGGTTCCTCCTTTTCTTCTTCTTCTCTCACCTCTTTTCTCTTTTCTTCTTGTCCCCTTAATTTTTCAACTTGTTTTACTAGACTAAGGGGAAGGTCCCAGTCTTTTGTTTCTGTACTCGTCGATTCTTCACCTCTGGGCTGGTTTTCTTCCCTCCTCCTTCTTTTGTTTCTATTCTTTGCTCTGTCCACCTGGAACAAGAGCTCGACATCCAGACTCGGGAAGGCTTTCGGTCTGGCCGATACATATACGTTTCGGTGATTCACCGATAGTTTGAAAGACATGTTGACAAACTATAGCAAACCAACAACAACAAAAAGAAAAAACTGCGGTCTTCTCAACTCCAGAATTAGTACTGAATGAGGAATTTTAGAATTCTCGTTCTTATAACCACATGGATATGCCCAGTTCCCATAGAAAGATATTCAATAAATCCATCTTAATACGTTTGCGAACTGTTTCCACTAAAAATATACGAGATAAGCCTGTGAGTAGTCTCCAATTTCATTTTCACAGTTCACTTGTCGAAGGGTAAGAAACCACCGCTTCGTCTCTTATTTCCATTGACCTCTGGTTCTGACTTCAGAGAAGGTTTCCCTCTAAAATTTATTAGGGTTAAAAGTTAGCTTTCTCTGGTCAGAACTCTCACATTTGTTCCCTCAATTAACTCTCTTCTACTCAGAAAATAGGGGTCACAGAGGATTTGGGAAGGAAAGAAAGAGAAAAAAAGTAAGAAAGTCTGTATCAAAAAAAAATATCTTAAAGTACACTAACTTGTACATTTATACTTTTACTTGTATCGAAAATTGTACGACATTCTAGGAAAACGTTTAGGAGTAGCAATTTCTTTTTCTGTTTCCTTATTTACAAAGTCTGGTTTGTCATAATACTTTTTAAGCTGATCACAGTTAACCTTTAACACTGTTTTTCGAACTAGGTCTTCAATTTCATAACTATTATGAGCGATCTTGTTCTTAATAACATAAGGCCCCGTCCACTTTGCTAATAAACCTGCTGTCTCCCTCTTTGCGGCGCACGACACTTACAGCTTTTAACCAAACTTTATCCCCGACATTATACGTATTCTCTTTCCTTTTAACATTATATTTTCTTTCTTGTTCTTTGTGAGTCCTTTCTTGTACTTTTAACGCTAATTCTCTAGCTTCAGCTATTCGTTTAGCCGTGTGTCTCACATAATTCAATACATTATTTTCGTTCTCCTTTACTCGCATCTCATTAGATACTAATTCAAAAGGATCCCTCATTTCTCTACCAAAATGTAAAAAACTCGGCGAGAATGAGGTGCTAGAACAAATCTGATTGTTTATAGCGAATTCAATTTCTTTAATATTATTAGGCCACTGCGGATGTGATTTACAGTACATAGCTAAAAGCTGTTTAACTTTTTTGCAATATACTTCGCTTTTATTACCACTGGGTCTATATCTAACAGTGTGCACCTCTTTATCTTTCAATAGCTTCAGGGTATCAGACCAAAGCTTATTTTTAAATATAGAATGATTATCAGAAACCAAAACTTCATAAAATTCGCTTTGACAAAATACTGTCATTATGCAGTCGCACACAGCTCTGGCGGAAATCTTTCTCAATGGAAATATTCTAGTAAACCTAGAGAACGCATCCGTTGCTATAAAAGCATACATAAAACCTCCTGTCCCCTTGACTATTTGACCTAGTATATCTACATATAGCGTATGTCCAGGTTTGGTTACTAGAGTACTGCTCATAAACCCCGTATTCTTACTTGTAGACGATTTAAATTTCGCACATGTCTCACAAGCTAAACAATAGCGTGTTATGTCTTGACTCATTCCTATCCAACTAAACTTCGTCTGAGTTTTCAAAATGGTTCCTTTTATTCCAGGGTGTCCGGAATAAACAGAACTATGCAAAGCTTTCAATACAATTTACTAGGAACCCATATAACAAATCTAGCATCATTGGTTACCTTATCCGTAACTATTCTTTTTAGTAGGCCATCGACATCAATAATTGATATTTCAGCTAATCGTTTAATCCGGCTATACTGCTTTCCCTCTAAAACTATTTCTTTCCCACTAAAAAGCTTTATTATTTTTCCCAGTTCGTCATCTTCTCTCTGAGCTTTCTTAAATTCTTCAACGTTAACAATTTTATCCACGGTTTTTTCTTCTCCGTGTGAATCTTCATCTTTTTCAAGGAAAGGTAATTCTTCAAATCCTCTTTTTATTTCATCCGAACCAAAGTTATCTAAAATATATCTCGGTATACTAATAATACCTTTCTTCTTTTTTCTTTCTTCTTTCAAACTGCCGCTATTATAAAAAGCAGTCATATTGACTTCTTCTCTAGGTAACTCCTGAAAATCAATCAATTTTCCATCACTCATTTCGAGTTTCAAGAACCCGTTGTCTCCGACGTCCTCTAAGGGATAATATTCATTCATTAAATCATTTCCCTCATATTCCTCCGGGATTGTGTAATCATCCTGTATGCGACTCAAATAGTCTACATACAGGGCCTTTCCCTTTAAATGTCTCAAAACAACAGGATATTTACTAATTCTATTTATCCATCTGCAAACAACAGCAGGTACTTTGGTAGCTTTCAAAAGAGGTAATAAAGAAATGTGATTAGTATATACAAAGACTGTGGGTGCATTCAGCAAATATTTCTCAAATCTCTCTATAGAGATTAATATTCCAAGAAGTTCCTTCATTGTAGTATTGTATTTCCGCTGAGAAGCTGTCAGTTTCTTAGATCCATACGCGATTACTCTTAACTTCTTTCCATCTATCTTCTGAAAAATCACAAACCCCGTCGCTATATCCGATGTATCCACGAATAGGTAAAATTCCTTATTTAAATCTGGCAAAAGCAACTTCGGATCGCTTTCAAGGATTTGTTGCAGTTTCTTAATAGCATCTTCACATTCAATTGTTCATTTGAACTTCTCATTTCTACGCAAAAGTTGTGAAAGAGGAGCAGTAATTTTCGCCATGTTCGGTATAGCTGATCTGAAATAATTATAAAACCCCAGGACTCTTTGTAGATCTTTGATACCCCTAGGTCTCTTTATCTGTCTGGCCATCCTAACCTTTTCTCGATCACAAGATACACTCCCGTTTTCTATATGAAACCCAAGAAAATCGAAAGATTTCACAAATAACTGTACTTTGTTAAAATTGAGCGCTATATTCGCTTTTCTCAATTTCTCAAATACTATTCGCAAATCTTCTAAGTGCTGTTCTTCACTCTCACTTGCGACCACTACGTCATCATAGTACACAATTGCGGTCTTAAAATAACCTTCTGCAAGTACTATTTGCATCATCCTATTCAACGTATAGGGTAATGTACATAGTCCGTAACACCCACGGGCATATTGATATATCCCTTGACATGTAAGCATGCCTGTGTATTTTTGAGAATCTTCTGCTATAGGTATATGTCCATAAGCATTACAAATGTCAAAAATTGAGTATATCTTCTTCCCCCCCAAGGTGAGCTATAGCTTCCTGTATGTCAGGTAATTGACTCTTTTCTGTCTTCGTAACCCTATTAATATTTCTCGCATCTAATATAATTTTGAAAGATCCTGATTTCTTTTTGTGTAATAATGGGCTACTGAGATATTTAGTAGGCTTTTTAACTATGATTCCTTGAGACTCCATCTCATCTAGTAACTGGCACATAATTCTTCTTTTTTCTTCTGACAAGGGTCTTAATTTAGCTGTAATTGGCTTATCTTCCTTTAGCTCTATATGATGTTCTATAACATTAGTTACCTTAGGTTCTTATGAGAAAACTTCTCTATTTTCTATGAGCATTTCAATAACTCTCTGTCTAAATTCTCCACCTATGTCTAATTTATCTACTATCGGTTGTAAATTTCCCTCTATTTTTCTATCAAAATCTAAAATTAAATTCTCTGGGAAATCACTATCAAATAAACAAATCGGCTGTTCTATGTCCTCGCAATACCATCCTCCTCTAGAAAGATTTATTACAATCCCCACCTTCGAAATGAAATCTCTTCCTGCCAGAATTTCTCGCGAAAGTTTTTCGAGAATGATAAATTTGTGTTTAACAGCAAAATCATAAAATTTTACGGTCGCTGTAATTTCTCCACACGCAACAGTGGTTCCATCGGCTACTCTTAGGGTCAAGGAATTTTCTTTTACTTGTCCCCCATTTTGTACCCATTTATCTGCGAGTTCTTTAGAACAAACGGAAACCGAAGCCCCAGTATCCAGTAACATTTTTGACTTTACGCCAAAGACAGTACAGTTGATAACAGGAGCAGTAGTAGGCCCCCCGTTATGCCCGAATGACTCATCCTCACTCTCTTTTATGACCGGGGTCAAAGGTCAATAACCTTGGTCGGGGTCAATGACCTAGTGGTACATAGGACCACCCCCTCTAAATTTTGGCAGGGGTACCATGGCCCACCCCCTAAATTTTGGCAGGGGTACATAGGACCACCCCCCCTTAAATTTTGGAAATTGCCAAATCTAAAAATTTGGTATGGTAGCCTAGGACCATAGTATGTACCTCTATCAGTATTGGGTGTCTATGTCGTTCCCTTTTATGGGTAAAAAATTGCCAAAAATTCAAATTTCGGAGGTTTTTGACCTAATTTACCCCCTTGGATGAGGTGTTATTACCCTATATAGTTATATGGGCGTATACAGGGGTCCATTACCTTTCATAAGACATGGGTATAATAAAGCACCTCTTGAAAATTTTGGGAGGGGTACCTTGGCCCACCCCTTAAATTTTAGAAATTGCCCAATTTAAACATTTGGTATTATAGTATAGGACCCTAATATGTATTATGATAAATTTGGATGGTCCACCTCGTTCCCTTTTAGGGGTACCAAATTGCCAAAATATAAACGTAAGCAATACGTAGTACCACGTGTTTGGTTTTGACCTAATTTATCCCCTTGGATGAGGTCCTATTACCTTATATGTTTATATGAGCGTATACAAGAGTCTATTACCTTTCATAAGACATGGGTATATTGGTGCACCCCTTTAAAAATTTGGGAGGGGTACCTTGGCCCACCCCTTCAATTTTAGAAATTACCCAATTTAAACATTTGGTATAATAGTATAGAACCCTAGTATGTATCACTATAAATTTGGGTGGTCCACCTCGTTCCCTTTCAGGGGTACACAATTGCCAAATTTTAGTACAACCACGTGTTTCGTTTTTCACCTAATTTATCACCTTTGATGAGGTGTTATTATCTTATATCGTTATATGGGCGTATACAGGGGTTCATTACCTTTCATAAGACATGGACATTGCCAAAATATAAATGTAAGCAATACGTTGTACCACGTGTTTCGTTTTTAGCTAATTTATTCCATTGGATGAGGTCCTATTACCTTATATGTTATATGGTCACGTATGGGGATTCATTTCCTATCATAAGACATAGGTACATTTGTGCACCCGGGAGGGGTACTTTGACCCACCCTTTAATTTTGGAAATTGTCCCTTTTATATGTTTGGTATTATAGTATAGGACCCTAATATAAATTACTATAAATTTTGGTGGTTCACCTCGTTTCCTTTCATGGGTACGAAATTGCCAAATTTTAGTACAACCACGTGTTTGGTTTTGGCTCAATTTATCCCCTTGGATGAGGTCCTATTACCTTATATGGTTATATGGTCAGGTATATATTGGTCCATTTCCTATTATAAGACATGGGTACATTGATGCACCCTTTAAATTTTTGGAAGGGGTACCATGGCCAACCCCCTTAAATTTTGGAAATTTTCCAATTTGAGCATTCGGTATCATAGTGCATGCCTCAACATGTATCATGATAAATTTGGGTGGTCCATCTTGTTCCCTTTCATGGGTAAAAATTGCTAAAATATAAACATAAGCAATATGTTGTACCATGTGTTTGGTTTTTGGCCTAATTTCTCCCCTTTGATGAGGTTCTATTACCTTATATGGTTATATGGTCATGTATATGGGTTCATTTCCGATCATAAGACATGGGTACATTGACGCACCCTTTAAAAATTTGGGAGGGGTATCTTGGCTCATCCACTCGGTTTTAGAAATTGTTTAATATAAGCATTTGGTATCATAGTACAGGACTTCAATATGTACCACTATAAATTTGGATGGTCCACATCGTTCCCTTTCATGGGTAAAGAACTACCAAAAATCAAATTTCGGAAGTTATTGACCCCTATTTAGCACGTTATATGGGCATGTACAGAGGTTTATTACCTTTATATATTTATGTTCCCTTTTAAATTTGGGAATTATCAAATAACAAAATTCGGTAAACGTTTTCTAGGACCCATTGGTATTCCTCTTATGACCAAATATTCAAAATTTAAAGGTTATTGACCGGCTTTATTATTGAATAAGTACAGGATTTATTACTTTTTCATAAGACACAGGTGTATTTGTGTACCAATCTTAAATTTTGGGAGGGGGTACATTTCTTATTGTCATATCAATAATTGGTAATTGTTCTTAAAATTGGATAGTATCTCATTCATTGGGTAAATCATTGTCAAATATGAGTATGATCACGTGATCAGTTATTAACCTATGATGGGATTAGGAGTCCAGAACATTGGTACATTGAAACTTTGTAGGATAATTTGAGAATTGTCAAATGAAATTACGTCATTGGTTTGAGTATTCCCGCCAAATATAAACGTAAGCAAGACGTTGTACCACGTGATTGTCCTTGATGAGGTAGTGTACAGGGATTCATTTCCTTTGTTGTGGTACTTCTTAAGTTTGAGTACACACACTTTTAGAAAACAGTTAGTTCTACTCAGGTAAACAATTGACGGACATTATTGACCTTATTGAACATATAATGATATGATTAATTCTAAGACTTAGGTATATCAAGAGAAGTATTCTTTAAATTTGGGAATGGTGATAAACAGAATTTTAACATAAGGCGCGAAATTTGAAACAATACATTGAACTTTAGTCACAGCTCATAGTCTAAGATCATTGGTGGTGATTGATTTGAAATCTGATAGCTAACCTTATTGAATCTTATGACTCATAGACGAAAGGCAATACATGCTACAACAGTTTGAAATTTAATCATAAGGTGATGTAATCTGACACTAGCAAAGTTATTGTTAATGCAATTTGATTGGCTGATCACTATCTTTCCTGCAATCTGATTGGTTGATCACTATCTTTCGTGCAATCTGATTGGTTGATGATTTTCAAATCTTTGCTGCATTCAGTTTTAAGTTTTGTTTAACATTTAAAAATCTTGGTTTCGTTCAACATTTTGCACTCACTGATAAATATGATCAAAACCGTTTATTTGTTAATCGAATAGTTAAAAACCGGATAAAGTTTGACGGTTAACCGTGAAACGTAAAATTTTTTGAAACTTTTTGTTTGAAAATTCTTGCTTTCAAATTTTTGTTTGAATTTTTTGTTTCAGAATTTTATTTGAAATTTTTTTTGACAACTTTTGTTTCAAAATTTTTTGTTTAAAATTTTTTCGTTTGAAATTTAAAAAACATTTTTCGTTTCAAAATTTTGTTTAAAATTTTTTGTTTGAAATTTTTTCGTTTCCAAATTTTTTGTTTGAAATTTTTTGTTTCAAAATTTTGTTTGAAATTTTTTTCGTTTCAAAATTTTGTTTGAATTTTTTTCGTTTGAAATTATTTTGTTTGATTTTTTTTCGTTTCCAAGTTTTTTCGTTTCAAAATTTTTTTTCAAACTTTTGTTTCAAAGATTTTTGTTTGTAAACTTTTTTGTTTCAAATTTTGGTTTGACATTTTTTAAGTTTGTGCACTCATTAGTAAAGAACCGGAACTGTTTAGAGCAAAAATCTTTGACAACATTGTGGTGCAATAGTACACGTCAGAATATGGGGCTGTACTTGAAATGAAAAAACACAAATCATTGAAATGGATCATTTTATTACACTCCACATACATCCATACCAGATAGTGGTTCTGGATATTGTCGATACAATGTATTTTGAACTTCTTGCACTAGTTTGTCTTTAGCATATAATTTTAATTCCAATTGAAGTCTTTTAAGGTCTATTGCAATATCAATTGGTGGAAACTCAATGTCCATTTGATCACAAATAAACTGTTTATCAATACAGGTATGCACCCACGAACGATGTTGACAACCATCACAATATCTAGATACATGTTGTACAATATGCATGACACATTTTTCAAAATAGTACTTTTTCAGGAATATACTTGTTTTGTTGCACACTTCCACTGCATGTTTCACACACTGAAATACGTTGATAAATTTGTTCCATTCTGTTTCCGTTAGATACACCATGTTGCGAAAGACATGGAATGTACTCTTTTTACGTAACAGCACAATCTTTTCTTCGAGGACTGTACGCAACACCACTTCATGATTTGAGCCTAATGATTTGACTATGGTTACATTTAGCTCATCATGAAAATAGTCATTTATTTGATCGATTCGTGAACATAATATTTGCCATTCTTCACAGGTCAGTTGTACACCAAATTGTTCTGTTTGCCCAATCGAATCACTGGTTCAAATGTTCTAGCACTGATACCAATTATCACATGTTTTGTTTGAAATATATTTATTGAATAATAGCTTGCGAAGATGAACTCTTTATCGTTAGAAGTACACATCTTTCCTCCTGAAAAGCACTTGCTCAAATGATTTCATGGGATGACAGTGTATTGGTTGATTTATAGAACTACGGCTGACGTCATTGGAAAGGAATGTGCTGACGTTTGAATTCATGATTTCATCACAATTGTTGACGAATCTGGCTGTGTACTAAATTCAAATTGATGATTTCGACCCAAAAATCCTTTGTAACATAAAGATACAGATCCAGTATTTAAGAAACGTAACAGTTCTTCTTGTTTTGATGCTTCCATGGGTAAATATCTTGCTGGTAAAATTATATTCTTATCATTTTCAAGCTTCACTACGATTCTTAATCCAAACTTTGTAGGGATTTTTCGGCTAGCTAAGATTCTATAAGGTACATTCTGTTGTAAATCAGTAATCTTGGTAAATGATTTCATCACATCATGTGTGTTTAGAAACTGCAGACAAGTAGCCATGATGATGTTATCATGAATACTAACTCGAACGATGATGCAAAACTGATAACGTTGCATTATCATGTTCTGAAGTGTACTATTGCACCACAATGTTGTCAAAGATTTTTGCTCTAAACAGTTCCGGTTCTTTACTAATGAGTGCACAAACTTAAAAAATGTCAAACCAAAATTTGAAACAAAAAAGTTTACAACAAAAATCTTTGAAACAAAAGTTTGAAAAAAATTTTGAAACGAAAAAACTTGGAAACGAAAAAAATTCAAACAAAATAATTTCAAACGAAAAAAATTCAAACAAAATTTTGAAACAAAAAATTTCAAACAAAAAATTTGGAAACGAAAAAATTTCAAACAAAAAATTTTAAACAAAATTTTGGAACGAAAAATTTTTTTTAAATTTCAAACGAAAAATTTTTAAACAAAAAATTTTGAAACAAAAGTTGTCAAAAAAATTTCAAATAAAATTCTGAAACAAAAAATTCAAACAAAAATTTGAAAGCAAGAATTTTCAAACAAAAAGTTTCAAAAAATTTTACGTTTCACGGTTAACCGTCAAACTTTATCCGGTTTTTAACTATTCGATTAACAAATAAACGGTTTTGATCATATTTATCAGTGAGTGCAAAATGTTGAACGAAACCAAGATTTTTAAATGTTAAACAAAACTTAAAACTGAATGCAGCAAAGATTTGAAAATCATCAACCAATCAGATTGCACGAAAGATAGTGATCAACCAATCAGATTGCAGGAAAGATAGTGATCAGCCAATCAAATTGCATTAACAATAACTTTGCTAGTGTCAGATTACATCACCTTATGATTAAATTTCAAACTGTTGTAGCATGTATTGCCTTTCGTCTATGAGTCATAAGATTCAATAAGGTTAGCTATCAGATTTCAAATCAATCACCACCAATGATCTTAGACTATGAGCTGTGACTAAAGTTCAATGTATTGTTTCAAATTTCGCGCCTTATGTTAAAATTCTGTTTATCACCATTCCCAAATTTAAAGAATACTTCTCTTGATATACCTAAGTCTTAGAATTAATCATATCATTATATGTTCAATAAGGTCAATAATGTCCGTCAATTGTTTACCTGAGTAGAACTAACTGTTTTCTAAAAGTGTGTGTACTCAAACTTAAGAAGTACCACAACAAAGGAAATGAATCCCTGTACACTACCTCATCAAGGACAATCACGTGGTACAACGTCTTGCTTACGTTTATATTTGGCGGGAATACTCAAAACCAATGACGTAATTTCATTTGACAATTCTCAAATTATCCTACAAAGTTTCAATGTACCAATGTTCTGGACTCCTAATCCCATCATAGGTTAATAACTGATCACGTGATCATACTCATATTTGACAATGATTTACCCAATGAATGAGATACTATCCAATTTTAAGAACAATTACCAATTATTGATATGACAATAAGAAATGTACCCCCTCCCAAAATTTAAGATTGGTACACAAATACACCTGTGTCTTATGAAAAAGTAATAAATCCTGTACTTATTCAATAATAAAGCCGGTCAATAACCTTTAAATTTTGAATATTTGGTCATAAGAGGAATACCAATGGGTCCTAGAAAACGTTTACCGAATTTTGTTATTTGATAATTCCCAAATTTAAAAGGGAACATAAATATATAAAGGTAATAAACCTCTGTACATGCCCATATAACGTGCTAAATAGGGGTCAATAACTTCCGAAATTTGATTTTTGGTAGTTCTTTACCCATGAAAGGGAACGATGTGGACCATCCAAATTTATAGTGGTACATATTGATGTCCTGTACTATGATACCAAATGCTTAAATTAAACAATTTCTAAAACCGAGTGGATGAGCCAAGATACCCCTCCCAAATTTTTAAAGGGTGCGTCAATGTACCCATGTCTTATGATCGGAAATGAACCCATATACATGACCATATAACCATATAAGGTAATAGAACCTCATCAAAGGGGAGAAATTAGGCCAAAAACCAAACACATGGTACAACATATTGCTTATGTTTATATTTTAGCAATTTTTACCCATGAAAGGGAACAAGATGGACCACCCAAATTTATCATGATACATGTTGAGGCATGCACTATGATACCGAATGCTCAAATTGGAAAATTTCCAAAATTTAAGGGGGTTGGCCATGGTACCCCTTCCAAAAATTTAAAGGGTGCATCAATGTACCCATGTCTTATAATAGGAAATGGACCAATATATACCTGACCATATAACCATATAAGGTAATAGGACCTCATCCAAGGGGATAAATTGAGCCAAAACCAAACACGTGGTTGTACTAAAATTTGGCAATTTCGTACCCATGAAAGGAAACGAGGTGAACCACCAAAATTTATAGTAATTTATATTAGGGTCCTATACTATAATACCAAACATATAAAAGGGACAATTTCCAAAATTAAAGGGTGGGTCAAAGTACCCCTCCCGGGTGCACAAATGTACCTATGTCTTATGATAGGAAATGAATCCCCATACGTGACCATATAACATATAAGGTAATAGGACCTCATCCAATGGAATAAATTAGCTAAAAAACGAAACACGTGGTACAACGTATTGCTTACATTTATATTTTGGCAATGTCCATGTCTTATGAAAGGTAATGAACCCCTGTATACGCCCATATAACGATATAAGATAATAACACCTCATCAAAGGTGATAAATTAGGTGAAAAACGAAACACGTGGTTGTACTAAAATTTGGCAATTGTGTACCCCTGAAAGGGAACGAGGTGGACCACCCAAATTTATAGTGATACATACTAGGGTTCTATACTATTATACCAAATGTTTAAATTGGGTAATTTCTAAAATTGAAGGGGTGGGCCAAGGTACCCCTCCCAAATTTTTAAAGGGGTGCACCAATATACCCATGTCTTATGAAAGGTAATAGACTCTTGTATACGCTCATATAAACATATAAGGTAATAGGACCTCATCCAAGGGGATAAATTAGGTCAAAACCAAACACGTGGTACTACGTATTGCTTACGTTTATATTTTGGCAATTTGGTACCCCTAAAAGGGAACGAGGTGGACCATCCAAATTTATCATAATACATATTAGGGTCCTATACTATAATACCAAATGTTTAAATTGGGCAATTTCTAAAATTTAAGGGGTGGGCCAAGGTACCCCTCCCAAAATTTTCAAGAGGTGCTTTATTATACCCATGTCTTATGAAAGGTAATGGACCCCTGTATACGCCCATATAACTATATAGGGTAATAACACCTCATCCAAGGGGGTAAATTAGGTCAAAAACCTCCGAAATTTGAATTTTTGGCAATTTTTTACCCATAAAAGGGAACGACATAGACACCCAATACTGATAGAGGTACATACTATGGTCCTAGGCTACCATACCAAATTTTTAGATTTGGCAATTTCCAAAATTTAAGGGGGGGTGGTCCTATGTACCCCTGCCAAAATTTAGGGGGTGGGCCATGGTACCCCTGCCAAAATTTAGAGGGGGTGGTCCTATGTACCCCTAGGTCATTGACCCCGACCAAGGTTATTGACCTTTGACCCCGGTCATAAAAGAGAGTGTGGATGAGTCATTCGGGCATAACGGGGGGCCTACTACTGGAGCTCTAGTCTTGCTAAAGACACTTTTTTTCTTCTTTCCCCGGCTATCCTCTCCGGCATCGAAAATCCGTTTTTTGGGATCACGGAATTAATGTTTCCTATTTCTCTATGTTGGAATAAGTGTCTTACTCTGTATCCCCTAAAATGTTTTCTCTCTCTCAAATTTTCTGTCATATTTTTCACTTGGAAATTCCTATCCGCTACGCTATTTCTATCTTCTTTTCTCTGGACTCGATCCACACTTTTTCTATCAACCGGCCGTATCATTCCTGTGAACTTCAGTGGCTTTGTTGATTTCTCAAAAGGAAATTTTCGCTTTTCGTCTTCAAATGTCCACGAATTCTGCGAAATTAATAAAATCAATTTCATTTCACTTATTAAATCTCTACCGACGATCAAGTCATGAGCGAGGTCTCTTAAAACATGCAATTTTACACGTGCTTTCCTTCCTTTCATGTAAATGTTAACATACATGACACCTACAGTTTCTGTTTCTCCCTCAGCCAACTGTAATTTTATTTTTTCTTTCTTCATCTTTGCACCTTTCGTTATAAGTTTCTCCGCTAGGGATAAATTTATTAATGAAATTTCACTTCCGCTGTCAGCATATAATTCAATACTTTCCCCCCAAATCTTACAGAGAATAAGCGGTTCTTTTACTAGATTATTCTCTTTCTGGGCTTTATTTTCAGAAGGATGTGTTTTCGTTTGAACCACAGAGCTCTCCTTCTTATTTTCTTTTTTCTTTCTACAAAACTTACTAACATGCCCCCGTTTGTGACAAAAATCACAAGAAAAAGTCTTGTTTTCACAGCGAGAATTCGTCACGGTTTCCTTGCTGTCATTCTGTCCACGCTTAAAATAAGCAGGATCAAGAGCCGAGGGTAATAAATTACTTCCCCGCCCCATTTCTGCTCTTTCTAGCGCTGCAATAGGATTGCATGCCTTGGGTGCCTCTCGTTCGGGTAGATATAATAATTCACTCAAAAGAAGATGCTGAATCTTCAAACTTTCGCTTTCTAGCTGTTTCAGAGTTACTATTTCCTTGTTATAGAACAGCTGTCTGAATCTTGGGTGAGAACGCTCCATAATGAAATCGACCTGAGATTTCTCATCCGGGGGATCTTCTAATCTGCTGAACATGAGCGCAACATGTCTCGTGTACGAAGCTAAAGATTCGTCAGCCTTTTGAAAACTATTTTGCAATTGCTGCTTAATCTCTTGTTCGTAATTGAAACTAAAATATTCTTTCAAGAAAGAATTTTTGAATTCCTTGTAACTAGAAAAGGGTTGTTTAAAAGTAAACCAAACTTTCCCGCTTTTCTTCAATGTCCGAGGGACAACTAATTCCAATAGCTGTTCATCGTTTAACTTCTTAGCTTGCTTAAATTCTTCTAATTCGTCTAGATACGCAAATGGATCCTCCCTAGGAATATCTCCTGTAAATTCAGGTAGGTTTAGCCTAATTTCTTCCACCCATTTACTTTGACTAATATTTGACTCCATTTCTTCATTATCTCCAGCAGAATTACTTCCTTCTTCGCGCCTGTTCTCTTCCCTTCTTAATTCCTGTATCTTAGAAATTATTTCTTCTGAGCTAACTCCCTCTCTATATTCTAGCCCAAGTGCTTCGCAAATAGTTCTTTTATCTAGTTCCGTTGCCATGCTTAAAAACTTTCCCAACGTAATTTCATAAATTGATGCTTCCCTTAAAAATTAGAAACTTCCTCTCACTTAGTCTCTATACAAAAAGAATTTTCACTTTGTCCCTGTTCGGGCGCCAATAATATGTGTCGCTTAAATATAAAACACATATATTAAGTTCTCTATAATATATATAGTTGATAATATATTACATATATACTTTCAAGTGAAAATTTCGCTCCTTCCCGGTCTCATCCGGGGAAAAAAGAATTTTAAAAAATCCTAACGGTTTCATTGAATAGAGCTACACAAGTAACAGGAAAAATATAGAGACTATTCAATAACTTGTGAATAAATCTTTGTATTTGCGAAAATTAAACACAAAAAAATAATTATTTGGTTTTGATTCTTTAATGAGTTCCCTAAATTTCTTTACAATTTTTGTACAATTTTTATACAATATTAATATTCTTGTTCTTATCAAATTATATTCTTCGACCTACTATCTTTTAGGCCGTCAGTTCATTTAGCCGAGCGGCCAATATCCATTCCGGAAGAGGACTCATTCGATCCCCGACCGAAGCAAACCTAGTGTTATATTTGTCGCCAGCTTACTAGACTAGACGACTGTTTAAAAATGGGACCTAGAAGAAGACTCACTCGATCTTCTACAGGTTAAAAATGAAATTACTGTTTCAGCTTTAATTCAGCTGTTCCTACTTAAAATTTCTTAAATAATAGAAAAAATCCGCAGCTATTCATCACTCAGATAGCTGGGTTAAAAAAAAATTCAATCAGAAATGTCCCCTCATTTAAGAGACAATCAAAAATGTTTTTCTAAATGCCCCCTCATTCAAGAGACAATTAAAAAATTAAAACTCTAAATGCCTCCTCATTCAAAAGGCAATAACAACTCAGTGAATGCCCCCTCATTCAAGAGACAACCACAATATTCTTTAAAAAAAATTCCGCAGCCGACATCATTCAGGCGACTGGGTACTAAAAAGCAAAAAAGAACAGCGCCTCCTCATTCCGAAAGCGGTTCCAAAAAAAAAAAAAAAACCTTTATCTGGTTCGCCGTATAACGACCGCCATCACCTATTAAAAAAAATAGCTAAATTTTATCTCTATCAAACCCTCTTCCAGGATCACTTATCCCGAAAGAAGAGTTATCATTATTAACTTAAAATGAACAGTCTCTATCATTCAAGAGAGCTGCCCAAATAAAATTTAGCAAAATGTTTTAAAAATACCACATCTAAAAATAAAACGTAGACTCCCTTATAATAGGAATCTAACTAAAAATCCTTAATTCATCCTATCTAAAAATATCCTAATTTCCTAAGATTTAAAAAGAAATGATAGGGTATATCTCAGAGCCGACTACTCATTGTGTAAGTCCGGTTGAGTGGTAGAAAACTTCATCCCTGCGTCCCTTCACTATTGGAGGCGCAGAGGGGTAAGGATCTCTGGGAGATGTGAAGAAGTTAGTGGTTGAGAAGAGAGTCCCTCCCCCACACAACATGGACCGTATTTATACGATCAGCCTCCCAGCTCACCAAGCATCCACATGTTTTAAAAAAAATATTTTCCCACGGCTACTTCTTCTAAGGAGAACAGTAACTAAAGCGCAAAATACTGTATGTGAAATATCTTTAAAAACAATTAAAAAATTCATGACAATTAATAAAATCAATATACTATAATTATTTATGTAAATTATACAAATCAATATACTATAATTATTTATGTAAATTATACAAATCAATATACTATAATTATTTATGTAAATTATGCAAAAATTAATGTGTAGATTTTTAAATCAACACAACCTTCGGGTCTTATAATTGCGATACAAGAATGCTAACTGTTAGTTTACGTTTAGGTTTTGCGTATCTCTGTAGTTTAATGTGTATTGATTGGTAGTCTCACATCCTAATTAAAATAAACGTAAATACGCATTTAATGTTAATCAAGAAGTAATTTGCAAATATATATATATAAAGTAACCGTTAAGTTTATAATAAACATAAATAGGCTTTGTCATTTTCCATCAATGATATAAATTTATTACTATTAATCAACCTTTAATCTCGGTAGTACAAAGAATTAAACTAAACTACAAAAAATTTAAGATAATATAATTTTGTTGTTGGCAAGACCCACTCATGATCCAATAAGACTACAGCAAAGATAGAGGGGTCGTCAGTGGTAGAAGTCTAACGCTGATTGTTCTGAGAGGTAAAATGCCTGGTCTCATTTCTTATGTCTCTCCAAACATGATCTGGTTAATTAGTTTACTCGTATTTGTTATTTCGATTATAGCAACCGCTCCAGAAAGCCTATTTACAATACCAGTTTTTAATTTTCATTTTTGAAGGTAGTTCATAGTTTGTTAATTCTTATATATTCATCTTCGGAAGCAGTGTCTATTCCTGGCCAAGTAGCTAATAGGCGTGCTTTTTGTGCGCGTAGTTTCGAATTTGATTCCAAATGGGGTGTTTGTCACGATCACAAGCTCGAGGAGGCTTGGCTCCGATTTTAAGCAATAGGTTCCATCTTCTCTTACACAGTCTTGTCTACTAAAAAGTCCAAATAATCAAACGGAGTGTATATTGTTTATGAACTAAGAAAGTTCGTAATTTCACAGCTTTTGTGGCAAAATGTGCAAAATATTAGATTTCAGTTATTGAAACCGTGATTCGAAACTGAAAAGAAACAATTCATATTAAGTCTTAGAGGTTCTCCTAAGAAAAAGTTTCCAAGAGAGTTGTGAAAGATCTGAAAGAAATTGAACGTGATTCTCAATATAATGACGACGTATTATTTCTTTCTTTTTTATTTCTTTTTCCCTTCTTCTTTTATACCATATTTTAGTGTTATTAATATTAATATAACAGCAACAACAAGGATATGAAAAAATTGGATTCGCAGCGGCGAGTACTTTGAAAGCACTATGGGAGATAGTGGCCAGTATCACTGCGATTTTGTGTGCCATGACGTAATGTGAATCACCCACTATTATATCTCACAAGAATCTGTTAAATTACGTGGATATAAACAATATTTCACGGGTATTGATTTCTTTGTTATTTATTTATTGTAAGACACAACAAACTCTACAAGTACTGGATAGCTATGTAGTTCAACTTTTAATATCGTATTGGAAGTTGTTTCTCCGTTACTTTGAAATTTGTAAAGTCAAACTGTCAATCTGTTTGACGACGATAGTAGTTTTTTGTGTCACAAAGAGATACGTTTTCGATGTGACTGTTAACTACCTTTATATGGCAAGAAATCTAATCTTTAAAGGTTTAGGTACATCCACATATTAATCTTTTCAAGAAGTGAGCTTTCCTTCGTATTGAGTCTTCCTATATCGTGCATAAACTTTTCGTGTTCTGTGTTCTCATTTTTTTTTATTGATCGAATCTTTTGGGTTTAGTCTCCCAAGAAGTGGAGCGCGTTATATTTATCACCTCTGTTTTTGTCTCTTACTATTTTGAGCAATTTCTAAAATAATACAATATGTCTGTTTCTTCAATGAATTATTTTCAGAAGTCTACACATAATGTGATACATATACGCGATAGAAGATGTGAAGAAATTTTGGTATTGATTTGATAAAAATATGCCGTCCCATGTATCCTTGTATAGAAAAAGGATGTTGAACTTTAAGCAATCAATCTTATCCAGTAAGTGTATAAATATGTTTCATACGTAGCAGGATTTCTTATAATTTCGATGTTTTGTACTGTGAAAATGCTTTATTTAGTGTGCGCTTTACTGTTTGGTTTTGTTTATAATTTGGACTTCGTTAACATTATTTTTTATGTGACGAGTTCGTTAACCGTAGAGTAAAAGAAGGAAATCCTTTTCGTTGTGGCTGGTGTTTTCACACCGTCTGGGGGTCTATATATCACGCAAGAGAAAAAGATGGACGACAACCGTGAGATACCTCGTATTGGAACTGTCATACTTTTCCGCCCCTTTAATCTAGTAGATTTATCGCAGCCATAACAAAATTTTCAACGCCAGAAGAATTTAAGGGAAGTCAACAGTCACTCGTATGTGCTAGTTGATTTGTGATTTATATCACCCATGTATGTGTGTGTATATATGTGATATTGCATTCTACAAGAGTTTCCCACATAAGTTGTTGAACACAGTTCAGTCTTGGAAGAAAGATTAGGACCAATGAGATTTCTCATTGTGCCAATTTCAATTGAACGTTGACGTGGTTCATCAGTTAAAGTCAAATCTTTCTCATTCACTACCACGACAGAAAGGTCACACATGGGCAGCAGCAACAGATATTTTGGCACATGCTTTTATTGTTAATTCAGGAAATATTGCATTATTTCTGTTTAACCATTTTCGTGGCTCTCACGGCATTGTATCATCTCGTCTCTTTGTCCGTTTCTGGGGACACAAGGTCTGCGACGCAGCTAGGCTAGTTGTCGCCCCGGACAAGAATTCGCCTAAGCGCTCCCCCCCCCCCCAAGAGCAACCAAACCAAAACGCTCTCTAACAACACCTGATATTGGCATTACACAGTAATTCTCCTATTCCATTTTTTTCTTCAAGTGGTAAAGCTTCATTTCAAAATTGTAATACATAATTTCAATTTTTAGTACAAGATAAAATACCAAATTAATTAGTATTTGATTGTGAAATAATCTAAAAATAGCATGCTTGACACATTCTTATAGCCTTATCATAATAACTGCAAATGACAATGTTTTTGGAATTATATCAGGATGTGCATATGTGTAGAATAAATCAACAGTCTGTTGCTTTAGAATAGAATATTTAATTATAATCAACAGTCAAGCTGTTGTCTCGAGTATTATACTCGGACATCTTGCAAATCTCTTAAATCGATGTACAGTTAGGGCTGTTCCGATAATCGAGTAATCGATAACAATTCGATAAAATTTCAAAACCGTTTCATCGATAAAGAATTTTAATTTTATCGAATTATCGAACTTTCGAGACTCCCGAAATGTTTGAGACTCTCGAAATGATCGAGACTCTCGAAATGATCGAGACTCTCGAAATGTTCAGGACTCTCGAAGTGTTCGAGGCACTCGAAATGTAAGAAACATTAGACAACTTCGAGACACTCGAACTGTTCGAGAAGCTCGAATTGTTTGAAAACAGCAAATACAGAAATATATCAATATGATCGCATTTATCGAGTCGCTTGAATATTTAGAAAAGTTCGGGATTATCGGAGTGTTCGAAAGAAAGGATGTATTCGAGGTTAACATAGTTGTATATAATATGTATTACATATATGCTGAGTATTCATTTTAAAACTTCTCTCCTTAGCAATGTAGTGAAGGAAAAGTTTTTTCCCACAGATCTGTACAAGGTTTTAGCAGTCTGTCAGAAGAGAGAAAGAGGAAGAGAAAACATGCATCACCCGAATGGAATTGGAATCCAAGACAACATTAGTCTACTAATAGTCACTTTGCCAATTGCGCCAATAACGGGGCAGGCAGAAAAATAATTTTACATATGATTTCGACAAATACAACTTTGCAATAATTTATCAGATGCAAAAATTTGTTTGACTAATTTGGCTGCAAGAAGAAATCATTGGAGAGATGAAGGAACCGAACTGTTCATCACTACTTTTGATAATACCCGAAACTTCGATAATACTCGAAATGTCGATAGTACCCGAAACTTCGATAATACTCGAAATGTTGATAATACCCGAAACTTCGATAATATTCGAAATGTCGATAATACCCGAAACTTCGATAATACTCGAAATTTCGATAATACCCGAAACTTCGATATTACTGGAAACCTCGATAATACCCGAAACCTCGATAATACCCGAAACTTCGATAATACCCGAAACTTCGATAATACTCGAAATTTCGATAATACCCGAAACTTCGATAATTTCAAATACTCGTACGGTTTCGAGTACCGATGACAACTCGATAAATTTTCACTCTCGAAGTTCGATAGGTCTTCAGTCTTATCGAACACCCCTATGTACAGTAAGTTAAATGAAAAGACGAAAAAGCTGGAACTAAAATTTAACTTTGCGGGCTCTTTTGGCTGCAAAACTTCTTACAATGTCCTCAAAAGACAACTTTGAAGTTAACTTATGCTCTATGAATATGATCCTAAGGTTGGTGAGTAGTTGTTGTCCTGTTAAGTTTCTGAGGGTTTTTTTTTAAATGATCTTTAATTTGCTAAAACTCTTTTCTTTGCCTTATAGTGAAAATAAATATTTGCCCAGCTTTACGCCTCCCAATGCGGCGCCCGGGGCACAAGCCACGTTTGCGCACCCCCTCCCCCTTTTAGTTATGTCACTGCACAGGGTGACCGTTTTGGACTTAAGTTAAATCACCGGTTGAATACTACTAAACTAGAGAAAATTATTTTTATATTAACAACACAGAAGGATTTAATTTTCTTGTACTCTTGTACGCCACTATACTTGTATGTACAGCCTATTTGTATTATGATTACTTCCGTAATTAAACATGTAGAATTAACTTCACGAGTTTCTTGTATAATTAAGAAAGCAAGAAGAAAAAGTAACTAATGCAAAATAAAAAAATAAAAAAACAAGAATAGTAAACATAAGTGAGAAATATTCTGTGAAGTATTCAGTTGACTTAGACCTGTAAGCACGTAATCTAAACTATACCACCACTTTCCTTGATTGTTAATCGCCCGTGAAGTGGCTGCTGCTGGGTTTGTAACGTGGTGAAAGCTACAAACGCAAACACTTTTTTTCATTTTTGTTCTTTTATTATGCTATTTCTTCATCCAACGGATAGAAAACGAAGAGCTAATGCTTGATTTACTATATAGAATACTAATTAATGACTTGCGTATCTGTGTCACGAACAAAATAAAATATGCACAACTTTAATCTGATTATTGAATGCAAATAGGACCAGATGTTTGGTCATGTTAAGAAAACAAAATCCTTGCTAATATTCCTTTTTCTGAGTTGGAAAACAATTTAGTTTTGTTTTTCTGTACTAATGATAAAATTTTCTAGTTTGTTCCTATTCACATGGTTTACTAATACTTTTGTCATCTTTATTCTAAGTATCTACTTCATTTTGTGTAGTGTGTATGTGACTTCCGTTGTCATACATGTAGATTTTCTTTTTTCTAGTTTTTTAATAGAGGAGAGGAGATTTTGGTTTGACAAAATTCTGTATTTAATGTGTTTTAATGTATCATTGTCTTGATACTGAGGAAATATAAATTTAGGTCTGCTCTCGTTTTCGAAATTCAAGGTTACGATCACGTACAAAGATTTATAGTTTTAAAACGGATATTTGATGGTTTTGAGACCTCAATTAAATTTAACTAGTGCGAAGAAAATAACAGATATTAGAAAGATAAAGTTATCATGTTACCATTTTCAGTGTTTTTTCATTTGACCTACGCTTCCGTATAGGCAAGTGCTGAGTGTGTCTTGTTTGATGCTGAATATCCAAGGCTTGATTCTTGATAATTCAACTCTACATCGGGAATCAATTGAAAAGTTATTTGACTTCGCTTCTTGATTCAGGGAAATTTGCTAGATTTAATTCTGATGTAGAAAACGAAAAATAGCGACGATAGGAACAGAGACCAACAAACACTCGCAGTTGGCCAGTTTTGCAACTCTAGTACTATAGAATTGCAGCATTGGGCTTGAATTACAGAAAAATCACGCAACATAGCTTTAGAGTGGCAGAAATCTGGTTTCCCTGATTTCTGAAAATTATATAGATGTGAAAAGAAAGAAGAGAGTGATAAACTTTTCAAAAAAGAAAAAGAAGATACTAATTTCTATTTTTAAAACAAAGGGATTGGAGAGTTTACTGTCAATTTTAACAATATATATATAATAATGTTTTTATTTAAAATTATTATAGGAAAGGAAACGTTTTAATAGTATATGTGTATATATCGTTGTAGCACTTCGCTAATTATACGCTCGTATTTTGTTATATTTTTGCTTTCATCTTGAACTTTTCGTGGTGATGTTATTATCCGTCTCCTGAATTGACCGAAGAAGATAGCCCTATATAACAGACTAAAAAGTTGTGCTAAATTAATTTATTTCATATGTAGCATAGAAAGGCATCAAGAATATGGTGATTGGGACTAGCCTTTGATTATTTCTTGTATATTTACAAACAAACTGAGTGAAAAGTAAGAAAAAAAAAGTAATGCCTATGTTGTTATTTAAAAGTAAGGATAGCTATTTTCATTGTTTCTTTTATGCAATTCGCTTTTCGCAGTGAAAAGCAACGTTCCGTTGCCCATGACATCATTTCCGTTTGTGTTCACTGGTGCAGAAAACGTGTCGAAACAGCTGGCGAATGTTAAGTGCATCCGAGTCTATAAAGCATATAAAGCGAAGTTCATAAGCAAATACATCAAAGGTAAGTTTGATTTGTAATTGATACTGAAACGTGTATATGTGATTCCTCGCAAATGGCAACTCTCAAACTCTTTAATCACGTGTGTGCGGAATCACTGTCCTGGAACTAGTCTGTCGTATCTATAACTTTTGTTATACCTATTGTTTGCTTTTTCAAAATAAAATATACAACTTTAATATAATCACAGTGTAGTTGATGAAGAATCGTATTTAGCTTTATTTAATATTTTTCGTATAACGACTGGAAGAAACTAATCAGATGCGAGAAACATACTGCAAACGTTTACATGGAATGTAAATAATACATAATCCTATATTATGTAAATGTAAAAATACAATTAACACGTTATACTAACACTAAGTTAATTGTACTTTTTTTGATTTTTTTTAAGTATGAGATTATTAATATAATAATCTATATATGTTTCGAAAATTTTAATAAGGTAGTCTTGTTCATTATATCCATTACGTGCAAGCTGTGTAAGCCTACCAACTCACTCATTACCAAATCACAATGGTCGAATTGGAAATAAATTACCACCAGTATGTATAAACATGTCTTGGGTACACTTCAATACACTAGAGTTAATTTTTAAATTTTTAGAGCTAGTATGGTTCTTAGCACCTTAATTCACTGCGTTATGCCATACCGGCCTAATTCGATAACTTCCAGATCATCTCAAACGTTGGACCTAAGAACTTGAAATTTTATACAAACTTCCCGTTTACACTCTCGATTATGAATAAAGGCAGGGTGCGAGATCCTGGGGGGATGAAGGGGAATTTCCACCCCACTAAAAATTACAAGGGTTAAATAAACTTACAGTATTGTCAGAGGCTTGCAAATTAATCAAGTAATTTATATATAAGGTTAATTTATATATAAGGTTTACATATATTTCACATGCAGGCCCAATTAGTGGTAAATTCTTGATTTTACATAATTTAATAATTATGGATGTTAAAATGTGTGAACTCTCAATGTCGAAACACTCCAGTGCGAACAGCTTTTTTTTACCTTTTCTTTTACACTTCTGTCTTTCCCCCATCCACATCGACTGTTATGAATTCGCACCTTGGATAAGGGATGTAGCAGAATGGGACTCTGGCACTCGATCCACAAAGGGAAAATACGTTATTATTTTTTCAAACTATTACTTGCTGGAATAGCACTGGACGTCCTCAAAGAAGGACGTTGTTCCTTACTTTATTATCGTATTATTATTATTATTTTTTTACTTAACTGCTAGAAGTACATACACGAAATTTTATATGTTTAATATGACTTTATTACACAGAATACTACTACTTCATTCATTTGGGTGGATTTTAGAAAATTCTTCCCGAAGATTTTTTTTTTTTTTTTTTTTTTTTTTTTTTACAATTACTACCACTCGACTTAAGGGTCTGAAATTCTGCATATGGAGGTGTTTTGTGTAATAAAATATGAATATATAATTCATATGCAGAAATTTAATATGGTTGAGTCGGCACAAAATATTGACAACTGCGGCGACACACAGATGTATGTCTTAGTGATAAATAAATCGAACTCTGAATTTTTATTTATTTTGACTTACTGTATTGTTTTCGTACAGTATTTACTAAATTAACCAGAAGTAAATAGTACGTAACTTTGGTTTTGGTATGTCCACATTGCCTGATATTTTGTACTCAACTGTCAATTAAAAATTACATGTTTGAATAGCATGCGTAGAAATCCAAAACACAATACCCCGAACTACAACTGTAAAAGTAAAATTTAGTGCGGCGTTTTTTCGAAACAACATTTTTAATTGTATCATACTGCTACGATACTTTCATGCTTGAATCTTTATTACGACATGAATTTATACTTCTGCAATAAATCATCTAAAGACATTTGAAATTTTGATACTTTAATAAGAGAGAAAAGTAAAATGATTTTTTTTTTTAAAGTGACATTTCTGCATTAGAATGCTTAATCTTGCGAGTTCACTATACTGTAAAACATGCAATGGTTTTTGCTCCTTGTAACCAAATTTCCGGGTCCACTTCCTTGTGAGACCAATTAAGTGCAGTGATGTGCATCTTCAACTCAACCAACAGATGAGACTACTCAATGACGAGTTTAACCCTTTCACAGAGGAAGTCGACTTTTGTCGACAGAAACAAAATTTCCTTAACATGCGAATGTCGATTATAGTCGACGTGTTAAAATTTGTTTGTCCGTATCTTGGCTTTGTCGAGAGTAGTCGCCAAAGTTGTACCGTTCATTTTTTTTGTGTTCTATTGTTTTCGATAAACAATAGAAATCACACAGAAAACCTTTGGCGACTACAATCGACAAAACCAAGATACAGACAAATTTTAACACGTCGACTATAATCGACATTCGCAGGTTAGGGAATTTTTTTTCCGTCGCCTTCCACAGTGAAATGGTTAAAATAACATAAGAAGTAAATTATCATTCTTTCATAGTATCTCTACTGAGTGTTTTATTTGTATTTAAAAGGTTTTGGCTAACGCTGTAGACACTGTATGATAGCCAGAGTTAAATATAACAATAATACGCGTAATAATAAAAGCATCGTATACTCTAATGCGAAACACTTTTACTGAATAACATGAGATTTCTATTTACCTACTCCAGTACAGTAGAATTAATATTGTTATTCATTCAGAGATTTAAAGTCTCCCCGCTGGTCTAATGGCTATTGCCTTGCCGGTGATGCACGGAGTGGGTTCGACTCCCGATGTGAGAATATGGAACGCACTAGAATTGTCCAGATCCCAATTTCAACAGTAGACCTCGTCCTATATCTTTTTGTTGCTGATTGAGTACATACATTCAAATCAATCAATCAGAGATTTAAGAACCAATTGTGACGTATATGCGTTTGATTTTACCTACAAATTATCATCGCATTTTGCCAGGTATAATCTCCAAGATCGATCATCTTTATTTTTTTTTTCTTTAATCATTATAGGTAGGTAGATGTTTTCAAGTGAGACCTAATGTAAACACTGTAACTGGGTGTGTAAATCTGTAATCCTTAATGAACCTCGTAAAGATGTATTTTTTTTTTAACTGCACATTGTCTAATATATAGAGTTTATTATTAATTACTTGTCTTTTTTTCTTTACAGGTGAGTACACAATGACAACAAAAAGCTTCCCACGTGAGTACTTGATTTTTTTTTTTTTTTTTTTTTTTTTTTTGTCTGTTTAGATTCGACATAAGGGATTACAGGCTACGTAAACTCTGATAAGAAGTGTTAATATGTCCAGAGTGAACATTTATGCAAGCAGAATTGCATTTTTTTTTAAATCTTCAACACGCAGCTGATCTATTTTTACATTTTTTAAACCCACAATAGTTCATATGTGTCCTGTTGAACTATGTACTCAAATCTTGCAACCTTAATTTAACTCATTTCCCGCCGTCGTTGAATGATGAAATGTTGTACAGCAATGTGACAATAGAATGCTCCATTGTTACTTTTATGTATTTACTTATTTTTTAAAGTTATAAATATTACTCTCGACTAGGGATGGCCAATTCCGGAATTTTTACTTTCCGGAATCCGGAAAGTAAAATCGGAAAACTTCCGAAATTCGGAAAATTCCGGATTTCGGAAAAAAATTCGGAATTTAGATTATTCTGATTTCGGAAAAAATCCGAAATTTTCTAAATTCCGGATTTTTTTCAAAATCCGGAAAGTAAATTTTCCAATTTCCGAAAATAAACTTTCCGGATTTTGGGAAATTTTGGCTATCCTTGCTTTCGACATATACTACGTTTTGTTCCTTTATGCAAACAGGAATGCTCTGGAAGTGGTATGTACAGTATAACATCCAGGGAATCTTGTTAAATTACATTTCAGATTGTAAAAATAGAATATAGCTACTTCTAGAACTAGTTGAATGTGAAAACATAACAATTATTGAAAAATAATAATCGTTAAAAAATAATATAATTAATGTTTTTATAAAATGGACAAAACAGGACATTCTTTTATGGATAACATTAAGAATGACTATAAAAGCATTGGTCGAGATTGACTATAATGGATTATAGCGAACCACTTAGAGCGCTTAATGCTTTTTAAACCTTGGTCTCGTTTTTACATTTTACCACACCCCACTTCCACCCACCCCCAAAAAACTCCCTTTTTTGTAATTTTTAAATCTCTTCCTCAGCTAGACCGCAGTGTCGAAAGACACCGAATGTTGGCAAACATGTTGGACAGGAAACAAACAAAATTCTACGACGATAACAAATGTACTTGTATTTAATTATAACTAAAAAGTAGAAAATAAAACAAAAATTAAAAAGTGCTTTCCTTTAAACAATAATAATAAAAAAAACAAATCGTACTAAAAGTAAGAAATATATTTTCAAGAAAAGTTTTTTTTTTTAAATTCTATTTATGCATGACTAAAACAAGAAGTATGGGGAGTGCTTTCATATATTTATAATTAAACTCATTGTGTATGAGAACGCTCTCCATGCTTTCCTTTCTAATCATGCATAATTTTTTAAATAAAGAAATATAAAGTAGTTTTCTTAAATTTTTTCTTTTTACTTTTCAGTGCCTTTTTTTGTTAATTTTTCTAAAGAAGGCATTTTTTAATACTTTTATTTTATTTTATTTATATTAGTGATGATAAAGGCAACTTTGTGCCAAATGGTACAGCAGAGATATATGTAATATTTATCACTTCCCTCTTCCACACAAACTCTAATGGAGTAAGATCGGGTGACTGTGCTGCCATGTCCTATTGCCTTAAGACCTGCTAGAAACAGTGATGTCCAGAGAGGATAATATTGTGACTGATGATTTACTTATAGTAAAACACACAAACACACACACACACACATACACACGGTGAAAACTCTGAGAAAGAAAAACAGAAAAACAGAACTCATTTTTATAAACAGGAATCTGATATGTGCTCACATTCATTATAACAAGATGATAAAGGAGCGTGTTTGTTCATGCTATTACATTAATACTAAATTTCCTCATCACACTTACGTTTTCATTAAAGATGCATATCATTTACATAGACGTTAATATATTCTTCCTTCATAGACGTTAAAAGTGCTACCCATATATCACATCCTTATGCGTGAAGGAGAAAACATGTACTTACCACCTACATCCTAACAGGAATTATGACAAACAGGTTTACATAATAGACACAATATGGCCTTCTCAATATTACGATGTTCTTGATATAGATAGGTGCTTGGAGAGAAACTGAATGCTAGTGTGAAGATAGATATATATTAATTTCTCTTTTATTTGATGACAGTTTGGTTTATGGTCTATATTGTTCTTGCCATAGTACGTTGTTGCATTTGTGATTTTATTTATTTATTTATTTATTTTATTTTATTTTATTTTATTTTATTTTATTTATTTATTTATTTGTGCTTCTTGCATTGGTGAAATGTAAACCATCGGTGAAGAACTGGAATGATTGTGCATGAAGCAACAAAAATTTTAGCTCAGTATGAGAAATAATATATCAAACTTTGTCACTATTCTGTATGGTCTTATTTATGTGATGTTTCCCTTCTCCCGGTGTTGAATGTTTCCACTGAGATGTGAGCTTCTCAAGTCGATTTGAATTTCTGTGCATACATTCACAAAGATAACCATTAGAAAGTAAAGAAATATAAGTTTGAAATTAATTAGAATTGATTTAAAAGAACGAATGTTTTATCAGTTGATATCATGTGTCCTGAAGAGAAATGCATTTGATTCAAAATGATGACTATTTTCTCTCTTGTATAAATAAGTAAATAAATAAATTAGATTTAAAAAAATATTTACATTCTAAAACATTCTTCAGATAAATCTTTGTATTATCAGCAGTGACATCACATACTTTGGCGCTGTCTGTTAACATTTGAAGAGTGAGGCTTATCATCGTGCAATGATGGAGAAGAACATTTAAAGTGGGTGAAAATAAATAGTAGGAAGCCCATTTCGTTAGATTGTTGAGTGCTGAATTTCCAGGACGGCCTTGACGTTTTAATCTTTTGCCAATATGAAATCTAATATGACTATCACGTGTAGGCTGGTAAATAACCCAGCTGTGAAGGATTCTAGTCTTGTTTCTTAATACCCACTACGTCTTTATGGCTTTATTAATGTATGTAAATAGGAGATGTGAAGGACAAGTGAGTACTAAGTCCTCCTGGACTGACTTTATTTGAGAAAGAAAATAATATAGTAGATCTATAGTTTAGGTTTATCGGTGCGTTACGTTGCCTATGGAAATTTAATTTTAATGCTTTGTTTCCCCATTTCTTTCCATGACAGAAAACAACGAACAGTGTCACCATTACGTCATTTTATCTTAAGTCTAATATCGTGATATTTACGAAATTCCTGGGAATGAGCTATTCCGAAGGCTTCTTTTCAAATTTAATTTAGGAGTTTCTGATATCCAAATTAAGTTTCACAAATCGTAATTGATGGGTTGCGAAGTCTATGCGTAGTTGTATTTCTGCAATCTAAGATATGAAAATTCTTGAAAATGAAAACACATTTCATTTATATATTTTTGGTTGTTTAGGCCAATACTGTAAAAACAATTGTTTCGCTTTTCCTTTTATTATTTATTTTATTTTCCACAGTTAAAAAAGAAGATAAACATGTTGTTTAATTGAATTCTTAAACAAAGTGTTTATATATACGGTATGTGCAGTGTAGCCTTAATGCAAAGTACATTGATTTTTACATACCAAAATATGTAAAAATCAAAAGGACACCTTTTCACCAGAAAACGTCTGAACTGTTGAAATGAATTTTTGCACAAAATACTATCAATCCAAGTTTGTATCATATCGTTTTGATTAAAATGCATATCCTCAGGGAGAAGGAGGCTCAAAATATTTGCCAAAAATATAATATCTTACGAATCCTTGAATGAAGTTAGGGATATGAAATTCGGGAATTAAATTCCTCATTAAAATGGATATGTATCCCAGCGTTGTCGAAAGAAAAACAGAAGTTAATTTCTGTTTGAGATAATATTTCAATATTTCAATTTCGGGTTTATATATACAGGCAGGGATCCAAGGGCAGGGCTATAGGGGCTATGCACTCCTTGATCATATCGTGGATCTGCGGCTATATATATTAAATGTTTGAATGTTTTCCGTTTGATTGAAGAGAATATCAAGTCGGCAGCTAAATGGTTTCACTGCTCTTATTCAGTTTTATAGTTATTCCACATGTGTAGCATTTGTTTCGTAGAATCAAATATGTATTTCTGTCTCTCTTTCCTTTCATATAACTGTAAATTATTATTATTCTTAAATCAATTACAATATGCTATGCCACCCAAGGAAAATCACTACTTACCTGTTTCCTTTTTTTGAGAAAGTCACGTTGCAAGCCAATGTAGAATGATCATTTCGATGATCCAGGAGAGAAAGGGAGGATTTGCTTCAGAAAAGATTTCGTAGTTAAGCAAATCCACCCACAGTGGATGAAGGTCGAGGTCAAATGTCATCTGAAATTGAAGTATTGGGAAGAGTACAATACATATTTCCCTCTCCTACAGCACGAAAAATAGGAGTGGCTTCATAAGGCAACGAAACCAAAGATATAGTGCGTTTAGAATCAGGAAAACAAAGAGAGAAAGGGTATGTATATGAGTTGTATCTGCTGAAATATTTGAGATCGTTTTTATGATGCTTCGTTCTTTATTTTGTGTTTGTAAAATACGATAATTATCATTACTAGTACTATTGGAGAACCTGCAGAAGAAAAGAAGCAAGATACATATATATTCGAGTGAAGTATCTAACAAATCTTGTTCTTATTTGTAATATTTTATCAGTTTTTTTAGACAGAACAAAAACAGTCACTCACTGTCTGATCAACCTTTGATATGCATGTAATTATCTGTACACAGCACAAAATACACATCAAAAAGAAAATTGTTTAATGTTATTTATATTATCTCGATAAAATATATGAAAGTTTTTTTTTTTCCTTCTGGTTTAACTTCCCACGATTGTGCACCGAGGCTGAGGAAGACGGTGGTAATAAGATGGATGATAATGTTAGAATGAAGAAAGTGGGAGGAAATGGAAGAATATCGAGAAAACCGATGCACATGGTTTGTCCACCACAAATCCCACATGGCGCCAGCCGGGATCGAACCACGAACTCCACGCACTAGAGGTGATCACTCTCTCACTGAACTACCACGGCCTTAATATGAAAGTTGAAATGTGTCTAAATACTGAGTTATGTGAATGCCTTGAATGTTTCTGATTTGGATCAAACTTTTTTCCTTTATACCGACATCAAAGAATGACATTACGTTTTCGCTATATAGTTCTCTAGTTTTTAAAAAAAAACAGTAGCGTACGCAGAATTTTATCAAAGGGTTTAAGCTCCTAAATTCATATCCTTTCACGTTGTTTGTATGCATATCTTAATATAACAAATGGTTATTTGATATCTTGTTCAGGGAGAGGGAATTAAATCCGAAAACCCACCTTGAATACGCCATTATATAAAAAATACACCATGGGCAGGTAACAGGTTTCGAGGTTGGTTTTTTTTTTCATTGTTCAGGAGTTTGTCACATACTTATCATGTTACAGTTGTTTAGTTTATTTATTTATTTATAGAAGAGATAGTTGTTTAGTTTATTTAAACAAATAGTACTCTATATACTTTTTCATTATTACTTTGCTAAAATTAATAGGGGAAAGAGGCATAAGAAATTGTTAAGCCAAGCTACATAACGAAAACTCTTTTTATTCCAAGTGTTTGCTAATTGTCAAACTCAAAGAAGGGTTTAAAATAATTTCAGGTAATTAAACTCACTAGAGCTACAAACGTCAAGGGCTCTCCCATGCCAGTCTCACGTCACATGTTAACTGACGGATGATACGTGGTCATGTCAGTCAGTCCCTTTTTTCTGAAAGTATTATTTATTGCATTTTTCAAAAAAATTATCGTGTTTCGCTACCTTTAAAATTAAATTTTAATAGTTCTCCACTTTCCTCCAATACTAGAGTCTCACTGAAAAATAAATGACAGGCTTGAAAATCTTTGAGTTTAACGTCCCACGTTTATGCCCATTAGGCAAGTGAATGATGATGGAAGAATTAGTGGAATGATATTGTGGGAGGAAACGGGAGTACTCCGAGGAAACCCAAAGACATGATGTTGTCTACCACAAACTTACTTGGGCAGGGATCGAACCAGGGACCCTACGCACCAGAGATAAGCGCTCTGCCATTGAGCCACCGTGCCTCCCAAATGACAGAATAAAGTTAATAATAAATTCAGTAAATGGGGTCTGCGGTGGCTCAGTGGTAAAGCGATTGTCTACTTCGGGTTCCTAGTTCGATTCCAAGTGAGTTTTGTGATGGCAAACACCGTGTGTATGTGTTTTTCGGTTTTCTCCTGTTTCTTCTCACTTCCTTCATTTTATCATTTCGTTCATTGTTATTACCATCATCACCGTCTTCCTTAGCCTCCGAGCAGAACATGGAACGTTAAAATAAACAAAAATATCAATAAATAGTCAAATGTAATACTGATAAAATATTAATTCATAATTTTACAGTTCATTAGAGTGAGAGTTCTGTTGATTTATAACATTTACACTTTACCAGACTTTCATACGCATTGATTGCGGAACGAATTGCACAAAAAGGAATGCGACCGTGTTATTATATTACAGCAATAAATTTTTGGTAGCGATACATGAATATTGAGAAAGAAGGGAACACTAAGTTTGCAAATTAAATTGTTTTTTTTTTGATACTAGCCCAAAATATTAATAATCCTTGTTTGAACTTGGTCACGCAAGGAACAAAGAATTTCTATGTGTGCATACCACTCTTGATGGCAATTTGTATAACAGCTGACCATATTGTATATAATTACTTTTTGTGACAAATGTTGCAGTGGAAAAGAACTTAGAGGAATTCCTAAGTGAATAGGTTAGAAGACCTCAACACCTTGGCCTTTATATAAACTCATTTAATATTCTGCTTGCGACTTAGGATCGAGGACATTGGCTTCACGAAAGGCGATCCCGTTGGTTAAAAAAAAAAAAAAAAAAGTATTGTATAGCTCACGATAACCATCAAGCAGCGACCCATTTTACAATGCGCCGTAAAGTTTAACTAAAACATTTTATGTTTTCAATAGATCGATTTTTAAAAGAAATTTGTAAGCATTTGTGTATCCAGTCACGTTGTTAAGAGTTTTTGTTCGATATCAGATTCGGTTATATTTTATTATTGATTGTGGAAAAGAAATACCGATATACATAATTGAAGGCCTACCTTTAAAAAATGTTTCCCGTTATTTTGTCGTAAAAATATGATACATTCTGTTCTTTTGTTTTCAATCTTGCTTCAGAATCACTTTCTTTTCTATTTTGTTTCTTTCGTTTTTTTTTGTTTGTTTTTTTAAATGAGAATGCCTATGTAAAAATGAATTCAATAACATTAATAGTGGAAACAAGGCTGGTAGATATCTTAGTGCATGACTGTTAACATGCTAGCATTAAACGGCCAAAGCCTCATTCTATTTGTCAACGCTAACCCTATTAATAAACAGTCGTTACATGTGCCATCGCTTGCGTTTTCTTCAATAATTGCATACGTATAGCATAGAGTTTCGAGTGTTGATCAAATTAATAAAAAGAGAAAGTTAAGTGTAAACAATTATAGTTTTTAATTAAGTATGATTTTAATCTTATAGTGAAGGGTTTCTCAACTTGTGGTACGCGAGCCACTGTTGGTGATACGCACGTACGACTTATGGTGATATTAACAATAAATATGCTTTTGTGATCAATTGGCCCTTCTACGAAGGATGGTGGCTAGAAGCGTCCTCTTCTCTCCTATCCATTAAAAATATCTTCGTTTGTTACTCTTTCTGCCCATTTTATCTTTTCCATCTTCCTCCAACACCACATTTCGAAACTCTCTAAATACTTCTTCTCTAACTTTCTTAATGTCCAAGTTTCTGAACCGTAAAGTCCAATACTCCATAAACATGCTAGCACTTGACCAATTTCTTCCTTAGTCCAATATTGCCAATTGGATTGGAAACATCTTGCGCAAAAAAGTGTCTTCTTCATATCGATATAGTAGGAAAGATGGAACGAAAACAAGGAATAGGAAGAAGAAAAACACAAGTGATCGATGATTTTAAAAAAATAGAAGAAAATATTGGCAGTTAAAATAAGAAGCTGAAAATCAAAGAAACGTGGAAAAAATATTTCCAGACCCAAACTAAAAATTTAGAAGCAGAAAAGAAGAAGAAAAAAACATTAGTTCCAGGACTTGGCAAAGGCATAATACTTTATAGCTTTTGTGGTACGCTAGTGGAAAAGGTTGAGAACCTCTGCTTAGTGCATAGAAGGCTGAAGGCACGTACTAACAACAATTTTATTATTATTGCTATTACTAGCTGAACCTGTGCTCTCTACACAGTGCATCATTCACGTATGAGCATGGATCTCCTTTTCCTTCCTCACAACATCTGTAAATGTCTCTTTACAAACACAAGTGAAAGATGTCTTGATTTATATATTTTTTTTCTTTCGATTTTTTCAGTATCTCCCACCGTTTGCGAGATTGAGCCTTGCGCGTGGAGTTTCTAATTCATGTATTATTAGTGTTTTCTTCTTCTTACATGCAGTATGTCATAAGTAAATATATTACACACACACAATTAAATATAAAGTGAGTGAGTGAGTGAGTGATATATGATGTTCATTGGTCGAAACGGTGTCCCGACAAAACGTACCAGCGACAAAACGTACCACTTGAATTTTCGCGACAAAACGTACCACTTTTGACGACCTGTCATAAATGACAACCTATCCTGGATTAATTAAAGCATTTCTGATATTTATTCCACGACAAAACGTACCACTTATATAAATTACAACCTGTCTTGGACTAATTAAAACATTTCAGATATTTAATCCGCGACAAAACGTACCACTTCAAGTTTTTTTTTTTTTTTTCAGGGTGTTCACAGATTATTCTCCAGATCGAACAAACTTCTCTTAAAGGTTCTGTACGTGACAAACGTAACATTAAACACGTTTATCAGCGAGTAAGAGAACACGAGTCTTCCAAGATACATTAGACCAATGTGGGTGCTTACATATCTAACAAAAGAGAACATAATGTTAAGAAACTACTTCCCCATGAACAGGTAAAACAACGGCAGTATAAAATTGAGAACAGACAGGTAATGTATCGAGTTGTCAAAATGCAGAAACTCATTGGTAAAAGAGGGCTCATTTACAGAGGAAATGTAGCAGCCTATAAACTGAAAGACACAGCTATAGATCATGGAAACTTTTTGGGTATTATTCCTTTCTTAAGCAAATTTGATCTTCCGCTTAAAAGTGATTTAGATAAGGTCACCGAGAAGAGTCATATACGAGGAAGTAAGCAGGATAGTGGTCGTATAACTTTTACTAAACACGGTGAATTTTGTTTTGAATGCTATCAACACCTTATCAGAGAAGATATTTCGAAAGAAGTCTCTCAAGCTTCAATATTTTCTGTTCTATTAGACACTACTCAAGATATAGTAGTTTCAGGCCAGTGCTCTGTTGTTTTACGGTATGTTGTTAAAATGGTTGTTAAATAAAGTATTGTTGTCATTGTAAAATGCATATCTACCACAGGCCAGTGTCCTTGCGGTTTACTGCTGGAAATTCTGCAGAAGTTGAACCTTGATATTAAGAAGTGTATCTGAAATTCAACCGATGGCTCAAGTAACATGCAAGGACAATATTCGGAGTTTTTCAATTCACCTATGATCAGTTACACTGTGATTCAGTTAATTTTAAGTTTAACGTCTCTTTTAGCAGCGAGGCTATATGAGACGGGGCATACTGATTTACGGGAAATCCAAAGCACATGAGCACCCGCCAGGAATCGAACCAAGGTCTCCCACGTCAAAGGCGCATACGCTAACCGCTTAACCACTAAGAAACTCAGTTATACGTGTGATGTTACGCTCATATACTCAATCATGTCATATGTGATCTGACAAAAAATTGCATTGATTCTGTGTCATTGTTCTGCTGAATGACTGTGCGATATTTATGCGTGAGTATTATCAGCGAATGGACATTTGGAAGATCAAATGTTAACAAAGGCGTCTTACAATTATTGCGGAAACAAGATTCTTGCTGGTATTGGTCTGGCGAGAATCTTGCAGGTATGGTCTTGGTGTTGCGAGAATCTTGAAGCCAAGGTCTTAGTCTTAGCCTTAGTCTTAGTCTTGGTCTTGCATCGGTACTTTTCTCACCACCAATCTGTTCAACTTTTAACCTTATTTTGGCCGATATATATACTTATATACCGTCCTATCAAGTGGTACGTTTTGTCGCCTGTCATTATTTAAAGTGTTTTTAGAAAACCCTTCACAAGCATCCCTCAGGGTAAGTGGTACGTTTTGTCGGTGGTACGTTTTGTCGCTAGTACGTTTTGTCGCGTATTCGGTCGAAACCCTCAAAACAATAAAGATTTATCTTAGCCTGGAGAAATGGATATCCTTCGTTTTTCATTATCATTTGGACATGAAACAAACGCCTGAGTAATATACAACCTCTATGTATAACTATGTTATGTTGGAATGTATAACTCTTAGGATATGACGCTTTACTTTTTTAAAAAATTCAACACTTCCAGTGTTCCCATAAAAAAAAGTAATAAAGAAATAATGGCTACGTTTTGTTAAATATTCAATTAGAACTGGACAATCTACACAAAATTTGAAATCGACCAGCGAAAACAGCACGTTTCTAGCACTTGTGATTTTGCGAGATCTCATTATCGAAATGATTGGAGACAAACGTATAAACCTAACATTTTAATATATAGATTATTATTATTATTATTATTATTATTATTATTATTATTATTATAAAACAACGGAAAATATCAAAATTGGGCTCTTATAAGATAAATAATATACGAAGTCTTTAAGATACTATCAATAAATGTTGACGTAGCCTATAAGTAAGCCTGCCATCAGTATATATAGAATTGATTGGAGTTTTCAACATTGAAGCTATATGAGACAAGCAGTGTGATAACAGTGTTAAATAATTCATTACTCAGATTTGTATCCGAAGCAAGTACCTTCAAAGAGAAATCAAGCATGGAATCTCGTGCACACAAGCATGAAAACGCACCTGTTGCCTATCTCTCTACTCAGAGGCACTTTCAAAATCTGTAGCCAGTATCTTTAGTATACTGTTCATTCCGGAGTAATTTGATCATTCGTTTTATGTTGTAATAAGTGAGTTTTTTATTTGACAGTGTGAAAATACGGTAAACTTCCAAACTATGGAAATTCAGTACTAAAACTTGCAGTAGTACATCTATAACTACTGAGGTTGCAAAAGACTAATAAGATCAAAGGCAGAACCTGTTCATCAGACTTTTTAATTCACATCAGAAAGCCATTACTCGCTATGCCTTACTGTTTTTGTTCGATGGTGATAACAATTGAAACTGGAAATCGTTAATTTGAACCAATTCCGGTTTGAATAAATGGTTAAGATTGAACATACACTTGGAAAGCTCAATCGATTGCACAAAACTGTATCCCGATCTCTTACCATTTTTGGTCTTCGGAAATAAGTGCTGAAACCAGAAGTAGTATTGTGCTGCCAAAATGACTTGAGCCGTGGCAAAAATGCGAACTAACGCTCACACCCTCACACACCCACGCGTTGAGCCAATAAGGGTTCAGCTGTTGCTAAGCGAGAGAAAGCGAGTCGATTTCCTTCAGCCGATAGCAGCGCGTGCAACGGAAGAGTAGGGATCAAGTCAATGTGGCATATCAATAGTAAATTACAACTACTCCCGATTTTAGCACAGTGTTGCGGTTTGTGATGGTGTGTTCTCTTTCTGAATAGATTGCAGAAGGCCGCTTGTCATTATATAGTGCCATTTTTGTTCTATGGCGATTAAATATTGAAACTGAAAATGGTTAACTTTAACCACTTCCTATTTGAATAGAGGGTTAATAAAGAAGGCAAAACTATTCGTCGAAAGCTGAATCAACTGCAAAAGACCGCATCTCGGTATATCTTACCGTTTTTGTTTTATAGAATTCAGTATTGAAACTGAAAGTAGTAGAAAATTTCAATCACTTTCGCTTTTGGTAGTTTTTCGGGTTGTGATGGTATGGTCTTTTGACACCCTGAGTCGTTTGCATAAAACTACTTGTCGACATCTAATATCCATTTAGTTCTATGGCGATAAATGTTGAAGCCGAAAATAGTTTATTGTAACCACTTTCGGTTTCAATGTAGTGTTAAAGTAAAAGATAAAACCTGTTCCTAGGACGCTGAATCAATTGCAAAACACCGTATCTCGATATCTGTTACCGTTTTAACTCTATGAAAATCTGTATTGAAACCAGAAATAGAAAATTTCAAGCACTTCCGGTTTTCCATTGTCATGGTACGTTGCTTTGAAGCTCTGAATAGTTTGCAAAAAAAAAAAAAAAAAAAAAAAAAAACCCTCGCTGTTACCGTTTTTTGTTTATGGCGATAAACATTAAAACCGGAAATGGCTAATTTGAACCACTTCCTGTTTGAATAGAATGTTAATTGAGGTTAATTTTGTTTATATTCATAAATTTCCAGAAACAATTCGATCAAGTGGTATAAGTCATTTCTCTGAGAAAACTCGAGAATGGGTAATTTATTCTTGGGGTAAGTTTTCTTCCAATGATTTTCTTTAAAAAGACTCAGGTAATTTTGTTCATATTTCATAAATAAATATTTTATTACTGATAATGTGACTTAACTCATTTGTCCTGAACAAATGTACGAGAAGCAATTTAGTCTTGGAGTGAGTTTTTTGGGACGACCTTCTCGCAAACGACTCAGGTGATTTGCTTCGTGTTTCAAGTAATTCATCAATAACCTATAGCACGGCCAACAAGAGATGGTCTCTGACGTTTCTTACCACATGCGGTGGGACATTGCAGCACCTACTTTGATACCAGTGTTACCAACCACGATCACTCTGTCTTATATCATTAATTAAATTGCCACTAGAGTTGCACCGAAAAAAAAAACCTTAAGTGCGTTTGTACACGGCAACGATAATATCGGTGGAAGCCCCGATAATATCGGTGTCGGTGTCGGCGTACTTTGCACACGTCGCCGACAATATCGGTGGAAGCCCCGACAATATCGTTGCCGGTGATGAGCGAAGTAAGCGACACACACAAAAAAATCTTCTCCATATATGAAAACAAATAAAAAAAAATAATAATTGGGAAAATTATTTTTTAAAACAAGGACTACAAAAATTGTTCTGAAGAGGTGTGGAGGACGGTACAAAACTTAGAAAAAATAGCCCTATGCCTAAACATGTTTCGATTTAACAGTGCCGTTTTAAATAGATGATGTAAACATATTATTTTCGTTTCGATGAGAATTGATGCTGCTGTACATTGCAAACTATATTAGTTTTAATTTTTGTTGGAACACTGTTATATATTGTATGTATATTATTTTGTTTTCCATGCAATTAATATTAATGTCATAGTAAATTAAATGATCAGATTCGAATTAGTAATTCTGTTTTACATTGCTCCATACATTCACTGGCGCAAATCCCGGGGGGAATAAGGGGACATGTCCCCTCCAATCTTGGAACTGGGGAGATTGTCCCCCCCAATAATCCGATTTGAAATGTGTTTTTTGGGAGAGAAATTTGATTGTGTCCGATCGCCAGAAAGGAAAGTGAGATGAAATTAATGTCCACTCAGAATAAGCCTCAAATCTGTCCGCCTCCCAATGTTGAAGACAACTCTGCTCCCCTGATCCTCCACAGCATTGTTTCTCGACTACAGAAATAGTTTGAACATCGCTATATATATAATATGGGAACGATCTTACCCCCCCCCCCCCCACTTCAATGTTGAAGACAGATTTGCGCTGTTGCATACATACCTGTCGTTTCTCGTTTCTTTTTGTCCATGAACTCAAAATCCTGGGCAAGGCTTGCATAAACTTTTCGCCATGCTTTTTGCTTTTCAATTCTGTCCTCGAAAGAGTCTGTTATCTTATCCCATATGCAAGGTCTACATTCCACAAGTTCAATAAGGGTTAAAATATCGAATGGAAAAATTCCTGCCATCTCTAAAAATCTAAGCAAAACTAGAAAGATACGAATGCAATAATACACAATCTATTCATTCAGTCACTGTAGCTAAATTGCAGAACTCTATCAGGGGGTCGATCCCGGTACAAAGGGGAGAGGGAAAACTTGGATACATAGCTTTGGTCTTTGTTTTCAATTGCCATTCCACAAATTATTTTTAAAAAGGGGGATTTGGGATAGTTTTGGAAATGAGAGAAAAAAATCTGCAACAAGTGAAGCATGAAGTCACATCCCTATTGTTGAGAAAATGCCAAATGAGTAACTTGTCCTTGGAGCTTTGGAAAGAGTGTTTGATTGTGTTGGTTTTGTTTCAAAATAATAATAATTCTACTTTGACTTGTCAACAAATATTCTACTCAATCATTGCTTATTGAGTGGAACCGGGAAAAGCGATTTGCAAACAATTCTGATGAAAATAAAAGAAAGTAATAATAATTAGGATTTTTTCCATATGCTTATGTTCACAGTGTATCAAACTTTGAAAATTACGCTTAAATTAATTTCCAGAATGTGTTAAAATTTAAAAGCATTAATAGATTAAAAAATATACCATCAAAGAGTGTGTGTGTGTGAGAGAGAGAGAAAGAACAAAAATAAAAAAGGAGTGGAAAATAATCAAGAAATTGGTTATCTAAATTTCCTATATTCTATTTGGTAATAGCTATTTAGAGGGAAACCAGTACTCTTCAGACTTCCCACATTTTATATTTATTTAATAAAGGGAATTAGCTACTCCGAAATAGAGACTGTAAAAAAATAATAAGCTGTTCCAACGTTGTTTATAGGACAAAATAATAATAATAATAATAATATACAATTGTAATAGAAAAAATGGAAACAACAAAATTCCAAAGACAAGAAACGAAACAAAAATACACAGCGCCTTGTCACTCACTCTCTTCATCTAACCCGCTGACCGGCCGACATTATCGGTGGCGTGTGCATCCAATCATAAGAAAACATTGCCCCCGACAAAATCGACAGTATCGGGGGCTTGGCCGACAGCATCTGCGTGTCGGAGGATCGGCCGATAATATCGGTGGCGTGTGCAAGCTACGATTTGAATACATTGAAGTCGATTTCACCGCCGACATTATCGGTGGTTCCTCCGATATTATCGTTGCCGTGTGCAAACGCACTAACACGCTAGTAGTGGCAATGTCACTGCGAGTTGTCAGAGACGTTCTCTTACTGGACGCACTATAATATAGTATAATTCATTTGTGCTATATAATATACGAGGGGTGGTTTATTCTTCGTTAATTTTTTTCGGGGATTTTCTCAAAAACGATTCGAGTGATTTTATTCATACATCATAAATAAATATTTCATTAGTAATCTGACAATATAATATATGATTCATTTGTTCAGAAAAGAATCTACGAGAGGTAAATTATTATAAGAGTTAAATTTTTTGGACGATTTTTTCAATAACAAGTCATACTATTTTGTTCATATTTCAGAAATAGATATTTCAATATTAACTCTATAATAATGTGCAAATCATTCCTTACCGAAAAAAAAAATCACAAGGGATAATTTAAACTTGGAGGATGAGTTTCTTTTTAGACTAATTTCTTAAAAAAAAAAAAAAAAAGAAAAGACAATGGTAATTTTGGTCATGCTAGCCCCTTACAAGGGTTACGCCCTTTTCTCGGGAAGAGAAGGAATAGTAATATGGAAAGAAGGCAGCATGGATGGTCTAAGTGATTTAATAATTTATATAAACTTTATTGATCATAAATTATATAGCATTGAAGTACCATAGCAGACATTATGGCCTTTAGCCATAATCATTAGGATGGGTGATGAGATGGAGATGAGGTGCACTGAACGCCACAACATAGTAAAGGGAAGGGTTAGTTAGCCGAATGCATGCTATCTTCCGATCCTGGGGGTGCTCAGGATCATGATGAAAGACACAATGAGCCCTGTTAGAAGAGTTGGATTACTGTGCGTATGATGGGAAAATGTAGTGCGAATCTGAATGAATGACAAAGGCTGATGCGATGTCTTCATCAGGATGATTTGCTGGGGGTGAATACGATATAAAGTAAAGAGAAGGGAGAGTGGCGGGTGGCGAACAGGATGTTGTGGAGCATAGTCGATATCACTGTGTAGAATATCAAGGAAAAGGGGATGCTTCTGAGCCAGTGTATTGGTAATGTAGGAAAGTCGAAGTTTTTCGATATGGTAAAGGATGTGAGGAAAGGAGATGCGATCATACAGATCTTGTGTAATAAATGTGTCATTATTATTCTTATAATATTGTTGTCGATAAAGCACTTCTATGAGAATATCCATAAGGGGTAGTTTCTCTCTTTTTTTGGAGGGGGGCAATTTTGTCAATACCACTTACACAATTTTATTTATTTTATAAACAAATATTTCATTAATAACTGTAACATATAGGATAAGTTATTTCTTGTAGAAAAATCTACAAGGGGTAGTCTACTTTGGGAGATGAGTTTTCTGTCGGTGAACTTTTCCGAAATCGCCTTAGAATTTTGTTTATATTTCACAAAGAAATGTTTTATTAATAACTGCAGCATTCAGTTTAAGGAATTGGAGCGAGAAAGTTTAGTGCAGTGGCTCATACCTTTTGTTCAGTGTGTATTTCATGTATGAGTACAGACAGACCATTTGTTCACAGTGATTCGACTCTTTTCAGTGAGGAGCCATGCATTTGGCGGTATTTAATATTCAAGACGTAAAATATAACTGTTAACCATATGGCACGTTGACAAAAAATGTGTTTCTGTGACTTTCGGTTAATCAATATAATGATGTGCAAGAACTGGGGGAAGAGAGGTAACTAATTCTAAATCCAGCGTGCACATTGTGTATTAAAACTGTGTCAACAGTTACAGTATTTTATTTCTGCTGGAATGTATTGAAAGAAGGTTAATCAACGGTATTAGGAATATTATACCGTTAAGTAATGAAAGTTGAACGAAAATATTGAAAAATATTGATTTGGTTTAAAATACTTTTTTAATTAAAGTTTTTATTTATATTTTATGTACACACACTAGTTATTCTATACGAAAGAAAACTGAAGTTAGCGAACAATCTTGTTGGTGAAGTCAATAAGATGGGAAGATAAAATGTTTAGCCTGAATACCATTCACTCTAGCTTTGGTACTACATATTACTTAAATATAATAAAATCTGCCCAAAACAGTTTGTGTTACTATTTCGAGAATATATCAGTGCCTTTATCAGATACAATGAGAATAATGTGTCTGATGAAGACATTGATATGTTGTCGAAACAGTAACACAGATATTTAATAGCATGTAAATTTTGTATATTATTCATTAAAGCTTTGGCAATATTTAACATGTATTAATAAAACAAACCTGACCAAAGCAACAAATATATTAATAACACTTATTAACGTGCCTAATGAAGGCGATATTACATTGCCGAAACTGTTACACAGGCTTATTAATACAGGGTGAGTCTAAAATCCTTGGATACCCTTATAATTTGAAGCTGGAAGGAAACAAGTGAAAAATGAGTATGGCAACTGATACTGGTTGAGGGACCGTAGCTTTTGGAGTATGTCGATCATGGCCGCCATCTTGAAAGCCACCATCTTAGATTCAAGTCGATTTTTTTTAAAATGGGAAGGGGGCATGTGGCATATTAAATAACGCTAGATCGAGCTGCTCACAAATGTAGTAGTGTAATTGTTTTTGTCAATGTTGGACGGTTCGGAAGTTGTGAAGGACCAAATTTGGCAAATTACCTCTGAAGTGCATGCTACAACACAGGTTTTGTGTAATGTCCATCCCGCGCAATGCATAACTGTAGTCGCCGCAACAACTCTGACTACACGAAGGAAAAAGTCGGAGAAATTTGTATAGTTGTTACTTTGATCAGTTTTTTTTTTTTTTTTTTTTGTATTGACATAAATGTTAATGTAAGTATTTGCTTTAACCTATTTAATTTTTATTTAAAAATTTTTAAAGTTAGTTACACGGTATATGTACACCAATTCTTTGTTGGGTAGTATGGTTAGTCTTATTTCAATTTAGTACATTTTCTGCAAATCGTGTAAGAAAACTTACTGTAGTATCATACAATACTGTACATTTAAATTAGATTGCTCGTGGTGCTCGTGAATGCAGGTACAGGCAAGAACACAACCCTAGATAAAATCTCAAGTAATAACAATTTGGTTCCTATTTTAATACTAAGTTCCTCATGCGTTTGCTGTTAAACAAAGATATAACTCACTGTCACATTCACAATATTTTTTTTTTCCTTATCAGATAAAGATATATTTGTAAATTTGCTATCTGGAAAAGTTAGATTTTCTTATGTTCAGTGAAGAGAGTTATTCTATGGTAAAAATGTTCAAGTTCAAAAGTCGTTCAAGTGTAGAAGTAGAGAGATATTACATTTATTTGCTAATGCTAGATATTACATAGTAAATTATAGTCTTTCGTTTTAAAAGAATAACACACCGATAATAAAACACAGAAAAAACAACTAATAACAGTACAAGACTATTCTCTTTTTTATATTTACTCAAAGATGGTTGAGTAGTGTTGCCAACGAAACGATATGAGACAGGATTTTCTTGATGAGATGAAGACAAGAAAGATGTCTTCCAATAGAAAAATATATATTTTCGAGACGAGAAAGGACTTTTTAATGATACATTTTCGAGACAAGACTCCGTAAAATTGCGTCTCATGGGCAACATTATAGTTGAGTCTTATTAAGAGCAACCCAGAACGAAAATGTAAACTTACCAATCAGAGAGTTTAACAATAAGTTCACAGAAGGGGAAATTAAACATTGAGCCGACAAGAGATGCTGATTTCAAGAACATCTTTATATACTACAAACAGAATAAAAAACATTCATTTAGAATCATGTCTTATGCAAAATATAATACAAAATACCTACAGTGTCGCGATGTCGTGAGCAGTGTACCACCAGCCATAAAAAGTTTGAACTCTCTACTCTAGATGGCGAAAAGACGATAATAAGGTCACAAGCCCTAATCTACTCAAATCTACACAGAGACTTAAATAAATGTAGTACATTTTCTCATGAGATTAAATCATTTAGAGAAAGGATCGACCAAATGTTATCTTGTCGTGAGAGGGTGACTTACACTATGTTTTCCTATCCCAATATTGAACCTTAATAAATTACTTATTAAATGGATACTGTATATATGTATACGGAAGATGTTAAAGTGGACAAACAGAAAAGCATTTAGTACAAAGTAAATGGCTCACATTTCAAAACCGTATGATGCCATTAGAATTATTACTACAAAATACCCGTACTTTACAGATAAATATTTTAAATTAATGGCGTTGAGGAAGCCACGGCTTCGCCTAAATTTAATAAGCCCTGATCCTCTCTAAATCGGCATCCGAGTCTTATTTTTGTTACTGATATTTACTTTAGTTTTTCTAACTAAAAACTGCTTGTTGACAGACAAATAAAGGTTTAGTAGTTCCGGTTTATTATTACAAAGTATTTGACTTGAGAAGTTGAAGTTCATCAATTCGTGTACAACAGCTACTGTATAAATTTTTCCTCTTGTTATTGCTAAAAATATTCATATTCTTATGCTGAGTTTGCTTGTGGAAGAAAATTGCCACTTACTTTTTATTTTCTCTTTAACGTGAAAGAAGTCCATTGTGTACGAGTACTGAAAAGACTGTAACTGTGTCCCATATGATACACTCGCATTATGTTGCAGCAAAATATTTTTCTGCAAAACTTTGTCTTGCAGGTGGTTGGTTGGTTCTTAGAACAATACAACAATTTTTGCTTTGACGCCAATTGTTCACGAGTTGCCCGGAGTTGAAGTCTTCTCTCTTCACTCAGGACTGAGAAAGAAAAATGATGGAAGAAAGCAGTAATATGTAAGAAGTGAGAAAGGATGGAAGAAGAGATGGAAGACCTTTATTGTAAAATGGTCTTTAAAATGCCGGATTCACCTAGATTTACTACAAGGCGAAAGCAATATTTCGTTATTGATAGTCATTAAAGACAAGCAGCATTTTGATAGACCCTAGTCATATGGCTATGGTTGACATGCTTGGGAAGTGATTATTACAAAAATAAAGTTTAAAATAAGTTGACCAAACGTAGTTTAAAACGTATGTTGGTCAAGCAACAATTTGCAGTCATTATCCAACAACTTCGACTTCGGACTCCCAGTCAGTTTTACTTCTTTCGTAGGGGTTATAGCGGCAATTGAGTTGTTTGGCAAATGCTCGGCAAACCGACTAATTACAGCGTTCGCAATTAGCTAGTCTAATGTTTTCCACTGTTGGGTCGGATCTATTGTCTGTGATGGTGGGTTTCAAAGCTTATTTTGAAAATATAGTAAAACTCAATTTTTATTCCAACATCACAAAAGTGTGTCTTGCAGGAAAAATGAGTAGAATGTTAACAAATTAAGGAGAAACAGTACTCCGAGAAAAAATATGTTGCCAAAGAATTCCAGCTTCTCAGCTAACCAGCTTCCCAGAGGTGAACATTACTGAACCTTGGTCCACCTTTTATTGATATAGAGTGTTCGGCACGTCACATTCATCGATAGTGGTTTAAATAGATTACTCCCCCCTCATCTGTTTCTCATATTCGAAGTGTGGTGTGCAGCATCCGTTCGGTCATGGCTGGTGAATAACCATAATAAACTAGTGATTTCTCCCTATAACAGAGGGAATAGCCTGTTCCCTCCATTTTGTGCATCTCCAAGTGAGATTTACATTATTCTAAACCCTGTAGTTTCTAGAGGGAAACGTCCCATTGCTATTTAATTGCATTCAAGCTCCATATCGTATGTTCTGCCAGGGGGCAACGTCCTTCAACATTAAGTTGTTGCCGGTAGTGCGAGGAATGTTTTCTTCCTAATAAACCCGAGCAGACACGAGTATAGTGAGGAACTGAGGAAGCGAGAGAAAGCTGTGCGTTTGACTTGTTTCATCCACTATGTTAGCGAAAGCGAAATGAACAAAAAATGATTGAGGTAGGAACGAAGAAAAGCTCCACGATTTGTGGGCAAAGCCCAGAAAAGTTACGTTGTCAGTTAGGTGGATTTGAAAGGGCATTGTGCATCTCGTGCTGCTGCCACCGGACAGAATGATAAATTCGAACCTATAGTGTCGACAACTAGCGCAAGTGCACCTAGAAGTTCAAAAGAAATGGATGGAACTGGTAATAGAAAGAGTGTTATATACCACGCTGACAACGTCAGATCGCATACACCTACCCGTCAGAAATTGAGATAACTTGACGAAGAGGTTTTAATCCATTCACTGTATAGCCTGAACTTGACCCGTCCGACTATCTTTCCAGAACTTTCTGAATTGTGTTAAGTTAGTTTCAAATGAAGTCTGTGAAAACCACGTGTCACTTTTTTTTATTATTATTTATTTAAAGAAGCCACATAAGTCCTTTAGCGACTGAATTATAGTTTCCGGAAAAATTGTAGAAGGTATATATATACTTTGAAATTTAATTATTCTATCTTGCCTTGCAATGAAAAAACCGACAATATTTGGGAGGTGATTCCTGACACCAAGATAAGGTATAAAGTATAGACCAATATGGGTGCATAAGTGCTTCCTTTCGGAGTTATAGGCTGCCGAAAACATGAAAAAATGAACTTACCGTAGTCGAGTCAAGAGTTCACTTAAGAACTAGTATGTGCCCTATCCAAATATCCAAGTTTCAAAATCCTGCATTACTTCCACTTTTTTTTTTTTTTTTTTTTTTTTTATAGAGGTAGTTGGTGAGTACTTCAAGTTATATGCCCGTAACCAAACTCCCTCTATATTGTTGTGTGAGTAGGCCTGGCCTACCTCAGGATTCTGAAACATGTATTTTTGGATAAGGCACATATTAGTTTCTAAGTGAAGTCTTGACTTGACTACGGTAGGTCTCATAGTTTTGGAACTATGGACCTTTAAAGTTCATTTTTTCATGTTTTCGGCAGCCTATAACTCCGAAAGAAGCATTTTTGTGCACCCAGGTTGGTCTATACTTTTTGTCTTATCTTGGCTTCAGGAATCACCTCCCAAACGTTATCGATGTTGATTGGAAACACCATATATATAAATCAGTGCTTGCAATTTGATACAAAGGTGCATCTACTTTGCATCTACTTTCGACTCATTTGGTATGTTTGATTTATAATTATGCTCAAAACTACCACTTAAGTAACTTACTTTTTCGTGTGTATGAATGGAAAAGCTACCCACACTCGCAGATAGCATGTTCTGATACACTCTTTCAAGAAAGGGTTCAGGGGGCTTACAATATAAGCTTTTGTTTGTAGCAGTACTTTACTACCTGAGCACTTGCAAATGAGTAGCGAGAGTGTCTGAAATCAAAAGAGGTGTGTGTTCTAAATTTCCTGAACATTTCCTTCAGTTTGTCGTTTCGAGTTTTTTTTTCCTCACTTCCATTCATTCAATAAAGAAATACATTAAAAAAATACTCATAGGCATTTTTTTACTCTCCTTACGGAACTAACAGCGTTGCACCGTTCTGTTAGCAATCAAGAATAGATTTGCACAACTTATGTATGAGAAATGATATAGGCGAAAAGTTGAATTTCAGTTTAGCGTCCGTTTCAGCAGCGAGGCTATGTGAGACGTGGACCTACTGATTAACGTGGAATCCGAACCACATGAGCTCCCGCCGGGGATATAGGCGAAAAGGTACTGAGCTAGAGAATACTAGCTTTCTCGTGGTCTTTTCTCGAAACAATATCGTCTCAAGGAGTTTTCGTCTAGAATCAATTTATGAATTACGAAGTAAACAAAAGGCAAATCACCACCTGCGTATGCTTATTTTATTTTATTACTAGCAAATACTTCCACGTGTTACTGCGGGCAATATTCTGCGTTCCTCCTTTTCCATCTTTCACATAGAATTCGTCACAACAAAAGTCTCGCCCGAAATTCGAACATCTCGTATTGCATTCTTAGTGTGAATCACGATCACTCCATTTTCTTACATTCTAGGTCAAATATAAAAGAAAATGCTTAAACATATCTTTAATTATTTTGAAATGAAAAGTCGAAATACCAAATTTCATGTGTCAAAACTTAAAGGAATTCAGAAATATGGACATCTTATTCAGGGGTGCCCACAAGGGGGGGTTATGACGCAAACTGCGTCATTGAAATATTTGGGGGGGGTTAAAAATCTATATAAATATGTTTGACGGGGGGGGGTAAAAATTAATCGAAAAGATTTTTTTCATGGAAGAATACCTATGGATAGAAAATTGCGGGGGGGGTGCGTCATGGACATAAGGGGGGGTGGGCACCACTGTCTTATTGTAGTAATTGCAACCTCTTCCCGTTCTTATGTCGAGTTTCCAAAAATCTTTCCGCAATGATAACGTCACAAATCCTATACACTGCCCAAATTTCAAGCTTCTAGCTTATCCAGCTTGGCCTAGATGTTGTGACCAGCCACTCAGTCAGAACTTCCTGTTGTATAGAGTGATTTTTTTGTAAGTAGTGTAGATTAGTTGGTAATCCACTCATTACTATGTAGTATAACGAAAGGTCTCTGAAAATGTAATTTGCCCGTCGACTTGATTCGCGAACCCAATGCTACAAAGTTGTATAATATGTTTCGAAAACTAAGGAGTTAAATGTAAATTAGATTTAAATCAGGATATTATTCTACTCGTAGGCAGGATAGTTACGAAGTTGCAGTAAATTGAAATTTTTCGAGACTCCTGAAATTTATTTGTTTTAGTGAAAATTCGTTTATATTGAAAGATGTCAATTCGTAAGAACTCACCTAATATATACACCACAGAAACTACATTACTTCAAAAAAATGAATTTGCAGACATAGAAGTAAAAGAAATGGATAATCAAACAATGAAAGCGTGTTTAAGTGTAGCAGCATGAAGGTAGTCACTCACCATTTACTCATCCTTTCATTATGCAACTGTTTGTTTTAAGTAAAGATAGTCTGAAACTGGAATGTTAAAATTAGCATCTACATAACCAAAACGAACCCTTAATAATTGCAGTTAATTGTTAATATTTTATAATAAGAGAAAATCTATCTTGACTACGACTTAGTTCCATATTTCTTGCATTGGAAGATGCACAAAGCTTATTTAATTGAATACAATGCTCATCGGTGTACTTTTATATTGCTATCGTGCTCGGCCACTCGCATATATATCACGTGAATAAAAATGTAATAAGAAAAGTATATTTTAAAACAGAATGAATTTCAATTATGTTTTGAAAATAAAATATAAGTTAAATAAGACAAAAGGATGAAATTTTCATTCCCGATACTCAAATTCGTTAAACTGAAATGCTTTAACACACATTACCTGGGGTAAAGGGAAGGACCTAAAAGTAATTTTGCAGTTCTTCACATTTTATTATATTGGTATTTGTTTTCACATTTTACTGTGTTTGCCTTTGTAAAGAAGAGAAATGAGAAGCGAAGCATTTAAGGAGAAGGAAAACGAATATTGTGACTGGGAGAAAAATTGTGAAAATTCATAGGATAGAGTGAGAATGGATGAAAATAGATGGAAAAGTGGGTGCAAGGGAAACAGCATTGAAAATAATTAAAGAAAGAAGAATCTGGTTAGGGTACCGAGAGAAAAATGTTCTGAGTAGTGGAAATTAAAGGTTCTGTGAGGAGAAGTAATAATGAAGAGTAAAGATGGCTGCTAATTAACGAACAATATTAGAGAGAGTAATGCGCCAAGAGAAAAAGGTTACGAGGGACCTATCTGCAGAGAAGTGTTAAAAATCTTAACTTGTAGTGTATCAAAATAATGTATTTATGATAATACTGTAAGGAAATTCAGCGTAGAACCTTATTTAATAAATACGAATAGTTAGAAAGTTTTGATACTTTTTTTATTTTATTTTAATGATATAAAAATTGAATGATAATTTAACTGCAGGGTAAATGCTTTTGTTTCTATTTCTTTCGTTTCCTTATGCGGACAGTATTATTCTCTTTTCAATCCACTATCGCGAAAACCCAATTACCTGTTTCAGTTTCTTTAACTCCAAGTTAATTACGTATTCTTAATGGCAGTCTTCCGTGAGAATTATGTCTGAAGTGTGCTTCTGAAAGGTCACGGTTAATGTCAGGTAGCTATTTTTGTGAGATTGGCCTGCTAAGTAAAGAACCGAAAACTTCAATTCGACACACCGTGTTCCGTGATTCAGTGCACCCGGATATGCGGACTACAAAATCTACGTAATATTAGTTCACAGCAACCGTATGTATTGAAATATAAGTGGTTATGTACCGTACTTGACTGTTGTTTTTATTTCAGTGTTAGCCTGTCAACAACACGAATCAGGTTATTAAAGCATAACTAGCTATATATAAATAAAGGGTTACTTTGCTTGTTCCAGATCGTGTTTCGTTAATAGGATAAATTGTAAAAATGTGGATCATGTCACGAACTGAATATGTGACTAAACATTTCAAAGAACCCTTAGGCACGATATAAACAAAACAAAGTGAAAATTCAATTGTGCAGATCCATTGATAGTGAAAGGCACTTGCATTTGTGGTTCTCAAGCTTTAATTTGTAAAACTATAAATGTACGTGCCCTCAAATAGCAATAATGGCGTAGTGACCTATGCTATCCATCAGTGGATTTGGTTTCGCTTTCGGCAGAAGACCTGATTCTGCCCTGCACGAAGAAATTTGATAAATGTTTTATGTTGACACCCAAATATCTTTCTTCATTGATTCGGCAATCTACCTATTAAAATGCTACAGTACCAATTAAGGGCGACCGAGCTCTAACCTATAACTTTAGATTTCAAACCTTTGATTTGCGGTTATTTGTGATTTCACGTTTATAACAAAGACAAATATTTTTAAAATAGTGTACTTTAAAGAAATAATTTTCACAAAGTGTATCCTTTTAAATTATTGTTCAAAGATCTTTGCCTTTAATAAGCCTTCTCTGAAATAAATGCAAATAAATTGTGCTGCCATCTTTGGAGCTCTTTTAAACTACATTTAATTGTTTGTGGGCAATCCTTTCGACAATGAGATCTCGGAAACTACAGGCTCTAGAAAGATGACGTTTTCACTGATCGATTGCAAATTTCATGTAGATTGTCCAGTTCTAATTGAATATTTAAAAAACATGGGCACTATTTCTTTATTACATCTTTACGGGTGCATTGGAAGAGTTGAAATTAAAAAAAAAAAAAAAAAACTAAAGCATCACATCCTAAGCATTATATATTCCAACACCACACTGTTGTGTATAGGGGTTGTATATGTCTCAGGCGTTTGTTTTATGGCCAAATAATAATGGAAAAGGAAGGATAACCATTTCACCAGTCTACGATGAACCTTTTTTTTTGGGGGGGGGAGTGTTTTGCTCAATGAACACCATATATAACTGACATTATAATTAATTGTGTATGTAATGTATTTGCTTATTACATACTACATGCAAGAAGAAAGAAAACACTGGTCATACATGAATTAGAAACTCCAACCGGAAGCAGGCTCAAATCTTACAAACGGTGCGAGATATTGAGAAAAAATAATCGAAAAAAAGTCTCCCTTTTATGATACCCCTTGTTTTTTTTTTTTTTTTTTTTTTTTTTTTTTTTTTTTTTTTTTTTTTTTAATCAGTACGTCTTTCACTTGTGTCTGTAAAGGGACATGTACAGATGTTGTAAGAAATAAGGAGATTTATGCTCATATGCGAATGATGCGCTGTGTAGATAGCGCAAGTTCAGCTAGTCTATATATATAAAATTGAAAATCACTATGTTTGTGACTCTAAATCTCCTGAACCACCGGACCGATCTCGATCAAATTTTTAACATGGATGAGGTTCGAGGCTGGGCTGGATTTAGGCTATCCAATTTGATGATTGAAATGAGGGGCGGGGAGGGAGTATAGAAAAATAAATAAAACTTAATAACTTCTGAACCACTCGACGATCTTGATCAAATTTTCAACATAGATGAGGTTCAGGCCTGGGATCGTTTTCGTGCTTTAAGTTTGACGGAGCAACATATTGGAGGAGAAGGAGGGGAGATATATAAAAATCAATTTATATAAGGCTGAAAATGACTATTTTTGTAACTTAATAACTCTAGAACCACCCAACCGATCTCAATCAAATTTTCAACATACATGAATTTAGGGGCAGGGATTACTTTAGGCTATTCACTTTGAGGATGCAACGTAGGGGAGGGGAGAGAAATTCAAAAATGATCAAAAATGACCGATATTAGTGTTGAATCCATAGTTTTCGGGGTCGATGGGAAAAACAGTGAAACTTCTGATGCTGTTTCAATCCAAGTTCAGCCTTGATAGTTGGGGAGGGAGAGGATACAACGTAGGGGAGGGAGAGGGTACAACGTAGGGGAGGGGGATAAACATTTAAAATGTTCGGAAATGACTAATTTTAGTGTCGAATCCATAGTTTTAGGAGTAGCTGAGATTAACAGTAACAATTCTGATCCCTGTGCCGCAGCACGGAGGAGGGGGAGTTATATATAATAATAATAATAATCGAAATGACCAATATTAGTGTCTAATCCATAGTTTTCGAGATCGTTCAGATGAACAGTGACATTTCCGATCCGGTTTAAATCCAGCCACGCCACTTGAGGGAGGGTGAGAAAGACATATATAAAAATGATCGAAAATGGCCACTATCAGTGTGGAATTTATAGTTTTCTGGTTCGCTTAGATGAACAGTGATACGTTCGATACCATTTAAATTCAAATTTAACTGTGCAACTTGGAGGAGGGGAGGAAGAGATATTTAAAAATGTTCGAAAATGACCGATATTAGCGCTGAATCCACTTTTTTGGGGGTCGCTGGGATGAACGGTGACACTTCCGATGCCATGGCCTGCAACATGGGGGAGTATTTCACAGGTACTACACACATGAGATACGGAGTTGTACATTTAAATTTTCAGTTCAGCCCAGCGAAGCGGGTAATATATGCTAGTATGCAACTAAATGTTTAGATTAAGTGAAATGTGTGGTGGGAGATTTGGGTTTGTTGTCAATAGCTCATATGGTATACAGATTGTGTATTAAGTTGTAAACTCACATTTAATTTAACCTTGGTGTTGAACAATAAATTTATTTAGGTCTATAATGTAATTAGAATTTAATTTAAGCTTTTTTTTAAAAAAAAAAAAAACTCTAGAAAGTTAGGATTATAATTATGTTTGATCCCGCTTAGAAGAAAAGAAAAACTGATAATATGGGCATAGCTCCTTTCCTTAAACTCAAACATATCAAAACGTTATCTTCCAGTACTTCAACTAGAACGTGTTATTTTCATTCAGTTACATATTTGATTTGATTTGATTTTCGATTTAGCGTCCCTTTCAGCAGTAAGGCTACATGAGACGTGGACCTACTGATCAATGTAGAATCCGAACCACGTGAGCTCCTGCTGGGAATTGAGCCCGAGTCTCCCACGCTAAAGGTGCGTACGCTAACACGAGGGAGCTCTATTTAGTCACATACAATGTGCGTTACAGTTAGGATTATCTGTGTCATTATTAAGAATATATGTATCATCTTTAGGTGGTCACAATCAACAATAAATGCAACAGTCTGCTAATTAACACTGCATTTTTATTAATTACATATACAGTATATAAATTAACAATATTCTCTAGCAAAAGAAAAAAGTCAATTATTAGCAACAAAGCTTTCTAGCGCTATAAAATTAGATTTTGGAGAATTTTTCGAAAACTACGCATGGGTATTTACACTCAAGCATGTAGTTTTGTTCAGCTCGGTGTGGTCCATCGATTGATATGTGTATGAATCAACTTGGGTATTATTTTAGTTAAACTGAAAAAAAAAATTAGAGCCTATCCATAATTTTGGGCTGTTTATCATTAACCATACTGTCCACTTGCTGATTAATGAAGAACTTGATAAGGAAACACTGCAGTATCAATTTCACCTTAGTAGCACTGGAGTCAATCCAATAGCTAGTCAGTCAACAATTGGTTCATACTAGCTTTGCTATCATAAATAACTTAAACTAGAAATACAAATCTCTAAGCAAAGCAACGTTTATTTAAAAATAATAAATGTGTAAAGAGTTTCGCCAACTAACTGAACATATTGGCTTCCTCAGACACTACCTTCATGTCTGCCTCAGACAGTGTTTGATGAAGAGGGCCGCGGTGCAAGGAAGCCGATCCGGGGGGGAGGGAAACTCATGTGGGCCCTCTATTGAATTTATGAATATACAATAGTTGACATAATTTGAATGCAATTTGTCTTAAAATCCTCATATCTCATATATATATATACCTTGTGCATATGAATGCCCCCCCCCCCAAATTTACAGAGAAATCGGCGCCCTTGCGCCGGTGGCTCAATGGTAGAGCGTTCACCTCTGGTGCTTGGGGTCCCAGGAAACACTGCAGCCCAGCCCCGCCAAGTGAACTTTGTGGTGGACAAACACCGTGTGCGTGGGTTTCCTCGGGGTTCTCCCGTTTCCTCCCACTTTCTTGATTCCACCATTTCTTTCATTACTCATCATCACCGTCTCCTTTAGCCTAACCGGCATAATCGTGGGACGTAAAACTCAAAGACTCCATTTTCATTTCATTTAGTGTTTGGTGAAGCCGATATGTTCAGTTAGTTGGCGAAACTCTTTACACATTTATTATTATTTTAAAATAAACGTTGCTTTGTTTAGATATTTGTATTTCTTGTTTAAGGTGGCGCGATTCTCGTATAGCATCAATTTTTGTTTTCAAACAAATTCGCTTTTGAGGATTTTCTCAATGTGAGTTAAGAACGCTGTAGGATGTTTGGAAAAATACTGTTTTTTTTTCTTTTTTTTTTTTTTAACAATTCCAGATAGTTTACATAAGTAGATGGAGATTAAATACTTCAATATAATTGGGAATATTACGTGTTATTTAGAACACTTACCCATATCATTTTATTTGCTTAATCAGATCTATCAATTGCTATATGCCTCATCTTTGGACAAAATAGCCTATTTTCTGTTGAACGCTAGCACAATGGGCAGATATTCTCGAATTGTCAGCTTGTATCTGTTTCTCTAATATCCATCCACATCAGGCTTAGCTACTCAACATTTCACTTTCACTTTCTTCCTGATTGCTTGTCTTCACTATGATACAGTTTGCGGTGTACAGATGGCAGCACAATATGCAACGATAACGACGCCAGTGTTAAAAATGCGAGTTACGAACACCATGTGAAATACAGAATATTGCAACTTTGTACTTTTTGTTTACAATTCCAATAGTTTATGGAAGGAGTCAGAGGCGGATCCAGGACGGACTTCTCGGGGGAAGGGGGGGGTTGTAATACTGCCACTTAGAGCTACTTTTAAGAGCTCCAAACTCTGCGATTTGTTCTATTTATATATATAAAATAAGAAAGTTTCTTTTTCTAGGGGGCGATCACGATTGCCCCCCTGGATCCGCCACTGGAAGGAGTAGATACAGATCAAAGATTTCAATATAATTGCGTTGCGAATATTACGTATTTAAAACACTAATTAGTAATCTTTTCAGGTAGCTACTAATATGAGTTGTGTGGCCCTGCGTAGCGTAGTCACTAACGCTCTCGCTTTCGGTGCGAGCGGTCCCGGGTTCGATTCCCAGTGGGGGCACTCGGTCGAAAAGGTGTAAGAACCCTGAATGAGGTTTTCCTGGGTTTTCCTCATTCACATCATGCAAATGCCAGTGTGGTACCTAACTTACAGGTCCCAGGCCGCTTCCTTCTTTCCCCAATCCTTTCTTCCGTCCCTTTCCCCGGATAGTGTGCTCGCCGAGGGACGTCATCCCTCAAAACGTGACGGGCTAAATGGCCTTAGAAGCCAAGAGCACAGAAATCTAAAATCCTAATCCTAATATGAGGCCATCAACAGGCCATCAAACTTAACCATCAAACTTACGACAACCACCTTCGTGAAATTTGAAATGACATACGAACGCCAATGATATGTAAAACAGTGGGTCGCGCAGAATTTCATCAAGGGGGACCAAGCACCCAATCTCATTTCCTTTCAAGATACTTGTGATTTTTACATATAGCCTACATATTAATGTAGTAAATGTTAATTTTTTCATAATATTTTGTGTATGTAACCTTTAGAAAATGTAATTTGCCGCATTTTATTTTGTAGTGTACAGAAGAAAGCTTCGTTTGTCCATAATACGTTTAGATATTCATATTTTACATTTGTATGCGTATGTTATGACATTTTGTAAAGAATATTTTATTAAAGCAGGATATTGAAGATGCCTCTGCAATTTAACTTGGACAACACCTTCGAAAATTAACATAAATAGTTTTATTATCATGTACCATGAAAAAATGTGTGTCAGTTATTAACCAATTACATTACTTCAAAGCAGTAGCATATGCAGAATTTCATTAGAGGGTGTTCAGACTCCCTCGTTAATATCATTTGAGATATTTGTATACATATCTTAATATGGTAAACGTTTATTTTTGTATAATATCATGCTTAAGGGGGTTAGAACCCGGAAACCCCTTTGAGTACGCTCCTACTTAAAAACTCTATTATATTACACTAGTGTATCGTTAACTAGAGACTCAATAACTTATATTGTGTATAATCCGAACAACTCAGAAAAAACCCGAGCGCGGGAATGCTGCTTCTAGCGCCAGTGAAGCATTGGAGGGGTTAAAGGGGGCCTGAGGACCAGGCTCCCCTACTCAGCAATGACAATTTTACTACTACAGTATTAAAAGCCGCAATACTGGTCGATAATTACTTCGTGATATGAAACATTCCTATCTATTTTTAATGCACTCGCAACTACGGCTAATCCCAAAAGTTCTACGGCTAAAGCCTCCAATCTTTGAAGGAAATAAAACCGTTTATTATAATGTATCTGAAGTAAATCCTTACAAAACTATATTGTGTGGGATTTGTATGGCATACTACAGAATATAGTGTGAGTGGGGTAACTTAGGAGGCTAGTGTTGAAATACACGCAAAATCACACGTTTCTAATCAAAGAAATGTGCTGAAGATTCAGTAGGCCTATACAGTTAAAAAATATACTAGTAACGCTGTTATACGTTATTCGTAATAAGAAGTTGCTTTTAAAATAAAAACAGTAGCCTATAGTTTGTTTATAGTATACCATACTGTATTCATACAAAATATTAAAAATTTTGGCTCCTTTTAAGAAAACTTCGATATGTGTATGTATAATCTGAGCCCCATGCTGGTCTAGTGGTAAGTGCGCACGGGTCTTTGGTGGTTCCCAGGTTCGTTTCCTGGTGGGAGTCTCAATATTTGAACGCATTACGATATTTCGGATTCCTTCCTAATATGGAGTTCATGTCTCATATAGTCTCGGTACTGAAAGGGATGTTAATCTCGAACCCAATCATCGAATCACTACATTTATACAACCCGAGGTAGCTTCATCCCATCTATTCTGTACACTGAAATATATCCTAACTGGAAATAGTTAATTAATAAAATAGTTTAACGTATTTTTATTATTAATGCACAATGTATTGTGCTAGTAATTTTATAAAAGTGTTTCAAGGAATTAAGTAACCACTTTATCAAGGTTGGTATTTTCTTTAAAGGGAGGAAGATGGCGCAGGTGTTCTTCGTTATCCAACTGCCTCTTCCGTTTAGAGTTAAAAAGAAATAGGGTAGGGGGAAGAAAAGCGTGTAGAAATGATATATAAAAAAGCCTTTAAAACACGTGCTCTAAAAGCCAAAAATACTTCTTCACCCTTCATCCATCTCGTTTGTGAAATTCTAACTGGGTTAGAGGGGTCAGTTAGTAGTACTATTGTACTAGTTGTAACAAGGCTTTCAGACTTCCGAGGACCCCACCCATGGTTTCCTTTCAGTGAAAAAATGTGGTTTGAAACTAGGGCGGACCCCTACAGTGTGGTCCAAAGGATAGCGTTTGTAAATTGAAAATGTCATTAAAAAAAAAAAAAAAAATAGAAAAAGATAAAAAGACACGCACAAAACTTTTTTTTTTTTTTTGGTGAGCTTTTCGTTTGTGTAGAAAAATATTCCGTGAACAAAATTCAGAATTCTATGTATGCATGATATATGTTGGAAATAACTTTCGTATCTCTGTTCATTTAAACTTACATTAGAAATAATTTTCAAGCTTTTCAAAGTGCGAGCACCGTAAATAATAATAATAATAATAATAATAATAATAATAATAATAATAATAATAATAATAATTGATATTAGTAGCTAAATTAACCAGATCTCTTTTTTATATTTGATGAATGCATGTCAATACATTATTATCTATTATACTACACCTGAGCTATGTTATGACAAATGAACTACTGAAATGACACAGCAAAACACATTTTAATTCGTTATGCGGATACGTGGGGCTTGTCAAGCAACATCTTTGAACCACAGCTACTTCTAATGGATTTGCAGTCAATGCATAGCTGACAGAGAAAAAGTTGTTCCCTTAGATTCCAGTCTTCTTGTGCCAAAATGGATAATCTAGTTTACTTTGAAATCAATTCTTATCTTACTGTCACGTCCTTGCACAGCTAGAGAAGGTAATGAACCACACCCACCATCACTCAATAGACAGAAAAAGAAAGAGTGAGATCTTTGATCTGGTTTTGTAAGATGACACTCCGTGTTTAATGCCTTATTCTGTATTTGAATCAATAATAGATTGTAGTTTTTATTTTATATCGGTTACTGTAGTTAGTTTGACAGCATTCTTGGTCATGCGTATTAACATTTAGGAACCTGAAACCTGTCCAAGATGTCTGGTACTTCCTGATCTGTTCTAATCTGTACTTTGTCGCATAACAGAAGGATGAGAACATAAAACGTGAAATTTGATTTATGAGCGTATTAGGTTGGTACGAATTAAATGACACATGTGAAGTTTGGTAAGAAACTGACCTCACCTCAGCAACACAATACAAGGACACGAAAGTCACACGTCTTACGTCACAAACTTTGCATACATCCAGCGAACAGGCTGAGGTGCTCAGACAGTCAGAAAGTAGTGCTTTATTAAACAGGGGCGTATGAAAGTGTGCATCTTGGAGAACACACGATTGCGGGTGATTTTTCATTACGGATTCAAACTGGGACATTCTGTACAGCAAACCGTAGGAAACATTCACAGTGTATTGGGAACAAAAATTTTGGATAAACGAACCATTCACCATTCTTTTGTCAAATTTCACTTCGGTGACTGCTTGTGCCCATGATTCGTTGATATAATGTATCTCATTTGCATTCTCGAGATTTTGAGAATCTACTGTAAAAGAAAACTGACTACAAAACTATCTCATCTTGTCTTAACAATGGTGATGATTGATTGATGAGTAAATGTTTAAAATATAAAATATTTTATTAAGTACTCATTAAAACAAAATAAGAAAGGAGTAAATAATAATAATAATAATAATAAAAAGAAAAGGTATATTGCAAGGTATTCTGGTATTCTGCTTTTGGGATGCATTTCAAAAATCTAATTTATATAATGGGCAGAAAATTATTAATCCAATGGTCTTGCCAACAAAATCCCTTAAAGATTGTCTTTCTTTCTAGTTATTTTTCTTTCCTTCTAGAATATTTTAAAGTAAAATGAAAAGACTACTCCTTTAGTGGCGCCTTTTATGCTCAAATGAAATTGGCCAGACTCACAAATGATTAAATGGCTAAAATGACGGAGATTGATAAGCTATTGTTTATGGAAGAATAAATAAAAAAAAGTGGATGTGTAGAAACGATGAGAAAAGGGAACAGATACAGAAAGTCAAAATGTAGTGTAATTACCGAAGATAGTTTGGGAGCAATATTAAACATTTTCTGCTAAAAGTAGTTATGGATATATTGTAAGATTGGTGTCGTATATTGAGAAATTGTGTTCCCATTCTCATGTTACTACACACACACACAAAATAGCTATTAATAAAATTCTACGATATTATTAGACTTTTTAAAAAATTCAAAGATTAATCGATGCATCTTATTGAACCGAAGAAGATTATTTCGGCAAGTATAAATCCTCATGCGTAGATTTCGAGAAAATTAAGAAAAATTAATTTTTGGAAAACTTAAGAATTGATTCTATACAATTAAGATGAATAAAACTGAACTATATCCTCACCATCAAGCTTTTTTTTAAAAAAAAATGACAGTGGCAGATCGATAGATGGGATCAAGCTGAACAAAATGAATTACTTGAGGATTAGCCTAGTTATCATGCGTAATTTTCAAGAAAATTAATTGCCCTTTTGTAATGGTGACACTGATAGTCTTAACCGTGACACACAGCTCTAACAATGACACATACACATACTACTTATTTAATGGTTGTCTTCAAGACTTTTTTTAAAAAAATTCTGTATAATGCATCATAAAAGAATGCACACTTTTCTATATTTCTCACTAGAAACTACCTACTTTTCCTTTAGTGTACTTGATCAATTTTGCTCTTGTAATTAGCCCTATTTCATTGTTCATCTTTGCGAACTATTTTGTATCGAAGATGGTTCTCTGTATGAGAAAGAGCAGTGCGAGAGAGAGAGAGAGAAAGATGATTTGTAGACACAAACACATAAGAGGATGTTAATTATAATTTGGTATTGAGCTAAATAAATCAATACTTTACGGCATAGGAGAAACTTGGCTGGCGGAGAGGTAAAGAGGGTAAGTTATTTCCCAATGCTTCCTACGCTATGTAATTATTTATGCTATAGGAGAACGCTACTTTAAAAGCTTATCAATGGCTTTTCATGTAGCTGTTCCCCTTCCTCTTCAATATACGGACCGAGTTTTGTGCTCACATACTGGTTTATGATTTCAGTGCACGTGTCCTCTGCAATTTATTTATTTATTTTATGTATTTTTTCGATTTTCAGCAGACGTTCACGTTGTCTCTTCTGTAATAACATTTTATATTTTGAATATTTTGTTCAGCTGGGCGCGTTAAGAAAAAAGAACAATCATTTTAAATGAAGGTAAAAGCGGACCAAAATAAGCACTCATTATCCTTCATCAGACATTTTCTATGATGAAGGGAATGATAAATTGCTGAAATTGTAACGAAAATTAGTAATAATAATAAGTACCTGCTTTGATCAGCTCTTATTTTTATTTACATGATACGTGTCCAAAACTAAAAGAGAAGCATTCATATATAACTATATTACTAGAATATACGAAAATAATTTATCTGCCAAAACGAGTGATGGAATTCTCTCGTAGCTGTGGTTAGCGTACGCCCTTTTGGCGTGGAGAACCCCGGTTCGATTCCCGGTGGTAGAACATGTGGTTCGGATCTCACGTTAAGCTGTTAGTTCCACGCCTCATATACAATGGTGCTGAATGAGACGCTAAACTCCAAATCGGACCCTTTGTTTATATATAATCTATATATATAAAAGAGAACGTACAAATCCTTTGTCCGCTCATCACGCTAATACGGCTGAACCAATTTCTTTCATTTTTGGGGGGTTATTAGGATTTGGACCCTAGATGGTTTTTATCATATCACTTTAATTTTCAATTACCAGTGTCTTGAGATAATTGACCATTCAGGTGTCCACAAATCCTTTCTTAGTTCATCATAGGTAAAAATAAACGTATTTATATGCAACCCGCATGACCGTGTCACTCGGCGGGTTAACATAAATGACAGGCGATATACAGCGGAAAATAGCTTGAATCTTCTGTTTAAAATTTTTTAATTGATTTGCTTATTTTTACAGACACTTTTACAATATGCCAGCACCGGGATGACCGCAGCGAAGCGGGGCGGGTTAACATAAATGACAGGCGATATAATGTTAAGATTTACTGCAATCTTCTATGGTTTTTATCATATCACTTGAAAGCGAAAAAGTAAAAATTATCTAAGTAACAAAGTTTATTGCGTTCCGGGGTGACCGCAGCGAAGCGGGGTGAACGCTGCTAGTATAGTAATAATAATTTAATTATTATTATCATTATTATTTTGTTAACCATACAGGCACACTGCCTGTGTACTAGTATTCGAAATATTCACTTTAAAAATCTTGTTACGTAAGACAGATGTTTTTGTTTTTATTTCTGTTTCACAATACTTGACGTGGATTTTACGTTATGTTGTTTTGGAAGAGTTGAAATGCAGAACGGACAGGACAGGATATATTATTTTTCCATATCGCTCATGGGGAGGAGTTTCTGCGTTATATGAGAATCCGCCCTCTATAAACTCCACTTAAGGTATAATGGAAAGACATTTAAAATGCACAGGAGTGTCTGATTAATTCACCGCATATCCTGTGTATTCAAAGGAACTCAAAACAGTCTTATTTCACCATATTTTAGCACAGGTGTTGAATTGTGAACGCTATCTATAGTGGTGGAATTGAGAAGAACGAAAACATCCGTTGGCATTATGCTTTAAAACTGAAACCTATTTTACAAGAGAAATAAATAAGCGAAAGATCCTTCTTCAGGAATAAGAGACATATTTTTTTTTCCTGGTTACAATTTATCCTAGATTCACTCCAATGATGTATTCTTCTCTTTTAAATAAAATAATTTTTTACATAGGTTATTTCCGTAATTTCCAAATTTTGTTCTGAATGTCTAAGCTTTAACCTGAATGTCCACGTCTTATTAGGGTTGCCAATAGAAGAGTAAAGGCTGTCTCGTCTCAGAAACATGTTGTGAAAGTGGTCTCGTCTCGGAAAGTGTACCTGTATCTTTGGAATAGCTCTGTCTCTTCAAGTCCTGTGGGTCATATCAGGGGCATCATTTATTGGGCATTCCTTGAATTGAAAATTCTTTTGCCAGTTATATTTTCATAATTATAATGGATTCATAAAATAGAGCTGTTATCCATTATCGCAGACTAGTACAGACTAGTACAGAGTTATTGCATCTGAAAGTGTGCGTGCAAATTATAGTGTACTACCAATTGGATTATGTACATATGAATCATATATACACACTGCTGTTCATAAAAAATACAATTCCAAGCAGGAATATGCGGAAAGCATCCAGAGTCAAGGTTACAATTTTTTAGGACAGGCACATAAGTACGCCTAGCAATGCCCCTGACTCAATGATTGGAGTGATTCGCAAAACGGCAGTGCAGCACCCAGATAGTGGAGCGTGAGCAAGCTTTACTATGTGTACGAACGAGACCGTATGGACGGCCGACGGCATGAAGGGTTTGTATTGAGTGCAAATTTCACAAGTTAATGCTTTTGCATTTTTGTTATTGCAACAGAATTAGTATTTCAATTACTTCTTTTAAAATACAAATTCGTGTTGAGTATTTTTGTTTTATGTTAGTCAGATCGAAAGATTTCTTGTTTTCTTGGTTTTAGTTATTTATCTCGCTTCGTGCTGATCTCAAGTTCAAGCTCTCCGGTCGATAACAACATCCCCTCAGTTAACAAGGAAATATATGTATGTGTAATCTTAGTATTAGTGAAATTATTATTAATATTATTGGTGTTAGAAAGAATAAGGGAAGTCCCATATAATCATCTTTGTGTTTTAAAATCTCACTTTTGTTTTTAAAAGCCAGATAAAGAAATATATTTTTCTGTCCCCAAACTGCAGATGTTATATATGTTTTAAAAGTGTGTTTTATAGATAAATTATAGGGAAAGCGTCCATGGTGCAAACATATATAAAATCTTTCATGTTCAAAACTTTGAATGATGCTATGTATGATTAATGTACGTTTCGATGTAAAATGCTTTTCCAGAGTTTGAGAGCAACACACACAAGGACACGGAGTACAGAATACACCTACATACATGCATGCACACAAACAGAACCCTTTTCACTTAGCGCCGCCTTGGCACTTTTGTATAAGCCAATCTTGATGTTAAATTCTGTTATCAGCATGACGTGTTCCAATCATTACATTCTCCTCAAACGGAGAAGAGCTTTTCTCAGTGAGACTTTGCCTCTAGTGTCGTGCGCAAACCAATCATCTTTCTTTTCAGGCTGATTACTACTATTTGGTTTCTCCCCAGGGAACTTTCAGACTACCACGCATGACCAACCTTTGACCTGACGGTCCTAGTGCAGCGTCTACACGCGTTACATCTACCTGTCCGTACGACCTGTAAATTGGTGCCGATCGCATGGCCTCTCGAGCCCTTTAAAAACTCATGCTTTTGGCTCGTTCTTCGGACATCGTCTCTTTCCTGATGCCCCTTAAGATCGTACTATCTAGACGGAGTCAGCAATGTCTAGGTACGGCCTAGGCCAGGATTTCCGAGTGGTTCGTAGCAATCCCTGCCGTCTCTCTCTGCCTCACTCTGCTGGCTTCCCCGTAATCATTCCTTATTCTTTCGGTAACCATCCATACCTTATCCTATTGGCTAACTTGGCACTCTGTTTCTGAAAGCTTGACGACAGCCAGGAGTCTGCCCATAATCGCTGGTCCGCTTAGGAAACTGACTGTCAAAGTCTGCCTCCTTCGAACTTAGCAATCTGCTTCTGCAAATTTAGCTTCAGCCCGGACGTAAGCACCCAGAAACCCCTGGCTAAACTTAGGAAGCTGACGGTAGTTCTGTTGCTTCCCTATTTGATGTGGATTTAGATAGACTCTAGGTTCATTGCCGAGCTAGCCCGGTAGATCAAATAGTTACACCTGGTAAACCTCCCCTATTTGATATGTTTTTAGATAGACTCTAAGTTTATTGCCTAGCTAGCTTAAACCCACCGGTAGATCAAATAGTTACACCTGTACAGCTAAACCTTCTATAAGTGAAAAAGTTTGTAAACAGAACGCTGCAGACTAGTTGTTGCGCATCTAATCCCCACTCCCTACATTTCCCCACTCCCTTCTCCGCGACGACGATGTTTTGCAGTGTTGCAATCTGGAGGGAGCGGAATGGTCTGAGGATTTTCTACGACATTTGAGTGTAAATGCTGTATATTGATTGCACTAAATTTTTAATGCATTTTAATATTTTCTCTTTGAATATTAAATGAATTAAGTAGGATTAGGGGTATTCCTTACCAACGTAATATATGAATTAAAAGGTGGAAAAGTTCGCAATGAATCTTAATGAAAAATAAATAAATAAATGATAACAGAAATCACCTTCTAAATATTTTCCATTTCTCCTTCAGTTTCACTCTCCCACTCATCTGAATCTGTATCGGCCGATGAATCTGAGTCTGAATCGGTTTCACCAAATCTAGTTATCAATTCATCTACACGCTCATCCATAGGCCCGTCTCTTTCAAAGTAAGAATCTTCAATTTTTTTCACGTGTTCAGAACATTTTACCCATTTCTGTGGTGAATATTCATTAAATAACTTTCCCAGTAATTCTTTCTTTTCATCCAGTGAATCGGAAATGCATTGCCTTGCTTTGCTCTTTATTCTTCCTTCCCCCCCCCCCCCACAAGTTCAATAGGATTTAAGTCTGCGTGGTAAGGTGGAAGTTTTATTATAGTGTGCCTCGCGTTTATAAATTTCTTGTCAATCGCGTATTGTTTCACATAGGGTACATTTTGAATTCTTAAGAAAAATTGTCTTTTGTTCATTCTCCACAATGTATTTACTCTATTCTCCGCTTCAATTTCGGTTTCGTTTATAGGTTTGTCTGTCGCTGATAGCCACTGTATCATGTCGCTTTTAAGTGAAGACATAGATAGTCTTTTATTGATTTGAACATTGTGATAACTGGCATTATCAACGACAACAACGCTGTTTTCGGGAAGATTAGGAAGTAGTTTTTCATCGATCCATTTTGAAAAATTTCTACTGTTCATCTCATCATGATAATCTCCACTTTTTCTGCTTAGATTTGGACAATAATAGAGCATTATCAACAAACCCAAATTCCCCTCCTGCATGGACCATAATAAGACGTGGCCCTTTTCCAACACGCCAGTACTGAATGTGATGCGTGAATGTAGGTTTCATCTCAGGCCGGGCCCGTGAATTAATAATGTGAGGCCCGACTCGAGTTAGCATTTAGGCCCGACCCAAGGGCGCCGATTTCTCTGTAAAGTTGGGGGCATTCAGATGCAGAAGGTATATACATGAGGATTTTAAAGCAAATTGCATTCAAATTATGCCAAATAATGTATATTCATAAATACAATAGGGGGCCTACATGACCTTTGGGACCTCGAACATATAACTAGGGTGATAATTAAATCAAATATTTTAATTGCAACTATACCAAATATTTTGATCCGCACTTCTGGAAGAGGAACTAGCTGAAATAAAAGAAATCGTTGAACGAAGTTTTCTCTACTAGTTATGTTGTTATAGTTTTTTTTTTTTTTTTTTTTTTTTTACACAAGTTGTATCTTCGGCCTTGGAAGTTGAATAATTATTCATTCTTACTCAGAAGGATGGGGGGGGGGACGCAAAATATTAAACATTATAACACTTGAGACATAGTTTGTACTAACAATAGACTGAAAGCAGCTTATTTGTTGTCTTATATTGACAAAAATACTTTTGTCAACTCGTCTCATTGAAGTAAGACAGAAATATTTCCCTTTCAGAAAGGTGCGCCCCCCGTTCTGTATTCGCCCCTGGTTCAGTATCGTAATGTTCTAGTAGGCTCGGCTGTCAGTTCAGTCTTTAATGTGGAATCCAGAAAATTAAGCCATTCGCCTTTTGGTTTCTCTTCGTTTTAAAGCTTAATAACGAACATACGCAGAATATACTACCGTAGAATACGAAGAGCTACCACCGCAACGCATTTTCGAAAGCGGGATTAAATGAAATGGACCACTGATATGAGAATTACGAGTCGATACTGTAGGTATAACGCTACACGGTAATATTTGTCATTTATTTTAGCAGGTGATATTTGTTGTAGCATAAGTTTGCTGAGTTAGTATCACTGGTACTTTCAAGGCCAGATCAGTGGATGGAAGAGTAGTGGGGAGGGTGGTGGAATACGAAGTGCTCCGAAGCGATCTGCGCATCTTGGTTTGAAACTTGTCGAGTTATACTATGACTGACTCATTCCCTCACAGTCTAGTGAAATTTCATTTTGTTAGTGATATTTTCTTGTGAGAGTACTTGGAGATTGGTACTTGTCACGTAAGTTTCTAGACACTTATTTATACTCAAAGCCCCGGCTCGTGGACTTGTAATATCAGTAAGATCAATAAACTGCAGGTATACTGCAAGGAACAGTTCTTTTGAGATTTTGTTCTCAATTGATATCCCAAAAGGTTGTTAGTTACAAAGCTTTTACCAGGATAACGGACTCCATCACGAACTCCATCCTTTTTATTATAAGTTTAGTCTTGGCCGAGGCCAACGCTACCCTGTAAAACTAAAGATCTTCAGAAGGTCGTTAGCTGAGTTCCTGTTCCAGTTTGTAACTTTGCCGCTCGAGTTATGATTGGTGATTTGCAGAAACTGTGTTGACCAATTCAGAAGTATTTTGGTTAATTACTAAACTCTCTTGTGTGGGTGCCGGTCTACGCAAACGCATACTGCCGGCCCGCCACAGGTTCTTGGATGGTACGCGTACCGGACATGCCACAATGACAGTAATACATGTGTACAAGCAGAAGAGAACAATATGTAGTGATAATCGGGCAGTGGACCGCAATGCGTCCATACCACAGGATGACAAGACTTATTGCCCTGATAGCCGTGATAGATCGTACTTCGCACAGCGTCAATCACAGTGTGGCTTGGCGCTTTACCACGGTATCGAGTATAGATCTATGTACGTCAATGGCTCGTTGACCTCTGCTGAACACTGGACGCATGCCTCTTCGTTGGCTTCCATTGACCCAAGACCACAGACACTTTTCGCTACAATGAGAGCGTGAATACTTTTGCTGTCGCGCTTAGTGGCAGACGGTCTTGTTTATAGATTAGTATCGCTTCAATCTGTCGTAAGTGATAACCACACAACGTGTTAGACTCTATAATATGAACGCAATCTGCCAGCGCACATCGTCAATCACTGTAGGTGCCGAACGGCAGGTATGAAGGCAGCCACGTCAATAACCACTATATGACGGATGTTCCAGTGGCTGATGTCGCACCCTTCCTTCAGACAACTGCGACACCATATTTCATCAGAAAATCCCCGCTTATTTGTATCGCGGAATGCGCAAGCTTTCTTAGGTAACAACGGGTCTGCTTGCCTGGTCTGTACGGTCACCTCAAATGTCGCTCATCGAACATGTAGGTATATGATTGGTGGATATCTTGTTCTTCACAGTCTTCAGCAAGTAATGTCCATGTGTTTTGGTCTTGCATACAAATAGCAGGGCAGGCGAATTTCCAGGAATACTTTTTTCTGTATCCAATATCTGTGTGATTCGATGCCACAACTTATAGAGGCTATGATCGCAGCACTTTGAGGCTTCGCACCATATCAAAGTTAGAGATGTACAGTTTTAAAATTGTGATCATTTCTGTATAGTCATGTAATGAATATGTACTGGAATTTTTATAAAGAGTAGTATATAGTATATAAGTAAAACAGTACTTAAGTTAAAATAAGTGTATAACAGCATACATCAGGCACGTAGCCAAGGGGTGGGTCCGGGGGATCCGGACCCCCCCCCCCCCTTCGAAACCATAAATGAAAAAATTAAGGAACGATGAAACAAAAAGAAACGAGAAAAAGAAAAATCAGCGTTAAAAATATAAAACTACAGCAAACGTTTGGTTACTCTTTTTTATGAAAACCTTTGTGAGGAGGAAACGGAAGGGGTTCAAGTTTAAAATGGACATTATTGGAACGGAGCATTCCGAGTTACATCTATCTCTATGCTAATCCTATGGACTACAAATGCCAATCGATGAATCGGTTCGATCAGATAGACTCTCAGGTAGAACTTGAGAAATACCCACAATCACCAATAATATGAGCCTGGCAACTTAGATTCCAGTTACACGTGTTAAAGCAATTTTCAATTTCGCAGCAACACTAACCCATTTTATAGGATGTCTTTACTTTCAAAGAGATCTCATTGCTAACCTTGACGGCATTAAACGAAGATAAGACAAAAGAAGAAAGAAGACAAGACGAACCGAGTTCGAATGACCTCGAAAGGCTATATATTTTTCAATATTTTTAAAACATTCTTTTACTGGAGATTTCTTTATAGTTTGTTATTAAAATACTTACTAACATGTCCTCATATTATTGTCCTAATAAACCAATATGGGTATGTTGGCAGTAAAATAGTTTATATTGATCGAGCCCCTGGTGCGTAACCACAATATTTCATGTCACGACCCCCCCCCCCCCCATCACGAAATCCTGGCTAACGAACTAATGTATGTTGCCAATAAAATAGTTTAGAACGATCCAGCCCCTGGTGTGATAACCATAGTGTTTCGTCACGGACCCCCCCTATTACGAAATCCTGGCTACGTGCCTGCATACATTATATGTATGTGCAAGTGCTAATATTTGTGAATGTCAGTTGATTGAACGAATGGGTTTCTGCACTGAATTTATCTAACGTAAGACGAAACACAGTCCTTTGTTCAATATAAGTAAAAAAGAAAATGAATTAAGTATAAAATACAGCACGCGTCATTATAATTCTCTTCACATACCTAGAGTATATCAAGTTACACTTTGCGTGAAGAAATTTCTTACAAAGACTTCAACCATTATTACTGAGATTTTATTTTAGCCATGAAAGAAGTTACAGAAGACCATTGACTGCGCTTTTAAAGTTAGTTATTGCTAGCTGTAAAAGACACGTGCGAACTGAAAAAAAAAAAAAAAAAAGTCCTCACCAAATGTTCCTTGCTAGTGTTTCCGTACCTTTCTTCTTATGCTCTTCTTCCCTGTATGTCTTCTTCCTTTTCTTGTGTGTATATTTTTGCTTCGTTCGTTTGTTTCTATCTTTCCATGCCGTCACCTCATTGAGGGAACATATGCAAGAGTTCCATTTATCTTCCGTGTCTTAATTTCTCCCAGATGGAATATTTTTTTACTCTTTATGCTACTTCCCTTTCTATCTAGATTTCACACGCGGACTCGAACGCAATTCTTGTTCACACTAATTCATTTTGATTTGTCGGAATATATATATATATATATATATATATATAATATCGAATGTCTAAATATAATGCGGGTTTAAACGTGAAATATTTTTTTAAAGTTACTATGATAACTGGTATTCATTGATTGGAATCAGTAATATTGGAAACTGCTATAAACTTCAGTAGAAAGCTGCTTACCTCTGATACATCCAAATGAAACATTTCTTCGTTTTGGTTTAGTTCTTACCCAATATATCTTCTTAGTAAGAGTCAATTCAAGTCAATGCCAATATCGCAGACACTTAGGCCTAATATTTGTAGATCTTTTGAGTGAAAAAGATACTGGGACCTATTTGTAGGTAGGAAAGTTCTTCCTTCAAATTTTTATCGTTCTTACGTTGCAGATATACTGTAAATGAAATCAACGTTGCCTGTTACACCTCTAAGGGAAAACAGCGGAACCGTTTCAAGACACACTGAGAAAAAAACGTATCTGGCGTACGTAAAAACGTAGGTTACCTGTGTAAATTCTGTAGTTTTTGGACTTAACGTACTGTACAGCAAACGTATAACTGATAAATTATATTTTATACTACTTTCCGCATAAGTGTTCCGAATAAACGTACTTTTTGTACGAACGAAAGATCTGTGTATAGGTAGTCAGGATCTCGTATAGGTATATAGATAGACGTATGTAACATATAGCTGACATATGCAACATGAGTATACGTATGCAGTGTTTCTTTCAGAAACATTGTTCCGTGAGGCACATTTAGTAATCCCGGGGCACTGCTGGTATTATTATATCATAGACGTATTATTTTGGACTCCTCCGGGGTTCTGGAAGAAGCATGTACGTATGTAATATACGGAAGACTGTTAGATGTCAGACATCTTGCAAGGGCATGATGTAAGATCTAAGCGGGAAAAAGGGCAGTCCGTATACAGCATGTAGATAACGTATGGACCGTACTGATTTCGGTAGTAAACATAATGATTCCGTATATTTGCACAATATACCGCTGTCCAGATAACGGATTTTTCTCAGTGCAATTTGTGAACATTCGTTAGCACTTACCTCAAACTGGAGGTTTATCATTTGGGTTGCCGAACGTTCAGCTTGCCGGACCGTCCGGTTTTCGGATATAAAAATTGATGTCCGGCTTTGTACCCAAGCCGGACGCGCTTTTGTCCTCCTTTTTTGGAGGCTAATTAATAAAACAAGTCAACAAAGTCTCAGGGTTGCCAGAATGGAGGTAGAATAAATAACTTATTAGTACCATGACTTAACGAACCAAATTCCTTCATTTGACTCCTTGTTGTCTGTTCTTAGAAAGCTAAAAATTGATGATCTTAACATGGATGAATTCTATAATGAATATTGTTTACTGAAGTAAATAATTTTGTCTGGAAATCTTCAGGAACTTGTATCTGATAAAGAAAATTATGCACGATTTTTAAGGAGTGTTCGTCGTAGCATCTTACATTTTCTCAAGAATATTCTCAAGAATGAAATTACTTTGGACGGATGTTAGAAATAGACTTAGTACTGATACTGTAAATTATTGCAGTGATGGTGATTCTGAAACGTGATTATAGCAGTGATATTGATTCTGAAACATGTTTGTGTGCCACAATGTATAATTACTTCTTAAGTGACAAATCATTAGTATTGCTGCTTGCTAGTGAGTCATCATTTTGTAGTTGTACTTTTTGTATTAGTTTACTTTAATAATGTATTAACTTCTATATTATGTTTTTGTTTTTCTTTAAAATGTGCTGTTTGATATAATCTGAAAGCAAATAGAAGTTTCGGTAAAAGCAATTTTCTTAGATTTTTTAAAAGTCAAAGTGTACTCTTTTCTGATTTTACAAATCTGGCTACCCTATGTATCATGTTGCTTTTACTAAAATGCTTACACTTATGAGAGTACGGTAGTTCAAAATTTATTGCGAAAATATGATATACCAAGAGCCCCTCAAGTTTGGGAGATAAGACTTTGAGTATAAACTCCTCATTAAAAATAACTGGTTACGTCCCAGCGATTTCGAAAATTCTGCTTCTAAGAGAAGGAGGGAAAAGAGAGCAATCTGTATAATAATTTAGTTTCCCATTTTGTTTTCGTAAATTGGCGAAAGTAAGGAAACCGTTTAAAATTAATTTTTTGAACATAATTGGCACTTGGGTTGAGAAGGTGTTTAGTTTTTCCGCAGGACATGGATGCATATTTTGGATAGAATTTTTGAACATAGTTGAACATTGGGCCGAGCTAGGCTTCTATCGTTTCATTTCGATCGGATAATTAAAAAGCGAAGTCTTCCCCGCTGTCCATTTGTTCTCAACGATCCCTATGAAACGCTGTCCATTTGTTCTCAACGATCCCTATGAAAATTCGAAAATAAAAATAAAAATAACACACTGAGAAAAAAAAGGACTAGGATTTCCGTGTGGATACATCGTATTTACGCGGGTGAGCTCCTTAAGTAATGTAATTTCATGTATAAAAGTACAGCAGGTGGGAACACCATGCCAAGTCTGGAGTTCGGCGTCGAACTTGACTCGCTGTGATTGGATAATTTTTATTCACATGATTGATTTCGTGTTAAAAACTATTACTCTCGTAAGGTAGGGAGTCACAGATTTAGAAAAAACCAAGAAGGGACACTTGTAGGAAGGTAGTAACAACATTATATACCTAAGTTACCACCGTCGGAATGGGTATGGCGTTAATTCTAGATTTGAAATGGTGGTCCCATAATACAAAATTTTCGCTGGACGGTGGTGTAGATTGTACTACTGATGAAACAACATTACTTAATGTGGTGACGCGCGTAACCTGTTAAAAACAGCATTTACATGCCGACTGGATTATGCATTTTTCTCCGTGCAGAAACAAGTGGTAGTATACTGAACATTGTATGCATCAGATTACAGAAGAAATAGTAGGATACAGTTAACAAAATATTGCTAAGGAATCATTAGTTTGCGGAAGATATGTTGAAGAAAATGAAGGGAATCAAATCTGAAATAGCATAGTACCGTGGAGAAGATAAATAACGTACAAGAAGTTCAATAACAAATTACGACGCGAAACAAACAGACGAAAAGATTCTTCTCATGGTACACTACCATGATTGTACTAAAGGAACATGAAAGCCCAAATGGAGAATCAGAATCGGAAGACAAGTTCAAAAGGGATGTTGTCGCTCATCAATATTATTTTGTATCTCGTTAGAAGAGTAGTGAAGGCAGATTTACGGTATCTCGGTAAGAGGTAGAAGGATTACGTGTTAAGTTTGAAGATTATATTACTTTTATTAAATGGAATATGAGCCGAAAATTAACATGATGTTAGAAAAATTGTAAAAAGACCATGAAGAATATAAGAGGATGGTAATGTTAAAATGACAAAACCAATGAATGTATACTATGAAAAAGCGGCGTGAAAAATAGAAGCTTTCAAGATGTAGATGTGGAGAAGCTGGATCGAAAGTAAAGCAATGAGGAACTGTTAGGTATATAGTAGAGGAAATAAGAACAATAAAGATTTTAAAAAAATAATAAGAGAAATTAGATATAATGGATAATAGACGCCATAACTCGAAACAAATAAATAAAATTTGTATAGCCTATGCTATCTTTCACACGCAGGATTTTTTTAATATTAATACATAGCATATTTGTGAATTTATTTGTTCCACTCATTATATGTGACAGTGAACATATAATTTTTGTAGAAAAAGAAACGTGTATACCACGTGAAGGGGTTTTGAGTGTATGTCGCAATATTTTCTCTGTATTGAAACCAGAGGTGGTAGTAGGTTTTCTACCATTTCTACCACTTCTTGTTTAGTAAAGAGATTAAAATGGAGATGGAATCCATTCTGATAATTAATTGTAGAAAACATCTCGGTATCTATTACCGTTTTTACTCTAAAATGATCAACGTTAAAATCGGAAGTGGTTGAATTTTCCCACTTGTGGTTGAGTAGAAGGTTAAGAGAGAAGATGATAACCTACTCTTAGAGCGCAAAATCGATTGCAAACAACAGCTTCTTACTATCTCTTATCATTTTTGCTCTCTTCGCATCAATATTGAAACCGGAAGTTGTAGTGGATTTCTATCACATCCGGTTTTAATATATAGCCAAGCATGTAGCCTATTCTTGAGGCGCTTAATCGATTACAGGAAACCGCTTCTCGTTATATGGTAGCCTATTACCGATTTTGCTCTTTAGTGATCAATGTTGAAAACGGAAATGGTTTATTTCTATCACTTCCGGTTTGAGTATCACCCCCATCAACGAACTCGATTTCTAACTTTTAACCCTTCACATCCTTGCTAAAATTCTCGAGTGATTCTTAAGTGTCTCGAAGGAGAACTAACGGACACACGTACAGACAAGGTAAATACAGTACATAGATGTGTTTCTAGTAAACCTATATCCTTAAAAGCTATCGTATAATGCATATCTGTAGTTCAACACTTCATTTCAAGCATTCTTTGTTGAGTGTATGCAAATTCTAAGCACAAACTGATTGTGTGTTATTTTTCGGAGTGCTATCGCGTTGCTGAAAGCGAAGGGGGATCTTTTTTAAAAAAAAAAAAAAAAGAAAGAAAGAAAGTAAAGAAAAAAGAAAGAAAAAAAGAATGTTATGGTGAAATAAAACCGAATTCTCCAAGGAGACAGGATCGGTGAGAAGTAATCCGTGGAAATTACATTTAATTGTTTGGAGCAAGAAGTAAATTAGGATTAAATTTAATTCGATGCAGTCTCTGGCGTTTGTTTGTTCGTTCGATACAATTTTCCTGCATTGCGGTAGGACACAATGTCATGGTTTTCAGTTTTTCCTTTTTTTATGTTGTATAAAGGATCTACTCGGATTTTTTATGTTCAGATCGGGAATTTCGATTTGACAATTGTTTTGCAGTGTGAACATTTTAAAATTTAATCTGCTACGATTAAGAGATGAGAAAAAAATTACAAAAGGTATTTTAAACCATTAAAAAGTAAACTTTTGTTACTGGTAGTTACAGTTTGGTATTCACAGATGCGATGAGTTTTTCAGAGACAACACTAATCGGAATGTTGCATGGGTAAAATGCTTACTTGTCATTTCAGATAATTTTAGGAAGATGTTTCTCTGTCGCCTGCTTCCTACCAGGAAATTTCGTACTGCAGGGATTTTCATACAGGCTCTTCATAATAATCTAAAAAATCTTTAAGAAACTAGATGTTTAGAAATACATGAATACCAAATGAATAATATTTGACACTAAGGAAGGGGGAAAGCATTACAATAACAATCCTGATAAGTTGCTTCTCTTCCGTGATGAGACCCATTCTGTAATTTTTATGGCAGAAAGATTATTGCATCTTTGCGTCTTCTAAATGTATCCAGCTCTCACTACAGTTAGCTCGCAAAATTCTGCTTTGTTCCATTTATCATTTTCAACATTATTCATTGTAGTTTCCCTTTATTTCAAAAATCGAAAAAATTATTAATTCCCAGTAACTTCTTTTTGAGAGAAATAATAATATTTAGTTTGCGTTCCACTGTTACGCCCTTGGCTATAAGAGGCAGATAAAATTTATATGAATAATGCTATAATTTCTGGGATGAAATGGTGAGAGTAAACAAGAAAATATCCTTGTCCACAACAGACTAACTTCGTCTGGAATCGAATCAAGGACTCTTGGCTTCAGAAGTGAGAACTGAGTTAATTTATCCTCAAGATAAAATAGATTAATAATATGTTCAAAACAAGGCGGAAGATGGGTATAATTGGCGTTGCAGTGTCATAATTTTATGTAGTAACTGGAAACTGTTCGTAGAAAACTGTCGTATTATTATTGCTGTTGCTCTTTTATATTATTGCTAGTATCAATTACCCGCTTCGCTGGGTTACAATAAGAAAAAAATAGTAACGTGTTTTTTTAGTCACTGTTTACTATTACTGAAGTGCTCTCTGATTATTGGTCATTTTCATTTTTATATATCTCCTCCCCCATGTTGCGGGGCTGAATTTGGATGTAAACGGCATCGGAAGTGTCACTGTTCGTCTAATCGACCCGAAAACGATGGATTCGACACTAATATCGGTAATTCTCGATCGTTTTAAAATATCTCCCCCAGTCCTCTTCTAAGTTGCACAGAAAAAGTTAAATGATAAAAACCTTTCCAGGTCCGAACCTCATTTATGTGGCAAATTTGATCGAGATCGGTCGGGTGGTTCAAGAGTTATTAAGTCACAAACATATATATATAATATTACTATATTATAGATTATTATTATTATTTAATAAAAATCAACGCTCATGCACTAGTAAAAAGCGCCCACGCTTGGTTAAATTTCTAATTGATCTTTTTACACAAATTTGAGGATGGTGAATGCAGTGGAAGAATTTTAAACCAAATTCGTTCATGGAATCACGAGTAAAACGACCTAATAGTTAAGATATTTATATTTATTTATATCCTAATTTTGAAATAACATTTCTCGTTACTCAATGGACGGATGTGGTTTAAAATAATTCCATTGGATGCAGCATCCTCAAATTAGTGTAAAAAGATCAATTAGAAATTTATCCGAGCGTGGGCACTTTTTACTAATGACGTAAGTGTTAATTCTTTCAGATTTATTGTTGCGAGGCAAGTTACATTAGAATCAATTATAAATCAACAATTATAATCGTAAAGGAAGTGGAAGAATGTTACTGAGGGACTTTATGTAAAGGCAATATCCAGTACTCGCCTGGTGAAACTAAAGAAACCACTCGAGAAACCCATGGGCGTCTCTGGCGGGGGGACGAGGGGGACGCGTCCCCCCAATATTTTGAAGTACAAAATATTCAATATTTTATTCTAATTTAATTTATATACTGACGACAGAATAACATATAAATAATAATATTTATATTTATTTGGAATATACCTAGGTAATATTCAGGCTGTGAAACGATTATAACAAGAGTTCTTGCTATAGCTCACGGGATTCGTGAAGGTAAGCAGAAAGGTAAGAAATGGAATCGTGGATAATACACAGGTTGGGCTAGGTTACCATTTAAACCACTTTCTTTGATGTCCCCCCCCCCCTAAATTTTACATGCCAGAGACACCAGTGGAGAAACCTCAGTCTGAATGGAAGCCAGGAGTTTCCGATTGCGAACCAAGTACACTTAACTAGTAATTTATGTCCGCTCGGTTCTTTTCTCGACTTTTGGACACTTAAATGTAGTTTTAAATGATTGAGTAGTTCTTTTTACTGAACGTTTCCTGTTTTCTTTCGTTTGTTCTATATATCAACTACATAAAATAGAGTATAGTTTTTACGAGTTGTGGAGACATTTTAGTTGTAAAACAAATAGGTCGGTTTCTAAAATTGAGATAGAATAATCGTAAAACATGGAATATTCCGGGAGGAAGAAAAGATTAAGTTGTAAAAAGGATTTTTTTTTTTTTTTTTAATCTATCGAACTTCAAGGTTGCGTGAGACCACTGATACTCTGCTTTTCCCTTGCACAACTCAACATGTGATGGTGTCAGTAGGTGAAATTGTTGTATTTTTGGCCAACGATCTTGGGAAGCTTTCCAGCAGGTGTCATTAAGGAGATCTATATTTAAACATACTTTAAGATTACCTAAGAGCATTGAGAACCACCACCAATTCATGTAAAAAAAAAAAAAAAAAAAAAGTTTCTTTCAAGTACCAAAGCGTGATAGCACGAAAACTAGATTGATTACAGGAAGACGGAAACGTAAAACACGGAAGGGTTTGTTTCTAAAGTGAATAACAATTACCTTCTTTTTCATTTGTTAAAAGAACAAGATGGAATTTTGAAAAAAAAAAAAAAAACTTCTTCGCTCTTCTCTCGGGAGACCTTGAAAATGAAGCCATGAGAAAGGTTTTCGCCATACCACAAATTAGCTGTTGAAAGGAAAAAGAAATATTTTCTATACACGTGTATAACGGCATTTTTATTATTGGGGCTACGTACATATATCCTTTTTACAAGAGATTTGAAATAAAAAAAAAGTAATGGACACTTGTTTAATTAACATTATTTCCTACGTAAGTTGATTTTCCCATGGTCTTGCAATTAGTGTTTTGACTACCAATAATTAGTTATGTTTTTCTTCTTTTTTTCTGTTATATACAGTGATCATTAAACATAAGCCCAGTAAACGCAAATCGGAAGGAGGCGTCATGCTACAATATGAAAATAGGTGATAACGTTTCTTAGAAGTTTTCTTTGTTTAGTGTTGTACCCCTGAATTTGATAGATGATATCCACATTTGAATAAATGCGCAAACTTGACTATTAAAGTGGAAGGAGGCGAAAGCTTTTAAAAGCTGAACTATTCCGAATAGAAATTAATGGAATCTGTTTCAAACTGATTATGTTTCTCATTCGGGATTTTGCAGCACTCTAATACGGGGTGGACCAGCCTCAATTAGGCAGTTTTGATTAGATGTTATTTTTGTTGAGAAATGCATATAGTTATAGAAATTGGTAGGTTAGGTTACAAAAATGGAATCACGCACGCACATAAGTAATCGATTTTCAACATAGTGGTCGACCTGGGCACCACCTAAGTCAATACAGGCTTGCAGATTCACAGGAACATTTTCAAATGCCTTCCCACACATACTCACTGGAATATTGTTGAATTCCTGAACAATCATTTAACGCAGGTGTTTCTCATTGTTAACAGGATTAGCGTACACTTTGTTTTTGAGTGACCCCAAAAGAAAAAGTCAGATGGGGTTAGGTTGGGTGATGTGGCTGGCCACTCCACAGGCCCTCTACATCCAATCCAGTGTTGAAGGAAAACTTCTTGCAAGAACGCCCGATCAATTTTGGCGTATTGGGGTGGAGCTTCATCCTGCTGTCATCACAGTTCTTGAAAGTTCTGTGCGCTATGAAGTTCTAAGATGACAATTTCCCTAGAACTGTAGGTAGCTTTTCCCTGTGACGCTACCTTCCGCAATAAACAGGCTAATGAGTCCATTGTACGTCACGCCGTCCCACACCATCATTCCCGGGGGACTGGAAATCGTGTTCAATGTGACACCACGGTTCTCTGCCCGCCACAACACGTAATTGTGTCTGTTGACCGACCCCTATGTGTGAAATTTAGCCTCATCAGTCCATATAATATTCCGGATAAGGTCAGGAATCTCCTGAAACTTAGTCAGCATCAACTCGGCTGTCGAAGTCGTTCTCGTTAAGAACACGAATAAGCAACATACGATAACTAATAAACAATTAAAATTCTCGTCTTTAGTACGGAAAGCCGTAATTCGATTCCGATTGGAGTAGCCTACCTATAAAACGAATAAACATTGTTTCTCAATAGCGGAACGATTCTCGCATAATCTTTTTAATTGTAAGGTAAACAAAAATGTTCTGTCGCTTTTTCACCCACTACCTTCGAACATCGATATGTCACCTAAACGTACCTGAAAGATCAAAAATATTCCCCATCAGCATCAAGGACCTTTGCCAACGTTCTGGAAAGCCATGGATTCCATCGCGGTAGAATTTGGTAGACAAGGTATCAAGTGCATTTTGCAGCTCTACTAGGGATTTGAACTGGCGTCCTCTAAGGTGATTGTCCAAGGAATGGAACAGGTGACAGTAGGACGGCGCAATATCCGGGGAGTATGGCGGATGCAATAGTTTCCCATCCAAGGCGTAGAATGGTGTCCCGGGTCATCCTAGCCATGTGAAACTTAGCGTTGTCCTTTAACAGGAGGACCCCTCTGTGATTCAGAAGTGCTGGCTGCAGAATTTTGAGTTCTTCTTGAACACGGCTCAACTGCTGACAGTACACAGTTGCATTGATGCTCTGACCAGCTGGTAGCAGTTCCTGATGCACGATTCCTCGAGCAGTCCATCAGACACATAGGAGGACCATCTTCTGGTGCAGTGCTGGTTTCACCTGTTTTAAAACCGGTTCATAGGATGCTAACCAATGATGTCGACGCCATGGAGCTTCATACAGGACCCACTTCTCATCACATGTCAACATCCTATCCAGAAATGGCTCTTCCTCAGACGAGACAGCGAAGAAACACAGGTATCTGCTCGCGTTGCCTTCTGGCTCGGAGTCAAATCATGTGGAACTCATCGCCCCAACTTGTAGTGCTTCCCAAGTTGATGAAGATGCTGCTGAATGCTTACTATACTCACACTGAATTATAGTCCCGGTTCCTCAATGTCTGGCCACTGTCCGCCTTAATTGTTGCCTGCAGATGTTGACTTTGTATATGTATTGGTCTTCCGGCACGTGGTGTGTCTTCGAGTGTTTCGTCATCTTCCTTAAACTTGTTAAACTACGGCTGTATTGTCCGCGTAGTCACGATCTTCACCAAAGGCCTGGCATATCTTCCGCCCCGCTGCAGCGGCGTTTGACCCCAGTTTGAACTCGTACAGTATACACACCTTTATGACGCTCTGTGAAGGTCCCATGTTCACTTTATTCTTACGCAAGTTCACGGTCGCGGTGTAACTGAACTGCCACAACCAGGTAGTATGTTGGATATACCCACACCAACAACTGACCTTCCCCTTATCTCCATTCGCATTCAGCTCACGGTGTGAGGGCCAATTGAACACAAACCTCCTCAAAAGCGACAGACTTTCTTGGTTACCTTTATATTATTATTTTGTATATATGTACAACTATTTTTTAAAAAAAGTATATATTTTAGCTAAAGCTAAGCAATCTTGTCTTGACTGAAAATCAAATTTTGAGATGTAAATATCTATAAATCCACTTCCATTTGCTACAAGTTTATAAAAGTTCATTCTTTTTAAATAATTCTGATATTTCATTCTTAAAATTCATGTTCTTACAAGTGTTGTGAATGCCTGGGAAAAAACATGAAATTTTGGGCAAATATAACAGTTTTTACCGTTTTTCCCCCTGAACTTAGAAAAAAAGGAAAATTTGGAAAAAAATTGAAATTTTCGAATATTTTACTACATTATGCTTTTAAAATGAAAACTATTTTATATTTACTAGTTTACTGTTAAGATCCTTGAGTACTTATGTTTCTTGTATTAGAATAGGGAAATTTTGTGGCCACAAATATATGTGCACCACTCCTTTAAAATTAGCACCGTGATAGAATGGAGTTATGGCTACAAAAGATACAAAATATAATCCTAGTTAAATTAATTAATATAGACGCATTTACAAAATATAATACTAGTTAGATTAATTAATATAGACGCATTTAAATTACTTTAAGCAATCTTATGAAGTCCCCGCTTTTTATGGCAGGGAAGGGTTAAAATAACGTGATGAGAATCATTTTTAGTTAATATGTTAGAATCAAATATATATTTTATAGAGATATCTTCCTTGTGCAGTGTAAAATTTTTGGAATTTTTTAACTTATTAGAAAAGATCTTTTGTTCGGAAATATTGGCAAAAACTGGAAAATATAATTTAAAAACTATTTCTTTGCCTAATACTAATCTTATTTGCTGCAACGTGTCTGCAGCATATATACTGTATTTCGCCAGCAGGAAAAATACTTGAAGTATCAGGTTTTAATTTTACTTTCTAGTTTCCTGATTTCTGGTAAAAATCACGCTTTATCATTGGTATATTTTTCGAACACCTCAAAAAGAGAGATGATCTTATTTACACATACACACATACACTGCACAAGTGCATAAATTTGAGAAGTAAGAAACATATTAAAGAATAATTTAACATGTGAAACTTCCGTTCGTTATTATTAAAGACTACCATAATACCCGTTCTTCGCACGGGAAGAATAGTTTCATTTTGGACATAAAAGGAACTCAAACTATCAGCAATGAACTTAGGAACTATGAATTCGACACTAGTATCGGTCATTTTCAATTACTTTTACGTGTCACCCTCCCCCTTTAGGAGTACTAATGGGAATTGAATTTGGATTTAAACGGCATTGGAAGTGTTACTGTTCATCTCAGAGACCCCGAAAACTATGGGTTCGACACTAATGTCTGTCAGTTTCAATATATATATCCCACCTTCCTTCCTCCATGTGCACCTTCAAAGGGAAATTATAAAACCCATCCCAGGCTCGAACCTCATCTATGTTCAAAATTTTATCGAGATCGGTTTGGTGGTTCAAGAGTTGTTAAGTTACAAATATAGTTACTTTCATCTTTATACTAGTTGAATATACCCATGCTTCGCACGGGGGCTCGCTGTATTTGGAAGTCAACTCGTGTGGGAGTATCACCATTGATCTCAGCGACCGCGAAAACTATGGATTTGATACTAAATCGGTCATTTTAGGCTACTTTTTACATGTCTATCTCCCCCCGATAACTCCCGGCCCGCATACAATTGTAACTAAATTTGCAAGTCATCGCTAATGGAAGTGCCATCATTGATTTCAGAGACCACGAAAACTATGGATTTGACACTAATATAGGTCATTTTGGATTACTTTTATATGTCTCGGTATCTTACCCCCCCCGGCGCAGAATAGCGTGAATTTGGAAGTTATTGCGATCAGAGTTTCACCATTGATTTCAGCGACCGCGAAAACTGTGAATTCGACACTAATATCGATCATTTTCTACTAATTTTACATGTCCCGGTAAACGCCCCCCTGAGACCCCTGGTTCGAATTTTGAAAAAAAAAACGTTTAACTCTGGTCTGGAGCTTGGATCAGGGTATTCGTGACTAAAATTTGGTAACTCTCGGTCAATTTGTCTGGTACCCAAGCCGGTTCCGGTAAACGCCCCCCTGAAACCCCCGTGGTTCGAAATTTGAAAAAAGGGCTTCGTCTTGATCTGGGACCTGGGCCAAGGTACCCCTGATCAAAATTTGCTAACTCTCGGTCCATTTGTCTGGTCCTCAGGCCGCACAACAGAAGCCAAAAAAAAAAAAAAAAAAAAAGGCTTTTTACCAACAGGTTCAACATTCCCGGAAATTTTACAACACTAGTTCTTACAATACAGTTTCAACGAGTATTTTGTAATACTAAATATTGTAATAGCCGTATTTATTTATATGCGAAAAAAAAATCTGTTTGAACGGAAATTCTTACTTTTAGAAATGAGTAAATAGTAATTTTTATAAGACTACTCATTCTAAAAATATTATTTTTTGGCGGTAATTAAGAAAATCATTTTCTTCTTTCTTTTCTAGGTAAGCTTCGAATCTTAGGCTCATTGCGCAGACATAAGAAGACGGTTTTGAGTAATTGTCAAAGAGTAAGTACATGAAATGTATCCTATGCGTATGTTCTGTATAATGGCATGAGAATCAATAAAAATAATTTTCCATTGGAATATATGTAGGCTGGATTAGAGAATATGGAAAGTTCTTCACTGTGATCACATAAGACAAATTATGTCCCTAATAGACCTTTCAAACCATATACTTAGATGTTATTTGCTTGTATTATTGTCTATATATGCAAGATCAAAGGTTATAGAAGGGCATGTTTTGTGTTAGAGACAAGTTCGTGGGTGTTGAATTAATGTTTTATGTTTCTGTAGTCTATATAAAAGAAGAGAGTTGTGAATGACGTCAGAACATCTGATTCATGCATCATTGTTTATGAGCACACTAATTGCTTTTCTTTGCTGTAATCAGGTCGCAGAAGCAATAGAGCACCAAAGCTGTTAGCTGCTCAGTATGGTGCCTCTCAATACATACGAGTAACACATCTGCAATGTATATTCAAGAGAGAGGTTCTGAAGAAAAGAGCCTATTTTATTCCGAGATCAGTTGTTAAGTGCTCATCTTCGGTACAAAGTTTTCGTAGTTCGATTCTAGGCCATGAAAGTTCGTAGCGGACAATATGGAAGTTCTTGAGAAAGGTTTTCTCGGAACTTTCCCATTATTTCACATTCTCATTCCATGATTGTTCGCCTGCACCTATTTATCCATCTCCTGTACGCAAAAGCGATTAAGAAAGATTTCGTGCATGTAGAGCAGAATGAAGAAAATTAGTTGGATCAAACGAATGTGGAAATGTTAGACATAGTACGGGAGAAAATACTTCCTCTGTAATTAAAAAGAGGAAGAGGAAACTGGTTGAGACATTGGCTGAGAAGAAAATGTATCATAAGCAGGAGCGGATTAAGGGTGAAGCCAATGGAGCCCAGTATCCGGGGCCCCAAAAATTCCCCTCTTTAATACTAAATTATAGCAATCAACTTATTATATTATAGGCTTAAGACTCATGCTAAATTTTTTCCCGCTCGCTACTCTCGCAGTATCGCTAGAGTTAAGTCTTCTTCGACCAGCGTCTTCATGATACTTATTTTGTGAGAGAGTGAGCTATTTTGGACCTCTATTACAAACCAAATTATTAAGCTTGTGTTTGTTACACAGCAGTGTATGAACATTTAACTGTTAATAATGAATGTAATTAAACTAATTATTGTAAATTTGGAGCACAGTAATCTGTTACAGCATAGTTCTCGGTGATTCGATAAGCCTATGAGGCTGTGAAATGCAGCAAAGAAAATTTATGCGCTGGAATTATTCGTAACATAGGTCCCCCTTGAAATAGTCGGCTCCAGGGCCCTAGAAGCCTAAATCCGCGCCTGATCATAAGGGATATGCTAGAAGGCATGATGGTAGGAAAAAGAGGGAGGGAACGAGAGAAGGTATTAAAACAGAAATTCCTTCGTGAAGACAATGAGGTCAGGTGAGGACCATGATACATGGAAGCTTCTCTGTTTACGGCAAGTGACCTTTCCATAATGGCAGAGTGCCTATGACGATGATGATGATGATCCTATGGAACACTCATTGGATGTTAAACTAAAGATTTACAGTAATTTCACAACATTCGTCCTTGAAGTTGTACAAATTCGCTTTTGACGTTGAAAAATGAAATGAAATCTTTGAGTTTTACGTCCCACGGTTATGCCGGTTAGACTAAAGAAGACAGTGATGATGAGTAATGAATGAAATGGTGGAATGAAGAAAGTGGGAGGAAACGGGATAACCCCGAGAAAACCCACGCACACGGTGTTTGTCCACCACAAAGGCTTTTGACGTTGAATTCAAGGAAATCGACGCGATCACCCAGGACTACGGTTCAGGATACCACAGAAATTACAAGTGAGTTTCGACGTAAACCTACCGACGTAAACCTAAAACTGAACTGCGAGCAGTGTGACTGGATGCTTTGTCCGTGTGGATCCACACCTTCTGGGTGTCCGTGCCATACAAATGTGGGGTGTGCGTTGTGTATAAGGGTTCCATGATGTTCGGTTAAAAGTAGGCTGCGTTCACCTTGGCCTCGAATCCACACAATGCATTGGCAACTTCCCACGGGCACAGAAACCTGCCACCATCATGAAGCCTTCCGAAAACTTCTCGCGACATACACGGACGAACTCGCCGCGGCCCTTCGCAGCATGTGGTGAATAAAAAAAATGACCCTGGGCTTATTGGTGTCATCAAGGTAGATCCAGGCTTCATCCAAAGTGACACCCACTGTCATTTGTCACCTAAGAGGTACTGTTCATACAACTTTCTTGCGTTCGTGAATCTCTCTTGAGTGTGCCTTGGTGATAACTTATGCCCCATCGCCTTATAACGTTTTTTCAGTCCCAATTTGTCCTTTATGATACGATACACTGTGCTCTGTGATATCCTGCATGAGATGGCAAGGTTGCTTTGGATAGATGGGCTTTCCTTCACAACTGATGCCCTGATGTTTCTCACAAGCGTGGTGTCCTAGCTGGACATGCCTGTTTCATTTTCACTCTCATGATTTGATGTTTAGGGTCTATGCTTTTACATGCTTTTACGATGAAAATGGCTTACCCTTGCTACTGTACGCCTGCTGATATAGTTGTCCCTTGCCGCACGCATTTTCACAATCACTGACGCACTAAATTGTGCATCGGAAAGCGCACATATGTACCCTTCCCAATAAGGTGTCACGTGAACAGACATAATAGCTGTCCACCACAACAACTTCCACACAGCGTTGTACGTGACTCACTACTGGATTCATGGGCTACTGACTTCTGGTTCCTTCTCCTACGTTGTGTTCATCATCAGTTCCGTAAAATTGTCCACTTTAGGTAAACTGACCTTCTGTAGCCATTAAAACGGCAAATGAAAAACGTAAAATACATAGAATATAGGTTTAAAATATTCATATGTACTGGTAGGACGATATGGGTTTTTGTGAACGTCTTTTGTACTCATTTTTCAAATCAACTTTTTCCCATTGTATATTTATAGGTAAAATATTAAATCTATAATGGATGGCATTTTAAAAACTGCGAAGTTTACGAAGCGAAGCCTGTGTGAATTTAGAAACGACGTACGGAAAGAAAGGAAAAGGAAAATAATCATCTTTTTACCCGACCGTAACGAAGCTTAAATGAGGGTAGTGTTTTTCATGTATATATAAAGTGAATTTGTTCCCCCGAATAACCTAAGCGGCTTTATAGTTTGATAAATAAGGTATCGACAAATCCATCATCATATTAGAACGACATTGAGTAAATGGGATCGTGAAAAAAAAATGATCGATGCTAAGTATCACAGTGTTAAAATAAGTAAATAAAAAAAGTCGAGTATTTGTGAAACATGGTGTGTGAACTCAAAGAACTTGACAAAGAAGCTTTAGAAAAATATATGTATTAGGTATCTTCAAAAAGTTATCGGATTTTCACTCTACAAAGTTAAATGTGATACTATTGAAAGACTAAATGGAAAATCCTCATCAGCAGCACAAATAGTCCGCATCAGCAACAAAAACATCTTAACGGTCGGGCATATTCTACGTTGGATACTTCGGATCCCATGTTAGTAGAACTGAGCAGAACGTAAACTAAAGAAGTTATCCTGTCCTGTGTGTAGATTACTTCCATCATGCCTGCCTAACGGAGAGGTTTCCGATCTTTTTGGCTTTCAACATACTTGAGTTTCTTAAGAGTCTTCATCCCGGCGAAATTAAAATACCGCTAATTTTACAGTAATTATGTGATATCTTCAAACAGATAAAATATAATCGAAATGTGGAACAAGAGCGCCCTAGACAATATTATTTTACATGAGAAACCGTTATCACGACTCACTTATCTGCTTTCGATTTCAAGCCATTTTGAAACTCGGCATTTATTTTCGCGTTTCTAAACAGCTGAAAACGGAAAGCCACTAGGTGACTTGTGATAACGGTACCTCACGCAAAATAATATTGTCTAGGGCGCTCTTGTTCCATATTTCAATTATCTTTTATCTATTTGAAGATATCACATAATTACTGTAAAATTAGCGGTATTTTAATTTCGCCGGGATGAAGACTCTTAAGTCGGATAATGGTGTTAACGCTACATGAAGCCTCGCGCTGTTCTGAAGCGGAAAACTGCTCTGCGATTCACAGATACTGGCTAAACAGCTTTCAGTTTCGTATATCCATAGGTTCTACTGTAGTTGCTGCGAGAACACGGTTGCATTGATCGTGTGGCCAAGTGGAAACAGTTGGCGATGCACTGCATGCCGAACAGAATGCCAAATACAGAGCATATACTGTACCTTCTTCAGTTGATGCAGTAGTGGTTTTAATTGGCTGGAAGTGCACTAACAAAAGTAAATCAGTACTTTGTTCATTTTTAGAAGCGACTTTTGGTTTGGTCATTGTTTAACACAGTGAAAAGTAATCACTTTCAATGGGGCCTACTGCCCGCGAGCCAGACTAGGCCCCCTTGAAAGCTTTGTCTGTCCCGCGAAATGCATCCTGATCTAACGAGTAAAGGCACTAAGTGCCATTGTTATTTCTAATAAATTATATTGAGACGCCTAAAATATTTGATTTCTTCGACTTTTTTTTAAAAGGTTTACCCACTACTGGTTTAACATGTCCAAAAAAGTCCTGAAGTGTTCTGTCAGAATGCTTCCTCCTAACAGTGCTTAATAGGAATTGCCGTAAGAGTATTAAAAACGTACGTGAACCTCTGATATACCTAATGAGTATATAGGCAGGGCAGAAACGACTTATAAATGTGTAAATGGTAATATGTAAAGTGTCCTAACACGATTTAAAAGTAGTTTCTGTGCTTATATACTCGTTGGACACGTACGTAGTTCAGGTATATTTTGAACACTCTTGGATAGTTTCTATTCACCACTGTTAGGAGACATTGTAGACATTCTTTTTTATCCACTAACAGAGCACTTCTGGAAATTTTTGGGCATGTTAAGCAGTGACCAAAATTCGTTTCTAAAATATGACCAAATCATATTCGAACACTGGTTTATTCTTTTGCAGTGCAGGTTCATGTCGAATCAACCAGTGTCGATGGCGTCATGGAATATCGTAAAGAAACTATATATCATTGTACTTTGTCCAAAAATGTGTCTCTCTGGTGAGACAATAGTCTCAAGTCACTTTCTTAGCCGTCAACTCATCTGAGGCCTATCGTCCAAGTACCGTATATCATTTTCCAAGCTGATGGAATTGTTACCGAATGGTTCTACACTGCAATAGAATGCCAATGTGTATCTCATAGTTAGACATTCGGTTGTAGCGGTCTTGAGTGCCTCGTTGTTGGTCATGTAGACGTCCAACTCGTGGTTACAATACTTTCTTCGTCCTGCTGCTCTTAAATTTGTTACAGTACTGTTGCATTGTCCACTCACTGATCACATTCGTGCCGAGTGCCTGACGTATTGCTTTCTTCTGGTTTCACTAGGATGTACGTATTCCCAATTAAACTCGTGACACGTACTGGCACGAATAATGCTATTTTGGGTTCCCTGTTTTTTTACCTGCTCTTACTGACTCATGTCACCAGTTATCTATAACGACGACAACCAACAAAATATTAGAAGACACACTTACTAATACTTTTATTTATTTGTTTATTGCACTTTCAAGCGACGATACGAGAAAAATCTTGTAATCATGTGAAAAAGAAAGTTCAACAGCTGTACACGTGTTATGTCGAAAAAGTAATGTTCGAATATCCATCTGTTCGTTGTCCGTTAATAATAATTTTGGGCAACATATCATTAACTATACTGTGTATTGCCATCTTGCTAGTGTCATGACCTAAAAACTTTGAAAATATGCATTCATTTATGCTTTAAAATTTACAGAATATAACCTAAAATATAATAGAACGACGTACAAAAATTCTTAAGGATATCATCTATTAGCAAGTTCGCAAAAACTTCTTGGATAAATGCATACTATAAAATCCGTGCTACGTGCCAAAATGAAAATGTTGAGTAAAAGCCCAGATTTTACTTCAGAATTGGTGGGTCATAGACCCACGCGCATTCTTCCGGCGATTATTTGATCTATTTACTTCCACAGTGAATACTAGATAGCTCGTTTTCACTGAGCAATGTTAGGCACATAGGCCACATTTTGACATTAAACCGAACTTTTCCATTTTTGACACAAAACGGATTTCATTTTCAGTATCTTTAAACTCTAAAGCATCGGGTCACAGGACATTGTTGATCCCATAAGTAGAAAAGCTTACTAGACTCTCTCTTCGTTCCCAGTACTCGTATTTCTCAGCAATAAGTAAAACTCGTCTAAAATATGACGAAAATTTAGCTTTTATATCACTTTGTGTCCAAATATGATCTAAAGCTAAAGTATGGTTCAAACAATGCATTTATATGACCAATAAAAACCGTATTTTCGTGTTCACAAAAGTCAGAAGCATGATTAGATTTAATTACAGTAGAGCGTCGATTATCCGAACGTCGGTCAACCGAACGACCGCTTAACCGAACTGTGTACTTGCTCGCACCTGTTACTCTCCCACCCTACCGTCCATCATCCCCCTCACTCCCAAACCAAGTTTCCCACAGTAGTCGCCGCACTGAGCCACCGCTGGCGGAACATTGCTTCTAATGGGGCCTTCATAAGGCGCTGCTGACCGGCCAAGCCGCCAGTCGCTGTGTTTCAACAATCAGCACACTTCTTTTTATGAATAAATTTACTGTACAGTACTACTTTTTGGCAAATAAACATGTACAGTTCGATTATCCGAACAAACCAGTTTTCCGAACACCCATGTCCCCCAATTACTTCGGATAATCGACGTTCTACTGTATAATGTTTAAAAAAAACAGTATAAAAAATATGGCATGTCATAGAAATCCAAGCTTTGGTCATAATGACAGGCTTGATGAGAATATACTTCAAGATCAGTTTTCTCTTAATAGGTGGCGATCGTTATTATACTGCATCAATCTTTAAATTTACAACGACACTCATTTTGCTCAATTTTCTCGAAAATCGCTCACGAGGGATTTGCCCTCACCCATATTATTTTGTTGTACTCAGTGAGATGTATCAATTAATACATGCAGGCACGTAGCCAGGATTTCGTGAAGGGGGGGGGGGGGGTCCGTGACATGAAATATTGTGGTCATCACACCAGGGGCTCGATCATTCTAAACAATTTTACCGGAACATATATTGGTTCGTTTAGCCAGGATTTCGTAACGGGGGGGGGGGGGGGCGTGACATGAAATTCTGACAGCCCAGGAGCTCGATCAATTTAAACTACTTTACTATCAAGATATATTGGTTTGGGAGGATATGTTAGTAAGTATTTTAATAAACTATGAAGAAATCTCGAGTAAAATAAAAAAAAAACGTATTGGAAAAGATTATACAATATTTACATCCTTCCTCTGTTTATTCAAATATAACAATTTTCCTTTCATTATGACCTCAACTATTATAAAAGTACATATTCACTATTATAAAAAGTACATACTCAATAATGTCTTGTAAAATATTTTGCAATATCTGTGTTCCTCTTTCTGTTGAATCAAATGTTAGCAGAACTTTCTTTCCACATATATTTTTGTTTTTATTTTTCCGTCAACTACTGTCTGTTTCAAATGACAGGTTAAAGGGGCAGTAGAAAATTGTTTTTGAAATAACATGCTTGCTATTGCAAGGATGTAATGACGAAAAATTATGATAAAAAATGTCCACGCTGTTACACAACGGCACTATGCTTTCGGAAGCTTGAAATCTCCTTGACTAGTAGCAGAAATTCTGAGAATTCCGCAACTTTTCTAGAAATTTCAAATTCCCTTACTTCCAGGATATATCGCTCACCTCGCAACCCTGTATTGAAGTAATACAAATTTCCTCTTAAGAAAGAGTAAGCAAAAGCTTCCTATAATTTATTTTTAACGCTGATCCTCCTTTTTCTTATTTCATTTTGTTTCATTCTTCCTTATTTTTTTCATTTCTGGTCTCGAAGGGGGGGTCCGGACCCCCCCTTGGCTACGTGCCTGATACATGTCTCATCTTTGTACCCCTTCCATTAAATGTTAATAATAGAGGAAAAGGTGCAAATATGGGCTACCACTTTTTGATTGCAAATAATTCGTAGATACATGGAAGTCGAGCAAATTTAATTACTGCAATAAAGACTATGTTACATTTCCTACACATGATATAAAGAAAATTGAAAATAACAAATCACTAGTATTGTACATATATATTTTTCTGACACTCTACGGAATCACGTTTCAAGAAATGGTTGTGCAAATATGGGCTACCAGTACAAAAACATACTAATATGAAAAAAAAAAAATGTGGTACAGAACATCACAATACTACCAAGTGTAAGTCTATACACTTAGTGACAATAGTCACACACATACTCGTATTCAGCACCTCCACATTCATTATGTGCCCACATGTGACACTTTATGCACTGAATCCAGAGTTCCCCGTGTGTATCCGCTGAAAAGTTGCTGCGACAGAAAATGCATGGCACATCTTCCTCTGTAGGTTTCTGCACGCCAACAGGTAGATTTAACTCCACGTCACTATCACTGTCGTCGAACAAAGTTGCTTCAGACTTTGTGGATGATTTCCCATAGTCCAGTCTTCTAGCAGGAGTTGATTGCTTCGTTGCGGAGCCTATCATTTCTGTTACCTTGCTTTTCTTTGCGTCTTTTGCAGTTGATGTCGTGGATTCATACAGGGACTGCGTATAGGGGGATCCAGTTATGAGTGAGGCAGCGCTACTCTTGCGACCTCTTTGGCTTGTCTTCTTCTTGATGGTGGGAGGAGATGCAATATGAAATGGACTGACTAGCTGTGATGGACCTGCTTGACACTGTAAATCTGAAGTACTGCTTGGTGAAGAGGACTGATTATCTGTTGATGGCACGCTGCTTGTTGTCCCTGCATCAGTTTCCACAACAACAAAATCGTCGTCAGTGAAGATGCTCCTGTCAAACGGCATGATTCCTGTAACACGAAAACCATTTTCTTCTATGTATGCTCTCTGCACTTTCAAATAGGCTCTTCCGAAAGGCTCCATGATGTCATAAGGACTAAGAGGACCATTGGAATGAAGAAGGACAGATCTGATCTCATTACTGTAATGATGCTTGAGAGTACCCATGAAAGTTTTGTCCAACGGTTGTAACTTGTGAGTACAATGGTGCGGCAATGATATGATTTGGATGTGGTTTTCCCGCGCTAGGTCAATAACCGCCAGACTTCTAACATGAGTGTAATGGCCATCCAGTATCAGCAACACTGGTGATTCTTTTGTCGGATGAGTCTTCTCAATGAAGTGCTGTAGCCATTCTACAAAGACGTGTGATTGAATCCACCTTGACGGATGAGCTCTACCAATAGAACCGATTGGTTTACCTTTCATAAGTTGGTCCGTCATGTTTTTCCTGGGAAATATGAGCATAGGTGGGATAAACTCTCCTTGAGCGTTCATACAAACTACCACCGTCATAGTTGCTCCTCTTTCGACTGATGTTCGCGTTCCTATCTGTTTCTTTCTTTTTCCTCGCAATGACACTTGGTATCTTGCTCTGCACGACAGTAAGGCCTGTCTCATCTACGTTGAAGACGCGGTCAGGCGCGTAGTGATGTTCCGCATATGCTGCTTCCAAAATATCAAAGAATTTTTCTACGTTGTCTTTAGTAAATCCCACAGCACTCGCGTAAGAGGTCCCGGTGGGTTTGCGAACAGACAGAACTTCTTTATCTCGATTTAGAAATAAATCTGCCCATGCTCTACCGGCTTCTTCTGATGTGAAAGGATGAAGCAAACCATTTCCTACTGCTAATTGATATGCAAGACGTCTCAAATCTGTCACCGTGAAACCAAAGAAATGTGACTCCATTAACAGTAAATATTCCACCAACAACTTCTCAAGCTGCACCTCTAAGACAGTCCGTCTTCCGAGTGGTTTCGACGCTGCTATTTCAGGATTGAGAGATGTGTCCTTGCTAAGATATTGTAAAGTTGTCCGAGGAACGTTAAACACTTGTGCAGCTTTTAGTGTCCCCATTTTCTTTTCTCTGACAGCAGCAATTGCTTTCGCCATGTCTTCTTTATTCCATTGTTTCCGTTTATTCTGTGGCACATATCGCTGATTGCTCCTTAGCATGCTGTAAAATAAATCGTAAAGACTAATTAGAAGCTTGGATCAACATGGTGCAAATATGGGCTGGTAGCCAATATTTGCACCAGGCAAGGTAGCCCATATTTACACCACCACGCCACATCTCAATTTTATATTCCATATACCATTGTTGATGTTATCTGCACCTAACATATACAATACCAACAATTCTAATATTTGAACTCAACAGACACTGCGAAAAGGATACCCCATACACTCATTTCCAAGTAAAAATATGAAACAAACATACCTGCGAAAGTTTTCGTCCCCTCAAGAAACAACAAAAACGCACTATCTATTCTACACGAGGCTGTTCCACTCACAACTGCATCCTCTACCTCAGCGTTTCCCAACCGGTGTGACGCGGCACACTGGTGTGCCGTGAATGGACCGCTGGTGTGCCGCAAGGAATCGAAACAAAACTATTAATTTTATAGCAATCAAAACGTAGGGGAAAATATATATTTGTATTTTACATTACTATGAACAATTTTAAGTTTCCTACCGGGTTACCGTTCTGTACATTTCTAATGTTCAAAAAATATTTGTTACCATTGTTATGACCATTATTGCTTCTTTCTTGTTGCAGACTATTTCGTAATTTGAAAATTTAAAATATCATTCAATCCTTTCGACAAATTACCTACATTTGTGTTTTAAAAGTAAAAGAGATTTGTTTGTTTGTTCGTTATTTAGTGATTTTCCTTCTTAGTAAAAGAGTAAAAGGTTGGATACAGTTTTTAAACAGAAAGCGTATTTTTAGAAATCTGAGTCCAATATTTCATTGCAATTGTTTTCCATTTTTAAAATTAGAATGAAAAATAAGCATAATGATTTACGACGGAAAAAAAACAGTGATGGAGCTTTTTTCTCTGGGAGGAGATCAATAATCACAGAAAAAATACCACTGTGTTTTATATTTACAAATAATAATATCTATAAGTGTGCCGCGAGAATCCAGGTAACACCCGTAGTGTGCCGTAAGTTGAAAAAGGTTGGGAAACGCTGCTCTACCTGAATAGCCTTGTACCAATAACTTGTCGTATTCTCACAAGAGTGCAGCACTTAACAGAGCTTTAATTTGGATTGACAGTATTTACACCATAGCCGATATTTGCACCTCCTCCTCTAATATTATAGAGGGCCGCGGTGGCGCAGTGGTAGAGCGTTCACCTCTGATGTATCGGGTCCAAGGGCGCCGATTTCTCTGTACATTTGGGGAGGCCCATTCAGATGCAGAAGGTATATATATATATGAAGATTTTAAGACAAATTGCACTCAAATTATGCCAAATATTGTATATTCACAAATACAATAGGGGACCCACATGAGCTCCCCAGGATTGGCGCCCTTGATCGGGTCCCGGGTTCAAACCCTGCTCCCGCCAAATGAACTTTGTAATGGACAAACACCGTGTGCGTGGGTTTCCTCGGGGTTCTCCCGTTTCCTCTCACTATCTTCATTCTATCATTTCATTCATTGCTCATCATCACTGTGTCCTTTAGCCTAGCCGGCATAAGCATGGGACGTAAAACTCAATTACGAGTCGTAATTTAATTTATAGTATATATGAAAATGAGAAAGTTAGTGCCGGGATTCGTACCGTTTTTATTCAGAAAGTTGTCCAAGATTGATATTTAGAAAATGTATGCAATTTTACACTTGAAATTACCAAAAGAAAGAAAGAAAAAAAAAAAACAGCATTTGTGCGACAAAAGAAATGGCTTCAAAGAATACAATACTGCATGGCTCATAATATTGTTTATGGTTTATTTTATTATGTTTATGCATATACTGAAGCAACAGATGGCAACGAATCTACTTTTATTTTGTTTTACATTTTTTCAGCTTATATATATATATATATATATATATATATAAAATCCATTGATGGAAGATTCAACTTAATGCTCTTTCTTTTTCCTTTCATTTCTTTTTCTTCCTTATGGACCGTTTATGTTGGAAATACAGGAAGACACAACGACTTCTTTATAAATTCTTAACAAAAAAAATAAAAAAAATCTTGGATCCGTGAAATAAGGTTTGGCTTCTGGTCATGGATAGCAGCCAACATCAGAAATGGGAGCCCTTCATAAGAGACTACTTTGGATAATGTTAAGCAATTTAAGATTAAAAAAAAAAAAAAAAAAAAAGAGAGAGAGAGAGAGAGAGAGAGAAAAGGAAGTTGAATTACTGCCCTTAAAAAAAATTTAAAAATCAGCTTATATTCATCCACTAAGTAGATGGCGAAACTAATTTTGAAGGTTTATTTCCAGATTATGTTGGCATTGCTTAAACTGGAGTGAAAATAACCTTTTGACCGATACTTCTAGGAATTCCAAGGTTTATGATTGCTATTTCGAGTCTATACACTTAATATGATTTTATTTCGTACGCCAATATTTTAAAGATATTCCAATAAATGCTCTTAGCTCACTTGGATTGGTGTGAAATATTTTCTTAGAATAGCACTTTCAGGCTTATTTATTATTATTATTATTATTATTATTATTATTATTATTATTATTATTATTATTATTATTATTATTATTATTGAAAAATATTTTTTAAAAAAGCTTGAGTAATCAGTTCATGCAGTGAATAGCTAGATGCTTTTAGTATGTGTGTTTCTTTCGTTTTACGTTCTACGTTTATGTGCAATAAGCTTATAAACCGATCGAATCTACATGACACAACTAATCGCATCAAGTAAGAGCGTACTAATTATGTGAAGAACTCTCAAGTGGGTATGAATCCTGCCAAGTACATGGCATGATGCTTTGATGAAGTAACCACTATCCTTATCAAGTTTACCCATTGCAGACAAAGAAATACTTGAGTTGGGAATGAAGTCTGTGCATCTTAATTGATCCAGTTGTTTCCTGATCCGTGTGCCCCATAATGATTTCCTGTGGGCTTTTTTTCGTCTCTTAATGGCTAGCGCTCTTTCTACTCAATTGGATCACATGGAGCTCTGAGTGTAGCTATACAGGTACAATAAATATATTATTACGGAATATGAAATGGAAAAATAGCTTAAATGAAGAAATGAAGATCTTACCCCAATCCAATTACTTACAGTGCCATCCTGTTGGTTTTATCAGTTCTTTACGAAAAAAGAAAGGTCTATTTTTTATTATTTATAATTTACGCCGCAATTTGCAGGGTAGCTCACAAAAGATAAAAAAGGGGGTTCTATGTCTTAATAAGAAAGCAAAAATTCTTTAAGAGACACTTCAAAATGACAAAATGCGTGGTTATATCTTGTAAAGTTGGGAATTTGGAGGGAAGCAAATGTCAGACCCCACATTCTCTGCTTTCGTATTACTTTATAACGTGAAATCATTACAGAAAATACTTCTAAATTTTCGTCATAGAATACGGCAAGGAAAGGCGATGACAAGGAAAAGCACTGCGTTCTTGAGAATTTTTCTCTTTTTTAACCCCTTCAGCTTTTACTCTGTTACCCCATAAGCATATGCTCACAAACTTCATACTTTAGATATCTATGGTAGAATGAATCATATGACTCTAGTTAAATTTCCTTACGATCAGAAATATCGATTAATCAATCTTGGACTACGCCAACTGCGTTTCCCAACCACTTCGGAATATAAGAAGTCATTATAGGGCAGACGCATTAAAATCCGTAATGCGTGAGTTAGAGAAATATGGGATGGACCTGGTAGTTCAGGAAGTTAGGTAGGAAGAAAGAAAAGGGAGCTATAGGAACCCGAAATATTACGTTTCTTTCTGCTTTCTTTTTTTAATGGGAAAGTAAAAATCACCAACTATTAGCAGGGTGTTTCGTTCACAAACTAATAATATAAGCAATTAAACGTGTTTAATTTCTTAATGATAGATTATCTTTTGTTACTGTTCAAGGTAGGTAATACGATATTATTATTCTAAATGTATATGCTCTAACACAAGATAAGAATGACGATATAAAGGACAGTTTTTACGAAGAAGCGAAACATGTATTTGATCAACTCTGCGATACCATATGAAAATTTTATTATTAAGGGATTTTGAAGGGCTTCCATGCTGGTCTAATGACAAGCTCACACGCTTTACCATTACCATGGGACATAAAACTAAAAGATTTCACATTATTTCATTTCAAGAAGGAACAGAGGGAGGAGGAACAATAAGCACTAACTTCATTGTCTGTAATGTGCTCTTCTATATTGTTGAGAAATATTCCACTATAAAACTGTAATTCTCCAATATATTGATTGATTAATGAGAACTGAAGCTGGTTTTATTTAAATTGCTGTTGAGTGTTAATATGAAACTTCATAATTTTAAAGAAGCTGTGTCGCGACCTTGTTAAGTGTTATACGTATGTGAAATATAGGCTTTATTGCTAAAAAATCATAGTCGTTTTTGGAACAAGTTCGTATATTCTATATAAATTAATTGTACGTAGAATTGTGTAAGGAATGATCTTTTTCTTGTTAAGCTACCTGCATAATATGAACATAAAACAATAAACGTAATAATAACAACTGAAGTAAATTCTACGCACTGTTTATGTGTTTAACAGGGCTTCATGAATGAGAGAAAGAGGATCAGTGAAGAAAAAAAAAAACATTTTAAAAAAAGACAATGCTTCTTTCTTTTTGCTGACCGACTTCCTCGTCCAGTCAGAAAAAAGAAAAAGAAAGAAAAAAAGAATTAAAGAAATTAGTTTGTATTTTTGTTTTATCAAGTGAAACAGCTCCTTGTGTTTTTATCACGAATAGCTGTTGTATATGCTTCAACACTTTCGTATCTACTGCTACATTCATTCTTATTTTAGCTAGTCTTTGCATGATAAATAGAAGACAGAAAGTGAACTGAAGGCCAGTGGACTGTTTTTGTTGGCTATATAGTGCCAGTGCCAAGGGAGAAATGAGAAAGAGCATTGAAACTAGCAGCTGTCCAAAAAGCACGTGGTGGCTTGGTTTCTATGATCACGAGTTTGTATTGATCAACATTACTTAGTGTACTGGTGTTCGGTACCCTTCGTAAGTGTTCGTATTTGCTCGTGACATGTCGCCACCCCTATCTCGCGAAAGCGGCAATATAGCCTCTAGCAGGTTTTTCAGTGGGAGACTGGGATCATATAGTGAGGCAAGGCTAAGAGAGAGCACTGTGTGGTAGGCCTAATAGATAAAACTAGATTCTGAGAGCGACAATGAGATAAAATGTTTACTATTATTAATGCATTTAGTTTTTAAAAGAAATGTTATTTTGTGTGAAAGGGATGAACTATAAATGAATGTACCGTTTGATTCTCTTCAGCCTTGTCACATTTGGAGTAATTTATTGCATGTGATGCGGTACTTCTTTTTAACATTTCCGGCGTTCTCTCTGCTAAATCGTGTGAATGCGTGAGTTAGCAAAACAGCTTCAGCATCCATGTAGCTGTTCTCTGTGACACTTCTTACCCACGATAGTTTGTGTGTTGTGACTTGTAGCGATAGTATAGTGCTCGGATATTTATTTTGGTGTGTTTGTTTGTTTATATCAGTGAAGAATGGTGCACGTGGATCTGAGTTTGTGTAATGTCGTTGATTTGTCGTCAACAATACTGATGCTGCTTCCATTGAATTCCGATTACGGCCTCATGGTCCAGTGATAAGTGTTTTTAAGATAATGGTTATGGAATCTCCAGGTGATACAATCAGCGTAGTCATCAATGCATGGAGTAAGCATTCCTTACTAATTAATTTATTAATTGTCTTTCTTCGCTATTAATAATTATAGGGAAGTTTATTGGTTTAATTTTGATAGTGCAAATATCAATATGCTTTTTTTTCCTTTTCAAAAACTAAATAAGCTATAACGAGAGAAAAACAAATGGGGAATTTTTTTATTCTTTGTTAGGGATGGCCTTTTTCGAAAAATGTTTTTCGATTTTCGGAAATTTTATTTTTCGCTTTTTCGAAAAAAATTTTTCGTTTTTCGTTTTCGAAAAAAATGTGGCCATCCCTATTCTTTGTATTAATCTATGTTGATAATGAAACTATATTACCTCTTGTAGTTAGAAGTCCAGACAAGGGGACCTTTAGTGAATATTTCTTTGATTTTCTTTTTTCTAAGATTGGATCTCAACTGAAAGTTCAACTTGGGACTACATAAAGAGTAACAGTTCTAGAAGGTAAAAACTGGAAAGGGACAGCCAGAACTCAGACTATGATAGGTATATCATGAGTTTACCATAAACTTTTTAAAAAAATATATAAATAATTCCTTAAATAATTTTAGGTACTAAAAAATCTGGGGACCTAGCCCTTCCCCCGACTCCGGGCTAGAACCGCCACTATACATAAACTCAAAGCGAGGCCGATCTCAAGTGTTCATTTCTGAACAGAAGTATATGTCTATGTTGTTACTTAGAATGTCAGAGTACAATACATCAATAGGATAGTGTATTTTATGAGCAGTAGCATACTCACTGTCAAAATTTCGTAAAGAGTGAGGTGGTCAAGCACTCAATTTCATTTCCGTTTAGCACAAATATTATTTTGTGTATGTATCTTAATATAGCAAATGGTTATTTTCCCACAATATCTAACTCAAGGTGGGTTTAAATCGACCCTCCCCTTGTGTACGCCACTGTTTTACGAGGTTTTAGGTTCTATCTCTGATATTACTCATACATAATTGCATTTTTTTTTTCTTAAATTCTGTAGGTAAAATAGTGAAGGGTAGCATATAAATGACAGAAAAAAATCGTATGTTTTAAACGAATAACTATTGACTTTAAATACCAGAAATATCCTGTAAGTATTTTGTTTTCTTTTAAAAAAACAGATAATATTGTATAATCTTGCACGAAGGTTTGCAACATTATAACTGTGGTTGTTTTCTGTTGATATTTCTCCTTCAAAATTTATTGGACAAATATATCTACTGTACTGACATTGAGAAACGTATTGCATTCTTGTGACACCAAGACTAACTTCTTCTTGCATATACCCACTTACACCTCCCTTGATACCTCTCGAAAAAGAAAATGGAATCAAGGAAAACGAAAGCATCCCTTTTTCTCTGAAAAGACCTTTTCCCACTACAAATGTCTTCCTCTCCAATGGACTCTATCCCTTTTTCTCCAAAGAGCCACCAGCAAGAGATGACTGCCTTATCTGATTACCTCCTCCCGACTGGACAGATCTTTAAATTTTAGATGATGATGATTGCGTGGCTGTCAATATACGTATTTCTAATTTAGATCCCTTTGTAACTGCAATAATTTATTTTCAGTAAGCCGGTGTCAAATATATTTGAACGCATTCTTAGAATTCAGAAATTTATTATTATTATTATTATTATTATTATTATTATTATTATTATTATTATTATTATTATTATTATTATTATTATTATTATTATTATTATTATTATTATTATTTAATACTTTACATCAGTGGTTCTCAACCTAATTCCTATCACGACTCCCATTTTATCTTGCCAACGGTCCCATTGTAATTTCTGGTCTGTAATAAGCTTGTATAGGATTTTTAATAGGCTATACCTATTGCGGAAATCTCGCAATTTTCTGTATTTTTATAATTGTAGAATCCATTTCTTGTATGTAATGTATACAGTATTTTCCCTAAAAGCGATTGGATTAAACCCAAATTTGGTAGTTCATTCATATTACAAATATCGAATCCAATCTGTCATACTGTTTCAAAATGAAGGCCGTTTGAAAATTTTAAAACTTCACAACTCCTTTAATCTTAAGTCATATGATAAAAAATAATGATTTCTAATTTTGGTTTTAAAAACCCTTAACCGTTGTTTAAAAAAATATTGAATATTTTAAATGACTTATAATGTGCGTCACGAAGTTTGAACCAGACATTGCCCCACTAGTGAAATCACACCATGCTTAGGTATCACATTAGCTTTCAGTTTTTAACTGTATTTCATTATCCAGTTTTCATTAGTTTCATATCGTACCTCTTTCATTTAAATGGATTTTTAAACAACTCTACATCTGTTGAAAATGTTCAGTAGAGCTATTTTTTGTTGTTCTTAACAGTGTGTATAAAAATAAAAAATATACCAAACAGAACAAAATTCAAAATAATATTTTGTGTTATTAGATTCTAATATATTAATGTCTTCCGCTTATCTTCGCGACCCCCATGAAACCCTTTCGCAACTTCCCTAGGAATCACGACCCCCAGGTTGAGAAACTCTACAGTAAAAATACTTTCGTAAGGGTAGTATTTTCGTAAAGGAATTTTTCTTTTCTTAGGCATGTATAATTTATTTATTTCTCTTACCCACATTAAAATAATTGGAGTTTGAAACAACGGATTTGTTCGAAACCTACGGGTGTTCTTTCTCACAACTATAGGTTGGTGGGCAGCATGGAAATTTTAAAACTTTTCTCTTCTTGAGAGAGCTGTTTTATACTTTAACCCTTTCACAGAGGAAGTCGACTTTTGTCGACAGAACCAAATTTCCTTAACATGCGAATGTCGACTATAGTCGACGTGTTAAAATTTGTTTGTCCGAATCTTGGCTTTGTCGAGAGTAGTCGCCAAAGTTGTACCGTTCATTTTTGTTTGTGTTCTATTGTTTTCGATAAACAATAGAAATCACACAGAAAACCTTTGGCGACTACAATCGACAAACCCAAGATACAGACAAATTTTAACACGTCGACTATAATCGACATTCGCAGGTTAGGGAAATTTTTTCCGTCGCCTTCCACAGTGAAAGGGTTAAAATACGAGTGGTAGTATTAGATTATTCATAAATAGGAAGTGTTGAACTGTAAATTAAGTTATTAGTAAAGTATAAGCTAGCTAAGTTAAAAAAAAGAGAGAAACATTGGTTTATATTTGGTCTGAGTCCAACAGATGAGGAAACAGTCTATTGGCCTTGAAGGGAATTCTGGGTTAAAAGGGCTGACAGTGAACTGAATAGGAAGAAGAGCGCCCAACCTAATCTTTCAGACCAAACCCATAAACAACTAATGAATGATACTCGTGGGGCATGCACCAGAGACAGATGTTCAATTCTTGACTACTTTCGTCCATATATTGTGTTGTACAGATGCAAGAAATACGAGTATATTTAGCTGTTGGTACTGCTAGGTATCCTTCAACTCAGCTATCATTGTTATATCAGATTATCTAAAAGTTATTGAGCATTTGGAGATCAAAATTGAGAATACATTTATTGCAATTTGAAAATAATGTTATTACGCCACATATGCAGTATTTTGTTCGATTACTTTCTGCCATATTTCCGGCAACACTATAATCCCGTGGCTGCAGAACTCCTGTGGTTGCTGGTATTAAAAAAAAAAAGAAAAAAAGAAAAAAGAAAAGAAAAGAAAAAGAAAAAAAGTGATACATGATTTTCACAAGCCTCTCTTGAAACTAAGATAACACCATTCAGAGAGTTCCGCAGAGACCGAAACAAATTATTTGCTAGCGGTGCCAGGTCCGGGCTATATAGTGGGTGCATTAAAACTTCTAGCTAAGTTTTCTCAATTTCTGACGGGTGTTTCAAGATGTATGGATTCTGGCATTCTCAGCGTGGTTCACAACACCCTTTCTGTTGATCAGTTCCGGTCATTTGTTTTGAATTGGTAGATGCAGTCACAATAATTATTAGCAGTACAGGTCCGAGACTATCATTCTGCCCGGCGATAGCAGCTCGTGATGCACAATGCTATTTCGATCCCACAAAACGCAAAGCATAACCTTCCTGGGCGTTAACGTAGACATAGCCACAGACTATGGAGAGTTCCCTCGTTTCGAGTACGATCTTTTTCACATTGTTGTCGTAGCCTATCAAGTTTTCAACAATCATGATTAACCTCGTGAGAAATGGATCGAATTCGTTACGTTTCAGTAAAGGTTCGAAGATTTCTGGAAGTGGTTTAACAGTATTTGGTAATGGATGTTTATATCATTGGCGATGATGTCATGACTGTTTATATACCTATTTTCCTCAACTTTTGCCACAATATCGTGCACTTGCACGCCCACTGAGAGAAGGATCTGGAGCATCGAAATTTCCAGAATGAAAGCGATTGAGCTATCTTTTTGCTGTTCTTTTTGATAACATACTTTACTCATAAATAGCACAATTCGTTTCATGAGCCTGCGAGAACATTTGAGGTTTTATCGAAATCAAATTGTAGAGGTATCGCACTTCTATGGAAAGTTCACTCATCTTTAGGGGTGATTGTAAGAATTCAATCACTTTTTGAGTTGCCAAATGACGTTAGGTCTGATCTGCTGCGACTCATATAACCATGTTGAGATTTGGGACACTAACGCCATGTCCGCAAGAGACTTAATACTTTTTAGATTATCTGGTATTGCTTACAAGATAGGCCTAGTTTTTTTTTTTTTTTTTTTTTTTTAAAAAAAGAGTATAATTTGTAGAAGAGGGAGTCGGATGAAGCACAGATTGATCTCTTTATTTTATAAAAAATAAAAAATTAAATGCAAAATCGTTAATTTAACGTATACCTTTAGGCTAAGATACACGGAAGATTAATGAAATTGAATGATTAAAAAAGAATTTGTGATAGTATATACGGAAGGAAATGGGGAAAAAATAGAAAAACCGCGGACAACATGTCCACCACAAAACCCATGTGAACTGGTATTGAACCAGAGCCCCTTGGACCAGAAGCGAGCGCCATATCACTATGCTTCTAAAAGAAAAGGAATTTAAATATTTATAGAATAATGTAATTTTTGGAACCACAGTGGACAGTGGTAAAGCACTCACCTTCAACGCATTGGGTTCTGGGTTCGATCTCAGTTCCGCCAAGTAGGCTTTGTGGGGACAAACATTGTGTGTGTGTGTGTGTGTGTGTGTGTGTGTGTGTGTGTGTGTGTGTGTGTGTGTGTAGGTTTTCTGGGGTTTTCCCATTTTCTTCATTTCCATCATTATCATCCGTCTCATGCTCACCATCTCCCTTACCCTCAGTGGGATATTAAACAAACAAACAAACAAAACGTTATACGATCGTTTCAGGGAGTAGCTAGGACTTTCCAATACCTGAGTCTTTTTCATGGGATATGCCTGATCAACATGTATATGTATTGGACACAGTTTTGGGACGTAGAAGAAATCATATCGAAACAACAGCTTATGCCTTAATGATGATCCTTTGCTTCCATAATGGAATTCGCTTGTGATATCATAATTAAATTTGAAGCTAGCAGAATAGAAAATAATACTTAAATTCAGCATGAAACATTTTAAATCTAAGTTGAATATGGTTCTCTTTGTGATATCATAGTAGAATTTATTAGTTAAGGAAGGACGTGTGTTGAATCTGTCACAAGGTCGTTTGTTGATCTTAATATTCATTAAGAATAATAAGTAGACTTGCTAAAAGGAAAAAAAAAATCCGTAATAATGTTTCCTTTACGAACTTTTTAAAACGTGCTTGTGAATACACATGAATATGATTCCAATGTTAGTGAAAGTAAATGGAAAGTGTAATAGTTTGCAACTTACCTATATTTAAATAGTTCTCATATAATCAATGGGAATAACATTTAGATTTGAAATAAGAAATGTAAAGTTTGGAAGAAAGTAGGAAAACGTAAGGAAAGCCAAATGCGTGAATAACGGAAATCGCTTGAAGAATTCGTCAAGGTGAACGTCGAATTTTGAGGATAATTCAGTCATTAAGTTAATTGGAAAAAATAAGAAATGAAACGAAATTTTTAACATTTCCCACAATTATACCGTGCTTGCTGAACGAGGTGAACTCAAAGAAAGCTAGAAGACGATAAACGTACTGTAACGGGTGGAGTGAGTATAGTGAAGGAAACGAGAATCCATAAAAATGCATTGCTAAAACATTGCCGATTAAAAGGTCACATTATTGAGATAATCGAGCTTGAAATCCTTTGTGGTATAAGCGAGGTTTCACTATTTACACAGTGTGTCCTCTATATTTAGTTCAGTGGTTATTGCGCAGATTAATTTAAACTACAGATCTGATGAAAATTGAGCTCGATACCCTAATAGCAATTGTAGATTTATTGGGAATGATAGCACAGTAAATATAGTGTTTATAATTTGTGGTTGTTCTTGTTTATCTCCATATTTTTCAAAAGAAGTGGAAAGGAATCAAAATCGATAAGTGAACTCAAGTGCTAACGTCCTTGCTGCACTAGAATGCCGCTTCTCGTGAGATTCAAAGTCAAGCAGTGCCGGGCCTGGTAAGAGTAAAGATGGAAAACTTAACAATGCCCAAATGTTGTCCTTTAGAATAAGGGAGATTTATGGCAAGCTAAATTGAATGATAGTTGAGGAAATTGTGATATGAGAATGTAGGAAGCAATGGATAATACTGAGAACACCCACTGTTGTCCATGTTGTGCTTACATGGCTTAAGATGGAACTAAGGACTCTTCATATACCAACTTTGAGCCACCATAACCCCAGTTGTGTGTTATGTATAACCATTATCAATGTTCTATTATCATTACTTCCTTGTCATTATCTCCCACTGTTTCAATTATTTGCTTGCTATTAGAAATAAATCCTGTAAGCCATCGATTCTCAAACTGTGCTCCGCACACCCTGGGGTCTTTGAGGGTATAGTCGGGGATCCGCAAGTCAAAGTAAGTTTTATTTTGTCACTTCATTATAAAAATATGAATATAATAATGTTTGCAATATAAGTATTTTATGAATTTCTATTATTATTATTATTATTATTATTATTATTATTATTATTATTAGCAATAATAATAATAATAATAATAATAATAATAATAATAATAATAATAATAATAATAATAATAATAATAATAATAATAATAAAAAAAAAAGCTGGGTTTGGCAGTTTTTTCGTAATGTTAGCGCTAAACTTGAAATTGTAAATGAAACCTTTGAGTTTTACGTCCCACGATTATGCCGGCTAGGCTAAAGAAGACGCTGATAATGAGAAATGAATGAAATGGTGAATAAATAAAGTGGGAGGAAACAGGAGAACCCCGAGAAAACCCACACACGCGGTGTTTGTCCACCAGCAAGTTCACTTGGCGCAACCTGGGATCGAACCAAGGACCTCCTGCATCAGAGGTGAACGCTTTACCACTGAGCTACCGCGACCCGTGCAACAACTTACATAGTGAAAAATAAGTAAATTGTATCAAAGTGGTCTTCAAAGTTGCGAACTTAAAGAACCGCTGCTCTAAGCTAATTGAAGCTAAACATCGACCAGTAAATGAACGTATACATGATTTTTACCTTAATGGAAAATCTAATTGTACCTTTAAAATTAATATACATCAAACAAGCGTTATTTAATCATAGTTTGTCTTGCATTGATCAAACTAGTTCTGTTCGTTTTCTCTTCGATTTTACATGTTTTGAAAATAAATATGTTGTTCGTAGGTAAAATCCTCGCAGTTTGAAGTTTGATCTTTTAAGAGCCTTATTGTTGAGTAAGAACAAAACTTTTAAGCTTCTCTTCACAGAGTCAACTTTCAGAACTTTTAACGTTCAAACAGGTGAGAGCCAGTTCGTGTAAAGCATATGATATCATACCTGCCATCAGACAAGAGTAGCACGCTCAAGAATTTCTTGTTAGATGCAACTTTCAATTTTGTTCCGCAATAAAACGGATACGAGTATTTCACATCATAATTTATATCTAATAGAAAAGAGTAATTTTATATTAGGGAGATGTAATGATTTATACTTTCTCTTTTTTGAAAAAGGGATGTAGAAGAGAAATGTAGAGGAAGGGTGTATGCATTGAGAAGGCAGGGGCGGATCCAGTGGAGGCAATCGCCCTCCCCAGAAGAGAAAACTTTCTTATTTTATATATAAATAAAACCCATCCCAGAGTTTGGAGCTCTTAAAAGTAGCTCTAAGTAGCAGTATTACTACCTACCGCCCTCCCCAGAAGTCTGTTCTGGATCCGCCACTGTTAGGAGAAGGGGGAGAAACACTTCTTGGCGATATACTATGTAGTTTTTCTAAAATTTTGTACTTCGTTTATTTATTTCTGTATGTTGGGTGGTCATAACAATGCTTTTTTTTTTAAATTTGAAATTGTCGCCTTTATTGTTTCTTTGTATGTAACGTGTTAGATGGGGTGGTTGTTTTAACGATAGCAGGACGTACTACATGTAATGGAAATACATAAATTGAAGGGTCATGACATTTGAGCAGATCAAACCGTTTAACTTCTAAACATGACCAGAAACTGTAGTCAAAAGGGGTTTGAGATCTGGACTTGCAGCAAATTAATAATTTGAACTTACGGATTTTTTTTTTTAAGTATGCGATATTTGAGTAATTCTTTATGAGAAGGAGTACTATCTTGTTGGAAGGTCTAGTGTTCGTCAGGAAGATGTGTTTAAAAGGTGTTACATGTGTCTTCAACAGTTATCGATATTACCTGAGATTTCGATTTCACTTTCGTAGAAGTGAAGGTCAATGACCCGATCACAACAACACGCCATGGCGTTGAAGACCTCTTCCGATTCGTTTTAGGTGTTTAGAATCCTCAGCAGAGTTATGAGCTAACACACTATCGGTTTGATCGTTCAAGTTTTCCTGGATGAGATTTTTTTTTTTCAGTCGCAAAAATAATATTCCTATGACAATGTTGTGCGTATCATTGAAGAAACTTCCTTGCTTTTTCATGTCTGTTTGTTTTCATAATTACTACGAGAAGTTGTTCTGTTCTGTCGACCGTCGGTAGGCTATGGAAAATCGAGGAGAGATGCATGTTTCCCTATACACAATTCTGCATCCAAACTGGATTTTTTTTTTTTTTTTTTTTTTTTTTATCGTTTCTGGGTAGCTTTGATGGCTATGCAAGTTCGCTGTTGTTCAGAGCAGATACTTTTTTTTGTGCAAAAGAAGGCTAATTGGTTGGTCACCGCGACAGAAAAATCTCACTCTATTTGATTGTTACACCTTAAAAGATACCTATGACACATTGTGTGTGACAACAGCGCGGCTGAATACAGAAGTAAAATATACCAAATAGTTGCGAAAATGACAATTTTAACGCTTAACCTGACTACGGTAGGTCTTGACCCGACCACGGTAGCTCCCATAGTTTTGGAGCTATGGACCTTTAAATTTAATTTTTTCATGTTTTCGGCAGCCTATAACTCCTAAAGGAAGCATTTGTGCACCCAGAATGGTCTATACTTTTTGACTTATCTCGGTGTCAGGAATCACCTCCCAAACGTTGTCGGTGTTGTTTTGAAACACCCTGTATATAATGTCATTCGTTGCCATTAAAAATTATTATTTAATGACGTACTATGCATATATGTAAGTGTATCTATTATTGTGTGTATTTTCTCTAAAGTAGACACTCTTTTACACAGGTACACACACACACACTATTTGTAAAACGTAATAATAATAATAAATAATAAATAATTAAATAAGCAGTGTGAATAGAATGGTATCTTTGAATACTTTCACGTAATTTCTTTTCAGTACATGTACTTAGTTCCGCTTTTCAAGGATGATAACAAATTAATGTCACTGTGAAGTTGAGTTCAACATTCCGCGACGAATTAATTACTGTGCAAGTAATTATGGCGGAAAATTCACGAGTTTAATAAAGCAAGCCATGTGGTGCATTTTGATGTTATAATTTTTCTTTTTAGCATTTGTCTCTTCAATATAAAAAGAACTTCACGCATCTGTTAATCGGAATAGTATCAAAGAATTAATTTAATTCTTTAAGGATTAATTGCGTACGAAGTGAATTTAATAAATGCACAAGTTGTAGGGTTTATGTGTATTTATTATGTTCATTATATGGTGCAGTTTTCTCAGCTAATTTTATTTACGGTGGAATACGTAGAAATTTGCTTATTGCTTGTATTGACCGGGTGTACCGGTATGTCAGTGCTTGGTGTTCAGTAACGCAAGTCTTTTCCTCAGTTCTCTCAGGCTACCTTATGCTAATAAGATAAATACAGTATATGTAATCCATTATTTGAAAGGCACTTTGATTGTAGTGACTGGAAGAGGTACAAGGCAAGTTTTCCCAAACCGACACCTATTTAAATCTTCTTTTTACATCTGAAAATGGCGTATTCACCCTATGCATGAAATGAGTTAGACCTGTTTGTTAAGAAATAAACAAACAAACAAAACTACAACGAAGCATTGAAAAGAGTTAGCAACTATTCACTGATATTTTCTCGCCTTTGAGGATACAATGTTATACACCACAATTAAATATTTAAAACATACAAATATTTTTAGAGAAAATATACAAATATTTCCTTTAAATGTAAATAATATTCTTTATTAATGCGAAAATATACTTTTTTTTTTAATCTAATTCTCACTTGTCAATATTTAAACGTGGAAAAATATGGCAATATTAAAATGTACCAAAAATAATTCTGTTTCGTACAAAGTTATTTTTTTTAATGAAACTAATAATGAAAAGATTAAAAATCGTTTGCAACAAAACGATTAATTAACGCTTGCTATGATCGATTTGGAATGTTCGATGTTATTTTAAGTGTCCTCTTAAAATTGGAATAATTTCATATTCGAATTGTATAATCGAACAATATTCATTCCGACATTCCTTAGGATGGGATGATGATTATTTACGATTTCTTCTTCCCTATGTATTTTAGTTATCAAAATGCAGGTGCAGGTGAGTTTAATTTTCATTGGAATCATTTTAATTACAAATATAATAATAATAATAATAATAATAATAATAATAATAATAATAATAATAATAATAATAATAATAATAATAATAATAATACAATGATGTTATACTACAAGAATAACAAGAAAGTGGAAGTCGTCCACGGCCTCTATTTAAAGATACCATACCGGCATTTGTCTGGTGCAAATGAAGCAAAATTTCAATGAAGAGAACTTGTCATCGTATTGGAATCCGAAACCTTTAGATTACGAAGCAAGAACAACATGGTTTCATAAAATCGTCAAGTTTCTATTATTAAATGAAGGCATAATAGAGTAAACTATTTCGAATTACAGCCGATATCGGGATAATACTGTTTTGGTGATGTGTTCTGACATGTTTGTTTATCGGATGTAAAAGCATTATCCTTTCAACAAATATTATTGCTGCGGTTATATGAGAAAATTTCAAATGGCATATACATATTTGCCATACGAAGGCGAATTTTCAATTTGTTTGAACTACTTAAAAGTGGAAGTGACCTTTTCTAATTGTTTTCAGCCTTGATATACTGTAAGTGTGTTACCTACATATTAATTTTTCATTAAGCAACGTAAGGAAATGTAATGCTGGCATGCGCATTCACTTCTGTTTTTCGTAGTTTCATCATTATACCTTTTTTTTTTTTAAGTTTCCATTATACAAACAAAACAAGATAACGTTAATTTTTGTTTGCGTAGCAAATACCAACATGCAGGTACAAATCAGGAGTTTTTTTTTTTTTTTTCGCTTTTTCAGCATTCTGGGATTGTTTCGTGTGCAATTTCTAATTTCTGTACCATGCTGAGGAAAGATAAACTAAAATTTCTGAGGTTGTAGTATTCATTTTTTTTAAATAGAAATTATGGAATCGTCGATTGTATCGACCTACGGTATAATATTAAGAAATATTTTGTGGGTTCATCTCTGGTGCGTGAGAACCCGTGTTCGAACCCAGGCCATGTGCATAAAATTATTTGTTTGATTTATGAAATTAATAATGTAAATTAAGATAGTGTAAGACTAAGTTTCTGAAAAGTACGCATGTACTACTAAGAACTGTTGCTGTCGCAGGAGTCGTTGACTAGTACACAGTCTCTCAAAATTGATTTTTAGCTAATTATTAAATGTTTCATGATTTTTAAATTCTAAAATTTCGCGACACACCATATTGGACCTCTTAACACACCATTTGGGACCCACTGCTTTAGCGTAAGGGCATAAGCACGTGACATTAAACTAGAAATTTAATTTCTTACTTCTGTCCCAAGTTTCTGTTTTTTTTTTAATAAATAGACCCTTCTTTTTCTCCATATTGTTGTCAGCATTGCAAACCAATATAATTCACTGACAATCGTTTGTTTCAAACATTACTAAATGTTAATTAGTTCAGTTTGACATAAGAAAGTGCATTTTTAATTACAAACCATTAATCAATTAAGAAAAGAGTCCCTTCGTATTGTTAACGTACGCTTCTTTGGCGCGGAAGACCTGGGTTAGATTTACGATGGGAGTTAATGTTGTTCAGATTCTACGGTAAACTATATATCTTACATAACCTCGGTGCTGAAACGGATGTTAAACCTTAAATTATATATATATATATATATATATATATATATATATATATATATATATATATATATACAGTGGCGGATCTAAGGGGGGGCTATAGGGGCTATAGCCCCCCCCTTGACGCTCGGGTATACACTGGATAAAATGGACATCAATCCTGCTTTACACTGGATAAAACGGAAAAATATGGTTTAGCCCCTCCCTTGATCATATCCTGGATCCGCCCATGTATATATATATATATATATATATATATATATATATATATATATATATATATATATATATATATATATATATATATATATATATATATATATATATATATATCGCCTGTCTTCAAAAGAATTTGAGATGGAGTAGTTGAACCTCCCCTCGAATGTTGTATACCCCATTGTTCTTATGTTGTTTCAATTAGATTCAGCCCAACACGAGAAAGTATTTGAAATTGATCAATACTTGATATTTGAGAGTGTTTGAATTTTTTAATGAATTTACTAGTTGTTGAGCAATTACTTACTCATTCATTTGCAATTTTGAAACTTAAAACTTCCCACCCTTTCATTCTATGTATTTCAGTGAAGTGTTGTTCAGATACATCAGACCCGCAACCAGAGGGGGGGCTTGGGAGGGCCTGGCACCCCAAAACTTTTCCTGGCCCCTCCAGACTTCAATACAAAATGCACAATTTAGATATTTGCAAGAGAATTTTTAATGACTTGGCCCCCCTAACATATCCATAGCCCCCCTAACCTCTGTGGCTGGTTTCGGGCCTGATGCGCATAAACCCGGTGGTGACAGTAAAATAGCTTCAGGTACTTCTTGCTGCTCTAGCTTATCGTTTTACTGTAAATATAAAATGAATAAAAAAGAACCTTTATTTAGAAATAGTATCGAGCGTCTGCTGCTTATACAACCCAACCCGACACTCAAATTGATCTATTTGCAGACCATTAGGAGTTCTGCTGACTTCATGTCAACAAGTTTAAGCCTTTTGTTTCGTAATAAGAGGATAGCGACTATTGCCTTCCACAACACAATTTAATATATATAATATTGAATAATTACTCAAATATCTTTAACATGTAAAAAAAAAACTTTTAAAAGCTGTGCTTTTATAAAGTACACTAAAGGATTTTTATGGGGTAATTCAGTGTTATTGGCTTATCATATTTTTTTTTAAATGCACTAAAAAGAAGATTTTTTGTGAATTAAAATCCAAAAATGGGACTAAGGATAAAAGTATTGTGCACGAGCGAACCATTTCCCTAATATCCATTTTTTAATGCCCTAAAATTTGGGAAGAGCGTCCAATGATGACACTTCATACAATTTTTCTGATCAAAAATTTTGAAAATAATGTATCAATTAGAATACCGTGTTATCTAAGTTATGTCGTGTCTAATCTAATATATTAGCTTTACCTCTTCTGCTGTGGGTTATATCAGCTAAGAAGACGAACATTCAACTAAGTATGTATATCGGTTTACAACACTATTCTTTCTAAACTGGAGTTCACTCCATCTTACGAGTTAAGTGGTTTTACAGTAGTCTCACTATCTTGAGTCAACCGTAAAATTCTGACCTTTCATCGGGAATAAAATCCCGAACCACACATACACTGGCTAACTATTTGGTTACCCGGTAGAACCTTATGTCAAAGACGCTATTACTCAAATACGTCATTTTATTTCAAACTTCGTACTGAAGGGTATGAATTAGGTTAGTGTGAATATTTGATGGCGACTACGCTATTCTTATTTTCATCAATTCGATACGTATTTTAGTGATGAAATTACTTGAAGAAAGTCTTTGATTACCACAATCTATTTTGAAGAAAACTGAAGTTTCTTCACAATAAAGTACAAGAATATCAAGGGATTTCATAACTTCCTTTTATTTCTTGCAGAAATAGATGCCCTTTTCTTTATCAATAACACAGGTAATATGCTAGTTATATTTGTTCCATTCTATCATAGATGTTCGGTTAGACCTAGGCAGTAAGAGAGACAAATGTTAAAGTTAACTATTCCCTAAACTCACGCCTGCTTTTTAAAATTTTAGGGAATAACTTAAAGGACAACGAAGAACACATTGAAAAAATGACAAAATGAGCCAGATAGTATCTGCAAAGTGCTATTAAATGAACTAAATAATTGTTTTCAAGTCTTTTCGTATAGTTATAAATATAGCTGCCCAACTTATGACGTCATATACTGCACATCCAAATTTCCGGTCTATAAGTAAGATTTTGAAATGGTTATTAGTTTGTTTAATAGCATTTTGTAGATACTATCTGATTTGCCTTGAAGTTAGTCATTAAGATAATTTCTAATAATTTTAAAAATAAATTCTAAGTGTAGTGAAGAGCCTTAATAATATAGTATATTTATAACTATATCGAATTATCATATATAGAAATTACACATATATAATATCAGTATATAATATATGTGAATGATGAAATGTGAATCATAGAATGAGCTCTTCGCGAGAAGACTTAAATCGAAATTCCTTTCTGAAATTAAAAATAGCGGAAATCGATAGCAACAGCCGTGTAAACAAGCAATCTAGTTAAGAAGTTGTATCGTTAGTACGAAGATAAAAGGAAAGAAGGAAACAAAGGGCAAAGCCAGATGCTATTAACAAGTTTGTGTGGGAAAATTCAGGTGTAGCTTTTTCAGTTCAAGATATTCTCTGGAAAAAGTTTACTAGACCGCGGATAGCGTCTCTAAGAAAGTAGCTTATGATCCTTTGTTATATTAGTTGATTTGCATGTTTACAAAAGAACATTGACTTCCTCTAGCTGAAATACATCATCTTAAAATTCCATTCGTTTTTTTCTGTCATGTGGAACTTGATAACAATTTTAAGAATGTAGAATTAACAAAAAACATTTACAGGAGAAGCAATAGTAATTCTCATACTTTTGGGGCCTCGTTTATATTGAAAGTACTAGAGATGCAACTGATTAGCATATGCAGTTGTTAGCCATAGCATACACAATCAATTTTGTATATGGTCTGATTGAACAATTTTCATTGCTAGTTGTTTTCAGTGCAAACGAGGCCTTATAGTGACAATATATGTATTTGCATTATAGCTATGTTCTCTAATTCTAGAAGCAGTTCATTCAAAATTTCATACTTGTAGAGTTAAGTCAAAATAATCTCTAAAATGAGACATGAGATTAATCATTCGTATATTGCTTTGATCATCAACATAAAATAGTCTGTTAATTTAAGCATCGACGTTTACTAACTATAATACATTAATGAAATCAAGTTATAAAGTGCTAATGATTTTATTTAATTTTTGAGTTTAATACGAAAAATGAAGCTGCAGAACCACTAATAATTCATAACTAGGTGAAGGTCCAAGACTTCGTATCTTTTCTTTATATTATTGTTTTTAATACATTATTCGAATATAGTTAGGCTACTTTCTTGAACTGAAGGAAGACGAGATGCCACAAATTAAATTGAATTCAAAATCTGTAATACTGAACTAGAGATTCGTTCTTTCCGTCACTCGAGAATTGCCCGTAGATTTCTAACAGACAAGTCCGAAGTTGTTATTGGAACCTAATCAACAACCCCAACCAAATAATTGTTTACAAAATTTGTCTGTGGTTGCTTGTATTCATATTCGGATATTCAACGCAAAACTTACGGGAATCAGTTTTCTTAATTTGAAACTACGTGGTTGTGCACTAAATTAAGTGGAAGATCGGTAAGGTAACTCCCCTCGTGACTTTTATGTCCCATTATATCTTAACTAAGACCATTATTATTACTATTATATAAGAGATTATGAAGTAAATATAGGTTGCTTAGGAGACAAGAATTGAAGCTGATTCGTCTTTAAATGAAGCACATGGGAGAATACTATAGTACCTAACATTGAATTTATTATTGGTTATCATTCTATTCCCACATGCCCACCGGATATCTAATTTCTTATGTTACTGGAATTTAATGGTGGGTAATGTTTACATGTATTGATTTCCATTAATATGCCTTTCCCTACGCTATAGATTGTACAGAGGTACGCTATGTGATTATAGGTCTTAACTATATAGTGGAATTATAGATTGTTAATTAGGTATTATAAATAATATTATTGATTACATTTCTTGAATATATCTCACGAGTTCAGTAAACATCAGAGGAGATATATTCTTGAACATTGCTCAAGATAGATCCGTATTTTAGGGTCTGTAAGGACATCACGTCTTTCCTAACGGTGTTCTTTTGTAAAACTCAGACATAAGTGCAAGAAATAATAAAAACATTATTTATTATTACCATGAAACTCAACAGAAAGATTAACTTAAGGATATTTCTCAATTATTTAATTATTAGTAACAGTTAAACCCTCCTTTCCTTTCTGAACATATTGAAAATATAATAATAATAATTAGTCTAATGAAATTGCTGCTAAAGTGCAGAGCATATTACACAAACTAATTTCCGGAAAATTTCCACTCAAGTAAACATTCAATAACACTTTGTTGACAGCTAGGCGTGACCCTTATCAGAGATATTGGCTTCAGATTAAAATACACACTCTTCATATTAGCGGGACAAGATAGATTGAATATACACGAGATAATACTTCCGTTCCATCTCATTTTTTTCACACCTATTAATCTACCGTTATCACGAGTAAACGAGCTAATGGGTCGTCTAGTTCATCAATATTATACTACCAAAGATTTACGTAATTTGTTATAGATTCATTGTTACAGTTATCATACATTACTTTGATTTATTAGCTTTTAATTATGGGAAAGAAGGAGTAGGTCAAGATATTCGATATTGCATTTTATAGTGGTTGAGAGGTGACGATGTATGAGCTAGTGGTATCAGCAAATAAATCGATGTCTCTTTTAAGATTGGCAAACTAATATGTTGTTTCTTAAGAATTCAGAATGTTTGTTCGGGTTACTGTTCATAAAAAGAAACAGTTTGATAGAGTGCTAGTTAATCCTATTTCTTAATTATTCGTGTTCATACAATGTTAATGCCTTCAATTATTTTGTTTCTTTAACCCGTACAAAAGCATGTTGTATGCCTAATATGAATATAGGGTCTATATGTAAAGCGCAGCAATGCCGTCAATTGTATCTCGAAGTACTGGCCGGCAATTTTCACAAAAGTTTTGAGATTAATCCACATAAAGTTTTTGGGACACATCTTATATGCGACTTCATTTAGACTACATCGATGTTCTGTTTAAATTTTATATATTTTACTGAAGTTAGTAAATTTAAGAAGAATAAGTAATATAGATATTTATGTAGACTGCGTTACCAAGTTGCATTGTGAAAAGTGAAGTTGTGAATATATCATGAAAGATTAGCACTATAATTGCTCTAACACCTGTTATGCTCGCTTTCAATAAATACATATGCAATATAGAACCCATTATACAGCTTTCTTACTGAACTATGACTTCTGGAACTGAATGCTTAAGATGAGGTCTCAGAAGAATATATATTTATGTAGAATATGTATGTATGTATGTATATAATATTAGTTTTGATTAAAGGGTAAAGTTGTCTAAATTCTTAAGTCGATAGTAACGTACCTTCCATTATGAGTTGAATTTGCTCCCGAATTAATTTTATAGTTTTGAGTCGTTATGGAGAGGATTTGAACGTTTATAAAACTTGACTATACAAGAGTTGTTTTAAGATTAGTATTTTCAAAATAATCGAAACATTATTTTCACTTGGGAACTTCTTTTCTTCATAAATTTTGAAGGAAGTTGAGAAAACCTACTTTCTCCTGTAATCTTTTCTTCCACTGGTTATGAAACGTGATATATTTCTGCATTCTCAACTTCTTATCCAAAGAAGAAGAAGAAGAAATCTTTTCTGTGCCTACTAGTATACCATACTTGCTTTACTGGGTATCCAAAGAATTAATTGACCATTTATTATCCGTATACTTTAAGCATGATAACGAGTTAAAAATTTTTTATAAAATAATTGATTATGTTCCTCAAATTAATGTAAGTGAAATATGAGCGATGTTTTCGTAAAAAGCAAAACATAAGTAATAGCACTCTTCAGAGTTGAGACAGGTAATATATTATAGGGATAAAAAATATAGTGACAGAGATTGAAAGATCAGAAAAAGAAGTCTATATTTTGTGTGAGAGAGAGAGAGTAAAGAGAGAAGCTGGCAAGAACCAAACATTTGTAGGCTTGGGAAGTCCAGAGTGTTATATGACTTGACAAATTGAAGACTGCTCTATAAAAGCTTTTATAGGATCCTCGGAGAGAATACAGTATACAGTGGGACGTTAGATGCTTTTAAACATCGTTTATTGTTGCTTCTAAATAACAGACGACAAGTAGTGAAGAAAAAGAACACTATACTCAGCTTGAAGGTTTTGGATGCTTATTGCACGCGACGGGAATGCCATGGTTTGTTTAGTTTAGGTATCAAGTAACACAGAATCAAAGAAGATGTAAGTTAAATTTTCGAAATATTGATTACTAGCGAATATTTCCCCGTATTGTGCGTTCCTCTTTCTGTCTTTCATATAGACTTTGAACGCAGTCTCACAGGAAATCTGAACACAACTTACTGACATCTTAATGAACCACTCCCTATACCTTTTCCTTCCCTTATAGGTCAAACACGTATTTAATTATTTTAAACGAGAAGTCCAAATACTAAATTTGATTGATACTGTATCTTACAATAATTGCAGTGCCTATTTTCTCCCCTTTTTCACATTGAATTTTCACAAATCTTCCGTTAATGGTACATTACGTCAGAAATCCTATGTACTGTCCAAATTTCAAATTTCTAGCTTGATCAGTTTGGCCTAGGTGTTGATCAGTCAGTCAGGCCTTTTTTATGTATAAAGATTATATTTTTAAAAAAAGGATGGGGAGTAAAAGTTTGTATTGGGTGCGGTATGGTTGTACCGAGGTGTGATGTTCGATAGTGTGAAACGACGCTATGTTGTAAGCTCAGCGGTTAATTTTATATTTTTTTTTATGTAATAACAATATTTTAGTCTAATGGGAATGAGTGAATGCAAACAGAACACATTTTCGTTCCAGCAACAAGTTAATAAGTGAAATCAGAGCTTCATGCGATTGCAAACGTTTCATAACACAGATAACAAAAGCATTAAATTGCTCATGACAATCGTAAATATGTCAAAGAACATTGGTGCATTTGCGCTTAGGACATGCTATTCTATGCTGTTAATATTATTATTTGATTTTCATCTGGACGTAATTATTTCAATGTGTTTTTCATGGTTTTATAGAAATCAAGCGTGTCACTGAAACCAGGATTAAAACGTTTGTTTCACACAGCGTTGTTACCGACGAAGGGTGACCAATGACGATTCTTCAAATCTTTCTGTAGCACTATATTGTATCTGTATCTATAATATAAGCTTCTTCATGCGTTACAACAGTTTCCAAGTGGACAAGTCATGTACGATTATGTATGCTTGTTATTAGATACTTGAAAATATTTACAAACATAACCAATATTTTAAAGGATGAATAGTTTGCCTGTAGGTCTATGTTAAAATTATTATAAAGGTATCAATAATAATAATTACGATTATAAAAATATCTTGAGCTCCCTCGTGGCTAAGCAGTTAGCTTATGCGCCTTTAGCGTGGGAGACTATTGTTCGATTTCCAGCGGGAACGTATGTGGTTTGGGTCCCACGTTAAAACTGTAAGTCCACGTTTCATATAGCCTCGCTGCTGAAAGGGACGAGAAACTAAACTAAAATAAAAAAAAACTCTAAAGGTCCTGGTGGCTGACTGCAACACCAGAAACTTGAAATTGGGATAGTACGTAGGATTTGTGGCGTGGGATACTACTAAAGAAGAATTTTTAGGAATTGCACGTGGAAGGAGTGAATTGGGAGCTGCAATAATAATATGCTTGTAGCTCAAAATTCCTCAACTTCGAAATTTGGTATTTGGACCTTTGATTTAAAATGATATACACGTGCTTCAACGTTTCAAGACAGAGGGTTGCTCGCTTAAAATCCTCATAGAAGCTGTTCATGCGAGTCTTTGAGATAAGAGAAATTCTATGTGAAAGACGGCACGAGGAATGGAAAACATTGACTGCACTAGGGGCATTTGTTAGTAGTTAAATAATAGAACATTTGACATTAACCCATTTAACATACTTTTTTTACGTACAGTAGATACTCTTTAATCCGGCATTCTATAGTTAGCAAATTCTGTAATCCGACATCGATTGAACCACTCGTTTTTTTTTTGTTGTTGTTGTTGTTGTTGTTGTTGTTTTTTTTTCGAGTAGTGGATTCCAACAAATGCTAGAACTCTGCAGATATCATAAATTGTGTTAATCCGTAATGATTTTTTGACGAAGCGATCCGAATGACAGAAGCAACGTGATGTCAGAGAATTTTTAAATAGTAACGCGTATGTGTGTTTTTTCTAGCTTCTAGCTTAGTATCATTGTACTGTATTAATTTTTGTTTTGTACTACGTTTTCTTATGAATACTAGAATATTCACTTGAATAAATAAATATTCAACGTTTGAATTTAATTCTGTAGCTACTGTAATTCTGTTCTACAAGTACTTAGCGAAAATTTAATTATTTGTCTGTGTTGGCAGTAGTGTTTCAGTGTGAAAGTTTTAATATTGCCACAGTTCATTCGCGCCTTTCTTATTACAATACATTAATTTACATAAAATCAAGGAAGTGTTCAGTGAAGCCCATTTGGATTGAATACGCATATCAAATTAAATATTATTCAAGTGATTATAAGGGCGGATCCAAGGGGGCTAAGGGGCTATAGCCCCCCCACCCTTGACGCTCAGGTTTACATTGGATAAAATGAGTTTCAATTCTCCTTTACACTGGATAAAACGGCAAATTATGGTTTAGCCCCTCCCTTGATCATATCCTAGATCCGCCACTGTATATATATATATATATATATATATAATATTAAATCGAGACTGAATTATTTATTTCATAACTTGTTCACGCCTCAGTTGGATTTATATGTCACTTCGGAAATAAAGGGGAAAAATTACTATACCTGTTTCATACTCCAAATTCCATCATGCGATTATTTCTGAGTATGAAATTTCTTTTTCTTTATTACACTTTGTGTTAAATACTATTGCTGACTCGGTTAATTTCTTACCACGTATTGTCTCATATTTGTTTCCACATCTTTTGTAATACAGTGTACGTGCGTAGAAATACTACAGTGGTTGTAGTACAGTTAAGTACGTAGTTCCGAAGCCAACTATTTCTCCTTCCCAACGCTGAAGCGAGTTCACAGTTAAACATCATTGTCAGGGAACATAATATGCCTCTACTTTTTTGTTATATTATAGGCAAGATTTTCATAACACTACTCATTTTGTTCGTAAGCGAAAGACTTTTTGAATACAGAACAAAAGAACATAAGAACAGGTTTTTTCTCTTTTGTGAATCGTGTTGGTAGCTGTTTCTATTCTACCAGTTAGAAGAGTGAGTGTATGTCATCGATAGAAGTTTGTTCCCTTGATCGTTTGTTTCAACTTCAGTAATATATATTCAGCTACAGTATATGCAGAATACATGTCATACTATGCATTATTTTTCCATTAAATGTTTCAACTAGAAAAGAGCCTAAAATATATCCGCAATGTGAATAAAGAGAAGGGTCTGAAATTATATAATATTTTAAAATATTCACGATAATTTTCGCAGTAATTTTTAAAGTTCAAATGTTTCAACAATTTTACTTTTTCTGAATCATGTTTAACTTTGAAACTTGCTGTAGTTGATTGATCAGTGGCGTACGCAAGGGGGGGGTTCAGGGTTGTAATCTCCTCCTTCAATAAGATAGGAAAAAGATACGGTATATTTATCATATAAAGATATGTATACGAAAATCCTGAAATAATATAGGTCTACAGTTAGCTTGAACCTCCCTTGATGATAATCTGCATCCGTCACTGTGATTGATTAATGTAATATTCATATTATTCAACAATGAGATAGCATGTGAAGGCTTGATATATAAAATAAAATGATAAAATCGTCATTGGTTAGTCGAATATTTTATTTCTAAACATGAAGGTCATAGTTCATCTTTGAACGTTTCAATAAAGTAAAATCAAATGTCGGTGAAAACCAAGAATCTTTAGAACCCAGTAGAATCTGTTTCTTTAATTGTAAGTGGATTGGTTGATTCGTTACAATGTAAAGTCTCTTTTCAGGACAAAGAGTATATGAGAGCGGACCTATAGTTTAAGGTAAAATGAGAACCACCGTAACAGGTTCAAATTTCAAGGATCTTTCACCGGAAATCGAGCCCTCGACTCGTACACCAAAGGTACTTCCGCTAGCCACTAGACCAGTAGAAAGAGAACTTACTGTAAATATGGATCATGTCTCAAATTCATTAAAACACTACAAACACGAACTTCTACATTTTAAAGGGGCAGTAATAGAAGTTCGTTCTCATACCGGATATTGGTTTTGTTTTAATTTTGTGTAGGAAGTATGAAAAGTATGTACTAGTAATTTTATGTGTTAAAGTTCCGCTATTTGATATTATGTAATACATTGAACTGACGCCACTTAATCTCCGGTTTCTCCTTTTTTTCCTATTTTTTTTTCCTATACAAAAGTTTTCTATGATGTTATAATACTTGCAGAAACATTGTAGTGAAAACCATAAAACAATAAACTTAAAAGAAAACTGTTTAAAATAAATAAGAAAGAAAAAGTGAGATGTAATAAAATGAACAGAGATATCACGCGTACTTTTAAAGGAAGCCAAACTATGAGTTTTCTAACCTTGAAACATTCCTCTACAACTTTATAAGATTTAGATAAAGAATACAAGAGATTGTATGAAGCCGTAGGGACGGATTAGTTAGTTGACAAACAATTTGTTTGAGTCAGTAATTTTAGGTATGGGATACGTCAATTCGCATTTATTTATTTATTTATTAAGTTGTGTCGTCATTCAGTTATGTGGCTGTAATTGATTAAGTAAATTTGTTATTTCCAACCTCGAGGATAGTACTACTATGCAAACCCTTAACTCCTAAAATAAATAAATAAATAAATAAATAAATAAATAAATAAATAAATAAATAAATAAATAAATAAATAAATGGGGAGCAAGTTGTCCTACTTAGGGGTAGAGAGTTCGGCTCTAGTGCGAGAAGTCCCTGGCTCTATACTAGGCCATTTGAGGTGGGCAACACCGTGTCCGTGGAATTTCTCGGGATTCTTCCGTTTCCTCTCACTTCACGAAATCTTTCATCAATCAATCATTTTCACTAATAATCTGTCTTCTTTTACCTATAGAGCATAACCGTAGAATGTACTGAAAGATGTAATTTTCTTTCATTTTCCCGACAAAATATGGGAGAGACTTGAACGTATATTCTACAATTATTAGCGTTTAATGAGAAAAATGTCCGAAGATGAGCTAATACCAATTGATAGATCTCATCGAACTGAACAAAATGATATAAACGAGAATAAATCATCATGCGTAGTTTTCGAGAAAACCGAGAAAATAATTTTTTAATTCACAATTGATTCTGTGCAATAACTATTAAGATGAAACTGATAGTGAAATATACTCTCATTGAGGTTATCATTACGATACTAAAAAATGACAGTACTTATAGTTGCGCCGTTGTATGAACCGTCCTTCAATCACGTAGCACTAGTAGCGCGAATGTCGTTGGCTCCTGATTACTTCCTGTCCTTTTGAAAGCACTCAGTTGTTGCCACGCCACGCCAATAAACAAAAGCCGTACAAGTGGGGAAGTTCAGAAGTGTACATTAAATTGCAACACAGCATTAACTCCAAGTGCGAGGATAAACACATGGGTTGGGCCAGGCTGGGAGTAACAGTGTTGGAAGTATAGTATGGTTAGTGAAGTGTAGCCCAAAATAATAATTGACTCTTTAAATTTTTAGTTTTTGTTTAAATTTAATAATATCAATTCAAAGATTACACCGAGTTAAATAAAACGATATGCTTGAGGACAAATCCTGATGCGTAGTTTTTAAGAAACTAAATTTCATAGCGCTAAATAGTATGTCATTCGTTGCTAATAATTGATCATTTTTTTATTGTGGTGGATATATATAAACTCTTATTGAAAACTTTTAGATCTCCTCCGTGAAAGTCCACTTGAAGCTCTCACAATATTAGGCTATTGAAACTAAAGGGAAATTACACGTAGTTTTGGTAGAATTGATGGGTACTGGACTCGCAGATATGAGAGCTCTAAGCGACTCAATGTACCAGATTCGTACAGTGATGCTACTTAATAATGTTCTGCTATATGCACATCTGAAAAAAATAAGCGTCGAAAACTATACCTGTATAACACCCTGCCCCTGTAGTAAACTTGGGATTTAGGTCAGTTGATTGAGCCAGCAAACAAGAATTGACTATTGACTCGAAAGTAAATTTGTACATTATATTTTTGAGAGGAAAAATGGAAGGACAAATATTATACATACAGTTAGTAGCGTACGCAGAATTTTCATTAAGGAGGGTGGTTCAAGCTCGTAAGTCTATATACATTTTTACTCTGTAACTGTCCCTTTGTCAATAGCTTCGGAAATGTCACCAGTTTTAAGTACATTAATGATAAAACAATAATAAACACATTGCTTTTACTAAATGAATGAAATATCGTATTTTCTTATTTCCAAAAATAGCTCCAGATGAACTTGGGATTTGGTGCTAGTAAGCAGGACAATAAAGGAAACCAAGTTTCTATAACATGATCTCTTACTCTGAGGAAAGAAAACAGACTGAAAGTATTTGAGAGGGAAAAAAAAGAGAGAGAGAGAGAGAAGGAAATTTTCTATATAGTATCGAAAATATATAAGTATTCAAATTAAAATATATCCGTTCCAAGGCTATTGGTAAAAGGTGCCACGCGTTTGTTGTGTCGATTATGCCAAATACCAACTGAAGCACCAGAAAATATCTTAGAGCTCTCATACCGTACTTTTTGATTTTCATTTTTCTTTTCTTTTTTCTTTTCCTTTCTTTTTTTTTCAATAGAAGTCTGACTTACTTTTCACTTTAAACATTTTCTAGCAATAAGCCATTTGATCTCCTTCACCCTCCCTCCATTTCCCCTTTCATTTCCAAATAAATAAAGTAGATACTTTTTCAAAGATGATTGGTAGATCAGACGCTACATGACATGAAAATAAAATACCACTTCTGTGTAATTATTCTTCAGGGGAAAAAGAAAAAAAAAAAGTAATGCGTTAACTTGCGAAAGAAAAGTTAAAATTATAGGATAAACTGAAAGATAAAAAAAAAAGCTTTCGGTAGACGTCTCTCTTACTCATGCCATATGACAAGAAGAAAAAACATTATTTTGAAGAGTTTCACTTTCATCTTAAGGTGTTCAGCTCAAAATCCTTCTCTAATTTCTGTAAGTCCTGTTTAAAAGAAAACAGAAAGCTCGAGGGTGCAATGATGAAGTATTTCTTATCTTTTTTTTTTTTTTTTTGCATTCATTCACCTCCAAAGGGTGATATACTTTCTCCCTAAGTCATTCTTTTTCTCTTTCGTATCAAAAAAGAAAAAAGAAAGAAAGAAAAGAAAAGAAAGAAAGAAAAACAGTAGTCTGTACTGATCATGCGTGTTAATCTTTTGCACGAAACTGTCTAATTTACACTTTTTTCACACATTGAATTTTCGTGTACGCATAATACTATCCTTTCACCTATAATTCACCAAATTAACTTGGCTGCACAATCACTTGCTGCTCTCGTAAGAAGTTCAGCGAAAGTGGTCTAATTCGATTGAACTGATGAAAAATACTCTGTGTACTCTTCGATATTTCTGTTAATGACAAAATGGATACATAAAAACACTGGATTAGCTAGAGTGGAAAAAGCAGATATTATTTGTATTCAAATGAGAATAATGGTACAACCGAAATTCGAGGCTGTAGAAGTAAGTTATTATAGCCTCGTAACTAGGGGATCTGGCTTCAATTTCGAAATCTGTCCTATTACCATATTACATGGTTTAATCTGTTATCTACTTAGAAACAGTAACATGATATCGTGTGTTCTACACCTTTAACACTGAGTCACTGTCTTCCAATCGATAATTGTCTGTGGATCGACAGGAATGAACTAAACAGTGAAACTTAATGTTTAAAACCTCGTACAACATGTTCGATCGTATTATTCTGTAATGATTGGTTGTCACGGGATTATCGAATATTTATTTATTTTTTTAAATATTTTTTTAAAGGAAATTGTAGGGATGTCGTGCTATTTTTTTTTTATCCAAAACCAAACACAACGACCTATTGATTGAGGAGAAAGACAAATTAAGTTGTTTCGTGTTTCAGTTTCTTTCTCTTTTTTTTCTTTCTTCGTGATGGTTCTGTCGCGACGGCGACGCTCGTCCTCTCCAGATGGCAGCACAATAAGAGGGAAGAGAATTGAGGAGAGCGTCTTTTCTTCCTCGTTTTCATCTTTCTGTTTTCTTTGTGGGTCCTCCACCCTACACTTTTCCAGACTGCTAGGCAGAATTTACTACTTCTGAGAAAATAATGGGAAACTGGATAAGACAGTGTGCTGAGGAGTCATTTTGTACGGAAAAACGTCAAATTAAAACAATATTGCCGGAAGTGTGCAATATGGCCAGTTCTTATATATACCATGTAAATCTTCCCAGAGATAGGACAACAGTTTCGTTAGAGAGAAGAACTCTTTAATTTTGGATAAGGTTTTACGAAAAGGAAAAAAAAAGTACCTATATAACACTACTTTATCTCATATTTGTATGCCAAATCTTGCGATTGTTAGATGCACTTTTATTAAAAGACATAATTTGTCGGGAGTTATATATCAGGCAAATCTTGCACATGTGTCCAAAATTAAAATTCTGAACTACGTAAGTGGACCGATGCCAAATGTAAAATAGGAAATCTTGAATGATTCAGAATAAAAATGAATAGTTGTATTCATCTGATTCTTACTTCAAGACGAACTGTTCTATTTATTTTACATGTTAACAAAAAAGTCATTATAAAGAGAGCCTGCTACTGCATATTTGTAGAACTATTAGAAGAGATTCATCCATCATATAGTTCTATATTGATTTGACAAATAGTGCAAGAATTACAACAAAGTATCTGAAATAATCAAGGTCTCTAGATTACTTAGTTAAATCCTTTATTGAGTAATGTGATTTCCGTGAAATAGGGTAAATCTTTAGGCATATTCATTTAGGAACAGCCATGGGGAAAATGATTTTTATATGGGTTGATATGCAATGTTCATTATTCAGTCGAAAAAAAAAAAGAAAGAAACATCTTGACATTAAAAAAGTGATTTGGGAGCGGGGTTGCTCAGTGGTAAAGCACTTACCTCTAGTGCGTGGGGACAACATTGTGTGCGTTTGTTTTCTCGGGGTACTCCTACTTTCTCATTCCAGTAGTTCTTCCATTATTATTCACTTACCGTCGTCTCGTCACCACCATCGTCTCCGTTAGCCTAAAAGGGCATAAAGGTAAGACGTTAAACTGAAATATTTCTTTTTATTATTATTATTATTATTATTATTATTATTATTATTATTATTACTACTACTACTACTACTACTACTACTTGTACCCCACACGTATAGGTAGGTTAAAGAAGATTGATTATTAATGAAAGTGAATGATTGTGAAAGAATTGATGGAATGAGAGTGTGGGAGGAAAAATGAAGAATCCCAAGAAAACCAACGAACTCAGTGTTGTCCACCACAAATTTACATGGCCTGGGGTCGAACCAGGGGCCCCTTACAAGAAAGCTGAACGCTGTACCACTTAGCCATTATGATCTAGTTTAATTAAATCATATTTTTTTCTGTTGAAAACATCGTATGATTATGTCCTTTAGGCTAAGGGAGACGGATGATTAAAGCAAGCGAATAATGATGGCAGGAAGAACTAATGGAACGAAAATGTGGGAGGAAACGGGAGAACCTATGGACGCGATGTTGTGTAATTAAATCAGTAAATATTATTTTCATTTGTAGTCGTAATTTTTATTTTCTCTGTTCGACGAAGATTCCCATACACAGTCATGGTCTGAATTTGTTATGTAATTTTGAAGCAGAATAAAACTCCTGGGATTTCGTCTTATCATTCTGACTTTTCTGGGTTGCCATCACTGGGAGCAAGCTAATTATGCAATTACTGGCACGAACAATTACTGTAAATTAAAATTCCTAACTTTTTATAATGAGAGGTAGGTAATCTACGTAACAAGTATTTGATACAATTAAATATTGAGAGAAAAAGAAGGAATGTAACTACAAATGGTTAAGGTCACAAAGTCAATTAAAATTACAGCGTTCCAATCGAGCCATGTTATTTCTTCGTTACTCAATATTAATTAATGTTCCGGTGGGAGTTGTTAATTAATACTAAAACGTGCTGCTACTGTTATTGCAAGATTGTGAGTGCTGAATGGAAAAAGAACATGAGCGTATATAAAATTTAGTGAACTATTTGAAAAATTAAGTGAGTTCTGCGAAATTAATTCCGCAAAATTAATTCATAATCAATTCATTAGTTGTAAGTAATATATATGTAACTAGGTAATATTATTTTTATTGCAAATAATATTGGAGAGTAGTTTGCATATAATCTTCCATTTATTTAATATTTTATTATTCAGTATATTGATTATGTATATAGTTGCCTATGAGACGAAAGTTAAAGCTCGAAAAAGCTTCGTATAAGTTATATATGTTTCGATTGTCTCGTCTCGTATCTCGTTATAAAAATTCTGTCTCGTCTCTCTCGTGAGCATCCCTCATTTTGTAGATACGATTTCCTTTAGCATAATCTTTTCTAAGACAATACCTGTCCTTTCGAAATTATAGGATTTTGAGAAGTGTTTTCTTACAGTATATTTCTAACTTCCAAAATAAATGTTTTCTCGATCTTTATTTATAGTAGAAGTAGACCCACTTGCAAGGAAGGGATCACAGAGTTCAATTCCCATTTCTCAATTTTTTTTTTTTTTAACTTTTCACTTGTTCAAAGATTGCAACACAGAAGATTAGTGTTTGATATAGTAATTCCTCTGTACAAAATTGCTGCGTATTACATACTGGTTATGTTTTTTCCTCTCTCTCTCTCATTATTATCAGGTGTTATGTCTATATGATTTACAGGCATTTAACAGTCTTGAGTACCTACTATACCCTTATTATTTTTAAAATGAAATGAAATTTTTGAGTTCAACGTCCCACGATTATGCCCGTTGGCTAAGGGAGACGATGATTAAACCAAGTGAATGATAATGAAAGAATTGGTGGAATGAGAAAGTAGGAGGAAACGGTAGTACTCAGAGAAAACCCACGAGCACGATGCTGTCCACCACAAACTTACTTGGCCGGGAATGGAACCAGGGACCCCACGTACCAGAAGTAAGTGCTCTACCACTGAGCTACCATGCCCCCTTGTTACAATTAGTCCATTGACTTATATGAGGAATATTTTTTTCTGTTCTCTTTGATATTAACTGGAGTTCTAGTTTAGTTGATCTTGAGTTTAACGTCCCTTTCAGTAGCGAGGCTATATGAGACGGGACCTACTGATTAACGTGGAATCCGAACCACATGAGCTCCCGCCGTGAATCTAACCCGGGCTCCCACTCTAAAGGCGCGTACGCTAACCGCTTAGCCACGAAGGAGCTCGACTGGAGTTTTAATGTTGTTTTCATTTTTTTTTCTTCAAGTCTTGCTATAATGGTTTGTTGCTTTTTTCAAACCGAATTTGGATTATATATTTTACAAATCTAAATATTATGTAAATATAACTTATTAATTATTAAATGTTAAAATTATACGGTACTTAACAAAACATACCGTAATTCTAACGAAGTAGGGGGGGGGGGCAATTAAATAGATGGGAAGAAGAAACTAGTAAAACCAAGCCATTTGAAATTTCAGTTCAAGGAAAACTTTAAAAAAAAATACTTCCGACACATGTAATGAGCTTTAAAAAAATGGCACAGACATCCAATACAATTAATAAAAACCACTGTGCAGAATACTAGACATGAAACTGTCAGTATCAAGTCAAATTCCGGATCACATTTGAGTTGGATAACTTTTAATAATGAAATTATAGAGAGCATCTAATTTTGTAAATTTTTACGTAGTCTTCGCAGATTTTTTTTAAGGGAGGGGCAGTTCGGGTGCAAACAAAAAAATCATGATGAATCAGTTACTGTAGATTTGACAATTTGAGACTATATAGAACATTGGTATGGATGATGTTGACCGTTAGTTTGTGTGTGAATACCTTATCCCAAGCAGTCAACAGTTATTAACTTTCACATTCCGTGCACCTAGAAATTTATTGTTCTGTGAGTAAAGCTTTCTCCTTATAAAAATGTAGAGAGGGGATTTATGTTATCGGACAGCTGTACTGTACTTTGTATTGTCCTCTCATCACGTCTTTTCATCTTCTGTTTTTTCTTTGTTATTCCACAAGTACAACTAATTATTTTTACTATTATTTGTGGTGGTTTTAATTATATGGCTTAACATAATAAAATCATGAACATACATCAGTATTATAAGTGGTCTTCCGTATTAACCAAGTGTACCGTTGAATTGTTACAACTTGAAATTATATAGGCCTACGTGTATTACCTGGGTGAATATTATTGGCTTTATGTAAATGAAAAGAATAGAAGAAAAATACATGTATTAAGTAATTTTGTATTGGAAACTGTATTTATTCACAATATAATACATATTCAGGCACGCATAACTTGATATTCAAAAGTTTTTTGCTGCTTAAATTTTCAAAAGTCTAGTTATACAGTAATATACATATATAAAGACTACACATTATTTCAACGTGTTGGCTTGTTTCAATATATATTCCCACTTTTCTCCCATCTTCAGCAAAATTTCCGGAATTTACACCACATCTCTAGAATGAATTTAAATGTCACTTATCCTATGACTGATTATTTACCTATCTTATTTTGTCTGAGAGTTCTGTTCGTAAGTATCCTAATATGTGAGGGGGGTCAACTAAGACATTAGAGTAGTGATAAAGTACCTAATTCTTTTTTTCCTGTGATTGGAAAACGTAATTATGTAGAAAACTGTATATTTAGGTGCTGGAGAGGAGGGCTTGATCATCCATTACGACATGCTCGAGGTGAGGCGAGTTTTAGATGGTTAGCGAAAATGCGATGCTCAGAGCACCTACCCTAGGTTGACCTTAGGCTTTGCTATAGTTGTTATCTTGTCTCTTATTAACCCAACGCAACCCTCTCGAAGATAGAGTAGATAATCAGAAGGCACGAGAGACCCGGGTTCGGTTCCCGGTGAAAGCTCACGTGGTTCAGATCCCATGTTAATCTTTAGATTCATGCCTCATGTTGCCTCTGTGCTGAAAGGGACGCTAAGCTCCATTCCAACCAATATATGAAGCAACACTATTAAAAATCAAGTTTACAAAAATCTTGTAGAACTTAAAATTACTTCGTGATAAGTCCAAAACTCTTCGTGAAACGATAGATGTTTAGTCTATGGTTGGATGTAGAGCAAACATAGAGACCTGTTGAATGAGCTTTCCAATGCTGTGGAGATGAACTGCTGACATGAAAAATCAATAATCCTTCAAAATCTCCATTTCAAAAGATGAAAATGACCTAGCCTTTGACGAGAATCTTTTTAGGCCTACTCTCTGGAATAATATTGAAAGCAGAAAAAAAAAAATACAAAACTCTTTATCACGTTTGGAAATGATTTAGTTGTGCAATTGACACGCTTAGAGGATTTAATCATAAATGTCAGTCTGAGAGTTCTGCTAAGTACGAGATAAACCTAAGATGAAAGTCTATCGCCGCAAATGTATTTGTCAAAAGTTTCCGTACAATAAATGACCCAGAGAAGTATGTGAACGGTTAACGTTCTAGATTTGTAATTAGATCTCAGGTCTTAGGTTCGGATTTTTATGATAGCCATCCCCATTAAATATGTTCCTCAGTTGAATGGCAGATTGGACACTTAAATATATAGCCTAAATATAAACCCCGTCTAATTTCAGTTGGTAAATTTCTTCCCACAACTTAGTGTTTATATCTACGCTCAAAATTACTTCTTGCAGTTTTGTCTGGAGCTTTGATAATAGAATAAATAAAAGGTAAGAAGCTTTTATTATTTTAAAAGAAGTTTGGTTTATCAAGACTCGTTTATCTCTCTCTATATATGTGTGTGTGTGTCCGTCTGTCCGGGAGACAAAAAAGTCAACAACTGCTTGATGAATCACCATCAAATTTGATCAGGATGTACAGAGTCAAAAATTAGGAATCAAGTTCGTTGATGCAGGCGATACAGAAACCGGAAGTGGGAAAAATAAACCACGGTTTTAACTGTGATCACTATAAAGCAAACAATTTTTTTTTCAGTGTGTAAAACTATGGTATACTTGTAAGCTATGGCAATTCAAAACTCAAACTTCAAGTGGTACAGGTTGCAATAGGTTAATAAGAAGAAAGGTAGAACTTGTTCCTACGACCTGAAGTCATAGCAAAAAGTTGTTACTCGCTAAGCGTTACTATTTTTGTTCTATGACGATAAAGGTTGAAAACAAAATCGTTAATTTGAACCACTTCCGGTGTGAATAGATGGTTAAGGAAGGAGATACAAAATACTCTTCGGAAGCTGAATAGATTGCAAAAAGCTGCATCTCGATATCTCTTATCGTTTTTGGTCTACGGAAATCAGTATTGAAACCGGAAGTAGTAGTAAATTTCAACCACTTCTGGTTTTGGTAGTGTTGTCGGTTGTGATGAAATGATCTGTCCAGACACTGAATCGATTGCAGAAAACAGTTTGCTGTTATATATTATCATTTTTGTTCTATGAAGATAATTAGTGAAAACGGAAATAGTTCATTTTAACTTCCGGTTTGAATAGAGGATTAACGGGAGAGATGGAATCTATTCTCGAGATGCTGAATCGATTGCAAGAAACCTCATCTCGATATGTCGTACCGTTTTTGCTCTGATACATGTCAATCGACAGACGACAAAGTCGTTCTGTAAGTTTTACGACACTTTTGCAAATAATAGTTTGAAAGTCTAAGATGATAATTCATAGTGAAAAACTGTTTCCTTTAATCGATTAAGCGTTCCGAGAATACACTTCAGCTTCATTACAACTTCCAATTTCAATATTGATCTACGTACCGGTAGTGGAAAAACCATAAGTAATAGCGAGAAGCTGTTTTAAAGGAATTTATTTAGCGTTTTAAGAAAATGTACCATATTCTCTCTTAACCTTCTATTTAGATCGGAAGTGGGAGAAATCAACCACTTATCGTTAATATAATCGGTTTTAGCATTGATCGTTATAAAATAAAAACGCTAATAAATAGCGAGATGCAGTTTACTGCAATTAATTACGCATCCATTTCCAGTACATCTACTAAAACCGAAAATAGTAGAAATCTAATAGTTCCAGTTTCAGTGTTAATTGAGAAAATATCACGTCATAGAAACCAAACTCCTCTAGGTGATGATCCCAGTTTGCGTCGTGTGGACTTCGTGATGGACAAACACCGTGCTCGTAGATTTTCTCGGGGTTCTCTCGTTTCCTGCTATTTTCTTCATTCCACTATTTCATTCATTTCTCATAATTACCATTTCCTTTAACCTAACCGGCATAATCGTGGGACGTAAAACTTAAAGATTTCATTTCATTTCATTTTCCTTTACGTGATGTACACGTGACACAACAACTTGTTTAAATATGAACTAACTCGCTTTCATAATTCTGGGTGGTCCAGTGTGACCATGAAGTTCGTGAGTGCTTTTGACGTGCTGTATTCGATTTCCGTTGAGACGTAGAACTATTGGTATTGATGTAGTATCGTGAGGCAAATTGGGAAGCTACGACAATTAAGAAGTATCGAACTCCGGTCTAGAAAGGCAGAAAATGATAATGGTAACTCGATGTGCTGGGTGTTTATAGTCCTTCGTAGTTTGTAACGCTAGGGACTTAATAGAGGGAGTTTAAAAATGTCTTACATATGAATCTGTCTTTCCAGTACTCTTAATAATATTAATTTCAAGTTATCTTACTAAAATTTTCTTTATATTTTTCCTTAGATCCGCATACAGTATTTAACGTGTCTCAGGATAGCGAATATTATTCGTATATTCACATGAACTTGTCTGAGGTGGCAGTGGCTCAGTGGTAGAATGCTCATCTCTGGCACGTAGGATCCCTGGTTTCATCCCAGCTTCCGCCAAGTGCACTTTGTGGTGGACAAACACCGTTTGCGTAGCTTCTTCCATTTTCGTCATTCAGGCATCACTTTTGTAATTACCTCTCTCTCCCTTAGCCTCGGTTTATAATTTAAATTCAATATATATATATATATATATATATATATATATATATATATATATATATATATATATATATATATATATAAAATTAAACTCGTCTGAATGGATAGGGTTTTATTCAATGGTACCTAAATAAAAGTTCGAAAGGAAAATGTAATTTATAATATTTAGAAAATTTCTAATTGAGACATGGTATGTAAACCATTGATTTATTACAAATTTCACATTTAAAACAATCCTAATGATTATTTGGAATTTCACATATAATATCAGAGCCTGCATGAAAAGAGGGGAAGAAAAATGTCATATTATTATTACCCGGGCACTTACCCTGTGTTGTTATGCAACCCCACATAATTAATATGGAATGCTGGTTGTATAGAGGAAAGGCGTTCTTTGAATCAGCGAGAAACTTGCATACATTTTGACTCCGTCTCGCGCCGAAAATTAAAAAAATAAAATAAAATAAAATAAAAGGTTTCATACGCGACTAAATCTGGTGAAGATATATATATCTGTGTACAGAATTCGGTTGCTCAAAGTGACTGATCTCTATGCGAAAAGCATATAATACCCACATTGTTTATTATTATTATTATTATTATTATTATTATTATTATTATTATTATTATTATTATTATTATTATTATTATTATTATTATTATTATTATTATAAGATAGGCAATAAATTCGAAATAGTTCATTCATGTATGGACATGACAATTTATGTAAATAGTCTCTTTAGCTTAGACTTGATATAAAATCTAATGTAAAATATAGCTTAGTGTTTTCAAATTGTGATATTTGGCTACGTAGCGAGCGTGAATTGCTTTTTACTGTTCTAACTGCACTTCATGATTATTAAACATACGCGTACATTTTTTTAAATAAAGATGATAGAAGTTCTTGGAGCTCTAGAATATATAGCAAGTAAACTTCGATTCAAACTCAATATTTTCTCCTAAAATCACCATTATATTGAAAACGATGTTTCCTACAGAAATTGCTTGTTCCAGAGTATTATTGACCTAAAGTTTATTAGCTGTTTAGTGAAATTTATTTCTAAAATGTCTTGCATTAATGATAATCCAAAGCCCCCCTCTTTTTTTTTATCACCCCGGTGTTTTAAATTATGATGTTGATGGTTTCTCGTAATATATTTAGAGTGGGTTGAAGTTAATAAGCTCGTTACGTTCTCATCTGGCAGATAAAAGGAAGTGTGCTGTATTGCATTAGTGGCTTCCCACGAACACGGTTAGCGTGCATCAGGCAACTAGGTTAAACCTAGCTGACGAAGCACGATCACAAAATTAGCACACTCTCTCTCTCTCTCTCTCTCACACACACACACACACACACACACAACCGAGAGGATATTTCAATGCTTCCCTACTGACATTGGTCGCCCACCATCAATCTTGATCATAGATGTTCCTGGAAATGCATTTGAAATAAACTTTGTTGTTATCAAAGAGCAGAGAATAGGAATTGTTAAGTCACTATTTAACTCTATTGAAGTTTTTTTTCTTTTGGTTAGATAAATACAAGATGAAGTGTTTCAATAACATCTAGTGGGCGCGGGATTTGAGGTTAAGGGATTCCCATTGATGATTTTACTGTTGGACATTGCTACACAGAAAGACAGCTTGTATCAGTTATGTAGATGGGCACAGTCGCCTAGGAAACGAGAAATAAAATTTTCTGGTCTCATGCAGTAAATTTTTGTTGAACTCTCGTCTCGATTTTCGAATAATTCTTTATCGTCTCGTCTCGATTCTAGGAAAGCTGTTGTCATCTCGTTTTGTTAATTTATAAACAAAATGTAAGCCCTCATTTGTTCTTAATTTAATCTAGAAGTTAACAGAACCCTTCCTCGTTACGAAATGTCCACGAAGGATGTGATACATGTAACAACATTTAAAGCATATTTATTATTGCAGTGTTCAATTTCCTGTGGGAACACTCGGTCGAAAAAATGTACAAGCTTTCTCAGGTCAGCCATTTTGAGAGAGGTTTTCCTGAGTTTTCCTCATGCACACCAGGCAGATATGCCTTGATGGTACTTAACATACAGGTCCCGGGCCGCTTCCTTCGTTCCTCAATCCTTTCTTCCTGCCCTTTCCTCGGATAGTGTGATCTCCGAGGGACGTCATCTGTCATACGTGACGGGATAACATGGTTATAGGTGCTAAAAGCGCAGAAATCTAAATTCTAATCCTTATTATTGGAGTGTATTGGGTAATGACTTGCTTGTCTTAAAACATTGATAGATGTTCTTCATTATGTTCGTACAGATAATTAATCGATTTATAGTTTCTATATTATGAATCATGTAACACTATGCTTTTGAGATCTAAAACTTGGGTGAACTAGTATTGCTAACAAGACTGGAAAAAATTCTCGTCTTGTCTCGCAGTTGGAAATGTGCTGGTACTCATACTGCACTCACTATATGCACTTACAGTCGATTTATACTGGTGAGTTAAATTTTCAACTTACCCACATCAAGTCTATATCTTAACGCGACTCTAGTCTTCCTTTAACGTCACCAAATTAATGTCGGAATTGTTTCTTGAAACAGATTATCATTCTGTACGTATACAATCAAATATATACATATGTCAATGGAGTAAATATAATATTTTGTCACTTTATCTGAGAACTATCATGACTAAAGTTTATAAGATGATACTTTATTCAAAATACGTAGACGAGCAAACTGTGTCTCTTAAAGAAACCGGAACTTCATGCACTGAGGAAAAAATAATGTAGGTGGCATACTTTAAAATATGGTACATGCGTAATTCCTGCAGTTTTTCGACTTAACGTATAGTAGACGTATAACTGAAAATTCATATTCTATAATACTTTCCGTATAAGTGTTCCATCTATACGTACTTTCCGTGTGAAACAATATACGTGGTCAGGATCCCACATACAAATTGACGTATAAAACATATAGCTGAAGAATATAACATAAGTATATGCATGCGATTACGGAAAACTGTTAGATGTCAGACATCCTGCAACGGCATGATGTAACATCTAAGGGCAGTTCGTATGTAGCATATGGATAACGTATGCTTCATACTGATTTTTGAAGTAAGCAAGAGGATTTCGTATATTTGTACAATATACCGCTGTCCGGAGAACGGATTTTTCTCAGTGTGCCATAGAAATATAAGAATATCACTGACGTCAGGATTGGTACACATTACTTCATGAGTCTTGTTTTATATTACCATCGAGCCGGACTTACTTTTCTGTAGATCGACCCGGAGATCTCTTAGTGGCTTCTCAATGAGATATCAGTGAATCTTGCTCGAATTCGCCGTACAAGTGACGTCTCCCTCACATTTTAGTCATCTTCATCTAATAACTCCATAATATCCTATGAAGCGTATGTTTTTCTTCAGATACAATAATTTAAGTTATAACTTCAAATCAAATGAAAAGTTTAGCAGCAAAAAGATTTAAAAAAAAAAGTTTTCAAAGGAAAAATATTAACTGAGTTACAACGTATGTAAATGAAGTTTGTTTATTTTTTAAAATTCTTCCTTTTATTGATTGTTCTAGTATTTCATGATAAAATAAGATACCGAGAAAAATATTGAATACCATCGTGATGCATAATGTTCATATTATTTTGGAGTTTTCTCATCCAATATGGGATTCTCACTTTGCACCATGGTTTTGAAAGTGCGAATGTCTGGTTTCACTTGGGGTGAAGGATGTTTGTACTTGGAGAAGGCATGTAATCAGTTAGGGGCTATAAAACAGTTTACATATATTATAATTGAGGACCAGTGTACAAAAAGCAATTCACCTCAATTTTAAGAGATTGTAGGGAATTAAATAAGGGTTCACGGGATCCCGGTTTGATTCCCGCTGAAAGAGCCTTGGAAATTGAACTTATTAGAGTGGATCGAATTCCAGCTTAAACTGTGGGTCCATGTCAGTCCATGTGCATATAGTCTCAGTGTGGAGAAACAAAAATGTTCTCCTTTCCTTCATACTGTAGTTTATCTTCTTTAATTCAGCGTTTCTTTCCTTCAGTATGTTTGATATATTACAGGGGGAAAACCCCTGTCCATTGTGTTGTTCCATGTGAAAATGACTAAGATTTTCAGAAGTCTCGGACTAAAGGTATTTTACCAGATGTAGAAGGGACAAGGATGATTTTAGTCACACCATCGAATATTCAGCAGCCTGCATATCCCTGGAGAAGGATTTCTTGTATGGAATAAAGAAATAAATAACGTTCTGCAATAATGCCGACCAGATAGAACTATCGTTTACGAAAGAAATAAAATGGACATTTTAAAAATTTATACAAATTTTTGCATAGTCTTAATGAGAATATGTGCTCCCATGTCGCTAGTTGTTATTACTCATGCATTTATTGCGTGTACCTTCAAATTTGATTATCGATAAGAGAAAAAAAATCGATAGAGCCCTGTCGTGGATAATTGAACAATTGCTTAAATTAAGAAGTAGAGAATCCGGTATAAGAAGTCAGAATTAGTTGTAATGTGATCCGTTGTATAAACATAATTCAGGTTAACAAGGCCTATAAACCGTACGTATATCTGGTACATATTAGATCAGATTTCAAAATTACTACTGAAGAATATTTGTTGCAGTTACTGTTTGTTCTTTGGATGTAACGAAATAAGGTACCTCGTTCGTATTTCATAAATTCCTATTTATATACATCTTCATATTTATTATTTCACTGTCAGCCTCCTCGCTTACATTGGCGTTAATAATATAAAGGTAACCAAGAAAGTTCTGTCGCTTTTTGTAGAGGTCTGTGTTCCATTGGCCCTCACACCGTGAGTTGAATGCGAATGGAGATAAGGCGAAGGTGTGAGTATATCTAACACACTACCCGGTTGTCGCAATTCAGTTACACCGTGAACTTGCGTAAGAACAGAGTGAACATGGACCTTCACAGAGCGTCATAAGGGCGTGTATGATGTACGAGTTCAAACTGGAGTCAAACGCCGCTGCAGCGGGGCGGAAGATATGCCAGGCCTTTGATGAAGGTGTCGTGACTGCGCGGACAGTACAGCGCTGGTTTAGCAAATTTAAGAACGGTGACGAAACACTCGAAGACGTACGACGCACTGCACCAGAAGAAGGTCCTCCTGTGTATTCGATGGACTGCTCGCGGCATCGTGCATCGGGAACTGCTACCAGCTGGTCAGAGCATCAGTGCAACTGTGTACTGTCAGCAGTTGAACCGTGCTCAAGAAAAAACTCAAAACACTTCTGACTCGCAAACGAGTTCTCCTGTTACGGAACAGCGCTAAGCGCCACTGGTTAAGATGACCCGGGACACCATTCTTTGCCTTGGATGGGAAACAATATTACATCCGCCACACTCTCCGAACATTGCACCATCCGATTATCAACTGTTCCATTCCTTGGGCAACCACCTTAGAGGACGCCAGTTCAAATCCGTAGTAGAGGTGCAAAATGCATTGATACTTTCTTCGATTCACGGCCCACCAAGTTCTACTGCGGTGGAATCCGTGGCCTTCCAGAACGTTGGCAGAAGGTCGTCGATGCTAATGGGGAATAGTTTTGATCTTCCAGGTACGTCTTAGGTGATATCAATGTTCGAAAGTGGTGGGTGAAAAAGCAACAGAACTTTCTTGGTTACTTTTATCTCTCATCTGTCTGGTCTAAAGGTGTCTGCTGTATCATCATTACTTTATTTTCACGTTAATAATTTTCCTTGGATAACTACAAGTGAAGAGCTGTTTTGTATGCTGATGATGAATTTTCTCTCTCTTGGCAATTCTCTACAACAGAGCTATATCTCACTCGAAGAAGCAATCGTTTCATTCCCTACTGAAACTTAATTAGTGTAAGAAAATCTCGAAGCCATGGTTTTCATACTTCTATGTAAACGTTCCATAGAACACAAAAATATTTTCATCAGTAGTTCACTGTACTCCAATATTTTTCCACCAAAACAGTCACATAGTAATTGCTTTGGAAACGGCTTCTGAACGCTGTCAAAAGGAACTTATAATCATCTTAATCTTTTTTAAGTAGATGAAGTTTAATAGAAACAACTTAGAGCGTTAAGAAAATATATATTGTTCTGGATATCTCCGAAAGGTTTCTTATGTCACTACCAAAAATAACATCTCTTCTGGGATCTCCACAGCGGCTAATGCTACTACGGGAGACTTGCAATTCTGTTATTACAGGCATTCCGTGTTGCTTTCCAAATTCCACTATCCAGCCCTATACACGAACTATATTCTCTCATATACTTTACCACTCTGAAGTACGATCCTGAGGCATTCCGAATAAAATTCTTTCATAAACTCTACACATATCACCAGACCAAACTTTTTGAAACTATGCATTTGACTTTCTTTCCTTCTCGTCAATGATACTACATGCTTTTACATAATCATCAGTTCATATTTCATAGATATAATGCAAAAACTGTAACAGATTAATAATAATAAATGTTTGCTTTGGTCAGATTATATTTTTATGTAAGTGATATATAGTTCCAAAGCTAGAATGAGCAGGTCTCTATCATGCACTTCAGTGTCTTGCACCCAACTAACAGGGATCCCTTATTTTCGTCAATCCTGAGCAGTTTTCAGGCACAAGAAACCTCATTAAAAAAAACTCTTGTGCTTAGGCATGGTGTATGTCTCATTCTGTCCTCCATATCTACTGTAATACTTCAATACTTTACCATTACACCAAATAATTCACAACCATCATTATTTCTCATTCATTTGTTGATTTCTGCGCATTCGATAAATACACATTTGATACAATTGTAATTTATGGTGTTAGATATTTTACGCATCTAATGCAATTCGTTTATTAAGCACATATTTTCACATTGTATTAATTATGATGCTGATTGTAATCATATACGAGCAACATCGTTGTCAAGACATGATAAAATTAGCAAACGAATGGCTCTAACTCTTACACTATTCATTCCTTACTTCTCTTTTTCCATAATATATCTTTCCTTAAAGGAAACCCTTTAAGAAGTTACTGGCCTCGAGCTAGCACAAAGAAGAAAGATAAACCTCAATTGTATTTACCGATAACTTTCATTAAAAGCCTCAGTTAGATCGAGACTTTGTGAATTGGATAATATCTTACATAGTTTTTCTTTAAAAGAACATCAGATTAGATGTATTCTGTTATTCAAACTGTATCTCCGGCATGTATCTTGTACATGCTTATTGCATCTGTAAGTAAGTAAATCTATTAAGCAGGTCAAAGAGTGCAGGCAGCTGATTGTTCCTCCAGAGCGAAGTTCCATTCAAATGAGCATCAGTGGAATCTCCGTAATCATCCAGAAAGGTAGCAGTTAAAACATGGACTTCGTGACCCGACAGTGTTGGAAGATCATCACAGCAGCAATTTACTTTTTCATGGTGTTGCATTATCTTTCTCAATCATTACTTTAAGAAAAAGAAGAAAAGATGGATTTTTTTTTTTTAAATACTGAATTGCTGTGGAAAACTGGAACAAGAATCCGGATACTGCCGTGAGAAATAATCTGCACTATATTTGAATATTTTCTTGAAAGTGATTTCCAGTTTGGGGAAATTATATTATAGAGATTCCGAACACTGGTATTAATTTTTGGAGCTGAAAGCTGTTGAACTTAAATAGCGTTTGCTTCATTGCAAAACATTAATGACTTATAGTCACAAGATTTGCTTTGAAACGAACGATTTCGTATTTGGCTAGCTTATTTGCAGTATTTTCCGAATTAGTGTTTTCTTTCTTGAAAGAATTGTTATGCTACTAGAAGCACAGTAAATTTATTGTAATTCATTTTTTTCGTAAATAATAAAACTAGTGGTATCGAATATCAAATAACGTGTCTGGTCTACACTTATTAGGTACCTTATCAATCTATCTGTCGATTTAATTCACGATTGCGTGTAGCATTTTGAAGATTTATCAGAAATTTTGCGCAATCACTGCGTTTACGTACACATCACTTCAGAATATAGTTGTATACTCATCAGCTATATTGAGTATTTTTAAGACATCAAATAAGTTGAAGATAATCAGCTTTACTTTTTCTTTAATAGTTGAAGTAAGCTTATATCCACAACAACTTTAAGAGAACGGAGCGATGCGAACTCGGTGGAGGACAAATCGAACCCGTACCCTTTAGACAGAATTTTAGATATAGGCATTTTTGACCTATTCTACAAGGAAAGGTTACAATTATGAGAAAGGCCCATTAGCTCCCTCTGACTGTGGACTTGATATGACGAAGAACGAAAAAAAATACGTTGAATAAAAAGAAATGACAATAAAGAGAAAAGGCGATGAAGAAATCTAAAGGATGGAAAAGAACAACATTGAATATAAATAAAAATAATGATTAGGTCACCTTTTAGAGCAAAAATAGTCATCTGAGGAACGCAGTAGAACGTTAGAAGAAAGGAAAAAAGAAGGAAGAGGACAAAGTTGTGATTGGTGAACAGTATTAAAGAGAAAGACCTTCGTCAAAAAGGAGCTAACATGGGACGGTACACGCAAACTCGTAATTTCGCGAAAGGTGAGCTGTTAGTAAATGACAGAATCATGATGATAAATATCTGCCTTCGTATTTAAATAATCGTATATAAACTGATAATGATTATAATAATGAGGTAATGTTACTTTGCTAGTATGATCTGTGTTTGAATACGTTACTTATATGTGTGATGACAAAAAAAATATTGTTCTCGGTTGTAGATGTGAAATCTATTTGTCCGTATTACTCCAGATGGAACGGGTTTTACTAATTATAGCTGGGTTCACTTTCGGAGTTGATCTTTGATTGTGAGGCGTTGCGAAGTTAGAGGTACCGATCTACGATCTAGAATAATGCCTTACTTTGTAGTTGCCTTGAATTATGCTCCAAGTCTAATGGGGACGGTGATAATGATAATGGACGAAATGGCAGGATGAAAATGAAAAGAAACGGGAGAATCTCGAGAAACCCCACACACACGGTTTTTGTGCACCACAACGGCCCCACTTGGCCTGAAATGGCATCGAACTAGACTTCACGCACCAGAGATGAATGCTGTAGCACTGTACTACAATAATGACGTTGGAAACCGATGCACTTACTCACTATGCACCCGAACGTGCGCAATCTGACGAATTACAGTGCTTCGTGGGTTGTAGCCGATTTCGTTTTATTGTAGTTATTTCTTATAAGAAGTTACCGTCAGGTATTGATAAAAGTAGTCAGCGAACATTTCGATTGATAAAACTAAACAGTATATCTGAATTCAAGTTTTTGATTTTGTGATTTTGAATCGGCTCGATAATTTCTCCTTTGAAGGGAATTGGAAAATAGGTAATAATACATGTTGAAGAAGAATGATAAAACTAGCAAATAGCGCTAACTTTAGAAATAGATAATATTACGAAAGTAGTTCACATGGCGGTTATATTTCTCCGTTTTCGCAGTTCCAGTATTTCCTGAAGGTTCGTAGTTCATGTAATTCATGTTCATAGTTCATGTAATACATTATAGTTTGGTTTACATAGTTGAAAAGGAGAAAAAGGATTAAAATTTTAGTTTGTACTCTGGCTTCTTTTCTTTCCTCTTTTCCTTTCTTTATTTAAAATCGATGTCCTCTCCCTTCTTTTTATTACGAAAAGAGAGCAGACGAGACTTTCATCAGAAGGTTGAGTATGTTACGAAAGGGGTGAGTTGTGTTGCTAGTCTATAGAGATTCTGTACAGGAAATGAGAGCGTTGAAGGTTGTTTTCTCTTCTCTCTCTCTCTCTCCATAAAAAGTTTAGGAGAGAAAGAGAGAGATAAAGCCGAGGAGATGAAAAAAGGGAACTTTGAATTGGTAGTAGTTGGCTATTGTGGAGATGGTTCTCTATGGTTCTACGTCCTTACAAAAGAACTCTCCTACGGACAAAAACTTTGCTGCAAAAGTAAAACATCCTAAACAATGTATACAGTGCCTCTTGAAAACTCTTCCTCTTTTATTGTCAGCATATTTTATTTCCGTGCTTTTCAAACTGAATACATCATCCTGCCTAACGATCAACATGACTTGGTTTTCAAAAAGCTTTTCTTATTTAGTTACCGACAATAGTGTAGCACTACAGTGCCTGTTTGGTCAGCAAAAGAACGAGAAACTTCTTCAGTAAGTCGTCATATAAAAGCAACCACATTCTTCATCGGTACAACGAATCCTGGAGCTACATGAATAGAAGCTTTGGAATTGTATCATTAGCAAAAGACATTTTACAGTATAGATTTTTCACATTTTTAGATTAGAAAGAAATAATATCACATATTTATTGTAGGTTTAACAGAGCTGACAAGTGAGCATTTTCAGTCACTTAGTCTCATCCACCTCAGCTTCATACAACTGTCTTACTCTAATTCTCATCCTATTACACTCACTCTCAGAAGGCAGTAAGATTTAAGTTGGGTTCCAAATGCTACAGAAGAATGAACTTAAGTCTTTAATATTTACTTATTTACGAGTATTAGTTACCCAGAAGATTTCTGTGAGGTTTCCATATAGTGATACTGCAAGCACTCCTTTCACTTTTCTTTCCAATTCAAGAGGAAGGTAGTGCGTTTGTGAGTGTTTCTACTTGCACCGTAGCTTGCTGGTCGTGGTCGGCATGGCTAAGCGGGAACCGTCAGTGAGAGCAAGTTAAACATGGAAACCCTAAATAAAGTTATTAGAGCCTTGTAATCCTTTACAGTTTAAACTGAGAACATACACTAGTAAAATGGGAAGAAAAATGTGCCAGACAATAGTGATAAGATAGTGATGTTGGTAAATGAGTGAACAATACAGCCGTGGTTTATCAAGGTAAAGAACTAAACAAACAGCGGTGGTTTACCAGGGTAAATGAGTGAATAACAGCGGTGGTTTATCAAATTTAAGATGGACAATGAATCTCTTTACCACGTCTCATATACAAGACGGCCAAGATCGTAGACAATGAGGCATTCAAGGTGATAATTGAAATTGATAATGGACAAACATGATCGATATTGAAAGAAGTATTAAATTGCAATGCAAAATCCATTCGCCAGCACCTTCTTCACATATGAAAACGATATGAAGTGGGGAAATGGGTCCCACGCGAGTTGACTGTGGCTCCGAAAACGACAATCAGTGGTTGTGTTTCTTTGTTGTCTCGTCAGAGGAAGGAGCAATTTCTAGTCAGGATGTTGACACGCAATGATAACTGGGTTATTTACAGTATTGGTTCACGACATTATTGGTGATTGGTACTACATAAACCCACTCCGAAACAACCAAAACTACAATTGCATAGGGAATCATAGGCGTGAACTACTGCCACTTGGACAGACGGTTAGCAACTGTCCTGTGCTCGCCTGCAATCAATGCAACTGTATACTCACAGGAATTGAAAACTGTGGAGTCAATACATGAGAATCGCAGATGTGTTATTCTGCTTCAGAACGATGCGAAACCATATGTTAAAATTGCATCCTGGCTTAGTTGGGAAACACCAATGCAATCCCCGTGATTCATGGACATTTACAGTGCACAATAGAATTATCATTTGTTACATTCTTAAAGCAACTATCGTACAGGGAGAGGGTTCCAAACCCTCGTCGAGGGAATACATGTAGTGGATAATTTCTTTAGTTCACGTTCCGCCAAGTTCTACCATGTTAATGAGTATTGTATGATTGTTGGGGGCATGGTGGCTCAGTGGTAGAGCGCTCACCTCTGGCACTAGGGCTCCCTATCCAAGTAAATTCATAATGGACGACATCATGTCCATGGGGTTTCTAGGATCCTCCCGTTTCCTCCGACTTTCTCATTCCACCAACTATTTTATCATCATTCACCTTCATCAATCATTCGTCTCTATTATCCTAAAAGGCACAATCGTAAAACTAGAAATTTCATTTAATTTCATTTGTACGATTGTCAGGAAATATAACAGTTTTGTACAACAATATTTAGATTAACACTGTTCATTTAGTTTTACGGACGATGATTAATAGAGAGTAGACTTACTATCGCAAATCGAACCCGATATCACGTTTACTATGATGAAACTAAATACGGTTACTACTTGGGAGGAAATTCTTACAGAGAATCCACAACCTTTTTGCAGTTTTGTGAAAACTACTGTCTATTTCATTTTTATAGATCACTGACTTCAGGATTGATCATTGATTAAATGCGTTTCACTTATCTTTTTTCATTTAGTTTAACGTCCCATGATTATGTTCCGAGGCTAAGAGAGACGGCGAGAATGATAATGTACGAAATGGTGAAATGGAGACAGTGGGAGGAAACGGAAGAACTACAAGAAAATCTGCGCATATGTTGTTTGTTCACCATAAAATCACACTTAGCTACACCAGGGGTCGAACCAAGAACCCCGTTAGAGATGAACGATCTATCACTAAGGTACCGTGGTCCATTTTACTTATCTTCGTGGCGGCATATGATGCTTTTTCGACTTAGGAGAAACTTTTATTTTTATCCATTACTCTGAATACTTAATGCCGTATTTCGTATATGTAATGCACTATTTTGAATATTAAATGCATTATTCTTAATGTAGTATTTTGTTTACAGAGTGAAAGCGGTACTTCTACAGCTTCCACGGCGCCGGCATTTTAAAATAAAATGTAATTTCTAGTTTAACGTCTCACGATTATGTCGATTAGTCTAAGGGAGACGGAGGAAACGGAAGAATCTCCAGAAAATCCACGAACACGATGTTGACCACCATGAACTCACTTGGCCTGGGATCGAACCAAGGTTTCCTAGTACCAGAGGTGAATGCTTAACAATCTAATACTGCCTTTTGACGTGCTTGTTTAAGTATCTATAATTATTTATACGTATTACTTAATAATTAAAGCTTTCCATCATAATTACTGGAAAGCTTTTTGGAAATAAACTGGATTTTTTGGTGACTATTTTTGTAAACACAGGGATTTATAACATTGAAATAGATAGTAAGGTAATGTATAAGCCAATTTTTACAGACGTGACAATACATTATATTGGTGAGGTTTTAATCATTAAACTATTGCATGTCAATTATTGAAGTAATTATCCTATTGTAATTGAAGTAGAACATGGGAGGATTTTTGTATATCAGAATACCAATCACGAATTGTTTACTCACCAAGTGAGAACACCAATATATTTACTAAATTGCCATTGTAAACTGAATTTTTTAAAAAGGGAAAAACCAATGAGAAAAATAAGATTTAAGTAACAAGGCTGTTGGTGCTGCATCTCCATTTTCTCTTGTTGAGCGTGACTTAAAAGAAAGCATGGAATATGCCAAGGACAAACACTTCTGCGAATATCATCACTTTTGTGATATTACGTAAGCTCCGTATGCTGATTACCCAAACAGTCACACACAGATATTCAACTTCTCTTTACACTTCGTAGGCTGTGCGACTTGTTAACAATTGCAAATGATGCTGTGTAAGACTTTTCATGTGTTAATAGTCTTTTTTTAAGTTCTGAATTTCGTGATGTGGCGAAGCATGTCTCAAACATATTGTTATGTAGCATAGAAACTCTGCGGGAAAGAATCTTACGTGTCTAATTTTGATAGTAAGTAATTTTGACTTTGAAAGATTTAATGTAGTAGCCGTTTTACTTCACAGAAAACAGGAAATGCATGAAACTAAGATTTTAATGCGCCTGTATGTTTTCATACACTTTGGTACACTTTGATGCACTGATATATATCGCTAGAGAATAAGTTTAGGACAAAACCAGAAAGAGCACAATATGTTAAAAATACTATAGGAGATAAGAAATGTGTGTACTAAGTTTTTGTATTACACACTTTTCCCTCATACCTATTCTGTCTAGCAATACAAAACTTGGTACATACATTTCTTATCCCCTATAGTATTTTGGGATATACATTTGGATTGTGTGCTTTTACCCGGGGGAAGGGGCACTCGAGAGGGATCCAAAGTTGATGGGAGGGATTTCTGGAGAGAATTTTCCCGACATTCTCCCAATTTTCCCTGTTCAAGTACGTTATGGCCTCCAATACATAGTACCTCTAGAAAGCTTGTTTCATACTGAAGAGAATGAACTACAAAACATGACTTTCGAATGAACAGTGCTGATGCAATAGCTATTTTACTGCGAGCCTACTATTTTCTTTTTACTAACAGGGTTAGTGGGCCCCACGGACGTACTCCTTTGTCCATGGCACCTAATTTTTTTATGCATGAACATACGCTTGTTATGTTTATCGAATGGACTAGGTTTGATTCGGATATCCGTTCCTTGTAAGAAAATGTAACTACATTCTAGAAGTGAAATAACAACATTGATGTCTTACGGGGAGAGTGAAATTAGATATCTAAGAACAAGGTAATGCAGATATAATAGTATGACTTGATGTAGTTAAAAGTGGTACGGTAATGGACAGTAGCAAATCGTTCGAATGAAACGAAAATCGTTTAGATAAACGCAGCGTATTCTGAATATCTTGGCGCTTTCCTTCTGGTAATTGGGAATCACAAAGCGAAGAATATGGTTGTTTCACTGAGACGAAAAAAAAAAAAAAAAAAACCTGCTTGTAATGAAGTGGGAATAGTTCCCAGCAAGCTTCTGAAAGAGAAATGGTTATACTGGTAGAAATAACGTAAGATACTATAATACACATACACATTGATCACGGGACGAACAACCAAAATAGTGGTATAAAATTACGAAGAAACAGAAGAAATCATGGTGTTAGAGGAAACAGATACAAGTGTATTTACGTAGGCTAATCATCGTTAAAATACCAGAGAAAGATTATGACCCTTACTAAATTATTTTGAAAATGAAATGAAATATTTCAGATTAAGTCCTAGATAATCCCATTAGACTAAGGGAGACGGAAATATTTCAGATTAAGTCCTAGATAATCCCATTAGACTAAGGGAGACGGATGATTAAGGCAAATGGATAATGATGGAAGAATTGGTGGAATGATTATGTTGAAGAAAATCCACGGTTAAATTATTTTAAAAAATATAGCTATACAATAATGAAAGATACGTGCATACACAAACTCAGTTAATCAAAGTTAGGGAAAAATATTTATTCTATAGTTTTTCAGAAGTAAGATATATATAGTAGCGGCTCGTGAGGGTACATTTCATCGCTGCAAGTTAAGGGACAAATGCTTACTTAATGTCCTAAATATAATTTTTACCGGTGTTCCCTCACGAGACGTCACTGAGTATATGAGAAGTAAAAGTACAATTAAACGGGATTTAAACTACATGAGCTCGCAATGTAAATTGAACTCGGTTCTTTCACTTTGAAGCTTGATATGCTAACCCTTTAATCAAAATGGAGCTCCTTAAAAAAAAAAAAAAAAAAAAAAAAAAAAAGTTGTAGAAACTGTATATTGGATATGCTGCCACTCATAAAATTTAGACATGCCTATATTCCACCTCTTTCCCTTTGCTACGGCACTAGGTATATACATTTTCTATTACTTAATTTTTAACAATCAGCCTTTAGCGTTGAACATTGTTATTGGAGAACATTTTATGGACGAGCGAAGACCTTGTAACTACTAAACGGAAATACGAATTCGAATGATACCTATCATTTGGCAGTCACGCATTCAGTAAAACGAAGTCTACAGAGAACGAATGGGATGAGAGGGAAATTATTTTCTCTCGCTTGGTGTTGGACGTGAAAATCCTTGTTACGAAGCAAACACCGTCTGATCTGAAATGCGCGTATCCCTTGTTGTTCCATCACTACCACGGTTACTGCAGCTGTGTAAGGTATGGTGTCAATGCGGTATTCCACATCCAGGTCAATTTACCTCGCGTTAGCTGGAAGTTTGTTAAAGAAAAAAAAGCACTGAAAAAAATGCTATTGTAGAATTTTTTTGTTTTTGTCGCTGTCCTGTTTACAAATTGAAATTTTTACATATCTAACTTTTAACAAAAGAGACACTGACCAAAGCTTAAAATTTTACTTTATTTTAAATTATAATTTGTAACTGTTTCGGATATCTAGCATATCCTTCTTCAGACACGATCGAAATTAATCCAAAGCCATGAATAGTCTTAATATCTAACTTGTAAATGAAAGATTTGTCAGAACAATGACACAGTGAAAATGAATAACTGAGTTTTCATGATTGCAGATTTAAATTAATTTGCAGATATTTAAGTGGAACGAGAAGCATCAGGTTATATAAACGTTATACATATTATAACTTTTTTTTTTTTTTAGTAGCTATCAATTAAGCATTCCATTTGCAAATTGATTGAGATCTTTATTTGCAAATATTCCACATCTTTAAGTCTTCCTTCTGGAAAATTATTAGTTGTTATAATTAACTGTCACATTATATCTATATCTATCTATCTATCTATCTATCTATCTATATCTATATCTATATCTATATCTATCTATCTATCTATCTATCTATCTATCTATATATATATATATATATATATATATATATATATATATATATATATATATATATATATATATATATATATATATATATATATATATATATACAGCTGCGGATCCAGGATATAATCAAGCAAGGGGCTAAACCATAGTTTGCCGCTATATCCAGTGTAAAGAAAGTAGGATTGAAGCCCATTTTATCCAGTGTATACCTGAGTGTCAAGGCGAGGCTATAGTCCTTATAGCCCTCCCCATGAATCCGCGTCTGGATATCTGGATATATATATATATATATATATATATATATATATATATATATATATATATATATATATATATATATATATATATATATATATATATATATATATATATATATACCATGGTTAATTTTCGTCTGGCATGAATAGAATGTAAATGCATTAACTGATCAAGTGAATCTCTTTACTGCGTAGCATATTGTTAAGCATCAATGATTTTTCTAAAAAGATGCGTTTAAAAATACCAGTATTTGGGATGAATTCAAAAAGTTGTATTGCACAATCTCCAGTATATATTCCTCTAAAACTTCCAGACAAAAGACAGTTTAAGGAAACCAGTTAAAGATGAGTGTACAGTTCTTGGTCTCGGCTATTTCTGCTAATAATTTGTGTAATTGATTTTTCTTCTTATTTATTTAGTTATAAATATCTTAGGTAATCCTTAAATTCCTGTGGGCCGTAACGCTAGGAAATTTATACTTCTAGTTTTAGTATAACTTCTCTTTTAATTTATATATTGAAGTCATGGCGCTTTTGAAAATAGAATATAAGGTCAATGCCCTTACGCACAGCTGGTATCTTCGCGAACTGCCAAAATTTCTAAGTTTCCAAAGCAAATTTTCCTGTTTAGGAGATTGTTTTCTTTTTAATTACATTATACTTTTTCTGTACAGTATTGATGGTGAAGTTAGCACGATAGTTTAATATTAAGTGCCCGTAGTGATAAGAAAAATGAAACTATTGTCATTTCGGCAAGGGCATGCATGAAGTTTACACTTTTCATAATCTCTAGTGTAATAAGAGAAACAAATGTTAGATGTTCGTCCTCCGTAAGTGTAGAGGCCTAATTTCTGAAATTTCAACGGATACGGTCCAAATTTCCGAGCAGGCGTGAGTGAAAAAAGTCACAGGTTGGAATCCCATTGGCGACCATCCTGAGGCTTTCTAAAATTTTCGTAAGTCCTATTAAGTGAATGTTGAGATGGTAAGAGGCTTTTACCGAATTCCTTCCAAAATGAGTTCCATATAATTAACAATGAATCATAGGAACTTTGGAAGTGAATATTCGTAAATTTTAACGTCTTAAAAATTCCTTGTAAGGAGTAATTTTACACCGAGCTCCTGAACTAAGGATAGTTCGAAAATTGGAATTTTATCAAAAATGCTTCGCAGTTTATTTTGTTTATTCAGTATAGGTGTATCATAAATTACTATGGCATTGATGATCCACTTTACTCCTATGATATATAACTATTCATTAACCATGGAAACACTTTGTTTTAACGATAGTACAGCCAATACCAATACATGGGTTGAGCAAGTGGCAGTCTCCAGGCTATAAGAGGAAAGAATTTGGCCCTTGACCATAAGTAACATAGTTACTATTAAAATAATTATAATTACTTCTTTGATTCAAAATATTTAGAGATGATAGACCATCATTTTTTACGACACTACTAATATTGCAAAGCGCAATGCACTGTCATTGCTAAAATTGTCGCAGAGTAATTTATTTGTGTTGGATATGGAATTATCACTTACAATATTAGCCCCACAGATCAACGAAACTGCCCTGGTTCATCAGTATTGATTGGTATTTGGAGAGTTTCATTAGATGTTGATTTGATTCTGAGAAGTTATCACAATTAAACTAGAAAATTAGTGCGGTTCACGTATATTGTTTATTTCTCTTCTTTCTCAGTAAAATATCTGAAAGTCTAGTATGCCTATATTCCGTTCGGATACTGTCGAATAGTTATATTTTCAAAAGAAAGCTCTGGTTAAAAGAAAATCAAGAATACATTACCGCGTGTGAAAGGTCAGATTGAATGAAAGGGAACAAGTTTTAAAGGAAAGCAGGGAAAGTCTCTCATACTCCATTAGACGCTTTCATTCGCCACCCCAGAATGATCTTACCGATGGAAGCAGAACACCTGAAACCACTTTCCGAATCTAGTTTAGTCAATTAGAGTCCTCTGCGCTACGCGTTGTATAATTTATTTATTCTCCCTCTGGACCGAAAATCTTGTAAAAGCGTTGTCCCCTGCAACCCTTGCAAGGGCAGAAAGGTCAGGCGTGACATTACTTGTCCCATAATGTTAAATTTTGGATAAAATATTTACGTATTATGTTTCAGATTTGTTTGCTAGCAGTTTTTTTTTTTAAATAATTAACAATTCTTAACAGGGCGTCATGTTGTTCTCTCTTTTTTTAAAAATTGTTTCGAAAAATGATCATAAAACATTTTACAAAAGCAATCAACATAAAATAATTTATATATGTAATTGTTAGACATCGAATTTTTATGCAAATGCATATTTTCTTTGCTTTTATGCATCTTTGTTAAACTTGCTAGTGATTTCTAACAACAATAATACAGCTCAAATTTGAAGTTTTATAGTGCATATAAATGCATATTCCAAAGGCTAATGCATATATTACTGCATAAGAGCATATTCTGTAAGTTTTTATTTCAGACATATGCTTATAGCATGCAATAAATCCAGTTTTAGTTTGCATTTTCAATGCATTTAAATGTCTATGCAAAGGATGGCTTTTTGCATGGAAGGATGGAAGAATGCCTGGTTTATGGAGGACCAATATTGTTAGCGCCGATCAGCAAGAATAGACGCCTACAATTGTCAAAACGTTAACACTAGAACGGCGGCTGGGTCATTTTTGACCCATTTCAAACTTTACGTTTTAACAACTTTTCTATTTTCTTACGAATCGGATCGAACTTTTGTGACTTTTACTCATTCCCTTGAAGAAATATTTGTACTAAGTATCACTCTTATCCACACTTTGCCTTTTGAAATAACAAACAATTATACTAGAAAGGCGGCGTGGGTCAATTTTGACCCACCTCTTTTATTAGTGATATTTTGTTGCATTGTAGCAACACTGCTGGCTAGCGTCTTTATTTTGCGACCGTCCTTTCTCATAATACTCTCCCATTCCGCCTCATGTTCCAGACCAGCTTTTCAGCAATTTTGTCAGTTTAGTTGGAGTTAGTAATACTTTAGAAAGTATGTTGATTAGGAGAATCTCATTATTTTCGGACTGATGTGCTATTTCAAACACTCATTATGAGCAAGAATCTGATGACACTGGATGAAATACGTGCAAATTCCAATGACATAAGTGAGGCCGAGTCTGACGCTGAATGCCTTGATATTTCTTCAGATGAAGAGTACCTGCCGAATAACAACGAATATGATGATTCGGATGAAATATTGAAAGAGGAAGAAATAAACACAGAAAACCATACTTCTACAAATAAGCGTCGTAAAATTGGTAAGACTATTATTATTATTATTATTATTATTATTATTATTATTATTATTATTATTATTATTATTATTATTATTATTTTAACACAAATTATATGTCTTACATCCTAACAAAATATTCATAATATTTTCAATAATTTTAACAAAAAATTTCCAAACAATTTGCATGGTAATGTGAAAATATATAGCTAGTGTTTTTTTGTTGGTATCACTATGTTGAAATGTTTCATGGGAAGACGTTTATAGCACAAATAAATAGTAATAAATTGCCCACAGCCATATTCGATCCACTATTGGTTGAGGCCTCTCCCCGGAGGGAGGACTTGGTCTACTGCTCCCACGCTGACCAGACGGATTGGGACAAGGTTCCTATATACCAGACGGGTTGGGAGAAGAAAGCCGAAGCTCTCACTGTGATCGCCACTATATGACCGCCCCGCTGGTCTAGTGGTGAACATGGCTGAGTACGGATTGAGGGATCCCCAGTTCAATTTCCAGCGCTGCCAAGAATTCTTTGACTACTAGCCTGTGGAGTAATCAGAAATTTCAAAGCTACCGAAACCAAAAATTTTAGACGTCTAAATGGGAGACAACGAACTTTCTCTTATGTTTGTATAAATTATATTTCAACCAAAGAAGTAGAATCTCAAAGGTGTTTTTCGAAAGAAGAGGTAATTTACCAACTTTTCATGTCAGAGCTTTCATGATTAGAACCTAGCAAATCTTATTTATAAAACAATCACTCTATACTGACTTTTTCTGGTTTGAACTACTGCAAGTTTACGACTGTGTATGCTATTTTAGGTTATGTCAGGTTAAGTTTCCACAAATTCTAAATAGGGAGGGTGCGTATTACAACCGTATTAGTAAAATATTTTTTTGTGTAATACGTCACGGTTTTATTTGTGAACAATGTTTTTGTATGACACTTCGCCTTGTAGAGGGGTGACTGAACTTTGTTCTGTGTAAGACTGCTAGTTTAGATGTGTGTAGATTAGGTTAGTTTAGTTCAGTTACGTCATGCGCTTGAACAAACTAAGAATAATAACTATCTAGGAATTAAAATGATATATAACATTACTATATAATAAACTGACATTAAATAATATCATTCTAATAATATTGTATTCATAAAAAATAGCATGTTTCTTAAATTTGTATTATTGGCAAAAAACACATTTATCAATAAATAATAAGCTAGAGTTCAAAGAAGCTTTTTGTTTTATTGAATGAAAGTTACGTTTTATTATGCAATAATTGTTAGTGGTTTAGAATACAAATATTTAATAAAATTGGAATGGGTCATTTTTGACCCACTCCCGCCGTTCTAGAGAGTATCAAAAACCCCGCCGTTCTAGTGTTAAGAGAAATCTGAATTATTAAGACTCGTTTTAATATCGTGTCGAGATCAATTCAGAAACAAGAGATGCGAAAAATGTTGTACAGTAAATGCTTGTTCTAGTTGATGAAGTTCAGCAGGAGCTCCAGTCATTTCCTGATAAATATCGGTGCTCTGTGGGAAAGAAATTGACAGATGTTCTTGCCGGAAACTCCGAATACAAAACAATTGAAGCAAAGAAAAATACCTTCAAGGATTAGGTTTCAACTTGACAGAAAATATAGATACTAAACATTCTTCTCTATAAATATTGCCCAGTAGTATCTGTTATTAAGAGTCTGTTTTCTGGCTACAAACCTCACAAGCAGATACTAAAAGTATAAAGAAGCATCTCTTGATATACTGTCAGGGTAATTAAGGGAAGAAATAAATCTTTGAAAACTATCTATCTATCTTGGCAACGTATAGACAAGTGAGGCTTGTATTATTTCATGTAAAGCAAATGCACTCCAAAATGCAATTGTGAAGAAAAATTGCGACTTCGTGTTTTTATATCACTATGTCCATTTTAATCTCATAACATGTTTATGTTTTAAAACGTCGGGAACATACAAACTGTGTATACTATAAAAATAAATCCTGAAGGAAAGTCCCTGAAAGACAAAGTAGAAAAGTACATATTTGATGTTATATTTCACTTACAAAACTTTGTGACAACTTTGCTGCATGTTTGAAAATGTTCTTTATTGCATTGTTAGTGCATACAGTTAACAACATGGTTGTATGAATATTAAGTGCATAACAATGCGATATCTAGTGATTATATACTTCAGAGTTATTTCTACGTATAAATTTCCATAAGTATTTCCGAATGTACGTTTGACAATAGTGTTTCCTATGAGAGAATACTTGAGACTCTCTCTTATCGAAAAACTTCTGTGAAAGTGATGTCTTGTGTCGGGAGGTTTATCTGTTTTCATTGGTCTCTCGTCACAAAATTCTCTTCTCATCTGGGTAACCTTATTTGAAAGGCATAATTTGGTTCATTATTCATTTTGATACCAAGAGTGTATTTTATGATAAAAGTTACCATACATATTTATACATAACATTTTTGTATGATGGAGTTTTAAGGATATGGCTTGATTATATCTGAACACATGTCTGTCTACAAATTATCATTTATGATTTTGCTAGATAAGACTTGTTAATGCAGATATATACTGATAGTTTTTTTTTTTTTTTTTTTTTTGTATTATTGTTTCGTTTTTCCTCAACTCGTATTTGAAAACATTTATAAGCTCTTGTGAAAACTAATCTAATCAACAACATGAAAGAATATATCCATATAATTTACTTGTATTTTCAATATTTTAAAATATAAATAAAAACTGTTTCTTGTATTATTCTCTTGTAAGTTCTTTGTGAATTACAGTCCTATGAAAATAACTTCCTAAACAATTCCTCGAAAGAAAGAAAACAAAGTAGCATAGCACATTATCGCAACAACTGTAGAATGTGAGGCAGGAAAAAAAACATAAACCATTAAAAATATCTATAAACAATTTTACAACTTCAAATTCCTTTTCACTGCTATTTATAAGCATGTCATTTCGTTTAGCATTTTGATATATATGTCCGTAATATACACAGAGGGGAAAACTGAATGCCAATATTAATCCAAAGTGCGGATTTATGTTTTGAATTACAACTATGAAACTGAAAATTGAATTAAACAAAATTCCTATACAAATGTCTAGGTATTAGTATTTGAATTTGCTCTCAGTTTGACAGTGTCTGTTGAAAGAACATGTGCTGTCACAGCGCTTATCATTCACTTCCTGCTTCAGCGAGAAGAGAAAAAAATATGTGTGTCATGCTGATGGGTTTTCTATGAGTTCCATCACAGTCAGGCATCTGGCATGATGCTGAAGCACTTCTCTGATAGTCCTCCTGCTCTTTTTCCTCTTTCCATCCGTATCCATATGCTCCGGCTGACTTATCTCCAAAGTCTTTCTCTCAAGCATTGAAGATGCAAACCAATTTCCTTATAGGGAATATACTGGGAAATAATTTCTACTCATGCTAAGGATTTGAAAAAAATGTGCCCACGCTTGCATACGTTCCTATTTGCACTTTTTATTACTAATTTGAGAACGCTGAATCTAATAGAGTTATTTTCAAATATATCCGTCTATGAGATCACGAGAAAAACTTAAAAGTTCAGATCTAAATGCACATGAATACACGAAATTTAATGTAATTTTTCTTGTGGCTCCATGAACGGATATATTTTAGAATAGTTTGTGGATGTAGTACCTTCATATTAATGTAGAAAAGCGCGATTTAAAATTAATCCAGATGTGGGTACTTTTACCATTGGTATGAGGTGTAATTGTTTATCCTTAGAAATTTTGGAAATCGAAATAGCCTCGCAGTTGCTTATTCGCACTAGCAAGCTCAAATAAAGACAAAAAGAGAACACGATTTCCGAATATAAAGTGTACCAATATTACAGTACACTTTAAATATGCCTGTAATGTAACGAGAATAATAGGATTAAATAGATTTCTTGAAACAGAAGCTTAAAAGCTGGAAAATTTCAATAAAATTTAAATATTCTGCTAACTAATCTAGGAATATAACATTTAATTGGAAATGTAATGGGAATGTACAAATGCGGTTAAATTACAGGAGTTGAAATACACATATCACTGAAGGGTGCCATATATATTGCAAAAGAATTCGAACACCGAAGATAGTGCTGAGGCATTAAATGAATTTGTTTACAAGTTAGTCATTTTCTAAAATATATAATACACGAGTACTGAAAGTACAATGATTAAATAGTATGGATTCTGACCGCACAAGAGAACGAAGATCATTAGTTGGTTACCAACCATTTTTTCCCGCATATTAGTTATAAAGAAATTTCATATCACAATTGTCCATTCCTCTGATTAAGTTATATGAAGTTTTCTAAACTCATTAATGCTTATAAATGTTTTGTTAGATTTGTTAAATGGTATAGGTATTGAGAAAGTAGCCTAGTAGATAATATCTTGATCATTTACAACAACTATACCCAGTGGCGGCGTTTGGACGTTGAAAGTGGGGGGGGGGGGCAAGACATGATCTGAATGTTTGTATATCAGTGTTAGTTTACCTGGTTGATGCTAACACTTTGACGAAAGGTTGTATAACTAATAGGATACTATCTTTTTCAGTTAAAATACCGTATATCGTATTTCATATTTTATTAAGTAAATTGACAAGAGCAACGGAAGTAGGTACTAACCCTTTGTATTGTTAAACAACGAAAGTGTAAGAGGTTTGATTTCTTGCTCATGAACATCTTAAAATTCTGTCTGGAAAATTGTGTGATCTTATTATTTAATAACAAATTTGCAAAACAAATAAATAGAAAAGATAATATTAATCACAGTAATGAATAAGGAGGCTTGTTTTGCAAAAGTTACATTGAAACCGGGAAATAATGAACAACTTATTTTTAATTCCACACATGCTATGAAATGTATGTTATTACTCTTAAAAAGACAGTAAATACTACAAGCGTATGCTACGACATTTAAAGAAACACTTTTGTAGCTTTCCGAAACATGTTCGTTGCCATTAGGTGCAGTTTTCACTTTCTTGGAATACATCTAAACTCAACAATACTTAGAATCACTCCAGTTATACGAAATAATTCTGAAACCTAGAATTATGTTGAATTCATTAAATTTAATTATATATACACTCGTACACCCCTAAACACCCTACTTCACTCGTATATCACACTGCAAAACAATGGAAAAGGTAGAAGTTGTTTCTTATTGTTCTGTTTTTATTCAATATTCCTTACTACGTATTAGAAAACAGAAAATACATTTTAGGAACTGTCAATTTTTATGCAATTAAAGAATAACTTGTGAAATACTTTTTTTTTTTTTTTTGACGAAATGTTATCCCAATTAGTTTCAAAGCGGCTGAATAACGTTGTAAGTAAGAAATGAAAGTACGCTGCAATTATTGCCCTCCAATAGGTTAAATTTTGGACCATTTTCCGTGGCCATTAAAACTCAATTCCTGTAGCTTTCTTAACACCACGAGAAGAGAAATAACTAATACGTACTCTTGCAACGCCAAATATATGGCATCTTTCTTTTCTATGAACCAGTAATATATACAATAACTTCACATTTCCAAGTGAAACTATATACATCAATGAGTCACTTCAGAAAAGTGGGGGGGGGGGCAACTGCCCCCCTTTTCCCCCCCTAATCGCCGCCCATGACTATACCATCTATAGAGTCTTCTGTCCATTTACAATACTTATACCATCTATAGAATCTTCTGTCCATTTACAACTATACCATCTATAGAGTATTCTGTCCATTTACAACAATTATACCATCTATACAGTGTTCTATCCATTTACAACATCTATACCATGTATTCCACCTAAATAAAATTCCTTAATGTTCACTTGTGATTATTGATTTAATATTCGTATAGGTCGTATGTAGTCATACATCTGACAATGTAAAACCGGACGTCAACAGGGCCGTTTCGAGCATAAAGCGATCTTCTTTGTGTGGTGGAACTACGAGGAGGTTATTTACTTTGATTTCGTTCCTAACGGTCATATAATCATTGTCTATCTTTATTCCGAAGAGCTGGAGCGAATGTATGCTGCACTACATCCAAAATATCGAGCATTGGTGAATTGAAAGCAAGGCCTGTTGCAACAGGAAAACGTAAGACTACTTTCAGTTCGAAAAATGCAACAAATGTCAGGAATTTGATGGCATCGATCTGAGCCACATTTGGCATATAGTTCTGATCTTGCCCCATCGGGTTACTACATGTTGTAGTCCGTGGCGAATTTCCTAAAATCATGACGTATTACTAACGAGCAGGAAGTGGAAACAGTAGTGATTGACTTCTTTGCCTTTAAGGTCTAGTGATGCGCACGAGACGAGTCGAGACAGGATTTTCCTGACAAAATTCGAGTCGAGACACGGCTCTTCCAATAGAGAGTATACATTTTTCGAGTCTAGATATCACTTTTACAGCACATTTTCGAGACGAGACAGCCACAAATCTTGTCTCGTGCGCATCCCTACTAAGGACAAGACATAGTACCGACGAACTGGAAGAAAGATAGCTACAGACAGTCCAGCTCAAGGAGCTATACTTTAAGAATACGCGACAAAACGTACCACCGACAAAACGTACCACTTACCCTTAGGGCTACTTGTGAAGGATTTTCTAAAATCACTTTAAATAATGACAAGCGACAAAACGTACCACTTGCCTGGAGGGCTACTTGCGAAGAGTCTTCCAATCAGCCATCAAATAATGTCAGGCGACAAAACGTACCACTTGATAGGACGGTATATAAGTATATATATATATCGGCCAAAATAAGAAGGGGCCAGGGTAAGTTGAACAGATTGGTGCTGAGAAAAGTAACGATGCAAGACCAAGACTACGACTAAGGCTAAGACTAAGACCATGTCTGCAAGATTCTCACAACACCAAGACCATACCTGCAAGATTCTCGCCAGACCAAGACCAGCAAGAATCTTGCATATACAATATTTGAATATTTGCTGATTTCCATCACACTTTATCCAGGCTTTGGACCAGAGACGGATAGGCATTATTAGAGGGGCGCGGGCGCTTTCTCCCACAAGGGTCACCAGCATCTCAATGTCACAAATCAAGTTCCACAGTTTTCTTTCTACAGTAAGTCAATAGTATTAACAATTGACAATTAAAACCTGATATTCTTTCATCAGTATATTATTCTAAATTGTTCAAAATATTATATGAAGTTTAAGGAGAACGTATACTATATTACAAAATTAGCAGATATTTTAGTGTACTAGTTTTTGATGCTACTGTATCTATCACTTTTGCATTCGAAATATTTTTTAACAAATCTTTTTCAATAGACATCAACATAAATGTTTTCAAATGTTCCTGAGACAAGGTAATCGTTAGCCTATTTTTAATGTATTTCAGTTTATTTCAGTTTTGAAAAATTTCTTTCACATGTTACCTGAGTTACGGACAAGTCAATAAAAATCTGTATGCTGGAAACCTGGATAAGTATTACTGCAAAATTAAAAAGCAGCACATTGGACAATTTTGCAACACGTTTTGCATTCGCTTTCCTTGTAAACAAATGTATTTTCTCCTAATTCTGAATCACTTGCACCATCAGCACAGTCATTTTTTCTCGGTTGTGCTCGTCATCAAAACTGACTTTCAAGGATATCCACGTCCTTCAAAAGTCCAAGAGAATACATTTATAGTATCCTTGGAAACTTTTTAACTGAAGTTTTTCAGGAAATATGTAAGTTTATCGAAAGGCACGTCTGGAAGTTCTGTTACTTTACTTGGTTGAAGTGTCTAGGGTCCAAATAATCCATAAAGTACATTGCTTCTTGAATCTTGAAGAAATACTCGAAGCTACCATGTCCAATATTTTGTTGAATGTTTCGATGCGGTGCCTGGTCATTGGATAGAAGCAGCTTCATCTTCATATTCACAGGAAAATCTTTGTCCATCTCTGAAGGCGAATTGTCGACAGGTCAATAGAAAAAAAAATCACGTTCTAAGTCTTCAAACCCATTTTGCAAGGCTTAATGCTGCATTCTTAACGGATTCAAAGTCATCTCTCTACTCTTTCACTTGGAACAGAGTAGTCTGCACCATCCAATAGGACTACACTAGCAGCACCCTCTATTTGGAGATAGTTTGACAGAGGGATCGTCACTTGAAATATCTTAAGGAACGTTCATGCTGTCCGAGTTGTTTTGAACTTGAGATGATCTTTTATATATCCTTTCGCTTTACACCTAGCTTTTGGTTTGATATTTTCTGTAGAAGCAATTTTCTTAATTATTAAGGTCAACTCTATATACAAAGCATTTTCTGGGTTCGAAAAATGAGAAAACTTTTTCTGAAAAACAGTGTGTTTTCTACCATCTTGTTTCCGCAATAACTGTAAGACGCCTTTAACATTTGATCTTCCAAATGTCCATTCGCTGATAAGACTCAAGCATAAATATCGCACAGTGATTCAGCAGAACAATGACACAGAATCCATGCAATTTTTTGTCAGATCACATATGACATGATTGAGCATATGAGCGTAACACCACACGTGTAACTGAGTTTCTTAGTGGTTAAGCGGTTAGCGTATGCGCCTTTGTCGTGGGAGACCCGGGTTCGATTCCTGGCGGGAGCTCATTTGCTTCGGATTTCCCGTAAATCAGTATGTCTCGTCTCATATAGCCTCACTGCTAAAAGGGCCGTTAAACTCAAAATCAACTGAATCACAAGTGTAACTGATCATAGGTGAATTGAAAAAAAATCAAATATTGTCCTTGCATGTTACTTGAGCCATTGGTTGGATTTCCAATACACTTCTTAATATCAAGGTTCAACTTCTGCAGAATTTCCAGCAGTAAACCGCAAGGACACTGGCCTGTGGTAGATATGCATTTTACAATGACAACAATACTTTGTTTAACAACCATTTTAACAACATACCGTAAAACAACACAACACTGGCCTGAAACTACTATATCTTGAGTAGTGTCTAACAGAACAGAAAATATTGAAGCTTGAGAGACTTCTTTCGAAATATCTTCTCTGATAAGTGTTGATAGCATTCAAAACATAATTCACCGTGTTTAGTAAAAGTTATACGACCACTATCCTGCTTACTTCCTCGTATATGACTCTTCTCGGTGACCTTATCTAAATTACTTTTAAGCGGAAGATCAAATTTGCTTAAGAAAGGAATAATATCCAAAAAGTTTCCATGATCTATAGCTGTGTCTTTTAGTTTATAGGCTGCTACATTTCCTCTGTAAATGAGCCCTCTTTTACCAATGAGTTTCTGCACTTTGACAACTTGATACATTACCTGTCTGTTCTTCTCAACCTTATACTGCCGTTGTTTTACCTGTTCATGAGGAAGTAGTTTCTTAACATTATGTTCTCTGTTGTTAGATATGTAAGCACCCACATTGGTCTAATGTATTTTGGAAGACTCGTGTTCTCTTACTCGCTGATAAACGTGTTTAATGTTACGTTTGTCACGTACAGAACCTTTAAGAGAAGTTTGTTCGATCTGGAGAATAATCTGTGAACACTCTGAAAAAAAATGCTTGAAGTGGTACGTTTTGTCGCGGATTAAATATCCGAAATGTTTTAATTAGTCCAAGACAGGTTGTAATTTATATAAGTGGTACGTTTTGTCGTGGAATAAATATCAGAAATGCTTTAATTAATCCATGACAGGTTGTCATTTATGACAGGTCGTCAAAAGTGGTACGTTTTGTCGCGAAAATTCAAGTGGTACGTTTTGTCGCTGGTACGTTTTGTCGGGACACCATACTTTAAATGTTAACGTGTTTTCATTGTATTATAATGAATACAGGTATGTTGTGTACCAGAATGTTGCAAAACTTATGACAACCTTGTTACTATACTATTATACTACTAATTGTTACTATTATTTTAATATGTCAGTTTAATAATGTTTGATGGTTTGTAAAAGTGCTCCTGTAAACTTGTAACTTTTTAATAAAATGAGCCATTAATGTCTAGGCATTAGATTTATTTTGATAGATATCGTGATAATTAGAGAATGAAAAAGTATAGATATTCAACTCTAGTGTGAATTATTTTTAATAAATTAGTGTATTTGTATATAGTGTAGTCATACAACAGTCAATAGTAGAGAGTTAATCTCATGAATCGTGATCTGAGTTCAATAACAGTTTGCGTCGGGCGGACCCTTTTCTTCTTGATTATATCAACGGTCAGTGGTCTCGTCTAAACTTTCTTGTATTTTCCATTAATTTGCATTCAGAAATACAATAGTACATTAAAAAGTTAACAAAATGCAAATTTTATTAATTTTTAATTTTAATTAAGGAATTTTGTGTGTTGTAGTTCCAGTTTCAAGATTTGTCAGAAAGCTATAAGCTATCTCCCAGTTATTTTTGACGATTGTAACTAGATTGCTCTCTCGGTCAATTGGTATACTTCTTTCCAGATATTTATTCCGTCACACTCTCGGCCACGAGCGGTAAAGGACTATATTCGTATTATCAGTGACTTTCGTATGTAACTATAAACAAAGATGACCCTTGATACAGTGAGAGCACCATCTGTTATTCGCTCACTTTCCTCTTGACAAATACATAACAAGAAAAACTTGTGTGTAGATTTTTATTCTTTGAAATGTTCGCATCAACTGACTTTGAACACGATTACTCTTCATCAAGTTGATTCTGTGTTCACGTGTTATATGCTCTTGCATCACAGCGGTTGGTATGATATTCGAATGGGCAACAGTAATAAAATAGTCATGAGACATTGTCAGTATTATAGGAATAGCCGCTCACCCTATTCATCACTAGCACCGCCTATCACCTGCTGAAACACGTTCGTGTTCATAGTGAATATATATTTTATCGAATGAGTAAGTTGGTAGAGTATAGCACTGAACGGAACAGCTGTCTTTGGTATAGTCACGAGATATCCCTCGGCTTTGATGAAGAACACATTGCCCCATGTGTGGGAGAGCTATACTCTGATTAATGAAGTGACTGTTATAATCAAACAACTCAAGCTCCACCCATTCAAAACGGAAGGTTACGTGTGTGGTTGATTCGATTCGCGTAAGTGTCAGTGACAAGAGTGATGATGAGAATTAAACAGGCAAAAAACATTTCACTGTTTATTTATTTCTAAGTGATGTGTTATAGTGTCAGTGTATTTTCCTTTTTTTCTCTCTTTCTCTGTATTTATTTAGTGAAAACAGTGTCAAGGTGAAATTCCATGCATGCATGGCAGATTGCTGTAGTTGAACCTGCAAATTAAGAGTTGAAGAATTAATTTTTAAAAGCTATGTCTTGCGTCTTACTAAAATTACGAAGATAGAATTTATTATGTACCCAACTTCACCAGGTAGGCTATAAAATGTTCAGTATTTACATTTTAAAAGGATTTTCACTGATCTTTGCAACGATATTACAATTTTCAGGTACTGACAAAGAAACACTGTTCCCTCAAGTGTAATATTAAGTATTTGAATTTACATTGATAAAAATATGGATATGTGTAAATCCGAAACAAAAATTCAATATGTATTAATAATACAAAACTAGCCAAAGCAACAAACTTAGTAATAAAACTTAGGTAACAGTTTCGACAATTTAACATTAGTTAACGAATACGAATAATATACGATGGCTAATGAATACGAATAATATACAACAACAAATAAATAAATATGTGTTTTCGTTCATTTAATTCTTCGAAATATCTCAATATTTCTGAACGCGTTAAAATTCGAAACTATAGCGACAGTTAATTGTCTCTTAGGTATTGCCATTCATATATAAACTGTGATAATACGTGAAATAGTGAATTACTTATATATTTTATACATAATTATTTGGATGTGTCATTGAGTATACCGGTAATAAATACTGTGGTTACAGTAACCGTTAATAAGTAACTCATCAATACGTATGTCAAATTGAAATTTTGAACTTATTGCAGAATAATAAGAGGAATATGAACACGAGTTGGTAAATATACCTATAGGCTTATGTTTATACGTATGTTTGTTTTATTACAAAGTTATCTTAGAAGTGTGGAGGGATGTAACTGTGTACTCAAAGGTAGAGTTTCCTGATTGGAATCCTTTCTTTCTGCTAGATATTATGGACAAAATATACATTTACCATATTAAGTTATGAATAAAAATCACCCTCATTAGCTTGTGTCGGATGTGTTGGCGAAACTGTTACACGTTAATAATTTTTACGATAAACGTATTGTTTTGCTCAGCGAGTAATTTAAACCAAATTTACGTACACTAAAAGCATAGCTTGAACAATGGAAAACACCTTAAGCTATAGGTACAGGTCTCATATAGCCTCGCTGCTAAAAGGGATGCTAAACTGAAAATCATATCAGTCAAATCGCACCCAATCAATGCTTTGAACCTTAGTGCCACAAAAAAACTTTTTTGTGCGTTTTACAAAAGCATTGTTTAGTTTTCAATTCTTCTTCTTCTTCTTCTTCTTCTTCTTATTATTATTATTATTATTATTATTATTATTATTATTATTATTATTATTATTATTATTATTATTATTATTATTATTATTATAAATAATATCACATGCAATCAGACATTGAAGTCAATCGTAGTTTTACAATGTGAAACGAAACTTAATCAGAAGAACTCCTGGATTTTATACTGTACTTGCCAACTCCAGAGCATTTCTGGTTGCATTAGTTAGTAAAGAACCTCAAAATTTTACAATAGTACGATAAACTGGAGTGAAAATATTGTAGTCATCATGTTTACGTATATTTGCAAAATTTCGGAGCTCTAGTTATTACTGAAGTGCGCAGGATTTGAATCAGTGAAGGAACTGGGGGGGGGGGGGATTTTCCCTTTCATCAAGTAATTTCCTCTGCTCGTCAAAGAAGAATTTCTTCCTTGCCAGGGAAATACAGTATTGACTTCCACAGCAAGCATATCGTTGGTGCGTCTTGAAAAACCGCTGTGTACAGAACTGGCAACTTTCCAGAAGAAGAATGTGCTTTTTCATCATTTACATTATTGACAAGTGTAATTTTTGTTTCCTTATTATGAGAAATATATTAATAATTCCCATATAGGAATACGAAATACGTCTTTTTACTCGTATTGTAGTATATAACTCATTTTCGATCGGAAGACGTCTTCTAAGGCATGGTAACGATATCTGGAATACTTTTCCCCTTCTAAAAAGCTTCATTCGAACCCTGAAATCATGCGCGCCGACTACGTGGGTGCTCCGGGGCTCCGGCATCCACACAAATGATCACGTGGGTGCGCCGCACCCACAAGATTTTTAGTTTGGACCCGGGTTTGAACTCATTTCTCTTGCGTTTAAGTCATCCGTGTTACCGACTAAGCTAGAGCAGGCCCAACTTATCCTTACAGTACCGGTATAGTTTACAATATCAGACCATCCCCCTTTATGGCAGTGTTTATAAAATATTTTAACTAAAAATAAATCAAATATCGAGACTTCTCTGAAAACATATAACATATCCCGCAATTGATATGCACCCACAGAAATTTTGGAAAGTCGGCGCCGTTGCCTGAAATTGCGTGGAAATAAAATTAGATTTCTTTCTAACAAGAAGAAGAAGGAAAGAAGAGAAAACCGAACAGGGTAGTGACATAATAAAAGGCATTGTAATAAAAATCGGAAAAATAACAAATGCTAACTAAATTCTTGTAAAGCTACGGGGAAGAAGTAACGTAACAATTACTTGTTGCCAATAACAGAACAATCAAAATCAAAATCAAACATCGAAATTGACTTGTAGATGTATTACTATAACCAGAAATAAGGAACTTCAAATTATTGCAAAATATTGTATTCTTCATCATTTTTACACCGAGAATAAGACATGGTTAGACTGAGGTTTAGCGTCCCTCCCAGAACCGAGGCTGTATGAGAGATGATCTACAGTTTAAAGTGGAATCCGGTTCACTGTAATGCTTTGAAATTTGTAAAGGCTCTTCAACCGGGAATCGAAACTAGGATCCCGTATACCAAAGGATCTCTCGCTAGCCAGAGAATGAGATGTGGATTACAGTTTAATATGGAATCCGAATCTCGTGAGCTTCCACAGGAATTATTCCAAAAGGCGTACTTAAATATGATATACAACTGTATTGTTATAAATAATACTAATAATAATAGGCCTAATAATATTAATAATCAGTATTCCGTCAATACTTAGGTTTACACTTCTTATCAGATAAAGCCATACCATAACCGTTTGGAAACATACCGTTCAAAAGTTTAGAATTTATAGTAAATAGACGGGAATGAGAATTTGTGACGTTAAATGAAATATTTTTCTTTCATTCCTTCGAATCCTCGAAAAAAAAATCTAGCTCAATGTTTTTCTTTTTTCTTTTCTTTTCTTTTTCTTTTTTGCTTTTTCCGTAGAAATTCTCTTATAAAAGATAGTAAGGGAACAATATCTTGCAGATATTTCTTTTCATTATTTTTTCCAAGCCCACATGTAAATTTAAAAGCAAATTAAAATAGCATTCCTGTATAGTTGTTAAGTGAGATATAGAGAAAGCGCTGCTATGAATTAATTCAAGGAGATAGTCCTTGTAGGTAATTTTATCAAGTACGTAAATCTGAAATTCAACGAGGCTGTTACCATTACAAGTTGTGTTTTGTTCCCGCAGTTTTGTACCAATTTAGTATTTGAAAGTTTGCCAAATCTTATTCCGCTTGAATTCTTCCGTTGATCTTCCACATAATCCTGTATCATTTTTCTTCTTCTTAATTTTCTTCTTTTATTTTTTCCAATAATTCTAAATTATGTGTTTAAATTGAAAATGGGGAAAGAGATGATACAGAAATAAGAAATATTAGGAATAATGTATACGATTAGAAACTTAAACTTAGGATTATTAGCCTTAACTTACACAGTTTATTCACTGCATTTCTTCCAATATGTTACATTTTTTTTTTTTTTTTTTTCAAAAATAAACTAACTAAACTCCACGACGATGCAGCTCATACAGGTCTATGGTCAGTCTGACTGCTTTTAGTTGAGTGATAAGCGATCAAAATATTTCTTTTAGTGCTATTATTTCAGGTTTTCTGAATGGAATTTGTTACCTCTTAAACTGAGCAGCTTCTCAGTCTCATCGTGTCGTTGAATCAACACGGGGAAGCTTTTGTCCGCACTGGTAATTAGTTTGCCCACGAGACGAGAAATGCTTTTCTAATTTGAGACGAGAAATGCTTTTCTAATTTGAGACGAGGAATGCTTTTCTAATTTGAGACGAGGAATGCTTTTCTAATTCGAGACGAGGAATGCTTTTCTAATTTGAGACGAGAAATGCTTTTCTAATTTGAGACGAGGAATGCTTTTCTAATTTGAGACGAGAAATTTTTCGAGTCTCGTGAACAACACTAGTTCACCCACACTATTTTAGTGTTGTGTGATTCCTAGTATAAAAACAATAAATTAATAAACTGTTTTTACGAATATAGTGAAGAGGATTCATAGACATTTAAAGCTAAGCAAATCATTTCATAATATACTTTAATAATAAATTATGGTTTAAATGATGTTATATCACACTCTTTGTGGAACTCTGAGCGGTTAGCGTACGCGCCCTTGGCGCGGGAGACCCGGGTTCGATTCCCGGCGGAAGCTCATGTGGTTCGGATTCCACGTTAATCAGTAGGTCCACGTCTCACATAGCCTCGCTGCTGAAAGGGACGCTAAACTGAAATTCCACTCAACTCTTTGTGGAACTCTTGTTACGCGGAAGGATTCTCTTAAATTTTTGGTGAAATTAAGAATAAAAATCAGGTCATAAATTTTATACATAAATTCATAAGAAAAATGTAATTTATACAATTGAACTTTTACGATATCAGTTAGGGAAATATTAGGTTTCTTTCTTTACAAATTGACGCAGCAGTGACGTGCACAGAATTTCATCAAAGGGGGAGATAAACACGCAAGCTAATATTGTTTCAGGGCACGTGCGATTTTATATTATCTTAATGTGGTAAATTCTTGTTCAAAGCAGAAGGGAGGGTGAACAGGAGAAACCCGAAAGTTCTGAAACTATACAATTTTAATTTTTACAGATAAGACTTCCCTTGTAAGCTGGCATTGATTCGGCTCAATATTAAGCATTCTTAAAACGGAAATGTCTTTCAAAATGTTTGTATTTTTCCATTTCAGATACAAACATAGTCGATAAATAGCCTACTGTAATCATGTGATGTCAGATTGTTTGAGAGATGGCATACGTTTTTTTTTTTTTTAATTAAACTTTGGTAACTTAAAAAAATAAACTTAAAAGATCAAAGAACTCTAATCAATCTTTATAGAGGATTCCGATTTAGTCCTGAAAAAAAACTCTCATAGAGAAATGCAATCTAATTTTCTACGATTGCGGACAGTGGTGGCGATTGGACGTTAAAAGATCTGAATATTTGTATATCAATGTTAGTTTTCCTGGTTGTTTCTAACTCTTTGTTAGTTTTCCTGATTGTTTCTAACTCTTTGTTAATTTTCCTGGTTGTTTCTAACTCTTTGTTAGTTTTCCTGGTTGTTTCTAACACTTTGTTTGACTGAAGTTTGTATAACTAATAGAATACTATCTTTTTTAGTTAAAATACCGTATATTGTATTTCATGTTTTATTAAGTAAATTGACAAGAGCAACGCAAGTAGGTACTAACCCTTTGTACTCTTAAACAACGAAGGTGTAAGAAGGGATTTTATTCCTTGCTCATGAACATCTTAAAATTCTGTGTGGAAAATTGTGCGATCAGATTATTTAATAACAAATTTGCAAAACAAAGAAATAGAAAGGATAATATTAATCATAGTAATGAATATTGAGGTTTGTTTCTAGTTTATATTGAAACTAGGGATTAATGAACAACTTATATTTTTAATTCATATTGAAACTACATACCTTAAGGGGTCACTTCAAAAAAGTGAGAAGGCCCCCTAATCACCGACCCTGTTTGCAGACAACTAATTTTAAAATGCTTGTGCATGCATAAAGCTTCCTTAAATACGGAGCAAATACAAAGCATAATACAATACTGAAGAAATCAGTGGCGAGTCTTGAGGGAAATAACATCGTTAAAAATTAAGATGTTATCGCCTCAAACTAAGGGAAACAAATGTTTCGTTATGTGTTCAGGAATTAATGCGTTAGGAAAGTTGTCTTCCTTTAATTGGAAGGCATAAATTTTTAATTTTTTACCAACGTGGCTTCCTTGAAGAGCCGCCATTGAAGTAAATGTTTTAATTTGATTTGAAAACAATATGTCTAGGTAATTTGTTTTAGTTCTTCGTTCTTTTTATTGTTTCGGGTTTCTTCTCATGGATTTTCATTTTGTGGAAAAATAAGGAAGAAATATTCCTGTTCTTCTGACCTTGTATTAGTTGAGGCGAAAGCTGGGAACAGCTGCAGTTATCAAATTTCCATCAACATTTCAGGATATTGTGTTTCTCTATCCATTATATTTTTCTCACACAATTTAAGAACACACCTTTCATACCAAGTTTCTCTTCTGAAAGAAAGAAAAAAAGTGTTTTGTATTATTTATTACCTAGTAAATTATGATTTAGCTCAAAAAGTAATTCATCCCAAGGTTGCAAGTATTTCCGTTTATCACTAATGTCTGGTCAAGGTCAAACACGATTTAGATGTTGTCGAAGCAATATTTTTGCTAAGTGCACAAATAGGCGTACGATGTGCCAGACACCCAATGGTTTTTCCTCGTGATAGTTCAAAATTACTTTGTTTGTTGTTATGTCAATAGTATTCTCAAATGAGCATTGCATAATGACTGCATTAAAAAAAAATGGATACAGCTAAAGAGTGCGTGGAATAAAGGATTTATATTTTATTAGATCTGACAATATAATTTCTGGAAATCACATAAAATAAGTTCCAGCTCATGCGCAATGAAAATCGTAACTAGTGTCGTCGACAAAACAAGACGATAAATAAGGTTGTCTCGTCTCGTCAATTTTTTTGTAAAATCTCGTCTCGATTCCCAAAAAGCTTTTCACATCTCATGTCGTTTTGTAAGTTGATGTACAGAATTTATAACCTGTTTTTTTTTTTATCTTAATTTCATTTACAAATTACCAGAATCCTTTCGTGTAACAAGAAGTCCACAAAGGGAGTGATATAACAACGTACAAACTATATTTACTACTGGAGTATAGTATGGTATGATTTGCTCCTCTATAAACGTTGACAAATGCTCTTTACTTTATTCATGCAATCATTTTGTCAGTTTATAGATTTTACTATGGATCATGTAACATTAAAACAATTTCTGAGACGTAAGACTTGGGTGAACTTGTATTGCCTACAAGATCATGAAATTTCTCGTTTTGCAGGCAACACTAATCGTGACGGTGTGCTTTCGAGATGTTCTTTCGTTTTCTTTCACTTTATCATTTCAGTAATTACCATTATCATTCATTTATTCTAAATGATTCCTTTAGCCTGCATTACGCTAAAGATATAGTTGTACAGTGAAACCTCCCTTAACGGACACCTCTATAATACGGACAGATTTTTTTGTCCCGGCAAAAATATATGTTCTCTTACGGAACAAAACCCTCCCTTTTACGGATACTCTCAGATACGGACGCGGACAGTCCTTTTCCGCCCAAACGTTTGAATAACCTCTTCATAACGGACAGATGTTGTTCTCGGTTCTGCGATATATTACAGTATACAGAAAAGTCTTTTCTCCATAAGTGTATCTTTCATGAGTCCAGACCTGGTGAACGATCAAACAGAACAGCTGAACTTGAATTTTTTTCCGCAATAAACTGCTTTCTGGCGGAAATCCTAGAAAATTTTCAATAAGCAATAACACTCATGCAGGGTTAGTCGTAAGGCCAGGAATTCTATGCGAAAGATCTTTCCTTCCCTAACAAATTTAATCCTTTTCGTCTGGACCTTGCATCTTTACCGACTATTTCATTGTTTGTTTTACAATAACACTTTCAACGAGCAATGCTACCTCTCTTACTTTTTTTAAAAAAAGAAACATTTTTCTTTTACTCATGATACTGGAACAAGTTTGGGTTGGAGTTTTCCCGCTCTTCCTTTTTCATTTTCACTAAAAGGATATTCTTTGTGATTGGGCCTGGGTCAATAAATATGCACTCCCAATAGCTTGCCTTTTCATCCATTCTGTCAACGAAAATGCAGCGCCAGTACACAAACACACACACACACGTTTCTTCTGCAATCGTACTGAGGATTTTTAGAGGACACTTGCTAATGAGTTTTATTACCGTTGTAGAGGAAAAAGCATGCCTTTTTCGTTAAACATTGCCCAGCAATAATAGGCTATGATTTAACAGAAATGAATTTCTCCTTCATCCCTCCCAGTAATTCAAATTGTACTAAATTAGACTATTTTCATATTAAATTTTACGTATTTACGCACATACATAATATATTTACTGTATATTACTGCATTCAATTACCCTTATGATAAATTAAATTTCTGTAACTTCTCGATAACGGACACCTCTCAGTAACGGACAAAACATCATGTCCCATTGGTGTCCGCTATTGAGAGGTTTCACTGTATTTTTAAATTTCGATAGCAATATTTTGTGTTCTTTGCTCGATTTTTGTTCGGTATCGTGCTTAGTTGTGATTCCTGAAATGTTGAAATAAATGTGAGAATAAGGGTGTCAAAGGACACTCGAATAACAAACAGTTACTGTGTTCCGTTGTCATAAGTAGCAGAGCGCTATTTTATGCGCAACAGTGGTCGTCTTCTCCGAGATATATTGACAAAAAGTTCATTATCAAGGAATTTCATATTAATCAACTTAGTTGGAACTGGAAAATTTACAGACTTCGGTGAAGTTTTCGATTTTGTGCAAGTTTTGTTTCAAGTTGCGAAGAAGTTTGGCTGAATTCATTTGACTTTGTATCTTTGCGATGTACTGTTTATAATTTGTATAGTTGTTGTAGGATTTAATGTTTCTTCGTAGCAGTGACGCTATATAAGACGACTATATACCGTACTGTTTAATCGTATGAGCTCTTACCAGGAATCAAATCTGGGTCCTATATAAAAGACGATGACGCTAACAGCTAAACCACCATAATTAATATTGTATAAAATGTATTGAAACTGTCCTGAAGAATTCACGTAAGATATTTTTGGAGAGCTCTGTACTTTACATTCACGTATACAGCAGAAAAATGATTATGTGCCTCGACCATGGGGGTCTAAGGGCTTGGATCCTCCCCTGAAGTTTGAACCTCGTATTAGTATTTAAATCCTCATTGATGGCATGTTAAATGATATTTTGCAAACCTGAGTGTCCCTCCCTAAAAGTTATTCAGAAATCAGCGCCACTGGCATCGATATGTATAATCTAATGTGATTTGATTGCAAAGGTTTATTATTATGCGCGTTCTCGTGTCAATAGAGTCACGAAAGTTACGTGTATCGGAAGACACTGTGTTATTTAGAACTTCCAATGATTTCTCATATATTTTTTTTTAGTATTGCTTTGTGTACGGAAGTTTCGTTTCTGTGTGAAATAAATGTGATGACCAATTATCAAAGTACGAAATATCATGTTATATAATTAACATTATTACTTTTTCGCGTGGTGTAATTCAAATGGACTATCAGAAAAGACGACTCAGCCCGGACATTTTAATTGTGAAACACTTGGAGGCAAAAGAGTTAATAAAACTATTATTATTGCTGTCAATGGATAGCGCCCGTGATTCTGGGTTCGATTCTGATGAGACAGAACATCGTGAGATACATTGGAAGATACACGAAATTAAAAGGATTGGTAACAAGCTTTGGAGAAGGAAAGAGAGTTTTGAAATCCAAATATAACAGCAAAGTGATTAAATGTACTGAATACACATCAACCAGTTAAGAACCTCTGAGCCAGGGTTAATAATAATGATTCCAGCTGGTTACGTGCTAAATAAATTTGTAGAGAATCCTGAGGGGGAAAAAAAGAAAAGAAAAGAAAACACGTACACAGTATTGTCTACGTAATGTGAAATCAAATCTAAGCCAAATTATATTAAAGATACGCGCTTTGTCTGTAAGTCACAGTACGTAATTACCTTTGTATTGTAATACTATAACATTTTCCTAATTTGTATTTATGGATGTTAAAACCTCGATTCCATTTTCGGTAAATTTAAAAACAATCCTCTGAGAGAAGAGATTTGTATGTGGCTAAATGATGTACACAGTGTATAATATGTATGACAAATGAGAATGGAGCATACAGCTTACGGTTCTCAAAGGAATAATTTTAGTCAGTTAGTTTGTTATTTAGTGTCCTTTCGTTGCAACGAAAGAAGCATAGATCTATATGAAGCTGGATTACAGTTTAATAGTCGTGAATACGAGTGACCAGGGAAAACATACATACTCACATACCATACGAAGCTTGAAGAAAAAACCTAGGTAGTATGAACTAGATTCATTGTTTTTGTTGCGAACTTTAAAATACTCATATATTATGCATAAAATGAAATTATTTAATGACCTTTTGCACTATTTGTGCCAATACTTAGTGTACTACACAGGATATAGTTTATCTGGCAATAAATGTTTATTACAGATTAACGTCAGTTTATAATAAATGTGCTATTTCGATTAGAATAATAATTATAAAACGCACTGAAACAAGCGACCTGCATAGAAAATTGGTTTGAATTTGTCACTGGACTGAGATAAACTAAATACACGGAATTAGTTGACCATAAACCCAGGCCGGTAGCCAGCCCAAAAATGTAAGGGGGGGGGGCGTTAGAAGTTAGGGGGCCCGATCCAACCATATTATAGTTCATTTGCAAGCCTACCGTGAAAATTTTAGCGAACTGGTAAAAATTTAGAAGGGCGACCCCCTAGAGCCCCTTGGATACGAGCCTGCAATAAACCCCTCACATGATTGGTTTCAAGAGCTTCAAATCTAAAGTGAAACGAGGTAATGGAGTCTGAGTAAATAAATTGTAAAACAATTTATAAAAAATGTTTTGTTTTAGTATATACAGCAAGATATACTGTATGTTTAATAATAATAATAATAATAATAATAATAATAATAATAATAATAATAATAATAATAATAATAATAATAATAATAATACAATCATATATCGTTAAGACTACTTGTGTATAGATGTTTACGAACATTATTGATACTCCAGCAACGTAGCGTAACATTTCAGTAACAACGAAATTTCGCGCACGCAAACTTTATGTCAACAATAACAAACAAGAGTCCATGTGTGTATGCTCTTATTTCATTGCCCCCATAACTTTTTATGTCACTTACAAGTAAGTATAAGTATGACGTAACCATGATATTGTATTAGTGGTGACGAGTGCGAGATGATAACATTTTTTAACATTTGCAGCTGGTTTTCTTAACACTAACGTTTTCCCCATATTTTCGTGCAAACAGGTAGTTTCTGTCACGATATATATATAAACTTCAGAACTCGTGTTGTAATCACGAACATTACAAGGAAGAAAATGCAAGAAGCTTAGTTGTGATAGCATTTCAATTATTCATGCTTTGAAGTAGTCATTTTATCATCATCATCATCATCACAAGTGGTTCTGCTTTCAGTGGCAGGTCATTGTCAGCAAATTGAAATAATAATAATAATAATAATAATAATAATAATAATAATAATAATAATAATAATAATAATAATAATAATAATAATAATAAACATTAATTTAAGTAAAGATATAGCTATATTAGGCATTTAACGAGAAAATATGTCGAAAAATAAGACACAACACTAATCGATAGATTTCATTGTTCTAAACAAAATAATAATGGTGAATGTGAATCCTTATGCGTAGTTTTCAAGAAAAACGCATTTTTGTGGCGTTAAATGTATAGTATGTTGTTCGTTGCTAATCTGAAGGGCTTGATAATATTTATTGTTCTTGAGTAGATTATATATATATAATGTGTGTGTGTGTGTGTGTGTCAGAGAGAGAGAGAGAGAGAGAAAAATGAACACTGTTAAGAACCAGATTTTATCTATTATACCTTGATTTCTTCTAACAGTGATAGGTGATACACGTACTCCTATATTTGCAACTTTTTTTTAACTATTAAATCGCACTGTTAACGAATATAATATTTTATCTTTTAAAATAATGTTAAGAATCTGTAATTATTATTAAAGTTGTACTAAGAAATTTGATAATATTTACGTGGTCCTATTAATTTCTCGAAAATGTATACGGTTTACTAGCACAAATCAATCTAATATTATTTGCTGAACAAAAATTAGACATTTGATAGCATGTTTGCTGGAGTAAACCACTTGTTGCGTGTATTTGTTTCGTTTGCGTGAATACGTAGGAACATGCATTCATGTTAGTGCCTGCACTTTCCTGTTATCTAGCAAAACTATATCGTATATATAAAGATAAAAGCACTATACCTGAATACATTATGTAATGGCTTAATGCCTACCTCCAATTAAGGACATCGTTTGTTAGCGATAGGTCTACACAGTGTATCATGTCAATAAATTTTTGAATAGTATAATGCTTTTTAAATAAGCCAATGTATCGATTATTTTAATTTCCTTTTGCTTTACACCAATATTCAATCCTTTGGCAACATACATCATTGTTAGATCTTCCATTATACTAGTATAAGGACGTATATTTGTTTTCGTTTCTTGTATTTTGTTCTGTCGCACGTATGATTTCAACGGTATGCTAATACACTGCTGTGTAAAATGAAGGGAATAACCTCATTGAAAAGTAGACGAACTACATAAATATTTGACCAAGTTTGAAATACATGAATGGCTCCATCTTTTTCAGTTTTAATTTCAAAACTGTAATATTAATTTATGGTATTTTAAACTACGTAACAGTACGGATGACAGTGCGCCTTTACGTCCATGGTCTCTTGATTTTATCCATGTACTGATGTCAAATATATTTATACAAATCATGTTATTTTAATATGATGAAGTAGATAATCGTTGTTTCACATGCAGATGAAATTCGTGGTAGCTGACAGTCGTTTATGGAACCTTTTTCAATCTCGTCTTGCTTAGATACCTCAAAATAAATACCTTTTGACCCTCGAAATAAATACCATAAACTAAGCTTTAGATCAAATTATTAAAAAAAAAATACTTTAATTTGTTACATCATATAATGATGACACAGGCCCGCAACCAGCCACAGAGGTTTGGAGGGCCATGAATATGTTAGGGAGGCCAAGTCGCCAAAAAATTACCGTACAAATATCTAAATTGTGTTTTTTGAATTAATAATAGAAACTTGTATTGAGGCCTGGGGGGCACGAAAAGTTTAGGGGGACTAGGCCCCATAGCCCCCTCCCCCTCTAGTTGCGGGCCTGTAATGACATAACACCGATACTTGTCCATATTTCATGTTGGTTGGTAATATACCTTTTTTGTGTCAAAATTCTTTTTTTCAATTGATAGCTAGAACGGTTATTTCGGGCGAGTTCGTTAATGGGATCAATCCGATAACATTTTCCCGGGGAACGATGACATTAACCTGGGTATTATATCGTTTTAAATCCAGGACATTATCTAGCTTCTTTGCAACCTGTACAACAAGCATTATTAGTTGCTTGTGATAAAATTCATTAGCCCTTAATTTCGCGTGTTGATTGTTAACTGTCTTGATTGAAAATCATCTTTGCATCTGCACTTCATTATACTGTGAGAACGAAGTCATTTACTGACATAAGGCAATGTTATTTGTGTTTTACTGTCATAGTGAAATTATATTTTAGAAAGAGACGAAAATAAAGAAGAGTAGAGATTGTTCTAATGACGCTGAAATACTATTTGCAGTGCTGAATAAACCCAAAACCCACGTTTTTGAAAGCCTCTGCAGTATCTGATGGATTCCTTGTTTCCCTTTTCAAAAGGAACAATACCAGTTTTATTTTTCTAAGTCATATTTTCATGAACCTTTAATTCTTAGATTATATGAAACTGCTGACAGCAAATTGATTAGCTCCATTAACTTGGAACACCACCATACTAAAATACATTGTTTTATATCTCATTGTTTTGCACTCATTTTGCACCGTTTTGCACCTTGCTTTAAAAATTTTGTATCCTCACCATTACTGAGAAATTCAAAATTCAAAATGGTGTTCCAAGTTAATGGTATTTCAGCCACTAACTCGTTTCCAAGATTAAACAATACCATCATGATCTAATAGTTTTGCACCGTTTTGCACCCTCTTTCAAAAATTTTGTACCATCACCCTAACGGAGAAAATAATATTTCAAAATTCAAAATTGAAAATTCGAAATTTGCCACAAAAGCAAAATTTAAGTTTCAACCTACCATAAGATAGGGAACGTTTTGCACCTTCCGAAAATACCAATATTTCATTTTGTACCCCCACAGTTACCGAGAAATTTAAAATTCAAAATGCCGAATTACCATTAACTTGGAACGCCACTATTTTGTACTGAAGAATTAAGAACACCAGCGTCTTCTACGAGTTTTGCACCCTCAGAAAATGTCAATATTTCATTTTGTACCCTCACCGTTAATGAGAAATTTAAAATTCAAAATGCCGAATTTCCATTAACTTGGAACGCCACTATATTGTATTGAAGAATTAAGAACACCAGCGTCTTCTACGAGTTTTGCACCCTCAGAAAATGTCAATATTTCATTTTGTACCCTCGCCGTTAATGAGAAATTTAAAATTCAAAATACCGAATTACCATTAACTTGGAACGCCACTGTTTTGTACTGAAGAATTAAGAACACCAGCGTCTTCTACGAGTTTTGCACCCTCAGAAAATATCAATATTTCATTTTGTACCCTCACCGTTAATGAGAAATTCCGAATTTAAAATGCCGAATTTCCATTACCTTGTAACGCCACTATATTGTATTGAAGAATTAAGAACACCAGCGTCTTCTACGAGTTTTGCACCCTCAGAAAATATTGATATTTTATTTTGTACCCTCGCCGTTAATGAGAAATTCCGAATTCAAAATGCCGAATTACCATTAACTTGGAACGCCACTATTTCGTATTGAAGAATTAAGAACACCAGCGTCTTCTACGAGTTTTGCACCCTCAGAAAATGTCAATATTTCATTTTGTACCCTTACCATTAATGAGAGATTCCGAATTTAAAATGCCGAATTTCCATTAACTTGGAACGCCACTATATCGTACTGAAGAATTAAGAACACCAGCGTCTTTTACGAGTTTTGCACCCTCAGAAAATGTCAATATTTCATTTTGTACCCTCACCGTTAATGAGAAATTCCGAATTTAAAATGCCGAATTTCCATTACCTTGGAACGCCACTATATTGTACTGAAGAATTAACAACACCAGCGTCTTCTACGAGTTTTGCACCCTCAGAAAATATTGATATTTTATTTTGTACCCTCGCCGTTAATGAGAAATTCCGAATTCAAAATGCCGAATTCCCATTAACTTGGAACGCCACTATTTCGTACTGAAGGATTAAGAACACCAGCGTCTTCTACGAGTTTTGCACCCTCAATTAATTTATATATTCAATTTTGTACCCTCACAGTTAATTAGAACTAACTATTAGGCTGTTCATGACAAACAAATAATTACAGTAAATGCAACAGTGCGTGGCTTTGAACAAAAAGTTTACTTTTCTTTATTTTTTCGGTTATAAAAAGTAGCTGTTAGAAGCAAATTTATTACATACAACTCACCCTTACCTCTATTCGACGTGTATTAAGGGCGCTAAGAGCTTTGAGTGTAATTTTGATTTTGTCAGTGATGTTATGGGCTATGGTTTCCATATACCCATGCAATAAACAGGGGTTATTGTCTCAATAAAAATAATGATACAAAGTGATAAGAGTTATTTTAAGATGCAAACCTTCCCCAAGGGTATGCATATTTCCATGGCAAGATTTCAAGGTATGCGTTTTGTGCCTGAAAGTGAAGCAAAATGAAGACATAGTATTGCACTTTTGCATACTTTTTAGCCAGGTTAACACATTAACTCCCTTTTCAATAATTTTTATTTTTTTAGCATCATTTCCATTTTTTTAATTCTTCAGCAATTTTCTCCTCACCCTTTTTATCTTATTTTACAAAGGAAGTGGGAACAGGATTAAACTGTTTTCATTCTTGAATAGAGGCTTAAATTCCTTGTTTTACTATCTGCAACAAATCAAGAGCTATTGAATGTTGTTCGCAATTTGTTCAAATGTTACCCAAAACAAAGTTGTTGTGTATTATTTTATTTACTATTCCTGAGTATGGTGTGTTAATGTAATGTATTTGCACACAAATAATAATATATTATCAGCATTTTGATTGTGTTTCCTATATCGTTTCATTACTTTACCCCTCCGATTTCCGACTACAAATTTCCACATTAATGTCAACTATTTACTCCTAATATGGAAATAATGTACATCATCAGTATACTTAGTCACATTTTAATAGATTATATTCAAGTATCATATTATTAAATATTTTCAGAGGTGTCTACGATTATTTATTAGCAAAAAAAAAAAAAAAAATTAAATGAAATATTTGAGTTTTACGTCCCACGCTATGTCGGTTAGGTTAAAGGAGACAATGATGATGAAATAATGAATGAAATGGTGGAATGAAGAAAGTGGGAAGAAACGGGAGAACCCCAAGGATATCCACGCACACGGTGTTTGTCCACCACAAAGTTCACTTGGAGCGAGGTGGGGTCGAATCAGGGACTCCAAGCACTACCTATTAGCACAGTTTAATTTATTATTCACTATTAAACTATCCTATTGCTGTAATATGAGATTTTACTGTAGACTCACCATTACTTTTGGCATGTTGAATTATGATTAGTTGTTAACTGTGAAGATAAAAAAAAATGTCAGAATATTCTGACGGAGCAGAAATCATTGGAAACGCCGCTGTTATTATTTCTTCAAAATGTGTTCGTGACATTCCAAGTTAATGATAATTCGACATTTTTTTTCAATTTTGAATTTCTGTGAGGGTATAAAATGAAATATCGACATTTTCTAAGGGTGTAAAAGTCATAGAAGACGATGATGTTAATTCTTCAATATGAGTTGGGAGAGTTCTAAGTTAATGCTAATTCCGCATTTTGAATTTCGAATTTCTCATGAACTGGGAGGGTACAAAACGAAATATTGACATTTTCTGAGAGTGCAAAACTCGTAGAAAAGGCTGGTGTTCTTAATTATTCGACACGAATTTTTCGCGTTCCAGGGTAATGATAATTTTGTATTTTGAATTTGAAATTTCTCACTAAATATGAGGGTACATACCAAATTGTCGACATTTTCTGAGGATGCAAAACTCGTAGAAAATGCTGGTGTTCTTAATTATTCAACACGTATATTTGGCGTTCTAAGCTAATGCTAATTCTGTATTTTGAAATTAAAATTTCTCATTAGCTATGAGGGTATGAAACGAAATATCGACATTTGCTGAAGGTGCAAAACTCATAGAAGACGATGGTGTTCTTAATTCTTCAATACAATATAGTGGCGATGCAAGTTAATGGAAATTCGGCATTTTGAATTTTAAATTTCTCATTAACGGTGAGGGTACAAAATGAAATATTGATATTTTCTGAGGGTGCAAAACTCGTAGAAGACGCTGGTGTTCTTAATTCTTCAGTACAAAACAGTGGCGTTCGAAGTTAATGGTAATTCGGCATTTTGAATTCAGAATTTCTCGTTAACGGTGAGGGTATAAAATGAAATATTGACATTTTCTGAGGGTGCAAAACTCGTAGAAGACGCTGGTGTTCTTAATTCTTCAATACAATATAGTGGCGTTCCAAGTTAATGGAAATTCGGCATTTTGAATTTTAAATTTCTCATAACGGTGAGGGTACAAAATGAAATATTGACATTTTCTGAGGGTGCAAAACTCGTAGAAGACGCTGGTGTTCTTAATTCTTCAGTACAAAATAGTGGCGTTCCAAGTTAATGGTAATTCGGCATTTTGAATTTTAAATTTCTCGGTAACTGTGGGGGTACAAAATGAAATATTGGTATTTTCGGAAGGTGCAAAACGTTCCCTATCTTATGGTAGGTTGAAACTTAAATTTTGCTTTTGTGGCAAATTTCGAATTTTCAATTTTGAATTTTGAAATATTATTTTCTCCGTTAGGGTGATGGTACAAAATTTTTGAAAGAGGGTGCAAAACGGTGCAAAACTACTAGATCATGATGGTATTGTTTAATCTTGGAAATGAGTTAGTGGCTGAAATACCATTAACTTGGAACACCATTTTGAATTTTGAATTTCTCAGTAATGGTGAGGATACAAAATTTTTAAAACAAGGTGCAAAATGGTGCAAAATGGGTGCAAAACGATGAGATATAAAACAATGAATTTTAGGATGGTGGCGTTCCAAGTTAATGGAGCTAAATTGATTGTAGATTGAAGGATATGTAACTCACCTTTATCTTAAACCGTTGACATTATGTCCAGCAATGCGTTAGAATAATACACAATTTAAAATTATGTACATATTTTTAAATACAATTTAAAGTTATATGACGTACGGTTTGTTGCATATGTCGAATGATTAAGGAAATATTTGCAATACGCATTCACTTTCGCGTGCATTTGCGTTTCAGTTGAGGTTGAGGATCCCGTAGGAAGGAAAAAAAAAGTTCTATGCACGTGTTTGAAGGTCCAGTTGATGCTACCACCAAATGACTGATGATTCGGTATGTTTGGCTGTGTAAACTTCCTGGTAGAATCAACTGGTGCTAGTATCACTAAAGTATTTTCATGACATAGCATTCCTGTTTTGGTTTAAAATTGCGACATTTAAGGATATCTTAGTGTTTCTCCTGTTATTCTTGAATAGTAGTTTTTTTTTTTTCTAAGCACTGGGAAATCATAGTATAAGGTAGACACCTAATGTGAGTACATTGGAGCCAACCATACTAATGTCCATCTAAAAAGGAGGTTCCTTTTATGGTTACGATAGGACATTTAGTAGTGTAAAGTTCTGAATGCATATATAGGTCTATACTTGTTTCTGACTTTTAAAAAAAGAAAGTGAATTTAGGTATTAGGTTTGCTAAACTATTTGTTAAGATTTAAAATACTGTGCTTACGCTATTCGCGACTTCAAGGACCTAAGTAGAATAAGAGATTGTCTTCCAGGTAGAGTAAAAAGGGAGAAAGAAAAAACCTTAAATATATATTTTATATTGACATCCTTGTTTTCGATATATCCCTGTATTTATGGTTTTTCTTACATTGTACCGCATTAAGTAGCACAAAAAGGAGGATAAGTGTAATAAACAGTTGCGAGACCACAAAAAGCCGATTTAAGTATAAAAGAAAAGAGAGAGAGAGAGGGAGAGATTAATGGAATGACGGTATATCTAACATTTCTTTAGAGATCGTATATATATATATATATATATATATATATATATATATATATATATATATATATATATATTATATACGTTCGCATCCAACATTCTAAAGTCCTATATTTTCATAAAGATGTAGTGGACTACACGGAATGAAACCATAACACACTAAATTTCTTCAAAGTTTTGGCGTAAAAGAGGAAAAAAAAGTTGCTTATTAAATAAAAATACTCGATCAAAGCAAGTAAAAGGACGGATATAAGCAACATACATTTCAGATACATACATTTCAGATTTCTATACATTTCAGATTAAAGATGGTAGTACGAACAAATAATCATCTTGATGACCCCCTAATTCATATGTAGCTACGGCCGACCAGACAGCATTTATTCAAGTGGGTTGTACGTAGTTAATGCCAGTATTTTTGCCTTCCTAAATCGGAATTTTTACCTTCCTAAATCGGAATTTTTACGTCCTAATTCTAGTAGCTTTCCGTTCGTATCACGATAATATTGCCCCCCCCCCCTCCCGGCGGTATACTTGAAAGGACCATTCCTACAAATAGGAAAAATAGGATAAAATTATGTTTTCTCGTACTTTCTATAGAGCCTTATATAGCATTACAAGATTCACGGCAGAGTTGGCAACAGTGAAAAACAGTAGTCTCCAGTTTTTATTGTCTCGATTCTTAGAAAAGTAATTTGTTCAATGTTGACACAAATTCATTGTAAATGATTTTTAAATCTGGAAAGCTGCCCGAACTTGTGGATTGTTATCTGTTAATAGCACCTTCAGCAAATAGGTTTTCTACTAATGAAGTAATATTACTTACCATGGAATTTACATGAACTTGTTTTATGAAGTCTATATCTTCAACATACCCACAGGGCAAAAAGTGTTTTTATGTTGTCGTAATTGCGAAGTGTTGAAAATTGGGTAGCAGCAAAATCATTTCTACTACTTAGGAAAACTACTATATTTTTGAGTTGAAGAAAGTACAAATATACGGAACTAAATCGAAAAACAACACTTCTTAAAGAAAATCAAGATTAGAATTCTAAAACTATTTTCAGTATCATTTGAGAAGCACACTTACATATTGCCGAGATGAAATCCTATTATATATAAACTGCAATAACGTACTGTAAGTCCACGGATATTACAGCACCATGTTATGTTCCGGTGCTGAAATTAAAATATAATTATTCAGTGAAGTTGTTTGATGTAAACATAACTGTGTATTAATATATCTATAACTATAGCAGATGTCTCTCTTGCCTATATTGTTATTGTGCATAACGTGTATGCACCAAATACAAATAATTTCCAAGAAGATTCGATTGGTTGTTTGTTTGAAATTTAATGTCTCATTCATAACCGAAGCTATACGAGACGTGGATCTACAACTTGCCATGGAATCCGAATCATACCACCGGGAATTGAATCCAGGTTCCGTGCTCCGAAGCCACATATGCTAACCCATATAGCTCAATGGAGCTCTAAAAGAAAATTTGAAGCACTGATATATGTCATACCATAAAATTCTTAGTATTATTATTTTTTTTCAATTTAGTTTTAACATCAATGATATGCAAACCTACATAAAATTTTAGAAAAATGCATTCATATGTATCTGTAACGTAGATGAAATATGTTAATGTAAAAATGACTAAAATAAAACCCTTAGTCCGAACAAATGTCATAACTAACTCTATGGCCTATGGAATCCGCAAACTTCAATACCACGTTCACAAAAGCTCTGATTGACTTATGTCTCTAAACCAAATATCATCAAGTAATAAAAAAAAAAAAAAAAAAAAATCGGTGGTAAGACATGGAACTCAAGTCTACAAAATCAATGTCAGTGAGTCTTACATTTAAAAGCATAATAAAAAAAGCCATACAATTGACTTAGTTATCAGTACGATTTTTTCTTATTAAAAATTTCTCAGTATAATCTTAGACAGTATGAAAAAATTTGATAACTAGAGATTTTAGTGCAATGTATAATCATAAATATTCAGGAAAGAATTTTGAAGTTACTGAATCTCGTTGATTACAAAAATGTAATTGAAAAGTTGTGAGTTATGTTGTTTAGTTGTGTATCTTACAAATTTATGAACTGAGAGTTACGTTCGCATAAAAATATTACTTTTGTCATGCCTATAATCTTTTGTGGCGTGTGAAGCGTGTTAAGGAAGTTGGGTTATGGCCATCATTGTTAGAATTCCCAAAATATTTTTTCTTTTATCACGAGATACGGATTGGGAATTCCTGCTCTAAAAAGTATTCTTGTTATTATTGGTTGTGCGGGCTATTATAAGGTTCTTATTTTGATAGAAGCTAGTCACATTATAGGTTGCTAAGGATACGAACGTAGCTATCAGAAAATAACAGCTTCAGTAGTAATACACATGTTAATTAAATCGTACAGGGGCGGAATTAGATTTTTAAAAAAAGCAAATTAAATATTAAAGGATTTTGATGATAAAGTTGGGAAATCATGGAGTCGATCGTGATACAAAATTAATGCTTATTACAACTACAATCATTGATTATCTTGCCACTTGATAAGTTTCCACTGGGTTTAAATTGTCTTGTTGATTGATTTAAACTCTTTAATGAAATATTTCTTTAGTAGGAGATAGAAAGAAAAAAAACTTGGCACAGTCTGTATTCGAGTATCGTCTGCTATGTATTTTAATTCTTGAGAACGAAGAAGAGCAACATCCTGTAAGTAATTGTAGATGTGCGAATGAAGGAAAAGAAAGCGCTCTTCTCTGATCTCGTCGGATGTTTCCCAAGCTTCGTTTTAAATTCGAATGCTTCAATAAAATATCTCTCACAGCGTGGAATGGAATGTCTTTGTATCTAAGGACATTTGCATTCAATTGTATAAAGTATATATATATTTTTTCTCTCTATGCAGATTGTCATTCATTCATTCTTTTTCTCTTTGTGTGTATACGTGTCTGTTTTTACTTTATAGTCTCTTTTTCCTTTCCGGATGCTGCAGAAATCCTTTAATTGTCTATTTTAATTTTAAGTTATATTTTGCATATCACATTTATTCTAAACTCGAAGCGGATGTTATAGTTAGAGAACAATAAGGATGTCGTCTTACGAGCATTCTAATTAGCTTAGGCGGATATGTACTTAAGAGAGGATTTAAGCATTTGCATCATGTATGTGCTCTTTCTCTTTGACCGATATATTCTGTTCGAACTTTTCAATCTATTGTAGTTCATTGTCCTATTTGTTTCATTTCCATTGGTATTCAGTCTTGGCCATATAGTTTAACGAACATTTCTCGTAACATATCCAGCTACTCCCTCCCCTGTCTTTTTTAGATTTCCGAATTATGCTATCCATAAATGCGGAGGTCTTAGTAGAATGACTTTATCTCACAATCTCTCTGTTGATAGGTGTGAGTAAACAAAAGATAAGTGGAGTAAGAAGTGTTTTTTGATATGAGTTCCAGTTGAAATAAGTTCCATTTTCGTCCTACTCGATTAAAACGAAAGTGACGTAATCCACCTTTTGAAAACGAAGGTGTTCTTTGTATATCTGTTGAAACTGGAAGTGGTTTGATTTTGTGATTAACAATTAGATATAATGAGAAATGATTTGAATGGATTCGGCTTCCCAAAAAAATAAATTCTAGGAGCGACTTTAACCACCTGTTAAAACCAGAAGTGTTCTTATCTATTTTTTAAAGCCAGAATTGCCCTAATCTCATCTTTGAAACCGAAAGTGTCAGATCTTCCTATTAACTGTGAAATGTTTACAATATGGATTCAGCGTTTTAGTAATAGGTTCCATATCCGTTTTTACTTCTTTATGGAAACCGAAAGTGGTAGATCTCGATTTCAATACTGTATCTACGTAGTTTGAAAGTCTACTGTATCTTCACGATGTGAACCGAAACATTTTCTTCTTCTTTTTCTAAAAGTAAAATTTCGTTTTGGGTGTAAACTATTTAATGTGTATGTAATATCTCCTTTAAAGTTATAAGGTAGTTACGGCTTCTAAGTGGATATCTTGGTGCCTCAACTTTCTTGTTAGTCCATTTTGTCGGTCACTTTCGTTTTTCCTTTTCTTTTTCTTTTCTTTTTTTTTTACACATTTTCTTAAAACATGTTGAATTCTTAGAAAAGAGTGCAATATTCTTACAAAGCAATACAACGTTGTCAAAGCAAGGAATACCATTGATATTAAAATAACGGTTAGTAATATTAATGATCAATCGTTGCTTATCAACGGGATCCACTGGAACTCAGTGTTAGAGCGCTTACTTGGGGGAACAAGATGGCGACGGACGTCTTTACACCTGGAGTGTCATGCCCTTACAATTGTGCAATTGTGAATTTGTACATAATTTTAAGTTTTGACAAAATTTAGTTTACAATTTTTATATATTATTACATCTTTTTTTATATGTTCTGAGCCTCTAACCCCCAAGTAATTTTACAAATCGTGTGAAAACAAATTTACTTAGAACAGACGAATTCGTCCATGTTGGAACGCGCCATTTTATACAAATCTACGGTTTCAAGAAAACAATTAAAACAAATTTAGTGAACCAGTCCACTGGGCTATAAGGCTGGGACTTTCTTTATAAATCTCCCGAAAGGGAGATAACTAGAACTAGAACTAGAGCGCTTACTTTTGGTGTTAGGGGTTCTTGGTCCATGCTTTTTCTTGATGTTCCTGTATTTCGCACCGCATTCTGATCTTACCAATCACTTCATGATCATTCAAATTCATTAATCATCCATCTCTTTCAGCCGAAAGACATAATTGAGGGACATAAAACTTGAAATTTCATTTTCTCTTTTCGTTACTTGCTAATATATTCCTCGCATTAAATTTGATTGTAATGTAACAATACTATTATTATGGTAGTGCACTTCAAAGATATTCATTGGAGTGTTACTGAAAAAAAAAAATTCTTACAGAGGAACACGTTATATCAAGTGGATTATAATGTAGGGAATCAGTGCTTACAGTTCGGTACTTACAATTAATTTCGCGGTATTTCATTTCTTGTGTTTTCATTACGAAGTTCGCGTATTATCTGTTTTGTGCTTCGACTGTTAACTAAATTAATTACTTTATATCCTATCAGACCATAATACTTGTCTTTCTGTATTGTAACTTCTTTAAAATCTCATTGTAGATACTTTTTTCGTTTCACATATTTGCATCCATTTCACTAAAAATCATAAGTAAACAAAACAAAACAATTCACAGAGATCCATATTCAAAACATTGGAGAACCAAATTTAGATAGAGATTATTTTATGTGAATTCGTTGCATGTGTGGTCAATTTCTAATTTTATGTTCCACTTTTTATGCCGTTTAAAAGCTAAAAGAAATGTATGATTAATGAACTGAAAGTTATGAAAATTAGTGGAATGGTAATGTGGAAGGATATGGGAGAACCTTGAAAAAACACCGACACAATATTGTCTACTACAGACACGCGTAACCGGGAATCGAACCCACCCCGTCGCACCAGAGATGAGTGTTCTGCCACATAGCCACAGTGTAGCATGTGTGATCACATCGATATAGTTTCTCTTTACAGTAGTAGCATTTCTCGTATTTACGTGTTTATAAAACAATTGAGCCTATAAACATAGGATTTCGTGAGATAACTACGTCATAAAGCCCAAAAAATACGTAGTTCAAACACATCCCCCATTTCAGGTAATATAGTTTCCCATTGGTACAAATTGGTCTATATTTTCCCAAATTTCTGAAGATGAACCTGAGAATCCGTTTTTATTTTGAATACAACCGTACCGTACAATAAAATATTCGCTTTCGTTAAAAAAAAAAAAAATGTACTTGTAATAAGTTTTGTTCTTATATTGATATAATCCCACTAACTTTAATTGCAAAGTTATACTCAGGACAATAGAGTAGTTTGCGGCGTACTTGAATTGTAATCAGATGTAATAAATCGAATTTAGTTGCGCTGAAACTAAATGCAGTCACTTTATTTTTCACTCCCTGTCACTCACTGTTTTCTGGAGATGAGCTACTTACATTCAGTTTGCACTTTTGAACGAACACTGAGGATATAATTAACTTTCGACAGGTGATCAATAAAGCTATACATTTACATAATCTGATGGGGAACACGCAAGTTAGCACATTCAATACGTAGCTTTCATCTTGAACCACGCATTTCTACTGTCGTTTTATGCAGCTAGGGATACTCCTTTTGTAGAACTCAGGAACAGTTTAGAAGTTTCCTTCTTTCAATCATAAATTCAAATTAGATGCTGCAATGTCTCAAGAATAATTTTAAGAAGATGGTGAAAAATTTCGTAGCCATAAGAGTGTGCTTTACGTGTAAGTCGTGAAAAGGAAACTCATTCTTTATATTAAGGTTGGTGTAAAGGGACAAGCGTTGCCGGTAGATGTCACTACAGTCTTCGTCTCTCATATGTATTTTTTTACCTTTCACGAAAATTCACGATTTCTCTTACAAATTTCAACCTAGAGACTTTAGATTTTTGGAGAAGGAACTCCATAACCTATCGAAGACAACAATCCGTGCCGATTTTTTATTTAGAATTTTCTTCATCGTTGAAACAGTTATATTGTTAAAGATTTGGATATCTATTTCAACAATCAAGCCGTTTAAAGAATTAAGAAAATTTTAAATAAAAAATCGGCACTGATTGTTGCCTTCGATAGGTTATGAAGTTCCTTCTCCAAAAATTTGAAGTCTCTAGGTTGAAATTTGTAAGAGAAATCGTGAATTTTTGTGAAAGGTAAAAAATACATGACAGATACGAAGAGTGTAGTGACATCTATCGGCAAAACTTGTCCCTTTAAACCGATCGTAAGGGATAAAAAAAAAAAGGGGGAAACATCGGTTCGATACTTACAAATTACAAGTCTGGTACTTACAAATTACATTACGAAAGAAAGGGGAATGATACAGTACTGTACTTTAAATCAGCCACACTATCCAATCTAGTAGTGTAAAACACCTAGTGTACTGTAGATACACACTACAATACAGTACATTCAACACTTTTTTTAAGTTTATTTCAGAAGGACTATTTCAAACTGTAGGACTATTTCAAACTGAATTTGCTGCTTCACATTTTGTTCGTTGCTTCCGATATTCGTCAAAGGGAGGTTTGTAAGACCAACTCTGAGTACATTTTCTCCTAAGACGGTGATGCAGTTGAAAACCATACCTGCTATTTCTCTTTTCTTCCCTTTTCATTTTGTTAATGTCTTCCCTTATTTTTTTAATAATCATATATAATATAGGTCACCTTTGTTGTTGGTACTTTTACCAGTAAATAACGTCACCACCACTCCCTTCTAGCTCCATCACACTTGCGAGTAGATCTTTGGACACATGTCTCTTTACGGGGGGAGGGAGTCTTTTATTCTGTAAATCAGGCTTTGGTCTTTGGATCATCGTGATGAATCCAGTTCTCATACAGCGTAAATAATCTGGCAAAAAAAGAAAAAAAAAGTGAGTTTATCTGGCACATCGCAAAAACGGAAGTTCACGGACACTGGTGATTTCAATCTTTGTTCTGGGAAGATAGGAGCAAACGTTGAATGGATAAATTTAGTGTTGCCACGAGACGAGACATTTCTCGTGTCCCGTCTCGTCTCGTCTCGTAAACGAGACGAGACACGAGACGAGACGGAACCCTTTTAGACGAGACACGAGACGGGACAGACTACTTGTCCCGTCTCGAAAACGAGACGAGACACGAGACGAGACGGGACGTCTCGTGAAATGTCTCGTCCCGTCTCGTGTCTCGAAAATGCAAACGCTGGCGGGAATGGCCAAGATTGAAATTGCCAGTGGTCATATAGATTGCAAAACGAAAATCCCATTTGTGAGAAAGCATGTTGAAAAGCCTTCATAGAAAAGTGTCCTCTGTCTATTGAATGAATCAATCGTGATACATGAGCTTCCAGGAATATCATCCTTAATGTCTTGTCCCCAATTCCCCTTGCTGTAAACTGAGGAATTCTCATTTTTTTTCATTTCTGGCTGGAATGATGACAAACAAAATCAAAGACAGGGAAGATTTTTACAAGGTCAAGAAACCGAACTACCACCCCATCTATTCAATTTGAAAACTGGATAAGGTCTACACTCATTACAGGCTGTAGTTGAAAGTTCTGGTTGAGATGGCGGATTCTCTGGTGGCGGTATTCTTTTTGCTATATGAACCGAAACTAACCGAAAACGGCAATTGAAGTATGTCATCTTGCAACTAATTTTGTCTTCTCTCTCGTTCTCTCTCTCTCTCTCTCTCTCTCTCTCTCTCACACACACACACACATACACATAAAAATACACTTTTACCATTTTACCAATCGCTGGCTTATTATACAGCAGGCATGTTGTAAAATTCACCTCTTCGTTTGGAAGGCGGGCGCAGGACAAAAAAAGCAGATATTATCGACGAACCCTTCAAATTGTTTGCTTTCAGCAAATTTATGATACTAACAATAACACTTTAAATGAAGAGGTTTTACAGGGGGACCTTCGTTTTGTTACGCGGAAATGTTTGATCTGACCAGTGTGCGAAATTGCCCTCTGCTTCCGAGGTTCGCCGACCCTACTGGTCGCGTCATAACTACCCTTCTTTGAAAACCGAAGATGCAGTAAAATTGTGACGTCACGGCGGGAGCAGAAACAGCTTTCGCCCAAGGTCCTTGTCATTCACCCTTGTTTGTTTCTTTGATTTTTGCAGGAAAGTGAGTGATTCTTGCTTTTCTGTATTAAGAAAACATTAATTACTGTAGTGCTCGTGTTGGCCTATAAGCATGTCGAATTCTACACTAAGTATTTGTCGCAATTATAGTAGAAATACTACGGGTTCCAAAGTTATTTATCATATATTTCCCTCGGTTCCTTTGCGGAAAGTTTGGCGAAAGAAATGCTGTCGGAAAGATATCTTTAAAGTTGAAAACGCCAGCGTCTATTCCGATCATTTTATTCCCGAAGCTTATGGACATAATTTAAAATGTGAGCTTCTAAATATTCTACCCAATAAAAAGTTTAAACAAGACGTGCCTTCACTAAACTTACCTTTACTATACGGAACCGTGTTGATGTAAATAATGAAAGAATTAAATGTACGGAAGTTAGGTGTTTAAAGAAAAAACAAATCAGACATTGGGGTGCAGCCAGATGAAATAACTATTGTGACTGAAATAAAAAATAACTCTTTGTTTATGTTATTTTTCGTTTGTTTTGTGGAGAGTGAGGGGCATAAACCAAAGGAAGAGCTCTCCTTTTTGCGTAAAGAGAACGAAAAACTGAAGTCTAACAGTATGTACAAAGCCAAAATAATATGTTTACAAACGAAGTTAAAAGAATTGGAAAGCAAATATAATAAAGAATTAATTTCAAAGACCAGTTCTAAAATATAATATTGTGATCGTTTCAATAAAGTGGTTAATAACCGGTGGTGGATATATTACGAAAAAGTTTTATACAGGGCCAAGTAAATATGCTAATGAATGGCGAGAAAAAACTAAAATGGATTGATTAAGATATCATTCGTGCATTAACACAACATGCCTCATTGATAAATTATACAATCATCTGCGGTTACAAGTTCGAATCCCCGTACCCAATGTGTCAACATTTCGACGCTGTATGATTGCGAATAGATCACGACAATATAAGAAACTTTAATCCAAAATGGCCACCCAAAAATCAACTTTTTTTTAGACCACTAGCTAATCTGGGTGTACTGTCATGAGTTTGTTACACAAACGGGGCAACCACCATATAGTGGCACACACCCCGCGGTTATGGGAACAGATTTGTACAATGGAGGTGAAGACTGGCCCCAAGCATTCTTTGGTCTGATGTGTCGTTCAGCTCCCATTACTATGGCACTTTAAGTAGAGCTTACTGTGCAGTAACATATAAAATTTCAATCAAATACTTTCCATTACTCAATAAAATTATTTGGTTCCGAGCTTTTTTTAAAAAAAAAAAAAAATAATTGCAACAAATCTAAACATGCTAAAATGAAAAGTAGAATTTGGATTGGTATGGAAACCTAAAGGCTGGAATATATGAAATCAAAGTGTACACACATATCTATCTCTCTATCTCTCTATTTATCTATATATCTTTCCATCTCTCTGTCTCTTTGTCTGTCTGTCTGTCTGTCTCTCTCTCTCTCTCTCTCTCTCTCTCTCTATATATATATATATATATATATATATATATATATATATATATATATATATATATATGTGTACAGACACTATAAAGCAAGTGGGCTGATAGTATATGGTAGTGGCGGGGATGGTGACACCTTTACATCGAACTTTGCTTGTCGTGTAAACATTATTTGATATTACTGTCTTCATCTTCAACGTACCTATGAGCAATTTACTGTATATTCGTGTATTGAAACTGGTGAAACATATTTCAATGTTTCAGAATGTTAAAAAAAAAAAAAAAAAAAAAGCCAGGGTCGAGAAGCCTCAGACAACTAACAGCAGAGATATATTATCTTGTAAATTATTTGTCCTTGCCTTGTGAGCTTATTTGAATTTATTTTTAAGACCTTTAGGCAACTTTGGCCCACCCCGAATGGATGATAATGGGAAAATTAGTGGAATGAAGAAAGTGGTAGGATACTAGACAACTTCGAGAAAACACACACATTCGAAAAATGAAATGAAATGAAATGAAATATTTGAGTTTTAGGTCCCACGGTAATGCCGGTTAGGCTAAAGGAGACGGTGATGATGAGTAATGAATGAAATAGTGGAATGAAGAAAGTGGGATGAAACGGGAGAACCCCGAGAAGACCCACGCACACGGTGTTTGTCCACCACGAAGTTCACTTGGCAGGGGCTGGGATCGAACCCGAGACCCCAAGCGCCAAAGGTGAACGCTCTACCACCGAGCTACCGCGGCCCCCACACATATTCGATGTTTGTCCACCACAAAGCTCACATGGCACTAACCGAGATCGAACCGACTACCACATACACCAGAGGTGAAGGCTTCACGGTGTAGCTACCGTGACATTTCTTGTCTTATGTGTTCTGGGTAATACTTGTAACTTAGTTGTATCTTGATTAGCATGGTGCAGCCTGCTACATTTAACTTTCGTTCCCATGGTATGCTGCTATATTTTTTACGAGACAAGACGAGACAAAACGAGACAAACGAGACGAGACGAGACGAGACGGGACAGAACGTCTCGAGACGAGACACGAGACGGGGCGAGCACATTTTTTCGAGACGAGACACGAGACGAGACACGAGACGAGACATGCTTTTGCACGAGACGAGACGAGACAGCCTGAAGTCTCGTCTCGTCTCGTCTCGTGGCAACACTAGATAAATTCACCGTGTTCTTAACACCTTCAGCAAATATAGTTGTTCCTGGATCTCTCTCTGTTTTATTTTTTGTTTCATGGACTTTCGACCGTGGTTCTTTTGGCTACTTTCCAAATTCTATTCGACGATTCTCTAATATGACTGTCTTCACACTCGTAATGGTGTACCTATCAATTAATTGCTGTCTTGGGGGACCTGTCCGAATTTGCGAGCATGTGTGAGCTCGAGAGCTCTAAGTGGACAGCGATCCAGAGCCTGAATTCTTGCGCGAGTCCCGGTTAGATTAAAAGCGCTAGCACGAATGAGTGGGAGCCTCAGCTCTTAGCGAACCCGAGCCCAATGAGATAAACAAGCGCGACATCGAGCTAGTGCGGATAAAGGATAGAGAACCCGAACCCGAACTAGAGTGAGTACGAGTCTGACTCTGTTATTCAGATGTTCATATGTTCTAAATCTGTAATAGGTGAGGGTTTTGTTTTTCTTATGATCCGAAGGACATTTCTTTGAATAATCCTGCGACAACTCCTTTCTTTTCAAATTCGATTAGAAAAGAATATTATACGAATTGCAAATGTAAAATGCTATAGCTGAAAACAAGATGCTAAGTATATTCTGTATTCTCTTTCATGTCCTGCCAAGCGCGGAAGACCAGTGTTGAATTCTCGGTAGGAGCTCACGGAGTTCGAAAAATCTTAATGAGAACAAGTTTCTTTGAGGATAATGAGCGATAGCCCTCGCGCGAGCTTCTATGAGACTCGAATACAACAGAGAATTTGGATCCGTTTTCACCGAGGCACGTCCAGATTTGAATTGTCGATGTTCGTGTTGTTAAAATTCGAATAATTCATTAGTCTAATAATGGATTCTTCGAATATTCGTTATTTAAACCTCCTAACAAAATTCGGTATTCGAATAATGAAAACGATATTCGAACAACAGAATAAAAAAAATATTCGAATAGTTTCAACAGCATCAGTCGTTGCCAATGCTTTGTTATCATAAGATAGAACATCTGACTCGTGCACTTGTCACCATTTCCTGCAAAATTCGTTGCGAGTATGTTGCTCCTGAAAAACGGGATAATCCGATTAAGTCCAGACTTAGCCTAATGTAAATGCCTAAGTACAGTTAGAGTAACGCACCATTACGAGTAAAATTCTCGTCTCGTCTCAAAACGACGTAAGAGTCGAGACAAGAAGTACAATTTCAAATTAGAGACAAGACGAGAAATTTCTCGAGTCTCGTGGACAACACTAATTTATTTAAGTCTGAGATCTCAAACACTGTTTTAATGTTACATGATCCATAATATAAAAACTAAATGGAGAAAGTGATTGTACGAACACATTGAAGATCATTTATCAACGTTCAAAGATACACAAGTCATTACATATGATAATTAATAAATATGATTTAAATGTTGTTATATCATACCTTTCATGCACCTTTCCTGACGCTGAAAGATTCTGATAATTTTTAGGTGAAATTAGGAAAAATATCAGAGCATAAATTTCCAAACGAGATGAAAGTGCTTACGAGATGAGGCGAGAAAGTCGTATTTTTCGTCTCCTGGCAACAATAAATACAGTTATTTTAAAAATGGTATGCAATTTGCACTGTATACAACTTTGTTCATGTGTAATTAGATAGTATTCGAAACATTAACATAAAGCAGATTTGCTTCGTGCGTATTTTCAATCAAGAAGGCAATGAAAGTGAACTTAGTGATGTGTGCTGAATTTAAAAATTTTACATTTCTCTTCTATTAAGTGAAGTTAACTTAAGCATGCTGAGCATACTTCTAAAGGAGTCCTTAAGTAGTCTTCATCCCGGCGAAATTAAAATACCGCTAATTTTACAGTAATTATGTGATATCTTCAAATAGATAAAAGATAATCGAAATGTGGATCAAGAGCGCCATAGACAATATTATTTTACATGAGAAACCGTTATCACTACTCACTTATCTCATTCGATTTTGAGCCATTTTGAAAATCGGCATTTATTTTCGCGTTTCTAAACAGTTGAAAACGGAAAGCCGCTAGGTGACTTGTGATAACGGTACCTCACGCAAAATAATATTGTCTAGGGCGCTCTTGTTCCTTATTTCAATTATCTTTTATCTATTTGAAGATATCACATAATTACTGTAAAATTAGCGGTATTTTAATTTCGCCGGGATGAAGACTCTTAAAGACAATATTCTTATTCTGGAAATTAAGATATTGCGTTAGGTGTAATAGTATTAAAAGGTTTTTCAAAAATGAAAGAGCTTCTGAAAAGTAATCTCCTTAGCTTAACAACTATCTGAGATTTAATATCTTCATCTAAGGATAGGTTTCTATCTATTCTAAATTTTGCAAAATTGTTCAACATTATTTAAGTTTTACGATCGTTTATTTATGTTTGCATAGACATAATTGATTTTAGGAAACAATATTTAGTACTCATTGAAGTCAAAGAGCCAATTGGTAATTCAATGGCCATCAGGCATCAGCCCACTGGGTATTATTTTTCTCGAATAATTCACGTACCTTTTAAATCTTTGTACGTAAAAACCTTTTCGAAGTGCGTGTAAGATTAACCTGAAGTTACAGCTATATTGCCGGAACACCACGAATGTCTTTTGTAATCAAAATTCAAACTAAAACAACTCTTTTGTGTGAAGTATCTGAGGGAGATAAATATATATAAATATATATTATAAATGACATAATACCCATCTCCGACCAAGTGGTATGGCCCGCCCTCCGAATATCTGTACTACAGTCATTTTCATGGTTCCGTGCATGTAGCGCCCGTAGACTTAGCGCCCAGTGTTTCTGGCTCACAGAAGGAATTTTATATTGATTTTATCTCACAATCAGGGATGTCCAGTTCATTTTACCACTCTTTCCACAGGTCGTTAATTCCTGTTATTTTCTTACATCCATGTTCCGTGTACTTAGCGTCCACTAAGTAAAACTGTCATGAAGAGGGAGAGAGAGAGAGAGCGAGAGAGAGACAGAGAGATCAGCCAATAGCACTGATTATGACGCTTCAATGAATCATAACCTCCGGGGGAAAGGGTGAAACGCAGAAACGTAGTTATAAATATATATATGCATGTATGTAACTGTACTCCGTGGTATGCAATGCTCTACAATATTTAAATGTACTATAAACTAAGGTTGCATATTTAGCTTTTAATGTGAAAACTATGTAAAACAGACGTAATCTAGAATACCGCAATGAGGATAAGGCATACAAAAAACGGTGAACATATTCTCACGACTGAGAACCGGGACAAAATGTAAACTGGCGAAACACCGGGATAAGAGTCTTCATGGAGGTCACGGTGGTTCAGTGGTAGAAACACTCACATCTGGTTCATGGGATCTCTGGTTTTATCCCATCTTGCGTCAAATGGGCTTTGTGGTAGTCAAACGCTGCGTGCATGGATAAACTTGGAGTTCTCTCGTTTTCTCTCACTTTCTTCATTCCACCATTTCATTCATTCTCACAATCACCGTCTTCTCTATCCTACTCCTATCTCCTTAATCGTGGGATGTAAAATTCAAAGATTTCATTTCATTTCAAGAGCTTTCAAACCAGGACTGTCCCGGTAAAAACCTGACATATGGTAACTCTGACTATATAACAACATCGGTTTCGATACCAAAAAAGAAAAGTCAAATTATCATATGGTATTACACAGTTCCAGAAAAAAAACATCTAACAAGCTAGCCGCATTAAGTCTGATACATATTTCACAACTTTATGCGTAATATAAATGTATATAGTTAAGCAATTGATATCATACACTATAAGCACTGAAAAACAACGTAACGTTCTCTAATAAAAAGAACGTTACTTTACGAACCAATAAGTTAATCGCTCTACGAACCTTATTGTACACATTATACCCTAAAGTTACAGCCTTATGCAGTAATCAATTCCAATCAGATATTGAACGAGTATGGTGTTTCCTTGAGAATAATCCATCACTAAGTTGAACAAGCGCCTTTGAAGTTTAATCGTCTTCTATTTTACTCTCTTCTTCGGTAATTCATCTCGCTACTCTTGTTCGATGCAGTTAAAACCATGGCCTCATCCTTTTGCAATGTCCATCCACAAGGAAGGATGAACAGGTTCAACCTTTTGGAATTTCAAATTCGAAGCTTCTGTCAATTTACTCGTTCGTGTCTCTTTCTGTAATGTTGCTATATGAACGGGTATGTTGCGAGGAAACAAAAGAGGCTAGCAAAGAAATCGAATCGTAAGATCACCATAAGATGAAAGTCGCATACTCCAGAGACTACCTGATACGTAATGTTGATCAAAATAAATTAGGAATTCTTCAGTTTCTTCTGGTACGATTTGCTGTAATTAATCCATTCCTTCTGACCCTTGTCAGAGAGAAGGAAAACAAATCCGTCCACCATTCCATAGAAATCGGACTTTCTCATTCTCCCTGTAAAAATTCGCCAATCCCAACTGCTGCAGTATGTACTTCGTGTTCGTGTGACTTGTCTGGAATGCTTTGGCTTACGACTTCCCTCACTAGCCACGTCTGGTTGTGAATTTAATTTACATATTCCAATATTTGTTTGTTTTATCCCTCCCCGCTGGTCTAGTGGCAAGCACGCAAGCCTTTGGCGTATGAGGTTCAAGGTTCGATTCCTGGTGGGAGAGCATTGAGTAACCAAAGTGGTTCGGGTTCCACTATAATCAGTAAATTCAAGTCTTCCTTAGCCGACCCGGCAAAACCATGGAACATAAAACTAAATACAAACCTTTTCTTTTTTCGCAAAAGGAACGTTTTATTATGAAGTAAAACACTATTCAGAAATATAATATTAAAATTTGCAAGAAGGGAATTTATTTCTGCGTAACAAAATTTAAAAAATAATTATTCACAGGTAATTGTTTTATTGGATTGTAACGAGTTACAGTATAATTTCCCAAAGACTCTTCTCATACAATTCTGCTGTTCTCACATGTAACACTTCCCAAGTGTAACACTCCGATTTTGATAAAATTTAGGGTAGATATTAGACATGAAATAAACGAATGCATGTTTTTTCTTTTCAGCGGAAAAACAGTTTTAGGGGGCAAAAGCCCCACCCAAAATTTTGAAATTTGAGTCCCGAAAGGCAAGAAGTGAACCGAAGTGAATAATATTGTGCACAGACGCTGTAAACGTAAAACGAAGGAATAGATGTTTCGTATTTTCCTGGGAAAAACGGTTGGACATGATTGCAACGATAGTTTGTGTAGGAACAGTACGCAAAAATAAATAAATAAATAAAGAAAGAAAGAAAAGAAAAGAAAAGAAATGATTACGTGATTTTGATTTTGTGCAGAAAAACAAAAGTGTGACAAAGGGCCCCCCTGCTAAAAATACGAAATTCAACTCCACGAGCCCAGAAAGAAATATACTGTAATAAATGAAAATGTCCACAAATATTGTAGACGTAAAATGAAAGAATACGTGTCGTATTTTCCTATGAAAACTACCTGCGCTTCTGCGGTAATAATTACTTTTTTTTTTCGGAGGGACTTTAGTCACACCACAGTTTTTCCGCAGAAACTAAAAACACGTATTCGTATATTTTTTTGCGTATTGTCTCTAAACACAGTTTCGTTACAATTCTCCATGTCCTTTTAGGTACTTTTCACTATACTAATGAACACTTTGATAAATCGTGATTAAATGTTTGAAGGGGTCTGTACCCCACCCAACCATCTTTTCCAGAAAAAGGCAACACAATATTGTCATTTTACGTCTACAATATATGCACACAATTTCGTTCATTCCGGTCTACTTCTTCATGCCTTTCGGTCGTCAATTTCAAAATTTTCGGTGGAGACTTTTGCCCCTAAAAACATTTTTTCTGCAGGAAATAAGAAAGAAGTGTTCATTTATTTTTTCTATATTGTCCCTACCCAAAATTTCCTTACAATTCTCCATGTCCTTTAGGCATGTTTAACGTACTGTTATACGTGCGCTTTTGATATTTCGAGATCAAAGGTTTGAAGGGGTCTGTGCCCCATCCAACCATTTTTCCCGGGAAAGTACGAAACACATATTCCATCATTTAACGTTTATAATATCTGTGAACAATTTCATTCACTTCGACTAACTTCTTGTCTTTCCGGCCTCAAATTTCTCCAAATTTTGGGTGAGGGCTTTTACCCCTTAAAACAGTTTTCCCCAGAAAAGAAAAAAAAAAACACGTATGTTTATTTCATGTGTAATATCTACCTGTCAAATTTGATCAAAATCGGAATGTTACACTTGGAAAATATTACATGTCAGTACATTCATATAGCTTGCATTTGCGGCAGAAAGTTCTTGTTTTGTGCTCCCTCTTTGCTGGAGAGACTTTTTTTTTAGGCTGTTCCTCTTCAGTATACTGGGAAGCTTCTATTCTCCGTGATTTCTTCTCAACGTTGGCGAACTGCTAACCAGACGAAATGAAGAATTTACGGCATTTCAAACTTTTTAATGTTTGTTTCTCGTTTGAAATTACGCTTTGATGACACAATACCATAAGTGTTGAGTCCACTTACATCAGTTATGTAAAATACTGTCATAGGCCATTTTGTTCATTGTTTTGTGGTGTAACGGCGAACCATATGATTGTTAGTGTGAACGTCTGGTTTTGTTGTGTTGCAATATATGATAACTTTGAGTATTTTCCTTCGCTCTAGAAGTGACCACTTCAGGATATAGTTGTGCATTGTGTTTTGCAATTGTAAAATGGCTGATCTTAATGGGTATATATTGTCAAAAGAGACAGCGCACCCAAAAATGAGAAGTTGTTCGTCTACAGTCATATTATATATAAGAATAAAATTATATTGCAGAGTGTGTGAAGAATCTGCAACTTCACGAATTAGGAACAATTCGTCATCAGGTATTCTAATAGCGCCGATGTTGGCATCAAAACATAAGGCAGCCCTTGTAGGATCGCTTTTCTCCGGAGTTTTGCCTTTTGCATTAGCTATAGGTGCTACGCTTCAAACTTCTAACCAATCCTCTGGTTAAGAAAACTACTCAACGTCTCATTTCAATATCGGTACCTGAACAAGAAACTTCAGTTGCATTTGTATATAAGTCTGCTAATATCTTATCGTCTGTCGGGAATCAATTTCTTCATCGTTTATTGATTTACCAAAAATATTCCTCCTCTACCATCAACAGTGACGTGTATTGTTAGTGATCTGTTAATATACCACGTGCAATAGTCAAAACACACTAATAATAAACAAAACTTTACATACAATCAGTGGCAAAGCCACGATTTCTATTGAGGGGGGTCAGTGTCCTACTCCGGAAAACTTTTTTTTTTTTTTTTTGGTCAATATGGAGAGTGAAAGCGCAAATTTAGGTTTTATTCTAGCAACTTTTAAAAATGTTGGGGCTTGGAGATCCCCGGAAACTGACACTGAATACGCAACTGCATACAATGGAAAATTAATACAGTTTGTTAGACAAAAGCAACAATTATGCTTCTGACAAGAGACTTATATAAGTGAATAAATAAAGAAAAGCTGCTACTAAAATAAGCAAAATTGCAAATAATTAAATCAATCAAACTACATAATAACATATAAAGTTGCAATATGTTATATCTGACTTCATTAGAACAGTTAGAAGATTATCAGAACGTTAACTCCGCTACGAGCCACAATCTCAATCTATACTGAATCCATCCTCATATTTCTGCATTAAGGCTGGAGTTTAATGTACCCACTCGGTACCCAATGCTATAAATTTTAAAAACTATCACTTGACTCACGGAAATGAAAAAAAAAAAAATACTTAAATAACACAACACAAGAACACAACCAGGGAAATGTCATAGAATCTCAATACTTACTAAGCCTTAGTAATTATTAAAGAAAGTGTGCGTACGAGTGCAATGGACCCACCTGGTAGTCCTAGGGTTAAAAGTGTATCCTTTAATGGATATTTAGATAGAGGAAATACTAGTTCTTGTCGGATTTCTTTAACTACTTGCGATATGTTCCATTATTTTAAAACTAGGGTTTAAAATGTAATTGATTACGTTTAGGGCGGCTTATAACACTGAAAGAAGTCGTTTTATGACACATGTTTATTAGAACGTTTTATTTTCATTTGATATAAAGAATTACCCACCAAATTTTGGCAGTTGAATTTTGCCCCCTGACACCCTGTATTTACGATAGGAAATGAAGTTATGTAATGTGCATAAATAATTGCTGTTTTTGATGCGGTACTCGTAGTATTTTCATTAAGGTGCGTGTAATTATTATTATTTAAAACTATATAAATTTTAAAATAACACTAGCACATGAATTCACATCCACATATGAAAATCTCATAGGTGATATGGTAATGCTTTTAAGTCGTAATTAAATTGTACGTAATTACAGATGTACATGAGAAGTCAGTGTGTTAGAGCTGACGGTGGTGAACAGGAGAGGAAGAAAAGAACACATTTCTTTCAACTTGCCTAAGGGGTTTTAAAAGTGACATGACAATTGTGCAGCAAGAATAGCAGGATCTTTCAAGTAAAACTCCTTGTTCTTTAGTCGTGAAAAGAGAGGGGATGGGGATAGATATGAGTACGAAATTACATTTATACATATAAACTAGTTCTCTCTTTGGTCAACCCTAGCACACTGATAAGCATCAAATATTTTCTGGGCGCTAAGTACACGATATTATATGTGGGCGCTAAATCTACGGGCGCAAAGTATACTCCACGATTTTCATGGAGTCGGTCTACGCCTGGGGTCCATAATGCATCTTTTAAAATTATTCTATTTGAATTTCGCCGTCCTCCTCTAAAAAAAAAAGCAACGTTCCTAGCGATTCTAACCAATACTCTCCATCCGCTCTCTGCTGACTGCCTTTGTTAAATTGTAAAATTGATTTCAGATGTGTCAACAATTACTTTTTTTTTTTTTTTGCGACCCCTAAAATTTTAATGACGCGTTTTGCATCATTAGCCTCCTGTTGTAAGCGTCTGTCAGTAATCAACTCTATTTGTGTACATCATTATTCGACTCTAGTAGGAAACAGTCAGTGTGCAACTTCCAGAGGATAATTGGAACACCTAGTGATAATTCATGTTGATATAGCAGAAGTAATTAAATAGCAGAGCTGGGAAATTGTCGGCTAGTGTTCTCCTATTAAACAAGTTGTTGGGATTGTGTTGTAAGTTAATAAAAATTAGGTAAAATAATCGGACATGATATAATAAAGTGGTGCACTTGTTCGTTTAAGGAATTATATAATGAACTTGCTGATGTATCACTCTTAACAGGCAAATTCAGACCATGTCTCTGCCACTTTTATCATGTAACCTAATAAAATTTCCACTTTATTGACAAACTAAATGACGTAGAGAACTTAATTGCTGCCTCACCAATAACCTATATATATAAAAGAATAAGGAAGGATTTTTTGGAAATTCAACGAAGGGAAAGGGGAGTAGGGGTCAGGGCAGCAATCTTGGGGGGCGAGGGGGTCTGGGCTCCCCAAAGCTCATGTGGGCCACTTCGTATATTTTTATGAATATGTATTTTTATATGCATTTGTTATTGTTATATGTATTGTTTTGTGTATTTTTGTATGTATTTTTATTGTTATATGTATTTTTTATGGTTATACAATATTTGGCATAATTTGAATTGACTTTGTCTTAAAATCCTGATGTATGCCTTCTTAGACCCTTATCTGCAACCACAGATATCTGAATGCCACCCTTCCCCCAAGAGAAATTGGCGTCCTTGAGTAGGTGTGACGATTACTATAGTAAAATGTCAATATCACTGGAGGGTTGAAACATGAAAGGATATATGAACTTACAACTTAAAATAATAAGACATTTGATTCAACAATTTTTGATATTTTCCTTAGAAGAGAAGAAAAAAGGGTGGTTCTACATTTGTTATAATAGGATGAACAAATTCCTTAAGATTAGAGAAATGTTTGGGATATTGGTATATGAACTCCTTATTCAAAACAAGTGGAAATATTCTACATCATTTCCGCAAATTCCACTTTTAATGTAAGAAGGAGGAAATTTTTATATTTTTCTCAATATATAAAAATTATTTCGAGATCGTATTATTATCAGAGTTAAAGGGGTGAACCATTTGAGACGAATTTTTGAACACATTTAGGACTTTGGCCCACATGCGTTCGTATCATTTCACTGTGATTGAAATACATAGTTTAAGGGAGAAATGGTTTTATTTTTATTACTATTATTTTGCAAAATAATAATAATAATGGCGTAAACGAACTCTTGCCGTGCGAAGAACTGAAGCAGAAACTGAAATATGAGGTGCGATTTTGTACGCCGAGGAAATGCGGGTCAAAGGTTGGAGTCCGCAGCTAGCCGAAGACTAGTAATCTAGGAAGGTTTTAAAGAAAGAACTTGTTGACTTGTTTGGATTAGGTTTTTGTGGAAGTATATCTCTGGGAATAGTGGATATGTTGACGTGCTACAATTGTGCAATTGAAGGCAACAAGTAAAATTTTAGTATTGGAATGGTACCTAACCTGTTACGAATACAATAGTATTGGTTCTATATGCATTTGTTCGTTGGTTGGTTAATCTTACCTGTGTTATCCTATCTATTGATAAATTTCAATTTATAACAGCAGAATGCTTCAACTGAACTAGTCAGTAAGCTTATCTATTGATTTTTACATCCATGTAGCTATCGAAGCGAAATGTATAATAATACTTTAAACAAATATACAAGCATTATAATTATGTACAAAACAACAACGATAACTGAAGGTTAATATTGACTGGTTTAGTCGATTAATCTGTAAGCAATCTTAAATGTTCATTTACGTCGCACTGTCGGGAAACGTCAGTTAGTTACTGACTTGGGACTAGCAGCCTATTATTAAAGAGATACGTAATTATACTGTGCGATCATCTTGCGTTCTTTCAAGGCCAAGTTCAATTGATGCACTTCCTGGTGAATAATCCAGAACATCGACTATAATTCATAGCAAACAAAAGTTTATAACGATATCACTAGCATCGGCGACCCTGAGAATGTAAACTGTGATTGAGAAGGAACCGAATCAAGTAACCACGTGAATTTCATTCATTACGTGTTGACTTGACTTCTATTTCATTCAATGTTTTGCTACTAGATGGCAGCACAAGATGTTAACTGTTTGGAGTCTGAACTGTATAACAATGCCATCTGGTAGTCGATGTGGTCACTACATTCTGTACAGACGAGTTATTGAAAATGTAATTAGGAAAGAGAGTATTATTATTTATTATATATGTTTATATTGATGTAATGCATTCTAATGGTATTTTTTTTTGTCCGTACAACATAGTAATTTTATTTAAATGGATTTTATATTAGTATTAAGTATCTCAGCAATGATTAATCCAAATTATCACCTTTTAATTTATGAAATACTCAGAGAGGATTACCGTATTTAATTACTTCAGTCAAAATTGTTAAAGAAATTTCCAGAAAGTGAAAAAATGAACTACTATCACTCTACTAAGCGAATATTGGAAATTACACCTTAAAGGAATAATATAATGTTCTCCCGTAATTCGATCACATCCAAGATCTGTTTATTTTTGAATACTAGATTTTTGCTACATTAGTTAACATATGTAAGAGATCAATAGTTTAGTATCTTTGGATTTCAGATATACTGTGACAATATGCCTTGTTAAAATCCGTCATTACCTAGATAGTAGTTCTGTGCTACGAATGACTTTTTTATGTTCCTCTTTGTACAGTCGTCGAAGTGAGACGTTATGCGGTGGTATGCCATACCGCCTCTGACTATTCAGCGATGAAGACATACCGTCACTGGAAAAGATGTTTAATAAATTCATTTTGTACACAGTAATTGACGAATAGTTTTGCACGTCGAAATATTTTATTTCTTATGTAGAAATAATGTCTTTGACAACATCGGCATTTTTACCTTTTTCCTTTGTTTTTAAAATGAGGTGTATTCAAAGAAGTTCACCTAGTTTATATTTTGATGTGCTATATTGAATTTATTTTTTTTTCTTATGCGTGTGTGTTTTCTTGTCTTAATACATATAAATGCCGTCTTTTGAGCATGGGCGGATTTAAGAGTTGTGTGCTGGGGAGCGAACCTTCTGCTGTTTGGAATACCTCGAGTGGGGAATCCGGGAGTTTTCCCGCAGGAAATTGATAATATCCTCATTTGGCTTTCGAGTATTTTCCTCTATAATTCTTTATAATTGAATATAAGGGGGTATTTTTTTTTATTTTCTTCAGAAAGTTGTTGACTGATGACCAAAGTCTCTCCATGCCCATCTCCTTGTAACTACAGAGAAGCTCTCCAGTTGATTTCAGTCATTATGTAAATAGAAATGCAATATTTTAGGCAACATGCCCTTACTGTATTTCAACATTTAGATAGCCGGTATGTCGAGTCAAAATCGTAATAAAACATACCGCCTCTGCTTTTTTTTTTTCCACTTCAAACACTGTCTTTGTATGAAGATTGGTAAAGGAACTTGGATGGCATGTATTTGTTTCTTTTTTTCTTTTTTTTAATGCGAATTATACAAGTTAGCTCTACCTTTTTTTTTTTCAATTATGCTAATTATACAAGATATCCCGATTGAATTTCTTATAACAAAGTGTAAAATTCTATAGAAACTACTTCCAAAAGTCAAGTACATAAATTCACAAAATGAAGCGAGAAAAGCTTTTCGAGAATCGATCCGTGACAAGACTTCTGCAAAATTTACAAGGAGAAAGAGGAAAACAATATTTTTTACCTCGTGAACAATACTAAAAGCGAATAATTTTAACGAAAACTAACTTTCGAAGATTATTTTCAAATGATTAAAGTAGGAAATTATGAAGTTAAGTATAATACACAATTGTCAACCGTAGTCAATCTACTAATGGGTGAAAATATGTGCAACTCGTTCTCACAACCATTTATCTTGAGCATTTTTTTTTTTTTTTAAGATTACTACGCAGTGCTTCTTGATTTTGCCAAGAATGGTGTTTTCGACGTAAAAATAAAACAGACTGCAAGAGGGATGGCGAAATTGGAAGAAAAATATGGTGTTCTGTGTTACTGCAGAATCACGATAGAGAATATAATGAAATCTTTAACGTTCCATGATGATGCCCGTTCGGTTAAGGGAGATGATGATTAAGGCAAGTGAATTATGATGGAAGAATTGGTGGAATGAGAAAGTGGGAGGAAACGGGAGTACACCGAGAAAACCCACGGACACATTGTCCAGGACAAACTTTCTTGGCTGGGGCTCGAACCTGGGACCCACACATCAGAGATAAGCATTCTACCACTCAGCCACCGTGCTCCCTACAGTAGAGAATAAAGAGATTATTTACAAATCATTAGTTAGAGCAGCAATGATATACGGAACACAAACATAGTGAGTAATGGAAGTACACTGAATGTTACCGAAATGAAAATGCTATGCTGGATATGTGGGATAACAAGAGACATAATTGATAGTGAAAAGCTGAGAGTGAACAACTAAGATTATACAAATATCTAAAAAGATCCAAGGAAGAAGACTGCAATGGTAAGGCCATCTAATGTGAAGAACAAACGACTATGTGATCAGAAGAGTGTTGACAATGAAAGAAAATGGGAAGAAAGATAGAATGAGACCAAGAAGGAAATGAGTGGATATGGTTAAGAATAACTTCAGGGAGAAAGGTCTAACGAGAAAGGAATTCTGGGACGAGGCTTTATGGAGACGTCGTCCCTCATAAGTGGGAAAAGACGGAGAGAAAGAAGAAGGATGATATATGTGCAAACTTAAACCTGGAATCAAATTTACTTTTTTAAAATATTTTTTTAGATTTCAATTTTAAACAATTTGATTATTTTTTAAGGTTGTAGGAAGGCATATGCAAAGTTTCATTAAAATCCAAAAGATTTTGCTAGTGATATCGTGGAAGAAAGACATACACAAATGACAGTTAGGTCGAATAGTAGAAAAGTCGCTTCCACTCGTCTGAATTGCTCCCTGTCCTTTCACCGAAAAAACAAAATAAAACATTCATATTCCCCATTAAAATTGGACATGCACCCCCATTTCTACTTATTTTACGATTCCTTCTATTAATATACTTTTTCGTAATTTTCCTTTATTACAAGCTTACTGAATACATTATTTGACACAGGCTGAAGGTGTTTACATATAAATAAATAGGTGGGAATTAAAAATGAATGTTATATATACCTACTGTATTGTTAAGTGATAGCTAATATGGCTGTATTATTTGTTGTTGTATTCCGTATTCGAACGGGGAGAATCGATTTGTGGAAAGTATTAAAACTCTCTCTTCCCCCAAGTGCAGTAATAGTACTGTAATCCAGTTACTTTATTATATATAACACTTTCCGTTCGAACTCGTCTGCACAAATTCCCAGGTGAAATCACGTCAAATCAGTGTGTTAACTCATGTGGAAATGCGCACGAGACGAGTCGAGACAGAATTTTCCTGACAAAATTCGAGTCGAGACAAAGCTCTTTCAATAGAGAAAAATACATTTTTCGAGTCGAGACATCACTTTTACAGCACATTTTCGAGACGAGACAGCCTCAAATCTTGTCTCGTGTGCATCCCTAAACTGATGATACGCTACCATGAAAGTATCCGAGAAGTATGAAGGCAGTTCATTAAATCATACTGTGCAACGGAGAGGACATGTTTTTTTAAAAATTCTTAATGATTGTAAGGGGGAAAAGGACTGGGTGAATGTGGAAATATAAAAGTACAAAGTAAGTATTTTTTGTTATATGCGACCATAGTTTTTTAAAATTTATTACCGGTATGTAATATTATTTTTGCACTATCTTCGTTTACGCGGATGTCCATCGTCGCTAACACACCTGCTCCCTATGGGTGCACTTTTGCGCGGTTCACCAGTTTTGCCCTACTCTTACTAGAGTTAGAACTATCCTTGCTTTTATTCGCCACCAAGGACAGGGTGGTTGGTGTTCTTTAAATTCTAGTTTTTATAGCATACCGAACAAAAAGCCTTAATTATACCCATAATGGATTAGCCCTCCTAAAGTGAATCTGTACCCAGAAATAAAACTCCTCCCAGAAGAATCAATGTTTAAAGGTATTAAGAGCACATTTCGCGAAGAAAGAAGTAAATATATAATTAACTTTATATATGAGTCCATAAACCGTATTTGCATCATAATTTCTTGCAAATAACTCTTTTTACTGTTCAGAACATCGTTCATTAGAATCAACTCAGAATCATAATACCTTAGTGCTACGTTTCACATTAACATACATTAATGTGAGAGAAAGAACATTAAATTAGAATTTTACTATATAGGCTTGAAATTTCTTCTTAATTAAATAATTTAAAATATATTGATTGAACTCTGCAATGGGAAACTGTACATTGAAAATGTTCTTACTCCAGTCATTATAATTTTCCTTAAAATATGGAAAGATAAAAATAAATTGTGCTGGCAGAATTTGTAATTGCTGGTGCTAATTTTAAAAAAAGCCAATAAGAGAAGAAAGAGGGAGAATAATTTATGATTTACGATTACTTATTTCATAAACTGTGGTTGAATTGGTAATAAACAGGTTGATTTGTGATACAAGGGAAACCAGCTTGTAGAATTTGTAGAATGAAAATAATAATCATAAACACAAAAGAGAAAGATATTGATGAGGTGTTGAAGAAAGAAGAAGAGATCCAAACTTTTCATGAATGTAATTCTAGTTGTTTCTCGAATATATGTTTAGTTTCAGTTATAGACGTAGTGGTTATCAGAAATAAGCTGCATTTTGTTGCTTTCTGCAATTGTAATTTCAAACTTGCAGGTTAAGAATATCCAAATTGCTAAGCAAAGAAAGTTACCTGTGTATGAAAATAAAAGTAGAATATTACTGTATTAGAAAACAGAAATGTTTTCCTTAAGTTTTTTAATGATAATTTCGTGCTGGATAATTAGCAACTGCTACGGATCTGAAATGGCAGAGCAATACGGAATCACACTCTTCCAATTACTTGATTTCGTGTAGATTTACAACAGCTCGTCAAATTATAAAGTTATTATCTAAGATATTCTGCACTGTTATTTTTCTGGCGCGTGCAAACTAATTTTCCATGAAAACGAATATTCATGCAAACAAAATCATCAACATGTCCTAGGATAGAGTAGAGTATGATAGATTAGGACAGGTTAGTAAAGTGGGGTAGGGCAGGACCGTAGTGAGCCCAAAAATATAGGGGAGCCCTGATCCAACCATATTATAGTTCATCATCATATTATAGTTCATTTGCAAGCCTGCCGTGAAAATTTTAGGAAGCCAGTAAAAATTTAGGGGAGCTCTGCTCCCCGTGGGTACGTTATGTTATGTTATGTTATGTAGTAGAGTACGTTATGTTAAGGAAAGTTTGATTAGGCTAGTAGAGTAGGCTAACACAAGACCCACTGAAAACCAGGATATTGTGGCCCACAGTATCGCAGAACCACGGTTGTCAGAGACACTAATGATCATACGCTTTTTTGTACGTCCGTTACGCATAAACACGGCCTATTGCTTGAAATAAGATGGACGTTGGACGATAACTCGTACGACCATATCATACGTTCCCAGTCATCAGGGGTATATGTTGCTTGTTAGATCGTTGGGGTCGCGCTTAATCGTTATTATCCCTTTCAGCGGTTTGGTCCATAACCCCATATGTCCATGTTATGTAACTTGTGATGGATTATGATTATCGACATAGGCTTTGGGAGATGGTGCTTGAATTCCTCAGTCACCCTCATTGTAGTCGCACGGCGGGTCTGAGTGATAGTGCTTTAATGCTAGACGGGTCCTGTGAGGGGTTCCTTGTGGTTTTGCCGTGAGTTTTGTAGGCCGTCATTACTTTGGGTACTATTCCTCGCGACACACTTCTTACTATCGCGACATCTCGCACCACATAACCGAGCGCTAAACGATTTTTCGTCTTTAGCAGTCAGAGAGGTCGCTACATTTTACACTATTATATCACCGTCTGCTCGGATCACTTGATGCTGCCATTCCAGTGCTCTTCGAATAATATGGAGTTTGCCCTAACAGACAACCAGCAACAGATCCAAGGTTACTAGAAAGATAGGCGCTGCGGTAGCTGCCTAACCGTTACCGACCCGGACATCTGACGTGTTTCCAATTCCATGTTTCCGTTTAATTGATAATAATCTTTATCTGGACTTTTTATTGTTAATCTGAGAGAGTGCACTAGTTTCTGGTAGAAAATTACATTGTTACTCTAATTGTTACTGATTAGATAACATCGGGATCATATTTTCGTGTAATTATTTAATACTTCTATTTATTAAAAAAGAGGAGAATATCTTTTGATACTATCTTTATATCTGCAAGAAAGGGGACTCAAAGCTACCAACATTATTTTTATCTTCGGGTTCACCGATCTTATAATCGGTACAAGGTAAAATCTACCTCCTGTAAGTATAAATAATTTGCTGGTATGCAAGTACAAAAGAAATTTAAGAAAATAATTGGACCTTGAAACAGTTTTGTTTTCTGTACTGGTTAATAATTCGAAGGAAAACTTGTTTTCGTCAGATAAGTAATTTGTGTGATGGTGGGCATTGAGCTGAGATAAACTTACGTAAGTTTCTGCGTAGATGAAATACAAGATTTTCATACCAAATCTTAAATTTCAGAAAGGATTTATTTATTAATCCATGTATACTCAGAATATCAAAATAAATTAGCAAGAGGAGGTGCAATGGTGTCTTAGTAGTATGACACTCCCTTCTGCTGGTAGGTATTCCTGGTTTGATACCCGATCATGTGAATTTGAGGTGGACATCATTGTGTTCTGTGTTGCTTCTTTTCGACTTTCCTCATTTCTTCCCACATTCTTATTAGACTAATTACCGTATTCTATAAATTCACTTTCATTAGCATTTCACGAGTTTCTTTGACCTAATGGGGAGAACAAAGGTTCCGTTTTTTAAAAACATTCAATAATAGGATTTAAAAACATTCAATAATAGGAGAGAGGGCACTAAAGAGGGAGGAGGATATCCTTTCTGGCTGTGGGACTGTCTTAGGGTGATCTATTAAAGGCACTTTTAAGTTACATACAGAGTTAATGTTTAGAAAATTACGTTTAAATGTTAAAAACCATCTTACCGTGTATTGCTCTTCTTCAGCTATGTACAATACTTATATAGGCTATTTATAAAATATATACTATGAAAGAATTATCCTGACATGAGTCATTTTGAAGTGTTAGAGCAAATTAAATTCCACAATCTTAATTACCTTAAGGTTTAAATCGTTCAGTCGTGTACAGTATTTCCCCATATTACACAGGTGCACTGTTCTTGATACTGAAAGGAATACGTGTTTGTATTATATACTTCGTCTTTAATATAATAAAGTCACAGAATTGGACGCCAACTAACAGCTATTTATTGCCTTAATAAGCACAAAAATTAGACTACAAATTGATTTACTGTATTAAGATTATATAGATTGTGGTAAATGATTGTTAATTGCAAAATTTTTTATTTGTACTTTCAGATGACATGATCGAAAATGAAAACGAATCTCTCCGGGAGCGAGTGTCCGACCTGGAGAAGAAAGTTCTAGAACAAAGTGATGAAATCGTCTGTCTTCGATCCACCCTTGCTGATGTTCTTCGAAGGCTTAACCAGCTGGAGGGGATACGACCCTCTTCCAGAAATGGAACGAGGAGTGAGTATAGATTAAAGTATAAACATAATGGGCTTTATGCAGAGTCGTTTTGACGTATGATTAGCGTCACACTAATAGCCTGACTACTGCATGAAACATATGTTAGTTGAGCTCTGTAGTATCGCACTAATCACTCGTCAGAACGACTCTGCATAAGGCCCAATATCTGCAATTCCGTACACAGCTAGACTATTTTTTGTATACATTTGTATTTGTACAGTACCTTTACTGATTTTTACCTATGATTTGCAGCGATTGTTTTCAGAATACTCCTGAATCCCCCATTTTAAACAAAATTTAAGATTAAAAATTCGCTCTAATCACATAATTATCGTAATTAAACCCTTATTTCTTCGGTTTTTAGTTTGTGCATTTCTTTCTTCGTGGTTTGTTAATCAGAAGAATGTTTTATAAATATACACAGTCCGTTCAATAAGTTAATGGACTAGCCTACCTGGAAATAATATACGAAACGATGGTAGAAAATTTATTATAACTTTTTTTAAATTCCTTTTTTCGGTACATATTCGCGAGAGCTGTTGTAGAGGCTGTGGAACGCCGTAAGAAAGTAGTTCACTGGAATGATGTTTAATACCGCCGTCATATTCCTTTGAATTGATGCAGGATCCTCAAAACTCTCTCTCTTGAGAACATATTCGAGCTTAGGAAAGACCACGAAGTCCAATGGGGCCAAATAAGGTGAATATGGGTGAGTTCAAGAACACTTGTCTTGGCCAAAAATTGACGCAGAAGAAAACTTGTCAGCCCGCACCGGTTATCGTGTGTATCAACTCTTTGCTAAAAGAAGGGCCACAGTTTTTGAACATCCCCATATTCGTTCCCCATACCTGTCCCCGTTGGACTTGACAAATCTGAGCTCAAATTTGCTCTCAAGGGGAAGCGTTTTTGAGGGCTATCATCAATTCAAGAGAATATGGCGGCAGTGCTGAACAGCATTCCAGTGAGTAGATTTCCTAAGGCGTTCCAGGTGTCTACAACCGAAAAAAAAGGGGGATGGGATGTATGTAATAAATTAATATGGTAATAAATTTTTCTGGTATCGTTAAGTGTATTATTGGAGGAAATCCCTAAACTTATTGAATGGGCTGTGTATATGTCAGAAATAACTTAATTTACGTCCTTTTTTCATGGGTATGATCGGCCAGAGACACTTGCTTCCAACTCTTTGATGCGAAATGTCTCAGGTTCGATTCCAGATCATGGAGTTGGTGGTTTAGAGTTGGAGTTCCTTCATATTCTCATTCCATAACTCTTATATGTTCATATATTTGTGTTAATCGTTCATCATCTTTAACCTGAAAGTTATAAAATTCTACGTTAAATTAAAGATTCCATTTGATTTACCTTGTCCGGTCCCCCTCCCTAAAATCTCAAGCTACTTTATTTTAAGTAGGTTTATTCTATGTGTTGTAGACGAATATTACTACGCTTCCCTCCCAGGTTCCATCCCCGGACATGCAAGTTTGTGGTGGACAATTCGTTTTCCTGCAGTTTTCTTGGGGTTCAGCGCACTTTCTCCCACATTCTTGTTCCACCAATTATTTTATAGTCGTTCATTTCTACTAATCATACATCTGCTATAGACTTCAAGACGTAAGTGTGAGACGTAAAAGTAGAGATTTCATTTCATTTACAATTGTGATGCCACAAATTGTGTAAAGCATTTTTGGTCAATTAAGTAAGATCTGGAGGTAGTTCACTTAAGAATGTTTTCTAGATATTATCTTGCTATTTCTTTTTCTAAGTTTATGATGTTTTTCGTTATTGTTTTTAAGTTATTTGCTAAAATTGAATTGGAAAGACCCTTAACACATGAAAAATTACTTGCTAATGTATTACAACTTGCAGACAATTGAGAAGGAGGGTCTCGTTAGTAGAAGAAAGGATTTATATTTGCTAGAGTACTTTGTAAGAATAATTTTCTGAGTATCGTCCCACCTCGAGACCTTCGTTATAGTTACAACAGCGTTGAAGAGAGAGTTTATCCTCTTAGTAAATGCCATATAATCGATGACTTCATAGGTTGCCAGATTGCCAAGTGAGAGGAAGTGACGTCATCTCTGTTAGTGGGATAATAGATTTCCCTTTGTAAGTCAAGCGTTTCCGACCTTCCGTACGCTCTGCTATAGAAACTTTTTAACTCTATCCTTAGCCAAAAAGTAATCGAGGGAAAGGAAACAGTCAATATAACTGCTGTTATTGTGAGTAGACCATATAAATGTTGTTTCATGGTTTACATGATTCTTAAACAGGGTGTGTCGTGTAATTCGTGGTGCTTCTTCGTGGAAATCGATATTCCAGATGATTTAATTGCGTCCTTGCGTGTAGAGAAACATGCTTTAACATTTACTTTAGTTTCAAAAATGGGAGTACGCTTAAAATACACAATTATACACGGCAGAATAAAACTATTTGTATATTACTTGCATTGGGAATGGAATCGATCTGTGTAGAAGGGTACATCTCGTGTTCTTTTTATGATTATTTGCCAAGTTCATGTAACATCAAATTAGTAGGCCTATTTGTGCAATATAAAAAGGTAGGTGAGATGAAATGGAGTTCAGCGTTCCTTTTGAGCAACTGGGTTACATGAGACGTAAATCTACAGTTTAAAGTGAGTCCGAACCAGGCTCAAAACCAGCCACAGAGGTTTGGGGGGCTTGAATATGTTAGAGGGGCCAAATCATTAAAAATTATCTTACAAATACCTAAATTGTGCATTTTGTATTGAGGTCTGTAGGGGCCACGAAAATTTTAGGGGGCCAGGCCCCCGTAGCCTCCCTGTGGTTGCGGGTGTGATCCGAACCATAGTAAGCATTCTAAATTTCAAGGCACTTCCGCTTGAAATAGAGCCTGGGATTCTGGGTACTATAGTTAAGAGGTAGTTGATTCGCACTTCAAATTTTATGCCCGTAGCCAAACTCCCTCTATAAAAATTGTTGCGTGAATATCCTCAGGATTATGAAACATACATTTTTGGATAGCGCACATATTAGTTCCTTGGTAAAGTCTTGATCTGACTACGGTAGGTTCCATAGTTTTGGAGCTATGGACCTTTAAAGTTTTTTCTTTTTCTTTCTTTCTTTCTTTTTTTCTTTTTTTTCTTTTTTTTTAATGTTTTCGGCAGCATTCCGAAAGGAAGCATTTGTGCACCCAGGATGGTCTATACTTTTTGCCTTATCTTGGTGTCAGGAAATACTTTCTCTTCAAAAATGACATAACCCTATTATTAGGAAGATGGAAGTTAGATTGTGTGTGATCAAGAGAGTACGGAAGATGGAGAAGGACTTCATACACGCGGGATCGTATTTCTGTTTGAACAACATAAGAGTTGAGAACTGGAAAGTTGTCTTGAAGGATATGGATATCTTTGGTCAACATTTTACACCTCTTGGTTGAGATGGAATCCCGTAATTTCTGCAGTAGTGAAGCATAGTTATTGTGGTACCCTTCGCTACGAAATCCATCATCACTGCTCCATGCTAGTTCCAAAAAGCCGTCAGCATAACCTTGCCCACTGAAGGTTGGACACCGGCCTTGTTTGCAGTATCTGAATAAGATTGTTCCATTGCTTGAGGGCCTTAATCTCCAAGTCATAATGATAGTTCGAAGTTTCATCCTGAGTTGTTAGCCTGTCATAAAAGTCCACCTGGTTTTCGTAGTGCAGGATCAAAAGTTGGGGGAAAGTGACTCGTTCCTGTTTTTCAAAAAGTGTCTGTAGCCAGAGGACCCACTGAGCAGACACCTGCATACGCATGGATTTTTTCCCCCTTACAGACTCCATATTTATGGTATCTTCAGCTTGGTGGTGAGCTTTTATGTGGCAATCCTCCAAGATGGCGACTTTCACTTGCCTAATGATGTCTTCACATAGAGAACTGATGTTGCCCTGGACTGGAGCCGTTTCTACATTCGAAATCCGACTACACTCGAACCAACAATGCCAGTTATTCACAACGTATAGGCTTCCTCTTGCCTTGGTGTGCGGCCTCTTAAGTACAGAAACTTGATCACCGCTCGGGATTCGATTAGATCCATCGTCACGCTTTCGTTCAGTTTAGTGCCTATAACACAAAAAATATTAGGAGTTAAAAGATGAAATTTTCCTCATAATCTATATAAATAAGTATTAATACGCATTTAAATTGCAGCATTATATATTAATTACAATTAAACGAGAGGAGATTTTCAATGGACATCCCACTTATAAATCAGTTGGGAGCAACGCTCATTGTGGCTTGAGCTCATCCCCCGAGTTTACCATTATCTCCCAAAATTTTCAAAGAAAGTTCAGCAAGATTTTCCTTTCTTTCCCTCAAACTTCACTATTCTTCCCCCCAATTTACCACTCTGCCTCTCAATCTTACCTAAAAAAGAAAAAAGAAAGAAAAAGAAAAAAAACAGAAGAAAAATATTCGATTTTCATTAAACATGGTGTGTACTTTCTTTGAAGTTTCCCCATAGAGCCTGTTTGGTATTGAAGTCAGCCAAGGACAAAGAGGTGAATTCATTCCATCTTACAAGTTGAAAAATGTGACTTTCACTTGCTGTAAAATTGCCCGATTTTCAATGTAGCCTTTCTTTGAGATTTCTCATTAGAATCTATTTCTTGAAGTTGAAATCCGTAAATTCACGTTAACATTACGTTTAAAATTTAGCAATTACTCTCGTTACAAACTTACAAAATAAGGCATGTTTTCAGTCGTGTTATATATTTTTTAACAACCGGTTCTGTATATATGTATAATATGGTGTTTCAAAAGAACACCGACAACTTTTGGGAGGTGATTCCTGACACCAAGATAAGACAAAAAATATAGACTAACCTGGTGCACAAATGCTTCCTTTCGGAGTTATAGGCTGCCGAAAACTTGAAAAACTGAGCTTTAAAGGTCCATAGTTCCAATACTGTGGGGCCTACCGTAGTCGGGTCAAGACTTCACTTAGGAACCAGTATTTGCCCTATCCACATATACATGTTTCAGAATCCTAAGGTGCTTCCGCAACAATTTTTAAAGAGGTAGTTTGGCTACTCGCATATAACTTGAAGTACTCATCAACTACCTCTGTAAAAATTGTTGCGTAAATACCACAGATTTCTGAAACATTGATGTTTGGATACGGCACACTAGTTCCTCAGTGAAGTCTTGACCCGACTACGGTAGGCCCCATAGTATTGGAGCTATGGACTTTTAAAGTTCATTTTTTCAAGTTTTCGGCAGCCTATAAGTCCGAAAGGAAGCATTTGTGCACCCAGGTTGGTCTATACTTTTTGTCTTATCTTGGTGTCAGGAAACACCTCCCAAACGTTGTTGGTGTTGTTTTGAAGCACTCTGTATATATAATATATACTATAGGCTGTTTCAAAAGAACACCAACAACGTTTGGGAGGTGATTCCTGAGACCAAGATAAGACAAAAAAGTATAGAGCAAGCTGGGTGCAGAAATCCGTCATTTCGGAGTGTGCTTCCGGAAACATGAAAAATGAACTTTAAACGATCCAAAGCTTCAATACTATGGGACCTACCGTAGTCGGGTCAAGACTTCACTTAGGAACTAATATGTGCGCTATCCAAAAATGTATGTTTTAGAATCCTGCTGTACTTCCACATCGATTTTTATCTACAAGCATGTAATTTGAAGTGCTCGCCAACTACCTCTATAAAAATTGTTGCAGAACTGCACGAGGATTCTGAAATATGGATATTTGGATAGGGAACATACTAGTTCCTAGATGAAGTCTTCACCCGCCTACGGTAGGTCCCATAGTATTGAGCTTTGGACCGTTCATATGAGAGAGAGTAGATGGATAGTAGATAGGTAGATATAACTCTCTTAGGAAACAGACCATACAAGGTAGACAAAAGCAAAATTTTTACTGGATATCACAAGTGACAAGTAGAGATCTACACAGCATCCTGATACAGGGTGGTGTGACGAAATTAGGTAGCACTGCAAATATCTTGGAAACGAATTATCCAAGAAAAGTGTTTGTCAAAAAGCATTGGAAACACCTTAATCCAGCAATAGATCAAAAATGTTGATAATGGTATGTATGTGTTTCAAATATAAATAACCCTCACCCCTGCACTCATGTGATCCCAGTTCTCATTCTTGATATATGAGCATTTGAGATTTAGAAGTAAACGCTTATGCTTTTGTTCTGAGAGATCTTATGTTTAGCCCTGTAGCTGTAAAAATTTCTAAAAACAAGATAGCTAAAGTTTACTGTTCCTTGGTATAACTGGGTAAAATTTACTGTAATGTCTGAGTATAACAAACGGTTCTGCGAACTGGGAATATTTTAACAACTGGTTCTAGGGAACAGGTGTGAACCGGCTGAACAGCACCACTGCATGTGCTTTCTTTCAAGATTGCAAAACCTGAAGGGAATTAATTTTTCTTTAGCTTTTAAAGAATGTTTCAGGGAAACATCCAAAAATAATACTAATAATAATAATAACGATAAAAAAAAGATTTGCATCAAACATGGTGTGATTTTTCTTGGCTCACTCTTATCCTTGTCACTTAGGGTTAAGAGTAATGGTGGGAATGCCCCCTCCCAAAATAAGATCCTTTGTTCGCTTCTATAGTATATGGTAATATAATATTACAGTATTACCATTTACTAATAATACTGATATTCTGACTAAATGTTAATAGTAGGTTTCCCCCAATTTTTTACTGCTTACATAATAATGTAATGAAATTCTTTTCCATGTGAGTGAGATACATTTCCTGTTGTGTCAAAGAGCCAGTATCGTGAAGTGGTGCAGAAATACTATTGATCGCATTCTCCATTTGGACATAATGCTTTTGGCACGGTACCAGTGCTTTGACAAAAAAAAGGAGGGTATTATGTAGGTCTTTTCAACCTTGAATCTGCATCTGACATTCAACTATTATCTTTTCTGCAGTTCCTGCTTAGTGGCATCTCCAGAATTGGTGTCACCCGATGCGATAATTCATGGTGTTGTCTACCCTTCTCCTAACAGATCACATAGATCCAATATATTGTTAGTTTGATATTTTATATATAATTATTTGTCACTTACAACTGAGCCTTCTTTCTACCTCCACTAAATCGAAAGTTTTCTTTCCTGGATTTTATAGCTGGGAAATTGTCCATCATTTCATCCAGATCAATGTCTTTCGCGAACTCAGTTTCAAATGATGATACGGCAAGATTCGATAGCCTTCAAATATCTTACAGTAATTCGATCGTTTTTTTTAAAAAAAAATCTTCTGTCACTTGGAACAGGTATAAATAAATTGCAGACATAACTTATACGCGGTGGTCCTCGGTGGCTCAATGGTAGAGCGTTCACCTGTGGGGCATGGGATCATTGGTTCGATCCTAGCTCGCGCCAAGTGAGCTTTTGTGGTGGACAAAAACCGTGTGCGTGGGTTATCTTGGGATTCTTCCGTTTCCTTCCATTTCATTCATTTCTCATCATCACCCTCTCCTAGCCGGCATAACATTGGGGCGTAAAACTTATATATGCACTTAGTGTACTTGTGTGTTCTTAGCTACATAATACACAGAGTGTTTCAAAACAACGCCGACAACGTTTGGGAGATGATTTTTGACACCAAGATAAAACAAAGAGTATATAGACCATCCTAGGTGCACAAATGCTTCCTTTCGGAGTTATAGGCTGCCGAAAACTGAAAAAAAAAAGAACTTTCAAGGTTCATTGCTCCAGAACTGTGGGACCTACCTTAGTCAGGTCAAGACTTCACTTAGGAACTAATATGTGCGCTATCTAAAAACATATGTTTCAGAATCCTAAGGTACTCACGCATCAATTTTTATAGAGGGATTTTGGCTACTAACACGTAATCTGAAGTACTCACCAACTACCTTTATAAAAGTTGTTGCGGAAGTACCACAGGATTCTGAAATATGGATATTTGGATAGGGTAGTTACTAGTTCCTAAGTGAAGTCTTGACCCGACTACGGTAGGTCACATAGTTTTGGACCTTTAAATTTCATTTTATTTATTTATTTATTTTTATTTTATTTATTTATTTATTTTTTTGTGTTCTCGGCAGCGTATAATTCCGAAAGGAAGCACTTGTGCACCCAAATTGGTCTATACTTTTTGTCTTACCTTGGTGTCAGGAATCACCTCCCAAACGTTGTCGGTGTTGTTTTGAAACACCCTATATAGACTTATACATAGGCTACATACTGTAGGCTACATAATTTTAAAGGGCCTTTATGATCTAATTGCCTCATTTTAATTTTTATTAAATTGATGAATATAATTCGCTCTTAGCTATAGAAAAAATTGTATTACATTATTACGGGCAAAGAAGCGCTGGTACCCTTCACCCTGCCCGGAATAACTGCAGGGAGTATCCCTGCATTTTGCTTTGGAAAGGTGGCAATCCTACTTCATGTCCTGTAGATGTGTGGGGCTGTGTTTCCCTTGCACAAGTGGAAAACGAATAATCAGAGATGCCAACCCCTGGGAAAATCCCATTTTGTGGGATTTCTGCATTAATTTTTCGAATAGGGATAAAGGGAATTTTCGTCAAAGTTGGTAACATGTACGGGATTGTTTATGTGTTTATTTCATCGAAGCCAACAAAAAATCTCTAAATAAGCGGGAAGTAAGCTAAGCACATTTGAATAAACGTGAATCTCAAAAAAGAAGCACCAAGGAATGTAACTTGTATTCTGGAATTTTGAAAGAAAATCATGAACGGAGGAAAATAAATTACCAAACGACAAATAGCCTATGTCTAAAACGTCCCACAGGAAATAACTGGACAGTGGCGTATTTAGGGGGTGGCTGTCGGGCTCAAGGTCCCCAAAATAAATTTGTTATATGTATGCGAAACTTCATTAAAAATTTTCGGCACTCGAAAGAAAAAAATATAAGTGCTTATTCACGAGTTGTGTATAGCCCCCCGAAACAAAATCCTAAATATGCCACTGTAACTGGAGAATGATATGTCTATTTTCACTGCATTCAGTATAAGATTATGGCACAAGAGCGTGATGGAAATACTAAATTCTCATAACAAAATGTACTTTGCTTTAATCAACAATTTCAATAGTCTCTTTTAATTAAGGAAAATACTATTAGAAATTTAGAAAATCGGAATTAACAAATAATTGACTCAAATATTGAAAAAAGTAAGTGAGTTATACAGTAGTTTCAATTTTCATGTTTTTAAATTTTCAAAATTTTGTTATTAGTATAGCGCGAGAGAAATTTAAGAACGAAATTGGAATTTCTGCTTTTCGAGATGGGATTAGGTAAAGTTCCAGATTGTCATCATTGCGAATAATGCTTCAGTGGCCATCTTTGATAAATTAATAAAAACATTGTGTGGCAGTGCTGCCAAAAGGTTGACGCAGTAAGTTGCTAAACAAGAGATAAAATGACTCCAATTTGAGGTGAAAAGTCGCTAAAAAGTTGGTCATAATATTTCCGACACAATTAACATATAAAGTAAGTGTTGATTTTTAGAAATACTGCTAATTCTAGCTTTGTGTAACTCTACGTGTAATTTAAGTAACTAAAATTTCATCAAAACAAACACTTATTTTACTATTGTGTTATATTTTGGCAATATATATATTTCCGAAATTGTAAAACAGATTAGTAATAATAAGTGCTTGCTTTGCTCAGATTTTTTTCTTATTTAAGATTTTTTAATGTACAAAAATTAGAAACCATAAAGGAAAAACGCGAACACTCTTCACTTTAATTCATACTTCTGTAGCTAATCATCGTAATTTTACCACTGTATTACTTGTCTCTCTACAGAATAGGATTCCACTCATTCTAGCTTTGGAACTTCTTTTATAAAATAACAGACAAATTCTGACCAAAGCATATATTAACTAATAAATAATAGCGCTACAGTTTCGGCAAATTAACTTTGCCTTCATCAGACACATTATGAAATACAATTTCTAAGATTACAGCTTATATACTTCTTAAAGTGAGAGGAGGTATTCCATGAACCAATCATATTCGTCCTTTCCTTTAACAATTTTTAATTAATACAAATGCAACTTTTAATGATCAGCTTTCACTTAAGAGCTAAACTTTTAATTGGCACACCTGTGTATGAATAACTTTCACTTTTGAAAAACATAAACTTTTAATTGTCTATCCGTTGTTCAACACACCTGTTTTAATCTCTTCTTTCTTCTCTGTTTTATCCAATATCTTTCTCCATACCTCATGTATATTTAGTCCGCTATTCCAATTCATAAGTTTCTCGCTTCCTTCCTTTCTTATCCATTCTGCCTCTTTCCATTTTCTTATAATGCTTCTTTTCTCCTTTTCCAGCCCCTCTACGCCTTCTCAGTCTATTTCATGTCCTGTCTCCCTTACATGTTTATATATAGCGTTACTATCTCTCTTCAATCGAACGTCGTCCTTGTGCTGTTTAATCCTTTCTTGTAACCTCTTTCCTGTTTCTCCTACATAACTCATATCACATTCTTTGCATTTAATTCTATATACAACCCCTTCATCACTTATTTGAATCTCTGTTACCTTCCTTTTCCTCGTTCGCAACGTATCTAACATTCTTCTGCTACCTTTTCTGTACGTTCTTACTCCTCCTTTTCTCAATAAGTTTTTTAAGACTTCCGTTTTTTCTCCTATGCTCTCTATCCCGAACCATGTTTTCTTTCTTCTTCTCTATTTTCTCTCACTTCCTTCTGCCTTCTGCCCTCTTCTTTCTTGCTATTCTTCTTCAATATATCCTCACTATATCCATTCTGCATTAATAAACTGTGAAACTGTTCTATGTCTTCTTTTCTCTTCTCGTCATCACTGTCTATCATTCTTATCCTTCTCTCCATGTTTTTAATAAAGTTCCTTTTAGTTCCTTCATCTACATCACTTCTTGCCATAGAAGAAGTGATGTAGATTAAGGAACTAAAAGGAACTTTATTAGAAACATGGAGAGAAGGATAAGAATGATAGACAGTGATGACGAGAAGAGAAAAGAAGACATAGAACAGTTTCACAGTTTATTAATGCAGAATGGATATAGTGAGGATATATTGAAGAAGAATAGCAAGAAAGAAGAGGGCAGAAGGCAGAAGGAAGTGAGAGAAAATAGAGAAGAAGAAAGAAAACATGGTTCGGGATAGAGAGCATAGGAGAAAAAACGGAAGTCTTAAAAAACTTATTGAGAAAAGGAGGAGTAAGAACGTACAGAAAAGGTAGCAGAAGAATGTTAGATGCATTGCGAACGAGGAAAAGGAAGGTAACAGAGATTCAAATAAGTGATGAAGGGGTTGTATATAGAATTAAATGCAAAGAATGTGATATGAGTTATGTAGGAGAAACAGGAAAGAGGTTACAAGAAAGGATTAAACAGCACAAGGACGACGTTCGATTGAAGAGAGATAGTAACGCTATATATAAACATGTAAGGGAGACAGGACATGAAATAGACTGGGAAGGCGTAGAGGGGCTGGAAAAGGAGAAAAGAAGCATTATAAGAAAATGGAAAGAGGCAGAATGGATAAGAAAGGAAGGAAGCGAGAAACTTATGAATTGGAATAGCGGACTAAATATACATGAGGTATGGAGAAAGATATTGGATAAAACAGAGAAGAAAGAAGAGATTAAAACAGGTGTGTTGAACAACGGATAGACAATTAAAAGTTTATGTTTTTCAAAAGTGAAAGTTATTCATACACAGGTGTGCCAATTAAAAGTTTAGCTCTTAAGTGAAAGCTGATCATTAAAAGTTGCATTTGTATTAATTAAAAATTGTTAAAGGAAAGGACGAATATGATTGGTTCATGGAATACCTCCTCTCACTTTAAGAAGTATATAAGCTGTAATCTTAGAAATTGTATTTCATAATGTGTCTGATGAAGGCAAAGTTAATTTGCCGAAACTGTAGCGCTATTATTTATTAGTTAATATATGCTTTGGTCAGAATTTGTCTGTTATTTTAGAATAGGATTCTGCAGGAGTGGTTACATTGTATATTTCACATCTTGTCGTCGCTTGCGTTGATTAAAAGAAACAAAGAAAAGAAACATCAAAGCTAATTCAAACTAATAATGTGTAATTACGGAAGGACAACTTGTTCGAAACATAATTAATAGTCGCTCGATTTGTAAGTAAGTCGCCAAGTTGTTATGAAAAATAACCAGAAAGTCGTCAATAATTAAAAAAAAATCTCGTCCCTATTTTAAATTAAAAGTAAACTCCCCTAGATTTAATGACTTCCCCCTCAAGTTGGCAGCACTACTGTGCGCTGGAAGAACTGGAAAGTTACACTGAAGACGTTCCAGGAAAAGTTTACCGCATTGCTTTTATATATATATATATATATATATATATATATATATATATATATATATATATATATATATATATATATATATAATATTGTATTAAAATGCATTACACATTTGAAAAATTAAGTTGCAAAGACTTTTCAATTTTCTCTCGTATCACGTAATACGTGAGAAAAGTGAAAGACCATTTTGTATTTACTTCAGGATAGAACTTCACTAATTCATCATTAACATTGGTTGATATCCATGTAAGCCGAATTCTTTGGAGCATAGCAATTTTCATTTTCCTTTAGAAATTGAGCCCAAATCCAGTATGAGATTCATTCCCTCTTCAGGGTGTAATTGGGGGAGAAAGTGAAATAATTATTAGAAACGCCTCACAGGGATTCTTCAAATTATAGTGTAAGATGTAACGTATCGAAAGTTGCATATAGTCGATTTACTGGGCATCCCATAAACTATTGTTGACTTAGCTACTATGCGAAAGGTTTATCTAACAAGTAATCGTTATAGTTGGTTATAATAATAATAATAATAATCACAAGATGGAATAGATTTTCCAATAACCAATACAATTCATATTGTTGGTAGTTCTAGAGATCGAATTCCGAAGCCCTGTATTTTGTCGTGTAATCTGCAGGACATAGTAGATTTGGGTAGATCAATAATCAGTAGATATCGACAGACCTGTAAGCTCTTTCCCCCTAGTAGGTCTTCTCCCCGATTACAAGTTTTAAAACATACTATAGACGTAGAGTGAGAGAAAGTAGCCAAGCTGTATAATGCGTGACTGGCTCAGAGAGGCGCACTCATGGGAAGGATCCACCGGGTCCGGATCCGGACTCCCCAAAACTTCCTAATTCAATATACATTTATACCGATACACTTTCTCAATAAAACTATACTTGTTTAAATGGTAAATGATTGATATAGCATGAAAATTTGGTTATACACTTCATCTGTACTCTTTCTCTTTTAAAAACAATCTAGTTTTACCACTTTTTTCTGAAAATATAGGTGGAATTATTTTACGATTACTTATCATTAAAGCAACCCACATTATGCTTTATTTTTTGTGTAATTATGCTTTATTGTTAATTTCAATTATTGTTTTACATTAATCGTGCATAATGTATAATATTTACTATACATTCAATATTCTATATATCTTGATCTATTTATTAATATTTTATCATTTTTTTCATATTTAATGAACTTTCTACTTAGTGCATTGTAAACAAATATGCTTTACTCGAGTCCGTGTTTGTTCTACCTGTGTGCGCCTTAGAGATGCGTATATACAGAAAGGGAAAGTAAGAGATGCTACCAAAAAATACAGAAAGTGCTCAAGTTCATGAGGTAC